>NC_044549.1:197584586-198195211 GCF_007565055.1 Rhinopithecus roxellana | reverse complement strand
CAGAAGGAAAATTTCTAATAGCTAGAGTGCTTACTTATGTATTACTAGTGTGAAAATTACAAACTTCTTGTAGTGTTTGAATGAGAAACCAGCCAGAATCACTTCTTTATTCTAAAAACAGCCACTATGATGTTTAATATTAGGTGTCAACTTGACTGGATTCAGAGATGCCTAGATGGCTGGGGAAGCACTGTTTCTTTGAGTGTCTGTGATGACAGAAAAGGATGACATTTCAGTCAGTGGACTGGGAGAGGAAGACCCACCCTCAATGTCAGTGGGCACCACCTAGTCAGCTGCCAGCACAGCTAGAAGCAAGCAGGTGCAAAAAGGGGGATAAGAAGCTTGCTGGGTCTCCTGTCTCTTCCCATGCCAAGGGCTTTGCTTCCTCTCTTCCTGCCCTTAGACATTCTAGGTTCTTCGGTCTTTGGACTCCGGGACTTGCACTAGCAGCCTCCTAGAGGTTCTAGGGCCTCTGGCCTCAGACTAAGGCTGCACTTTAGTTTCCTTGGTTTTGAGGCTTTCAGACTGGGACTGAGCCACACTACCAGCTTCTCTCTTTTGCAGCTTGCAGATGGTCTATGGTGGGACTTCGCCTTAAGCCAATTCTCCCTAGTAAAATTCCTTTTATATATACATACATCCTATTCATTCCGTCCTTCTGGAGAAAGAACCCTAATATAGCTACTTAAAGAAAAGCAGATTGAACTATTTTTTCCCACTCTGAACAAAGAAAGTAAGCAAAAAGAAAAAAAAAGAGTGATATTTATAAGAATAGCAGATGTTTATTGAAGGAATTATCACTATTTCCTGTGAAAATAATTTCATGACTCCAGTTTTGTAACATCAGAGGCTATTAAAGACAGTCTAGTGACTAAAAACAACCTGACAATATGGGCATCTTTTAAATTTTATATTAAAGGGAAAAACAATCAAGAAAGGAAGTCTTGCTGAGGGTACAGAGCTGCAATGAAATTTAGTCTTAAGGGATTTAGATTCAACAGCTACTAACTAATCCTAATTACTCAGCTACTTAAAGCTGTTTTTTACTTCAATTTTCTTCCAAGTAAGACCTAACACAAGACGCACCATCTGTGAAAAAAGATTTCTAAGTCCAGGGTGACACCTTCCTCTCTAAGCAGAATTCTTTGTCTTACATATTGCCCTCTAATCAAGCATATATAAAATAAGATTTTCGTATTTTCCTCTCAACTAAAAAGAGCATATATATTTTGATTCTACACAGGAGCAATTCTATATAACCAGGATGTCTGTGGCTAAAATTATTGCCTCTTTATATTCCTCAGGATATTCAGGGTACTAAAATCATAAGTGAATAAATGTGAGTAGACAAGAAACCAAATAACAAGAATGAGCAATACACAGTAGTTTAGTGATGTGTATTTCAAAAGCACTGGGTTGGGTTTTTGTGGGTTTTTTTGTTTTGTTCTGTTTTGTTTTTGAGACAGAGTCTTGCTCCGTGGCCTAGGCTGCAGTGCAGAGTCATGATCATAGCTCACTGTTAACAGTGAACTCCTGGGCTTAAGTGATCCTCTCACCTCAGCCTCCTGAGTACCTAGGACTACAGGTGTATGCAACCAGGACTGATTAGAGCTGAGTTTCTGATGAAGAGAGAAGAAACGGCAGTACAGAGAGGTACATGACTTGAGAGACACATAAACTAGCAACTAAGCAATGCAGACTAAGGACTGCCTTTGGGGAACAGCCAGGTTTCCATTGGAACAAGAATGTGAAGAAAACATATTCATTCAAGACCAGCCTGACCAACATGGTGAAACCCCGTATCTACTAAAAATACAAAAAATTAGCCGGGTGTGGTGGCAGGCACCTGTAATCCCAGCTACTCAGGAGGCTGAGGCAGGAGAATCGCTTGAACCCAGGAGGCAGAGGTTGCAGTGAGCCAAGATCGTGCCATTGCACTCCGGCCTGGGCGACAAGAGCAAAATTCAAGCTCATAAATAAATACATAAATACATAAATACATAAATAAATAAATAAATAAATAAAGCCAGGCGTGCTGGTTCATGCCTGTAATCCCAGCACTTTGGGAGGCCGAGGAAGGCACATCTCCTGAGGTCAGGAGTTCAAGATCAGCCTGGCCAACACAGTGAAACCCTATCTCTACTAAAAATACAAAAATCAGCCGGGCGTGGTGGCAGGTGCCTGTAATCTCAGCTACTCAGGAGGCTGAGGCAGGAGAATTGCTTGAACCTGGGAGCCAGAGGTTGCAGTGAGCCGAGAGCTGAGATCGCACCACCGCACTCCAGCATGGGCGACAGCACGAGATTCTGTCTCAAAACAAACAAACAAACAAAAAAAAAACATTCAAAGAGACAGTTCCTGGTTTCCAGAGGGTATTATGAAAGGGCTTGAAAGGACAGTAAGAGCTGCATGCCTAAACTCTGACTGAGGTAAAAGTTGGTAGCCCTGGGAGGCTCCTAGAGAAAGATGGGTGATCAGTTCAAATTATAGCAGAATGTTTATCTGAAAGGATGCAAGGACCTGTTGTCAAATGTTTATTCCTACAGCTCAAGGCAGGTATTAGCCTAGAAGATGGGTGATGGCCTCCTCAAGGGACTATAATCCTCACTTGCCCGGGGCAAGATATATGAAGCTCTCCTATCTTCAGATCTCTAGGTATGAGATGGCATCATATCCTTCCTTGAAGATATATACTGTTGAAGATCATAAAGTCTTCTAAGACAAAAAAGAAAGCCTATCTAAAGAAAGTTTTAGGCACTATGACCTGGTGATGAAAAAATGTTTTGGTCAGAGAATATCTGCTCAGCAATATATAAAGCATCAACAATTCTGCTCAGGAATGATATACCAGGTTTGTCCCATGAATGGAGCAAATCTGTCCCAGGCCCTCCAAACCCTGCTTGCAATGACCATACAAAGGATTATTATATCACAAATTATGTGCAAACCACTATCCTATCAAAATAGGACAAAATAAGTAATTTTTTTCATACAAATATATGACCTTCACCCTTCACTTCTTTCTTTCCAGTAACAGCAAAAAGAAATATATATGCCTTAAAACTAAATTACGAGGTACAGAGATAGGCCATAAATCTCATTCACAGAACACTGATGGCATCTTCCCTATAAAACCATGGTCAAATAATTGTTAGATACAATCACCTTTCATAGAGGCAGCTACCCGGGAAAATGCCAACTGGTCTCCCACTCACATTACAGAACCACCATGGTGGGCAGAGACACTTTGGTATAATGAAGAAAGCATGAATTTCAAAGTCAGATCTGAGCTCAAATCCTGGCTCTGACAACTTAGTGGCCAGTCACCTAACTTCACTGACACTCAATTTTCTTGTATAATAGTGGGGGGACTAAATAATGTATTATCAAAAATTCCCCAAACAATTCACTATGTGCATAAGACAGACAGCAGTGGGCTTAGGGATTCACTGTATACCAGAGGAATGGCTGAGTTAAAAATAGGGAGATTCTAAGTGTTCCAGATTGACTTTCAGCTAAGCATTTAAAATGTTTTAAATATTGGTGGAAGATAGGCTGAGACCTTCAAGGAGGGCTGGTCATAAAGAAAGGCAGACGAAGGCAGAAAACATCTGTTGTACTGATTGCTCAACACCCCTCCCTCCCTTCTTCAGGGTGATTTTTCTCAGTGACAAAATAAACCAGATGAGAAAGCCTCAGCTCCTTTTCCACTTCCCAATTTGAAGGAGTTGTGTGAAGGCAAGATGCAGTTGTGGCCACTGTCTTGCCACCATGAGGTTATGAAAAAATGAAAATCAATATGCTGAAAATTATGGAGTTAAGAGAGAAGTTTGATGAAGTGCTGAGTTGCCAAACCAAACATAGCACTGCTTACTTCTAGACTTCCCCTTAAGCAATCAATCAATATTCTTAAGGTCTAGGCTGCTAGTACTTGGTATTCCGTTCATTACATCTGAAAATATCCTAAGTACTACCTTACACAAAAATTCTCTTTAATCACTCTCCCTAAAGTGTTTAGAAACACTGCTCCAATGTCCTATACTTAAGATTTTATCATTTACCATCTGTCTGGCTTACCATATATTTCATGCATTACTCACTTAATCCTTACAACCTTGTAAGGTAGGTAATTACTCCTTTTTTACACACAGGTCTGAGGCTCAGAGCAGTTAAGTGACTTGTCCAAAACTGATAAGCTAGTTCATGGCAAAACTGGGGTTAGAACATGGATCTCTCCAACCCCAAAGTTTGTTCTTTTAGCCTTTCAGCTCTCTATACCATGTGAAGGCAGAGTCTCCCACTAGTTTTATATGTATCTAAAGTTTTTGAGTCTACAGTTGTTTCAATTTCAGTTTTTTCTGGTTGTCTAGACATATATTGAAAAGATGAAGCCTAGGTTGCTTTCCATCATCTGCAGATCCTTCCACAACTGTGGGAAAGGAGGGTTCAGTGAATTTTTGCTGTGTTCTTTTAACCTAACAGTGTTATTATATATTTTGTTGACAACTCTAAAGTCAGCTTGTCTTAAAACTAAAAAAGACAAAGGATCGATGTTTATGATTTTACTGAACAGGAAACATGCTCTAAAAGGAAGGGACTTGCTCGCGGTTCCACTGCTGCTAAATGCCAATGTCAGGGCGTAATCCCAGGGTTCAGGCTCTATATAGTATGTGCCTTTCATAACACTGCTGAGTGAAAATGAGCATGCCTTCATTGCATTTAAAAAATACTGTGCTTTTTTTCTTGAATATAAAATCAGTATATTCTCATGTAGAAAATCTAGAAAGCATACAAAAGTATACAGAAGAAAATAGAAATCACCTATAATCCTATCACCCAGAGATGATCACTGTTAACATTTTGGTTTACTTCCCAATTTTTCCTATGCATAAATATTTTTTTAAATTTTGGATTGAATGTCATTGTTTTATCTTCTGTCTTATCCAAATCATTTCTCCATGGCATTAAATTGTCTTTAAAAATGTTTATAATGGCTGCAGAACCATCACACAGATAGCTCATCATTCATTTCAACCCTGTAATGCTGAAAATTTGGTCTTCTTCTTTCAGTCATATATGATGCTGCCATGAACATCCCTTTCATTAATCTTTGCCTACTTCTAATTATTTTCCCTGTATGATTCTTAGAAGTAGACTTAAAAAGTTGATACTAAAGAACTACTTTTTAGAAAAGCAGCAGTCAGCCCTACTACCCAGAATATCTGTTACTTACGACATTTCTTTCTCCTCATTATGTTTTCTCTGGTGTTGAATAAGCTGTGAGCTATACCGATAGGCTTTCCCACACTCACTACATTTATATGGTTTCTCCTTAGTGTGGGTTCTCAAGTGTAGAATAACTTGAGACGTCTGCCTGAAGGTTTTCCCACATTCATTACATTTATAGGGTTTCTCTCCAGTGTGAACTCTCTGATGATCAACAAGGTTTCGATTAGAAGTAAAAGCCTTCCCACACTCACTACATCTGTAAGGTTTCTCTCTACGATGAAGTCTCTGGTGTTCATTAAGGGTTTTCCTTAAGATGAAAGCTTTTCCACACTCATCACATTCATAAGGCTTCTCCCCAGTGTGAATTCTCTGATGGTCCATAATCTTTGTATTTGAACCACATGTTTTCCCACACTCCTTACATTTGTAAACTTTTTTTCCTCTGTGCATTTGCCGATGTTGAGTAAGGTTTGAACTACGGCTAAAGGCTTTCCCACACTCAATGCAAGTATAGGGCTTCTCTCCAGTGTGAACTCTGTGATGTGATATAAGGCCCGAACTCCGACTAAAGGCTTTCCCACACTCTTTACATTCATACGTTTTCTCCCCACTGTGGATTCCCTGGTGCCGAATAAGATGTGACTTTCCACTGAAAGATTTCCCACATTCACTGCATGTATAGGGCTTCAGTCCAGTGTGGATTCTCCGATGAACAACAAGGTTAGAGCTATGGCTGAAGGCTTTTCCACACTCCTTACACTTATAGGGTTTCTCTCCCGTGTGGATTCGCTCATGTACCGTGAGGTTTGCACTCTGACTAAAGGCTTTCCCACACTCAGTACATACATACTGTCTCTTTTCAGCCTGAACTCTCTTGTTTGTTGCACGGTCATAGCACTGACTATTGTCTTTTTCAGATTCTTGGTCACTCCCTTCTGTGAGTACTTTATTGTCTTTAACTGTCTTATGTTTGAAATTTCTTGTTTTTCTCCTCATTTTCTCCTGCTTGGAACACACCAGTGTCTTCTCTAGTCTTCTCTTTCCCTTCAGAAGAGCCTTCTAAATTTTGACTTTCCTGGGCAACGTCTCTGTGGAATTCTCTTGAAAGTATGTACTTTTCAGGAATGATGCTTTGGAATTAACTCCGCCTCAGTCCCAGTTTCACCATCTGACAGGAGAAACAGAAATTGCACATGTCACCTATTCTCTGTACCAGAGGAAGGAGAACTATCCACGGACCAGATGTGGTAGACATATGGAAGGGTTAAGTGTTCAAGGGCAGGGCAACAGATCAAAAAGATGACAAAAATGAAGTTAAACATAGAAGCCAATGTAAAGGCTTATGGAAAGCCAGGGCTGAGGGGAGCCCAACAGGTCCAGGATCAGAATAAGCAATGAATCGTATAAAATCCACCCTAGTTCCTTCCTGCCTCATCCTCTACTCCCTGAATTGGAGCCATCTAGCTCCTTTTTTTTTTTTTTCCTTTTGAGATGGAGTTTTGCTCTTGTTGCCCCTGGCTAGAGTGCAATGGCCCGATCTTGGCTCACTGCAACCTCCGCTTCCCAGGTTAAAGCGATTCTCCTGCCTCAGCCTCCCTAGTAGCTGGGATTACAGGCGCCCGCCACCACGCCCAGGTAATTTTTTGTATTTTTAGTAGAGATGCGGTTTCACTATGTTGGCCAGGCTGTCTTGAACTCCTGACCTCAGGCAATCCATCCACCTCAGCCTCCCAAAGTGCTGGGATTACAGGCATGAGCCACTGCGCCCAGCTCAGAGCCATCTAACTCCTAATGGCAGGCTCAACTATAATCTGGCCCTAGAAAAAGTGAATTGAAAGATGACTGAACTTTAGATCAGTTTGGCTTTTAGTTCTTGCTAACCTATTCCCCTAGCACCAGTGATACTGTAGTTAGTATGTAAAAGGTGCTCAAAATGGTTTTACAGAATAGCAACTAGGATTCTGTCTTAGGTTGTAAGTAGGTTGTATTTACTTACATCTTTTGCTCAAGGTCCAGGTACTAGATCCCAGTCTACATCCTTGCATGTAAGCCCTATCTTGTTAAGTGGTGACACAATTCTTCCAATATTGAGCCTAGTAACATCACAGCCTACTTCACAGGGGCTGGCCTATAGCTGGATCCAGTTTGATATGCAAGTTTAGTCTGTCTTCTTTTCACCATGCTGTCACTCTGACAGACTGAGACTACTTAAGGGGTGAATCTGAGAGGCTAAATTGGGAAAGAAGGTTAGTTAAAGCATGGCAGATGAAACTCTGATAGGACCTTGCATGGCATAATAGTAAAGTATTTAAGGATGGCAAAAGCATCACAGTAGGGGCAGCATAACCAAGAGATGACAATACATGAAACCAAACATCAGAATAAGCAGGGATTTCCCAACTGGTTTGATGTGAAACTCTGGACATACAGGTAACCATGGCAGACCTTAGAGGGAGTTGGGATGTAAAAGAAAGCAAAAAGATAACTACATGATACTAACACATGACTAATTTTCCTTACTATGGTCCTTTATAGACTTGCCCATATGTATATTGTCAGACAATTAAATATATGGTAGATATTATTTCGCATCCTACTTCTTGCAGTTCATTTCATTTATTTATTTTTTAGTTGATAAAAAAAGTATATATATTTATGGCATACAACATGTTTTGATAAATGTTTACACGTGGAACAGGTAAATCAAGCTAATTAACATATCCATTACTTCACATACTTATTATTTTTTCGTGGTAAGAACATTTAAAATCTCTCTTAGCACTTTTCAAGTCTAAATATGTTGATATTAACTATAATTACCATGTTATACAATAGATTTCCTGAAATTATTCCTCCTAATAGAAATTTTGTATGCTTTGATCAACAGCTCCCTAATCCCTGCTTCACATTTTTTTTTTTTTTTTTTTTTTTGAGACGGAGTTTCGCTCTGTCACCCAGCCTAGAGTGCAGTGGTGCAATCTCAGCACACTACAACCTCCACTTCCTAGGCTCAAGCAATTCTCCCTGCCTCAGCCTCCTGAGTAGCTGGGATTACAGGCATCTGCCACCGCACCTGGCTAGTTTTTATATTTTTCAAGTAGAAATGGGGTTTTGCCATGTTGGCCAGGCTGGTCTTGAACTCCTGACCTCAGGTGATCCGCCTGCCTCGGCCTACCAAAGTGCTGGGATTACAGGTGTGAGCCACTGCACCCGGCCTCCACTTAATTTTTATGCATATTTTTCCACACTGCTATTTAATCTTCATATGATCAGCGAATTCCTTGTAATTTCCTTCCATTTTGCTAGTGTTGGACATTTCTGTTGTTCCTTGAAGTTAACTACTATCAATAATGCTATCATAATCTCTTTATACACACAAAATTTCCTTCCTATTAAAATATATTCCTAGGACAAAAGTTCTACAAATGAGTTAATTGGGTCAGAAGGAGTGCAACTGTTGTGCAGTATTGCTTGCTGCTATTCAAAAAAGTTTGATGGGCTGAGCACGGTGGCACACGTCTGTAATCCCAGTACTTTGCAAGGCTGAGATGGGAGAATTGCTTGGGACCAAAAGTTTGAGACCAGCCAGGGTAAGACAGGGAGACTACATCTCTACAAAAAATTTTAAAATTAGTTAGGCATGGTGGTGTGCACCTGTAGTCTCAGTTACTCAGGGGGCTGAGGTGGGAGGATTGCTTGAGCCCAGGAGGTCCAGGCTGCAGTGAGCCCTGATTATGCCACTGCACTTCAGCCTAGGCAAAAGAGCAAGACTTTGTCTCAAAAGAAAAAAAAAAAGTTTGACCAATTCCCATTGTCCCATAGCTTTCTGATAAATGGAGTCACACTTTCTGGAGAATGGAAATAGCAAATGGTAGTACTCGAGATTGGCAAAAAGATAACTGCACATATTCAAGTTCACATCTCAGAAGTGCAGGTGGCCACGGATTCTATACACAGGCACATACACACAAACTCATGCCCAAGATATGAGGGATAGGACGAGAGAATGGTGAGGGAGGGTGGATTCTTGCCAGGATCCTGGGCTCACTCACATTCAGCTGCTGCTACCTCTCCTAATCATAAAGGATGAAGCAAGTGGAGAAAACAGTGCAAAGCCAGGGGACTGCAATGCAGAGCAGGAGAGCAAGTGAATTCACCTTCAAAGTTCTGTGAGAAAGTTGATAGTTTTTTCTGAATTTCTTTTCAATTTCTAATCTTCTCTGGAACTTCTCTTTTCTTCATACATTTCTTAAATTCATAACTAATGAGCACCCTACTCTGTATATATCCCTGTTCTGGGTCTAACACAGGGAAAATTTAAAGAAGCATTGTTACGGACTGAATGTTTGTGTCCCCCTAACATTTGCATGTTAAAGCTCTAATCCCCAATGTGACTGTATTTGGAGATGGGGCCTCTAAGGAGATAATTAAAGTTACATGAGGTCATAAGGGTGGGCCTGATCCATCAAAATTAGTGAGTTTATAAAAAGAAATACAAAAAAGCTCTCTCACATGCTCTCCCTCTCTCCACACACATGCACACAAAGGCCATGAGAATACATAGCAAAAAGATGGCCAGCTACAAGCCAGGATGAGAGCCCCCTACCAGAAACGGAAATGGCAAGGCACATGGATCTCACACTTCTAGGCTCCAGAACCGTGAGAAAATAAGTTTCTGTTGTTTATGGCATTTTGTTATGGTAACTCAAGCCGACTAATACAAGCATGAAATATCATACACCCTTTAAAAAGCTTACAATGGAGTAGTATGGCAAAACAATAAGAGAGCAAATTCAAATTTACAATTTACGCAAGCAGGAGATGAAGGGGACTAGGGGAGGGAGGGAGCAATTACCAAGGCATGGAATGATGAAGAAAAGCATTTTAAAAAGGCAGAATTTAGGCTGAGCCCTGGAGAATAAGCAGTGTTTTCTAAAAAAAAAAAAAAAAAAAAAAAGGCACAGAGTTGATATACATGAAAATAAATGGGAGATCATAATATTATATAAGCTTCATGTAGGCAGGGATTTTGTCCACCCTGCTTACCTTGTATTCCTAGTACTACAATAGTCCCAGGCACATGGTAAGTGCTCAACACTTCTTGTTGTTGGAATGAACAAATTAAGAAAGAATCAAGCTGCCTGAAGTGATTCCAACCAGAATACTGAAATTACAAGATGAAAAATATGGATATAAACTGATGGTCAAAGGGAAACCAGTTCTAAACAGAAGACTGAAATCTATCCTTAATTTTCTTTTTTTTTTTTTTTTTGAGACAGAGTCTGGCTCTGTCTCCCAGGCTGGAGTGCAGTGGCCGGATCTCAGCTCACTGCAAGCTCCGCCTCCCGGGCTTACGCCAGTCTCCTGCCTCAGCCTCCCCAGTAGCTGGGACTACAGGCGCCCGCCACGTCGCCCGACTAGTTTTTTGTATTTTTTTAGTAGAGACGGGGTTTCAACGTGTTAGCCAGGATGGTCTCGATATCCTGACCTCGTGATCCGCCCATCTCGGCCTCCCAAAGTGCTGGGATTACAGGCTTGAGCCACCGCACCCGGCCCCTTAATTTTCTTTCTCCATTCTATATTCTTTTTTCTACCTTGCTATTTTCCACTCTTGTTATTTTCCTTCTTTCTCTCACTTAACAATATAGTTTTTCAAGCATTACCATGCACTTCCCCTAGTTCCCACAGTTCCTCTCTTACCACCTCCCAGAACATTCACATTTCTCTCAGCTTAATGAAATGGAAAACAGAGGAGAGAGGCAGCTGGGATAACCCATGGGGAGTAAATTGAGGGAAATAGAAGTAAAGAATCGAAGAGATGTCAAGGAAGGCAATCATACATCCTGGTTTTCCCAGAAGAGTGCTAGTTTAAGCCTACTATCCCTGCATATTTAATAGTGGCCCCTTTAACTCACAAAAATATCCCCATTTGGACAATAAATTTTGCATTACCCTACCCAAAAATGAAATTAGCAAAAGAACTCTTTAGGAAGATTAGCCCAGGTGGATTAGAGGGGGTTAAAAAGAAAAAAGGAAGGGAAATGAATTAGGAGACAACACTAGGAATGTAGTATGGGTGAACACTGGAGGGTCTGGCACGTTGTAGGTACCCAATACATGTTTTTTGAATGAATGAACAAATGAAGAAGATAGCAAGACCCTAATCCAAGATGAGAGAACAGAGAACAATAAAGTCTAGCTATTTTCAGGAACGCATCCACATGTATAACGCACACATCCACATATCCTTTGAATACAGAGGATGGACTGAAGGAAACAATCCAAGGCCATCAGATCCATGTCTGAATACCAAGAATGGTAGTGTCACTAAGCAAGAGAGGGACACACAGAAACATTTTAGACAAGGGGAAGAGGAATATATCACGAAGACAAATTTGAGAATGATAAGACAGAAAGGACAGAGGAAGTCATGAAAATGTATAAACTTGCCGGGCGCAGTGGCTCAAGCCTGTAATCCCAGCACTTTGGGAGGCCGAGACGGGCGGATCACGAGGTCAGGAGATCGAGACCATCCTGCCTAACCTGGTGAAACCCCGTCTCTACTAAAAAAATACAAAAAACTAGCCGGGCGAGGTGGCGGGCGCCTGTAGTCCCAGCTACTCGGGAGGCTGAGGCAGGAGAATGGCATGAACCCGGGAGGCGGAGCTTGCAGTGAGCTGAGATCCAGCCACTGCACTCCAGGCTGGGCGACAGAGCAAGACTCTGTCTCAAAAAAAAAAAAGAAAAAAGAAAATGTATAAACTTACTGAGGGCTGGGCACAGTGGCTCACTTCTATAATCCCAGCACTCTGGTAGGGTGAGGTGGGAGGACTGCCTGAGCCCAGGTGTTTGATCAGCATGGGTAAAAAAATTTTAAAAAGTGAGCCAGGTGTGGTGGCACATGCCTTGTGGTCCCAGCTACTTGGGAGGCTGAGGGAGGTTGAGGCTGCAATGAGCCATGATCATGCCACCACACTCCAGACTGGGAGACAGTGAGACCTTGTCTCAAAATAAATAAATACATTTAGAAAAGAAAAAACAGATAAGCTTACTGAGAAAGGGATTTGGGTTAGAAGAGTGATATCATTTAGATGTTCCCTCCAAATCTCACATTGAAATGTAATCTTCTATGTTGGAGGTGGGGCCTGTTGGGAGGTGACTGGATCATGGGGGGGGGTAGATTTCTCATGAATCGTTTATCGCCATCCTCTTGGTTCTAACCTTGTGATAGTGAGTGAGTTCTCGTGAGATCATGTTGTTTAAAAGTGTGTGGTATCCCTCCGCCTTGCTCTTGCTCCTACTCTCACCATGCTCTGCCTCCTCCTATTTCACTTTCCACTATACGTAAAAGCTTTCTGAGGCCTCCCCAGAAACTGAACAGATGCTGGCACCATGCTTCCTGTATAGCCTGCAGAACCGTGAATCAATTTAAACTCTTTTCTTTACAATTTACCCAGTTGCAGGTATTTCTTTCTTTTCTTTTTTCTTTTTTTTCTGAGACGAAGTTTCGCTCTTGTTGCCCAGGCTGGAGTGCAATGGTGTGATCTCGGCTCACCGCAACCTCTGCCTCCTGGGTTCAAGTGATTCTCCTGCCTCAGCCTCCTGAGTAGCTGGGATTACAGGCATGCGCCACCACGCCCAGCTAATTTTTTGTATTTTTAGTAGAGACAGGGTTTCTTCACGTTGGTCAGGCTGGTCTCGAACTCCCAACCTCAGGTGATTTGCCCGCCTTGGCCTCCCAAAGTGCTGGGGTTGCAGGCATGAGCCACCCACCCGGCTGGTATTTCTTTATAGCAACATAAGAACAACCTAACACAAAGGGGCAGGTAGGGAGAAAGAGAAATGCACAGTAATGCACTGTGAGAAAGCCCAGGGTGGTGATGGAGGAGCTGAGGAGGAAGCAGGACCAGACAGGAGATCAAAGAGGGCCAAATGAGGAGAGTTTGATCAAAAAGAAACCCGTTTGCTCCCTTCTGCCTGATTGAATAGGAAATTCCCTCAGAAATCCTGGAAGAATTTCTAGGTACTAAGGAAGTAGGGTCTTGGCTGGGGAAGTTTGGAGGGAAACATGAGGTCATGGGCCAGTAGGACACTAGGGGTATCTGTACAGTTGTACAGAAAAGCAATATCTCAGATAGCCAGTGAATGTGTGAGGACTGATAAGGCCCTGCAGATCTCTAACCCACAAATCTCTGAGACTGGTAGGTAAGTTTTCTAATCCTAGGACCACCATCCATTTCAGGCTGTGACAAATACATAAAGAGTACAGTCCTACTGAGAGAGAGAGAGAGAGAGAAAGAGAGAGAGAGAAAGAGAGAGAGAGAGAGAGAGAGAGAGAGAGAGAGAGAGAGAGAGAGAGAGGCTTTACTTGGAGGCTGTCTTCCTTTAATTCACCAGGATCATCTGCCTGTTCAAGTCCCTCTAAGCAATGGTTACATGGTCCTTGGTTATTGATTAGGTGCAATGGAGTAAGGAATAAGAGGCAATACCTGCAAATGAATTCAAGGGATGGATAAGTGAAATGTAAACATTGAAAGAAAAAAAAGAATTGAAGAAAATATCAAGGGACTACTTGATCTCAGGGAAAGGCCTAAGCCTCAAGCATAAAACAAAGGCTAACACCATGTGAAAAGCTGATATATCTGACACATAAAAATTTCTCTATTCCAAAAAAATGCCACAACAAATCTATAATATAGAGTTTGCCTTATACTGGAATTGCTTGTGTGTATGTCTGTGTCCTTCCTCACACGCATACATTAAGCTCTACGCCCTCAGATAGCAGATCCCGTGAGATTTGCCTGTAGCTACCACACAGTGTCTGACACAAAGAGGGCTCAGTCAGCATTGTTTGATTTGAAATGGTAAATTAAACAAGTTTAAGATTCTATCTAACACCTGGAGTGCACCTAGGGATGCTGACAGCCAAATCCGCACATCACTACTACCATCCCTCCTCTACATGTTTGTCCTTTTTGTGCTTCATATTATCTGGGAAACACCATAATGGTGTGTTTGCATTCTTGGCAATTCTGTCTCAACAGAGCCATCCCAGGGACTAAATTCCCTAAGAGACTGACCTGGTCCCACTATTCAGAGACTCTCAGTATGTCAGAGCTGGAAGTAACCTCCCAATCTATCCAGTCTTATATCCAAATGTACAGAAGGAAAACTTGGAAATCAGAGGAAAACTGGGACTCAAATCCAAGTCCCATGACACCCAATTTTGAGTTCTACTACATCACCCTTATTCCCATCTCAAAACTCTACTCCTCAAGGTCCAGAGGTCCCCTGCCCACTTTAGTGCCTTTCTCCTATTTGACAAATAACCACTGAGAAAAGCTCCCTTTCAACCCTGGTGCCCACAAGCAGGATTCCTGTGCCCAGACCAACTTCACAATCTAGGCCTCACCTGCCCAGAAGAGAATGGAATGACTCACCCATATTCCTGTGCACAGCAGCCTCAATCCAAAGGATCTGCCCAGCACAGATCTTGCCTGATCTCCTCCTTGAGTTCAGTGAAGAAGTTCCTAAGAGGGTCTTGAGTCACTGTAAACAGACATAAATGACTGAGTTCTCTGAGACCTGAACTCCAAGTGGACACTCAGGGCAGTGTCCCATCTTTGGGTAACTTCCCTTCCTATAGAACTGTGGGCAGTAAGAAGGATCATTTCCAGTGTAAAGATGAGGGAATGAAGTTCCCAGGGATTGAACGACTTGCCCAGGGTCCTATAGCTAGTGAGTGATTAAAAAGCCTTCTGTGTCTGCAGGAAATCCTAATTCCATCACACCACAGCCTCCCCTTTTCACCCACTCCATTGATATCTAAAAGCTTCCATATTCTCATCTAACTGCAAAATACAGTGCAGTGGAGAACTTCTTTGCAATCCAGCTTTCCACAGAAAGTCTGCACAAGGGGGATGAGAGAGAGAACTTTGCTGAGTCAAGTGTCTTTAGGAAGACAAAGAAACAAGGCTTTAAAAGAGCACTACAAAAAGAATGTCTCTTTTTCTGTTTACCCATGTCTTAGGATCACTAAGCCTCAAATATGTTTTGTGTTTCCTCCTCCAGATCCCCAGACCCTGCTTCTAACCCTTCAAGCTTGTTCCATTTCTCCCCTACCAGAATTTAGTTCTGCCCTGTACACAACCATAACTCCAGGACCTAGCACACTACTGGGTTAGTGCTCAATAAATATTTGTTGAATGAATGAATGAATGAGTAACCTTGGGCAAGACTCCGTTCTCCTCTCTGGGCCCCAGGTTCCTCACTGGTAAGGGGAGGGATATTGGACTGGTGATGTGAGTCAAATACTCAGGGGCTCTGGAGTCCTCTGAGAGCCTAGGCGGGACTCGACCGGTATTACCCGGACGGCCCACTGCTTAGGAGCGGGGACGACACAGTGCTGTCACCACGGCCAGCCTGGTCCAAGCGAGCAGCTACGAGGAGTCTGAGACTAGATTGGAGACAAAGGGGCAGCAGTGAACGAGAGAAGTGGGAGGCCCACAACGACCCTTTGGCTGCCGCGCCCATCTCAGCAGTGGGCAGCCGCAGAGGAGCCCTGGCCTCCTGGCCTGCGTCTCCCACACGCTCCCAGAACCCGGCCCGACCCCCCACGTCAGGCTGTAGAGCACCCCTCACCGAAAGCGCCAGACCCACATCTTGAACAAAGCGCAGAAGGAACTGCGTCAGCAACTCCCAGCTAACTCCCAGCCTCTCCCTCCGGCCCTTCTAGGCTTCAAGAGGTTTCCACATCTCTGTGCCCGCGGGCTGGAGTCCCCCCGCCCCTCAGAAGCCCCGCGCGGTCTGCCGGCGTTCTGGCCCTGCCTCCTTTCCGGGCTTTGCCCTATCATTGGATGAGAGGGCTTGGCGACTTCAGCCAATGTGAGGAGGGCCTGGAAAGCGTGGAATCTGGGCAGGGTGCTTGCTTAGGGCGGAAAGAGACCGAGCAACTGGGTGGCCAGGCTGCCAGCCTCAGGCTGAGACTCCCTGAAGTTACACCCCCAGCTCCGGTTGCTGAGCAGAGAGGTCATCTTTCCTTCCACAGATCTGGGTCATTCAGCCTCAAAGCCAGGATCAGCTATGGTTTATTGGCAGCATATGAAAAAATGTTTTGGGTGCCTACTATGTCACTCACTGTTCCAGGCGCTGTGGATACCGTAGTGAAGAAAATGAACTCTCTGCCCCATTGGGTTTACATTCAAGTCAAGGGAGACAATGATAAATAAATATGCAGAAAGTAGTAGTAAGGGGAGAGAGGGAGATTGTGGTGGGACTATTTTATAGATGACAGGGAGGGCAGAGACAGAAGTGGGCAATTGACGCATGTGGCTATCTGGGGAAAGAGTATTCCCACAGTGGGCTATTAGAAGCAAATTCTTTAATCAGGAGTGGGATGGAGAGGTGCACATTAGGACCTTGTAGACTGTGATAAGGGCTTTGGATTTGCTCTGCATAACAGTTGGAGGGCTTGGGGGCAGAGGAATGACATGATCTAACTTTTTTTCCCTTACCACATATTCAAAGACGTGTAAACTATGAGACATGAAAGAAGCCAAGAAGCCTGTTACTATAAACTCTGTGAATTCTTTGCTGTCTGTCCTTAGCCATTCTAACATAAACCTTGCATGAGTTTTGCTCTTTGACTTATATTTTTAGTTTGCGTTGACCGTCCTGTTGAGAACGGTCTGAAGGTGGGTAAGAGTAGAAGCAGGGAGATTAAGAGGCCATTACAATATTCCAGATGAGGAATGATAGTGGCTTGGACAGGCTTAGAAGTGATGGAGGTAGGGAGAAATGGTTCTGCATATATTTTGAAGGCATGGCCTGCATGATTTACTAATAAATTGTATGTTCGTTACTGATGACTCCATGGTTATTGATCTGAGCAACTAGCATGGGATGGGCTTTTAGAAATGGAGTAGCTTGAAAGGAACAGGTTTAGGGAGAGGGATTAGTAGTTTTGTTTTGGATGTGCTAAGTTAAAGATGCCAATTAAACATCCAAGAGGAAATGCCAAACAAGCAGTTGGAATAGGAGTCTGGAGTTCCGTGAAGAGATCACAGCTAAAGATGTAAATTTGGAAGTTGTCAGGACAGGATGAGACAATCTAGGGAATGATTTATCTAAGAAGGAGTCTGAGAATCAAGCTTTTGAGGTACTTCATCAATTGACAAATATTTAATATTTAATATTGTTGAATACTTAAAGTATACCAGGAGCTTTCTTCTCCATTGGCTCATGTAGGTGGCACAACTCCACCACATTGCATAGAGATTGAAAAAGAGATTTGGACCTAAGTCCTCCACAAGTTCACACCCTCAGTTGATGTGGGATGTAGAACTCAGGACACTGTGCTGAAGAGCACAAGACTATTGCCACTACATCAAGAAACTTAAATAGGCTGGGTGTGGTGACTCACGCCTGTAATCCCACCACTTTGGGAGGCCAAGGCAGGTGGATCACTTGAAGTCAGGAGTTCGAGACCAGCCTGGCCAACATGGTGAAACCTTGTCTCTACTAAAAAATACAAAAATTAGCTGGGTCTGGTGGCAGGCGCCTATAATCCCAGCTACTTGGGAGCCTGAGGCAGGAGAGTCACTTGAACTCAGGAGCTGGAGATTGAAGTAAGCCAAGATCGCGCCATTGTACTCCAGCCTGGGGAACAAGAGCAAAACTCAGTCATACACACACACACACACACACACACACACACACACACACACACGTGCGCACACACACAAGAATATTCATGTACATTAGGGGAGCTGTGATCTTCAACTTACTTATTCTTCCCTTTCACCTACTCTTTGGGTGGGTGGGACCATTCATTCTGATTCAAGCTGCTAACCCCACATCTGGTCCCAGGGAGGAATGATTACTCCCAAAATTCTAGTCCAGTCATTCTCAAATTTTAGAGAACATAAGGGTCACTAGAATATATGTTAAAAATAGATTCCAGCCTGCCTGTATCCAGCTTCTATTGCCCTTATCCACAAGCATACTTTTTCCTACAAAAATCTATTTATTCAGTCAAGTATAATGTCACTGCTCAGAAATCAGGGTGTTTTTTGTGTGTCATAATTGCCTAAATACTCAGCAATTTCAATATTTATTATGATATCTATCTGCCAAGGAAATTCTAACTCATTTGAGTAAATGAAATAAACATCTAGCTGGTCAGGTCTTTTTAAGTTTGTGGACTGCGCCATCTAAGGGGAAAAAACATTGTGATTTTAGTCAGTTGACAATTCTTAACCAGGTATAATTTCAGAAATACCCATAGGCCAGAAAGGTGGGCCATCCTACATTGCTCTCCTATTGTGTTTTCACGTAAAGCACTCACATGCCTTAAAAGGGAACCTGCATCTCACCCTACTTGGCATCCACCTGGGTAAAGTGACTCTGTGCATATATCAGTGGAGGCCTGTTATGGTTTGGTGAATAATAAATCTAAAATGTCCTATCCTGGATCAAGTACTAGCACCACTAGGTGTTTCTTGAGCCAGCTGTAATCATAACACCTTCCTGTACCCAACTGTGGCAAATTCTACTGGTCCCCATCAGGGCAGAACATGACCTGATGTTAGGGATAGGGGATTTACTTTCAATTTTTTTATAGTGCCACCATGTGCATATTCACAATGGACAAATTCACAATCTGTCCCTAACCCCTAGAGGTTTTCAGGAATGCTTGCTTTGTAGTACTCCAGAAAAAGGTCAACACCTTGACAGAACTGTCTCCCAACATGGGACAGTACTCAATCACTTGTTAACATCTACCATCTCTTGACCTTTCCTACTGGATTCAGAAGCTGAATGACCAGGGCTGGAGTTTATGACAAGGGTTTGGCTGTAGAATATTTTCATTGCATGTTTAAGAGATAAGTGAGTAAGTATACCACTCCTAGCACCTTTACCATGTCTGACCACCTAAACTGTCTCCTGGGTTTGAATTCTGTTTGACTAAAAATATATATACATATTAAATTGGAAGTTCTGTAACACTGTTTACTGATACCCTTTTTCGTGGGTTCCTTCATGTACCAGAAACTATGTGTTGTATAACAAAACTTTTCCACTTTAGGAATATTTTTCAGAAATATGTGCAAAATATGGAAGCTCATGATGAATGATTTCTTCACCTCTAAAAACCAAAAATTTCTCTAACCAATATGATTTATCTGATGTCAAACAAAGTCTCTTGTGTATGATGTTTGCTACAACTGAATGGTTTTTCACATATCTTAAGAATAGGTTATCTGGGCTGGGCATGGTGGCTTACACCTGTAATCCCAGCACTTTGGGAGACCAAAGCAGGAGGGTTGCTTGAGGCCAGGAGTTCATAGTAACATAGTAAGACTCCTGTCTCTATAAAAAATTTTAAAAATTAGCCAGGTGTGGTGACATGCACCTGTAGTCCTAACTACTCAGGAGGTTGAGGTGCAACGATCCCTTGAACCTAGGAAGTTGAGGTTGCAACAAGCCATGATCACACCACTGCACTCCAGTCTGGGTGAGAGTGAGACCCTGTCACTTAAAAAAAAAAAGAAGATTTTGTTTCCAATGTGGAGCAATGACTTGTGACTGAAGGGTTTTCCACATTCAGTTCTTTCACAACCAAGCTATTTCCAATGAGACAGAGAACTTGGAAGGAGGCTCCACTGGATAACTAGCCTGGAGGCTGAGCCAAAAAGAAAGCTAGATATAAATGCTGGCCCTGAGTGAAAAATTTTCAACCAGCTTAGCAAAATGTGAAGCTGCTTCTCTACTGCTGAAGTGCATAGTTACGTAAATTTACAACTAGCCTTCTAGCTTCAGATCTAAAGGGACAGTTTTAACAGCACCTACTTGGAATGTAAAAGGAAATCCACTTTCTGTATTTGCAGACAAATATTAGGACTGCATTCATCATTCACTAATAAGGAAAAAGCAAATGCATGTAAAGCAATGCAAAGCCTCAGCAACTTAAGGTAGTAAAAGAACATATGAAAAAAAATTCAAGAAAAATGAAATTCAAAAAGAGAAACAAAATGCACTGCCTTCGGTAATCCTGAAAGTAAAAAAACAAAAAAAAACAAAAAAAAAAAACAAAACAAAACTGAAAGGAAACCAAAATGTAAAACATTATACAGTTGGCCCCCTGTATTTGTGGGTTCTGCATCCACATATTCTGAGGATATGGAGGGTTGACTGTAAGAGAGCATCTGAGGGCTTCGAAATCCGAGGTAGGGGCATCCTGGAACCAATTCCCTGTGGATACGGAGGAACAACTATATATGGAAAAGGAGGTCTAATTACATATACAGAACAGAGGAAAATAATCTTACAGAATACTAGGTGTAACTTTATGCCAATGTTTGACAGAATAGTAAATATGATTTCCAGATACATATTAGAAAAATTTACACAGAAGTAGAAAACCTGAAGAACAAAACCATGGAAAAAATCTGCAAGGATGCTAAATAAGTCCCTCTACCCTGACACATCCAAACACCAGTAAAAAAATGTATGTATATATGATGTGTCATTTCTAGCTAGCCTTCAAGGAATAACTGCTATATTACACACAGTCTTCCAGAGTAATAAAAGAAAAAAAACTTTCAAATTCATTTTGCACAGCCAGCAAAACATTGGCACATTGAATCTACTTCTGAACTTAAAAAAAAAAAAAAAAAAAAAAAAGCCAGGCGCAGTGGCTCACGCTGGTAATCCCAGCACTTTGGGAGGCCGAGGTGGTTGGATCACCTGAGGTCGGGAATTCGAGACCAGCCTGACCAACATAGAGAAACCCTGTCTCTACTAAAAATACAAAACTAGCCTGGCATGATGGCACATGCCTGTAATCCCAGCTACTCAGGAGGCCGAGGCAGGAGAATCGCTTGAACCTTGGAGGTGGAGGTTGCAGTGAGCCGAGATCGTGCCATTGCACTCCAGCCTGGGCAACAAGAGCAAAACTCTGTCTCGAAATAAATAAATAAATAAATAAATAAATAAATAAATAAAATAGATTTATCCCAGGAATACAAGAAAATTGCAATTATTTGGGAACTTTTAGATTTTTATAACTTGATAGAACTTAGCAACTATTCCTAATAAAACTTTAATATAATATTTATTACAGTGTATACTAGGTGTCAAGCATTGTTTTAAGTACCTTACACATACTAATTTAATCCTTGCAACCCTATGAAGTAGCTCCACTTTATAGATGGAAGAGCTGAGACACAAGGAAGCTAGGTGATTTTCCCACAGTTACACACCTAACAAAGCGGTGGACATGCAGATTTTTTTTTAAGACAGGGTCTCACTCTATTGCCTACGCTGGATTGCAGTGGTGCAACGATAGCTCACTGGAGCCATGACCTCCCAGGCTCGGGCAATACTCCTGCCTCAGCCTCCTGAGTAGCTAGGACTAAAGGCATGCACCAATACACCCAACTAATATTTTTATTTATTTATTTAGGGACAGGGTCTTGACGTGTTGGCCAGGCTGGTCTCAAACTCCTGACCTCAAGTGATCCTCCTGCCTTCACCTCCCAAAGCACTGGGATTACAGGTGTGAATTACCACACCTGACTGGACCCAGAATTTGAACCTAGGTTGCTGGGCACAAACATGTGGTTTTATTTTTTTCTTTTGAGATGAAGTCTTGCTCTTGTCACCCAGGCTAGAGTACAATGGTGCGATCTTGGCTCACTACAGTCTCCGCCTCCCAGGTTCAAGCAATTCTCCTGCCTCAGCCTCCCAAGTAGCTGGGATTACAGGTGCCTACTACGACACCCAGCTAATTTTTGTATTTTTAATACAGACAGGGTTTTGTCATGTTGGCCAGGCTGGTCTTGAACTCCTGACCTCAAGTGATCCGCTCGCCTCAGCCTCCCAGAGTGCTGGGATTACAGGCACATGCCACCGTGCCCAGCCCAAACCTGTGTCGTTAACCACTATATTACCCTGCTTCCTCTAGAAATAAGATTAGAAGGAAACTTCCTAAATGCAACAGAATATTTATCAATATCCAACAATGACCGCAAATGAAAATGTGAAATACTAAAAACATCCCTCCTGAGACTTAAGAACAAGACATAGAAGACCTGTTATCTAGTACTCAACATTTCTGGAAGTTCTTGCTAATGCACAAGTGGCATAAGATTGAAAATAAGGCCAGCTCATACCTGTAATCTTAGCACTTTGGTAGGCCAAGACAGGCGGATCACTTGAGCCCAGGAGTTCGAGACCAGCCTGGGCAACATGGTGAAAACCCATCTCTACAAAAAATACCAACAGATTAGCTGGGCATAGTGGCATGTGCCTGTAGTCCCGGCTACTCGGGAGGCTGAAGTGGGAGAATCACCTGAGCCTGGAAAGTTGAGGCTGCAGTGAGCCATGATCACAGTACTGTATTCCAGCCTGGGCAAGAAAGTGAGACCCTGTCTCCAAGAAAAAAAGAAAATTTAAAGCTAAAGGAGCCATTAATTTATTATATACCTAGAAAATGAAACCAAAAAACAATTAAAACTAAAAATAATTCAGCAACACAATAATCCAGATTAAAATTTTTAAAATTAAAGTTTATACTAGCAATAACCAATGTAATTTGAGGTATGGCTTCCAAATGCAGCCAATTTTCCTCCATCCAAAAGCCTGAGGCTTTTAAGGATGTCAAGGCAATGTTTAATGACAACTACACCACATTGGTATAGTATTCCCTACATCTACTCTTTTTTTTCCCTACTATTCCCACCTTAGTTATGAATAGTGCAGGTTCCTAACCTCTAAAGTGTTAGTGTGGTAGGCGATGAGCAGACAAGAACCAGAAGGTAAAACTGCAACATCCAATAAGCAGGATCGTTCTATTGAAGACTTAACCAGAAATGTCCAGCTCAGGGTGGAGGGCTGGACCTATGTGCTCATATAGGGTTGGGCTTGTCCCTGGGATCTGGGAGCTTCCAAACTAAAACAATGAAAAAGTCCTATCTGCATATCTTCTAAAGGAAAACGGAAACACATACTAAACATATCGTTGAAAACAAATCTAAAATATATATTCATAAGTGGCAAATTTCCAGTTCTGTCCTGGGTTCAATGTTTTCAGGACTCCTATTCTTTCTAGACTTGCCTGAGATGTCGCCCTGGAATCACATCTAATCTTATTTTCTTATGCCTCAACTCCACTCTTTCTTCTTTGTTAAAACATACACCACACCTCAAAAAAATCTCCCCTCCAGATTATATAACTCACATGGTTCCTCTAGCCTCCACCTCTACTCTGTCACACTGTAGATCCTGTAAACCTGTTAAGTTTAGGGGATGGAAAGAGAAGGGGGTGGACACCAGAGGCAAAGTTCCCCCAGATCTGGGCCATATTGCAAGGGTGGAAGGGAAAAGTTGTTCAAGTTCATGAATTGACATGTGATGGCAGAAGGAGAGAAAATCTTCTGAGATTTCTTTTCTTATGTCTTTGGGGAATGAAAGATGGTCCAGAAGACAATTATGATCATTAAAGGTATAGCTCTCTTCTTTAAATTAAGATGGCAGTTGTAGGTAGATAGGACTAGTTGATAAGGAAAACAGATTACTGTGAATCTATTATCTTGCCACAAGTCTAGTCATAGTGAATTCTAAGCATCAGGGAATGTGGCTAGCTAGCTGGATTTTCAATCGTCTGTACCACTGCTATGAAAGTCAAGTCTTCTGTGCAGTAAATTTTGACAAAGTTCTTAATCTGTTGATTTAGGAAGCAGGGTACAGTTAGCAAATTCAGAACCAGAATCAGCACGGAGGGAAAGTCCCTATCAGTGGGATATGATTGCCCAACCCAACACCTAGATACACACACATTCACACACACACACTCTCTCTCTTTCACATACACACACACACACACAAATCCATTTGCATTTTGAGGATGAAGTAACAGTAGTAAGACTTCGGGGAGTATATGCAAAAGGTATCAGTAAGATCTCTGTATGTGATATTCTATGATGAGATGGACTTCCATCTTTAGAATCAGCTGGTCCAGCTGGGGAGGAGAGAAAGATCATGCATACTTTAAGGATAATTCAATGTGACAGTTGAGATTTTAAAAATTATTTATTTAACAACTGGTATGTACAAAATACTCTCTATATGGAAAAGAAATACCTACCTGACCTCAAAGAGCCTACAATAAGTTGGTATAAAAGTATACAGACACGCAAAATTTACAAGGCAATTTAACAATAGTTACATATTGTAGCACCAGTGAATTCAAAGCACTGAGGTCAAATCAAGAGAAGTTGAAGAAAAATAAAAAAGCACTTGAAGAAGGAACTATTTCAGAGATGAGATGGATTTCAAAAATTGTGAGGGACAAAGATTAGCAAACAGAAGGAAATGTTTTCTAGATAGGGAATGAAATTGATGAAGGGCTATAGATTAAAGTTTAAAGAGTAGATGGGGAGGGCCATAGCCAAGAGGCAGAAAGGCATGAATCAACCTTGTCGAATGACTTTGTAAAAATGGTGAAATGTAGGAAGTAGAATAGAATAGAGAAGATATTATCTCTGTCTTTGAAAATTGGGGAGTCTGATTATGAGATGCATAACTAAGAAACGAAATAGATTTTAAAAGTTAAAATTTAAAAGTAAAGAAAAAAAAGGAAATCTACAATTAAATGACATGTGTAGTCCTTACCGTCTTAATAATGGGTAAGAACTGGAATAAGTTACTCCTACTCTCCCACCTTAGTGATCCAAGGAAAAGCAAGTAGGAAATGGTCCACTGTGACTATCGGCTCTGGGAAACCACTAAGAGCATCCTTCTTATAAAGAAAGCTTAACTCAAAGGTCCTTGCTCTCTGTCTCAGAGAATCACACCTTAAGAAACTGACCAAGCCAGACCTGAGGGCTTCTCTCCAGTGTGAGTTCGCTGGTGGTGATTAAAAGTGGAACGCTGACTAAAGGCTTTCCCACATTCACTACATTCATAAGGTTTCTCTCCAGTGTGGACTCTCTGGTGCACAATAAGCTGTGAGCTGTCACTGAAAGCTTTCCCACAATCATTGCATTTATAGGGTTTTTCCCCAGTATGGGTTCTCTGATGTACCATAAGGCTGGAGCTATAACTGAAGACCTTCCCACACTCATGACATTCATAAGGTTTCTCACCAGTGTGAATTCTCTGGTGTATAATAAGATGTGAGTTTTGATTGAAGGATTTTCCACACTCATTGCATTTATAGGGCTTCTCACCTGTGTGAAGTCTCTGGTGCCGAATAAGACATTTACTCAGACCGAATGCCTTACCACACTCGCTACATTCAAAAGGTTTTTCTCCAGTATGAATTCGCTCATGCTCAACGAGTTGTGAGTTCTGATTGAAGGCCTTCCCACATTCACTACATTTGTATGGCTTTTCCCCAGTGTGGAGGCTCTGATGTCGAATAAGACATTTATTCCGACTGAAGGCTTTGCCACACTCACTACACTCATAAGGCTTCTCTCCAGTGTGGGTTCTCTGATGGTCAATGAGATTTCTATTGGAACAGAAAGCTCTCCCACACTCATTACATTTGTAAGGTTTCTTACCAGTGTGCAGGACCTGATGTCGAACAAGACTTTTACTTCGAATGAATGCCTCTCCACACTCATTGCATTCATAAGGTTTCTCCCCAGTATGGGTTCTCTGGTGGTCAATGAGTCGGGAACTCTGAGTAAAGGCCTTTGCACATTCATTACATTTATAGGGTTTCTCCCCATTATGGAGTCTCTGATGTTGAATGAGATGGGAGCTGTGCCTATACGCCTTTCCACACTCACTGCATTCATAGGGTTTTTCCCCTGTGTGGGTTCTGAGATGAACAATGAGCTGGGAGGTTTGCCTGAAGGTCTTCCCACAGTCATTACACTCATAGGGTTTCTCTCCAGTGTGGATTCTCTGATGGCCAATAAGGTGAGAACTCCGATTGAAAGTTTTGCCACATTCATCACATCGATAGGATTTCTGTCCCTTTAAAACTCCTTCATGTTCAGCAGGACTGGAGGGCAGATGTGGATGTTCCCCAACTTCCTTATATTTGTTGTATCTGTCTTTTGTGGATTTTTTCTTATCTTCATCTGTTATTTCCAAGAAATCATTTTCTAGCTTGCTCCCTTCTTCATCTGAGATTTGTCCTTCTAACTCTTTGGAAGTATCTTTACAAACATCAGCAGTCTCTGCTCCCCGAGGAACCACCCCAAAGAGTCCCATCCTGTTAGATGACTCTGATCCTTTAAAAATTTCCTGCTTTGGAGTCAACTCTGAACCCTTCATCATGTTCTCACCTGCTGCCAAAAGAAAGAAGACAACAACTTTTACCCATTTCTTATCCTGTTTAAGAAACAGAATCATTAAGAGCTAACGTACCTGAAAAAAAGTCACATTATGGTTAAGAAATGAGATGACACATTGAGAACAAGAGCAAAATGGGAAATATTAATAGCTCATTTTTTTCCCTAGGGATAGAAAAACAAGGAAGGGGAAGATGGTCAGTGAAGATGGGTGGAAAAAAGATACTAAGCCAGCACAATCAAGTCAGAAGGGCCATTGGAAAGCAAAAAACTGGATTGCAAAGCATGCTGTGATCTTACAGAAGTTACTCTCGTGCTATGTCGCCTTAGTAAAGTGATGAACTCTAAGATCCCTTCCAACCATAACATTGGATGGTTCCATTGTTATCAGAAAACATGTTGGGAGAGAGGAGGCTGGCAAATACCTCAAGCCAAATGTAAGAAAGAGACAGGGAAAAATATGAGAGTGAATTGACTGGAAATTTCTATTATGGTGGTATGATAAGAAAAGTGTACAAGAAGAACAGATCTTATATGATAAACTCATCAACCACAGGATCTGCCTTTCCAAGAAGCCCTTTCAGGTAACTGCTCTGCCCCAGTGTTTGCAGAGAGGGATGCTTAGGCAACCATGCTTTGTGCCAAGTGACCCTGAGCATCCCATGATGGGCCACAGGTGATTGGATAGGCACCAGGTACTAGACTTAATGGCAGCTTATCTGTAGGTTAGGCTTCAGCCTCTGCTGTGGCCTGGGCCAAAGCTCTGCCCAAATGAGATGATGGGTAATGGCTATAGCAATGGAAGTCCATCTCTGAGGAAATTTGGAACTGGAGGTAGGGCAAAATTAAGGCACTGTGAGTAGCAGTGGAAGCTGAAGTGGTGCATGGAGAGAAGCCAAGCCATTGAGAGATACAGCAAGCAACAAGTATAAAAGAACAGAAAGTACAATTAGAAAAGAGTTATGAAAAGGACAAAAGATTCACAGCGAAGAAAATGGGTAGCAGGAGGAGGACAAGCAGAGAGAAAACAGATACACTGCGAGCAGCTGCATTACATTCACACCAGAACATGGGCATCAACATGCATTTGCTTTTGCTGTTCAGGCTCCCAGGGTCAAGGCCCTGCTTCCCACAGTCTGGTCTAGCTGATCAGTTTCTTCCAGGTTCTCATTCCTTTAAGCCTATGACTCACAGCTCCTTATTTAACAATAACTTGAATGGCTCTCTATTCCTTACAACTAAGAAGCCCTACCTAAACCACACTGTATCAATTCATAATGAGGTGAAGAGAATGCTGATCATTGTTGAATCTCAGTGATGAATGCAGACAGGGTCCCTATATTATCCACTCTAGTTTATCTATGTTTGGAAATTTTCATAGTAAAAAGCTTCAAGAGACAAGGAATATAGAAAAGAGAATGTGCAGCATGCAGACTCTAAGTGACTAGGAAACAGAATCTATTACCCAAGGAGGCCATGATACGGTCATTTCCCGGCATCATGTTCCACTGCAGGGCTCTCTGACTGAGTGCGGGACCTTTCCATTTCTTCTGAGTATAGTCCACACACAGGTCCTCATACGCTACAGTATCCTGGAATGACAAGCTCCGATTGCTCAGTAACATTCACAGCCTGAGGGGCAGAGTCATCAGGGGTAAAGAGGGCACAGGGTATGGGCTCTTTGTGGGCAAAAGTATGGGAGAGAGGAGCTGAGATGACACCCCAAAAGGACAAGTCCAGCGCAAGATAGAGTCCATTACCTCCAGGGGAAGCAATGAGGCAGGAGAGCCACAGGAACAGTCTTAGATGGGGCAGAGTCCTGGGGGTGAGACCTCTAGCCATTCCTGGACCAGACTAATGGGGATGTGGTAAAAACACAAAGAACCAAGCTCACCTGGGGCCTGACCATCCGAAGTACAGTTGCCCCTGCTTGGTCTCCTGAGTTCCCCACTTGAGTAAGGGTAGGAACTGGAGAAGCACATTGAGCTGAGGGAGGAAAGAAAGCTATGAGTGGGACAAACTCTGCTTCTGGCTCCCATAAGATTTATATTCCCAATAAGTGGATTCAAGAGAACCCAGGCACCTCCACACACACTGACTCTTAACCTCTTCCATAAGGCATTATCCCAAGAGTGCTGTGAATTTTCCCTGGAGGGCACAGTACAAGGTCCCGTATCAAGCTGAGAACTAGGTGTTCCTCCAAGCCCTCACTCTCTTCAACCTTTTTCAAGGAAGCTATTCTGGCCACACTCTCTCTCCCATGGCTTCCCTAGCACCAGCCAGCCCTGATTTTCCCCTCATAGTTGTGGTTCCTCATGCCCTGGTTCCTCTTCCTGCTTCTGCCCTCTCATTATAGACCCCTTAAAACTCAGGGCCCAGTGCTTCCTTGTTCTTTCCATCAGCAATCTGACCAACTCTCATTGCTTTAATACTGCTCTCACAGTTCTTACTTCTCTCCTAGACCCCTACCACATGCTTCCTGTTGCCTATGGGACATTTCACTTGGGGGTCCTGCAACATCTTAAGTTCAGTGTCTAGAACGGATGGATGTTCTAGGCTAAGGAGGGAGGCTGGCTTGAGGCTAGGAGTTCAAGACCACCATGGGCAGCATAAGGAGACCTCTTTTTCTTCCTTCACTCTTCCCTTCCCTTCCCCTCCTCTTTTCTTTTCCTTTCCTTTCCTCTTTCTTTCTGTCTCTTTCTTTCAATTTCCTTCCTTCCTCCCTCCCTCCCTCCCTCCCTCCCTCTCTCTCTCTCTCCCTCTCTCTCTCTCTCTCTCTCTCTGTCTCTCTCTCGACAGAGTATCACTCTGCTGGAGTACAGTGGCATGATCCTGGCTCACTGAAACCTCTGCCTCCCAAGTTCAAGCAATTCTTATGCCTCAGCCTCTGGAGTAGCCGGGATTACACGTACCTGCCACCACACCTGGCTAATTTTTGTATTTTTAGTAGGAAGGGATTCATCATGTTGGCCAGGCTGGTCTCAAACTCCTGACCTCAAGTGATCCACCTGCCTTAGCCTCCCAAAGTGCTGGGAATACAGGTGTGTGTGCCACTGCTCCCAGCAGGAGATCCCATTTCTATACAAAGTTTAAAAAAAAAGAGCTGGTCATCGTGGCATGCCTGCAGTTCTAAGAGGCCATGGTGGGAGGATTTCTTGAGCCCAGGAGTTCAAGGCTACAGGGAGCTATTATGATTGTGCCATTGCACTCCAGCCTGGGTGACAGAGCGAGACCCTATCTCTCTTAAAAAAAAAAAAAACATTAAATAAATAAATAAAATGTTCTTTTAGATTTCACCTTTCTTTCAGATTTCTCTATTTCCCTCAATGATTCCATCATTGGCCAAAACATTCTAATTCCCCTGCCTCTCCTTTCAAACTCAAGTTCCATAGATGTTTCCATGATAACATTTTTCATATTTATCCTTGCCCATTCCTCTCTTTGCACTTCAGGCATTAATTACCTCACATCTATTCTACTGCACCAGCCTTTAACTAAGGTTCCTTCCCCTTCAATCCATAATGCTCACCTGTGCCAGAGTAATCCTCCTGAAATACTGTTTCTAACACATTATCTTCTAACTCCCAAAATATTCCTGCCTCAGTCTCAAGGTCCTGTACAAACAAGGCCCAGGTTCCCAAATACAGTCTTCCCTAACTCCAGCTCAATCAGGGCTCAAGGAATCCACAGTTTAGGGTCCTTGTTGTATCTTCTAATGGCATGCCCACTACTTTTTTCTCCCCTTCAAAATTCTTCCACATTTTTACTGCCCAATACACTGCTACCTCCTTCATGAAGCATCCCTTACCAGTTCCAGCCCACAATGATCTTGCTTTTTACCCAGTGATCACTTTTTCCAATGCCCACATTGCTCATTTGTGATAGGATCAAATGCTTGAGGACAGATATCATTCACATGCATCTTATGAGGTTGCCTCTTCTTACACATGACTAACTCGTCCTACCACCTAGATAACAAGCTCTTTGAAATCAGTGATAATAGATGTACTACATCTCTCTGACAGTGCCTTTCCCATGACATGTCCTTGATGAAAACTTACTAACTACATGAATGATTAGAGAATAAGCAAAAGGAACAAACAGGGTCACTAGGGAAGGAGGACATACAGCAGGGCAATGAGGGATTCCATGGAGTAGGAGATGGGCAGATAAAGGAAAAGAGACTCCACAGGAGAGAAGGGAGGCATGACTTAGGGCCAAAACTGGGGAGATAAGTACCGAAGTCCCCATTGAGGAGGTGGTGTGTCCCTGGGTCATAAGAAGGCTCTTGGTGGGCTTCAGGGGCTGAGCCCCCACTGAGGGGTGATGTAGGAGGGGATTCCTTTGTTGCACCCAGAGCTGCTGTGTCCTCCAAATGCATTTTCTGTTTCTGTGCTGGGGCTGAAACCTAGAGACAGGGAAATACAATTGGGTTCAAAAGAGCATCCTTGAAGGTACTGAACCCAAAACCTCTAAGCAGCTCCCTCCAGAAAGAAGGCCAGGGAAAAGAAGAGCCAGAGTGTCCTTCCAGCCCCACCACTACAGCCTACTGGGGGAAAAAAGCTGACAGCAGAATCTAAAGTTTGCAATTCTACTTGCCATCCCTCTGTTGACCCTCTTGGTAGGAGCCTGAGGACCAGATTCTATAACCATTTCCACTTTGTGTCAGGTCTTCAGACACATATTTTCTTATGAAGAACCATTTAAAAAGAGAGCCAGGAGAGCAATTCAGTACATTCTCTAGGGTCTTAGCTGACAGAAAGGAACAATCAGAAGTACAAAGGATAGGCTTGGCGCAGTGGTTCACATCTGTAATCCCAACACTTTGGGAGGCCAAGGTGGGTGGATCACCTGAGGTCAGGAGCTCGAGACCAGCCTGGCCAACATGGCGAAATCCTGTCTCTACTAAAAGTACAAAAAAATTAGCTGGGCGTGGTGGCATGCAGCTGTAGTCCCAGCTACTTGGGAGGCTGAGGCAGAAGAATCACTTGAACCTGGGAGGCAGAGGTTGCAGTGAGCCAAGATCAGATCAGATCAGAGTGAGACTCTGTCTCAAAAAAACAAAAACAAAACAAAAACAAACAAAAAAGGAAGTACGAAGGATGTAAAAAAAGATAAATGTGTGTATGTGCATGAGCACAAATAATGCTACTGACACTAACAGCTGAAGCAATACCCAGAACAGTGGCTGGCAAACCTGGAGAGCTTTTCCAATTTCTCTGAGCAAAAGTGTCTCCTCTTCAGAGAAGCTTTCCCTGAGCACACTGACAAAGCAGGGATAGTCAGACTCAATTAACCAATTATAATTTCTAGATTGCATGTATTAATCTTTAAGTAATCTTACTTAGGTCTTTATTGTCTATGTTTCCCCAACAGAGTGTACGTTTTTTGAGGGTAAGAACTTTTGTCTTGATCACTAGCTCCAAAACAACATATAGCCCTACAATGGTGCTTGATTAATATCTGCTGACTGACTTCCTCTTGATATTTTGCTAAGACTTTAAGGTTATCTGCAAACTCAGTTTTCAATATGTACTACCTTTCCCCAATAATTTATATATAAAAAGCCAAATAAGATCAGACACACTAACCTGTAGAAACCTTGAGAATACCTCAGAACATAGACATTTTATTTCTAACCCTTGCTTATTGTCACCAAACCGACTCCTCACAATCTCATGGTTACTCCTTTTAACAGCATGAAGGGCAGAAAAACCTAAACTATTATCTAAATAAGGCACACTTTAAAGTTCACTTGCTCTGGTATGTACACAGCACACCATAAGGTAAAAATAAGTTCTTCAATAAACCACACAGGATTCCCCCATTAGGCTGCATCTGCTGAGATGTTAAGGGACTCTCGCCTTTAATATACACCTCACCAGTGTAGTGGTAGGACCAGCAGGCCCCCTGGATTCTGTAGTTCCCAAGCTCTCCCACTGAAACGTTCTTTGAAACTGAAAGACTCTCTAAAATGGGAGTCACAGTTCTTCAATACAGGAGCTTTGGGTATTGGCATAAGATAGAACTTACTGCATTGTGATAATTCAACTTTGTAATTCACTAATAATTTAATCCTGGTAAAGTTCCTGTTCATTATCTAGGACTTTGATATGGTTTGGATTTGTGTCCCCACCCAAATCTCATGTTGAATTAGAGGAGGGGCCTGGTAGGAGGTGACTGGATCACGGTGGTGGGGCAGGGGACAGATTTTCCCCTAGCTGTTCTTGTAATAGCGAGTTCTCATGAGATCTGATTGTTTAAAAGTGTGTGGCACTTTCCTCTGTGTGCTCTCTCTTTTCCTGCCACAATGTGAAGGGGGGGTCCTTGCTTCCCCTTCACCTTCCACTATGATTTTAAGTTTCCTGAGGCCTCCCAGTCATGCTTTCTGTTAAGTCTGCAGAACTGTGAGTCGATTAAACCTCTTTTCTTCATAAATTACCTAGTCTCAGGTAGTTCTTTACACCAGTGTGAAAATGGACTAACGCAGAAAATTGGTACCAGGAAAGTGGGGCACTGCTATAAAGATACTTGAAAATATGGAAGCAACTTTGGAACTGGGTAACAGGCAGAGGTTGGAACAGTCTGGAGGGCTGAAAAGAAGACAGGAAGATGTGGGAAAGTTTGGAACTTCCTAGAGACTTGTTGAATGGTTTTGACTAAAATGCTGACAGTGATATGGATAATGAAGTCCAGGCTGAGGTGGTCTCAGATGGAGATGAGAAACGTATTGGGAACTGGGACAAAGGTCATTCTTGCTCTGCTTTAGCAAAGAGACTGGCAGCATTTTGCCCCTGCTCTAGAGATCTGTGGAACTTTGAACTTGAGAGAGATGATTCAGGGTATCTGGCAGAAGAAATTTCTAAGCAGCAAAGCATTCAAGAAGTGACCTGGCTGTTTCTAAAAGTGTCCACTCATATTTGTGAACAAAGAGATCTGAAACTGGAACTTACATTTAAAAGGGAAGCAAAGCATAAAAATTTGGAAAATTTGCAGCCTGGCCATGTGGTAGAAAAGAAACACCCATTTTCTGAGGAGAAATTCAAGCCTGCTGCAGAAATTTAAGTAAAGAGGAACCAAATTTTAATGGCCAAGACAATGGGGAAAGTGTCTCCAGGGCATTTTAGAGACATTCACGGCAGTCCCTCCCATCACAGACCTGGAGGTCTAGGAGAAAACAGTGGTTTCATGGGCCAGGCCCAGGGTCTAGCTGCTCTGTGCAGCCTCAGGACATGGTCCCCTGTGTCCCAGCCACTCCAGCTCCAGCTGTGGCTAAAAGAGGCCAAGGTATAGCTCAGGCTGTGGCTTCAGAGGGTGCAAGCTCCAAGCCTTGGCAGCTTTCACATGTTGTTGGGCCTGTGGGTGTGGAGAAGGCAAGAGTTGAGGTTTGGGAACCTCCTCCTAGATTTCAGAGGAGGTATGGAAACACCTGGATGTCCAGCCAGAAGTCTGCTGCAGGGGTGGAACTATCATGGGGAACCTATACTAAAGCAGTGTGAAGGGGAAATGTAAGATTAGAGCCCCCACACAGTCCCACTGAGGCATTCCCTAGTGGAGCTGTGAGAAGACAGCCACCATCCTCCAGACCCCAGAATGGTAAATCCACGAACAGCTTGCACCATCTGCCTGGAAAAGGCGCAGGCACTCAATGTCAGTTGGTGAATGCAGTCATGGGGGCTATACCATGCAGAGCCACAAGGGCTAGTATGCCCAAGGCCTTGGGAACCGATCTCTTGCATCAGCATGCCCTGGAAATGAGACATAGAGTCAAAAGTGATTATTTTGGAGCTTTAAGACTTAATGACTACCCTGCTCAGTTTTGGACTTGCATGGGACATGTAGCCCCTTTGTTTTGGCCAATTTCTCCCATTTGGAATGGGAGCATTTACCCAATGCCTATATCCCCATTGCATCTGGGAAGTAACTAACTAGTTTTTGATTTTACAGGCTAATAGGTGGAAGGGACTTACCTTGTCTCAGATGAGACTTTGGACTGTGAACTTTTGAGTTAATGCTGAAATGAGTTAAGTCTGGGGGACTGTTGAGAAAGGATAATTGTATTTTTCAATGTGAGAAGAACGTGAGATTTGGGAGGGGCCAGGGGCAGAATAATAATGGTTTAGATTTGTGTTCCCACCCAAATCTCACATCGAATTGGAGGAGGGGCCTGGTGGGAGATGAATGGATCATGGGTTGGATTTCCCCTTGCTGTTCTTGTGAGTTCTCATGAGATCTGATCATTTAAAAGTACGTGTCACTTCCCCCTGCATTCTCTTCTGCCACAGTGTGAAGAAGGTCCTTGCTTCCTCTTTGCCTTCTGCCATGATTGTAAGTTTCCTGAGACCTCCCAGTCATGCTTCCTGTTAAGACTGTGGATCTGTGGGCCAATTAAACCTCTTTTCTTCTTAATTATTCAGTTTCAGGTAGTTCTTTATAGCAGTGTGAAAACAGACTAATACAGAATCATAGGTTTCCTTTCCTTGAAAACATGAAAAACTCATTCTAATACAGCATTCCACAGCAAGACCCTAGAGAAAAGCTGTTGGCTTAGAAACTAGGGAGATGGAAAATCCTGGTCCTCACATTTGATGGTAATCAGAAACAACCACACTTCAGCTAAATCTTTTGGGCAAGGGAATGCTCACTTCACTTGTCAAATGGAGATAATGATTACTGCACTGCCTGTTTTGTAACCCTGGCAGGAGATGAAAAAAGATACAGGAAACAGGCCAGGCACAGTGGCTCACACCTGTAATCCCAATACTTTGGGAGGCCGAAGCGGGAGGATCACAAGGTCAGGAGATCGAGACCATTCTGGCTAACACGGTGAAACCCTGTCACTACTAAAACTACACAAAATTAGCTGGGCGTGGTGGTGGACACCTGTAGTCCCAGCTACTCGGGAGGCTGAGGCAGGAGAATGGTGTGAACACAGGAGGCGGAGCTTGCAGTGAGCTGAGATCGTGCCACTGCACTCCAGTCTGGGTGACAGAGTAAGACTCTGTCTCAAAAAAAAAAAAAAAAAAAAAAAAAAAAAGAAAAAGAAAAAGATACAGGAAACAAAAGAATTCTGCAAGTTGTATGACTCTACAGCCCAGTAGGGATCACTGTACAACCCTTTCCCAGCCACAATGTGCACACATGTACATGCTCCTTCTGCAGCAATAAAGTGGCTTGCTCCTGATAAGCAAAATGACTCCAATTTACCTGGACCCTCCTTTATCTCCTCTTGGCAAACTTCCATGGAAAAGCTTTGTTTATTCATTTAGCCATTCTATAAACATTTTCTGAACCCCTACTGATGAAAGACAGTACTGCCCTTATGTCTTCATGTCAGAAAACAACACTGACAGTAGTGGGAGAGTAAGAAATGGACTCCAAAGACCCTACTCCCAGGCTGGAGCCATGAGCATTCAGCTGCCTCACCTGTCAACTGTTAGTCATTTTCTTGGGTTGTGACTCAACAGTCACCCTTTTCTGAGGCTAGCTGGAAATTTTAATGGAGGAAGCATTCACTTGCAAAACCAAGCAAGAAATAGGGAAATTTTCTTCTGCCACCCTCACTAAATGGTTCTCTAAATATGTCTTCAGTCACCTGTCATTGCCATGGCTGGCTCAGCTGCTCTCTAGACCCTTGTGACAGCTGATTTACTCATATGTGCTTACTTGTTTACACAAAGAAAATGATGGTTGATAATGACAAATGTGTACTGCTGATAATCCTGGAAAAATGTCTAGCCCCAGGATCCTGATCAACTAGAAGTGATTCCCTAGTGATATGTAATCATTTTTTAAAAAGCATTGAATAGGCTGGGTGTGGTGGCTCACACCTGTAATTCCAGCACTTTGGGAGGATGAGGCAGGTGGCTCTCTTGAGTTCAGGAGTTCAAGACCAGCCTGGACAACATGGCGAAACCCCATCTCTACTAAAAATACAAAAATTAGCCAGGTGTGGTGGCTCACACCTATGATCCCAGCTACTAAGGAAGCTGAGGTGGGAGGATCACTTGATCCCAGGAGGCAGAGGCTGCATTGAGCCAAGATTGTGCCACCACACTCCAGTCTGGGCAACAGGGTGAGATTATCTCAGGAAAAAAAGCATTGAATAAAATGATATATTAGGAACTTGGGAAATTTTCTGTACTGTTTTCCCCTGATAAAGTACAAATGGATAAAGTAGAAGGGACCTCTAGTCTACCCTGCTTCTATTATAGGGGAACAATTTAAAACTCGTTAGGAAGAACTAACTTATCCATGGTGTGATGATCTTTTGATGTGTCAACTTGGTACTAATCAAACATCAATCCAGGTGTTGCTGTACACTATTTTAAAAATGTGATTAAAGTACATAATAAGTTTACTTTAAGTAAGGGAGATTATACTAGATAATGAATGAATGCATGAGCCTGATTCAATCAATTGTAAGCCCTTAAAAGCAGAGCTAAAAGTTCCATGAAGAAGAAATTCCAGGCCAGGTGTGGTAGCTCATGTCTGTAATCCCAGTGCTTTGGGAGGCCAAGGCAAGAAGATTTGAAGCCAGGAATTCAAGAACAAGCCTGGGCAACATACCAAGACTGCATGTCTACAAAAAAAAAAAATAATAATAATTAGCCTGGTGTGATGGCATATGACTGTGGTACCAGTTACTCAGGAGGCTAAGGTGGGAGGATCACTTGAGCCGGGAGGCTGAGCTTGCAGTGAACCATGTTCATGCCACTGCATTCTGGCCTAGGCAACAGAGCAAGACCCTGCCTCAAAAAAAAAAAAAAAAAAGAAAAAGAGGAAGAAGAAAGGAGACAAAAGAGGAAAGGACAAAGAAGAAAGAAACTCCACCTGTGCACTGCAACTTCAGCTTGTGCCACTGTTTTGGGCTGCCCTTGTCGATGGCCTGCCTATGTGTTTCAGACTTGCCTGGCCAGCCTCACAATTACATAAGCCACTTACTAGCAATAAATCTCTCTTTTTTTTTTTTTTTTTGAGATGAAGTCTCGTTTTGTCACCCAGGCTGGAGTGTACTGGCGTGATCTTGGCTTACTGCAACCTCTGCCTCCTGGGTTCAAGTGATTCTCTTGCCTCAGCCTCCTCAGTAGCTGAGATTACAGGTACATGCCACCATACCTAGCCAATTTTTGTACTGTTAGTTAGAGACTGGGCTTTGCCATGTTGGCCAGGCTGGTCTCAAACTCCTGACCTCAAGTGATCCACCCCCTTCGGCCTCCCAAAGTGCCAGGATTACAGGCATGAGCTACCGTGCCCAGTCAGCAATAAATCTCTTTACACATGCACATGCACGTGCACAAACACACAAACATACACACACACACACACACCTCTCTCCTACTCATTCTGCCTCTCTGGCTGAACCCTGACTGAAACACATGATCACAGAGCTAGAGGGCATTATGGTCCTAGAAACCAGATTTTCCAATGTGTCTTACTGCTCACTCTTCCCAACTATCCCTCTGGTTTAAATTACCTTGCCATTACATTTGTGAGAACTCCAGGCAATAGGGAAAACTTAAATTAGATTTAAAAATGCAAAAAGATTCCAGTTAGGTTTGGAGAGCTAGCAAAAGGAATAAATAATTACAAGGCCCCAAAATGTCACCTTTCAAGGAATCAAAGAGGCAGGAAAATAGAAAATTGACTCTGAGAAGTCCAAGGAAGTGAGCAAAGAGAATGTCTCAAATGAAGGCCCGTATTATCAGCATACCTAAAAGCCCGCCTTCCCTGATCACCCTATTCTAACCAGCACGAAGATCCCCTGCCGGCCAGGAGTACCATGCAAATCCCCAGGATGAAGCTAGGCTCAGAACACAGTATCTCACAAGGTGAATCACACAGCTTAGCTGGGATGTGCATTTGTATTTATGGCTTGGAGCACAAAACTGTTTTCCCTCTATCCACACGACAAGTTCAGGAATCCTTAAGGCAAACTGGCCTAGGGCCTGGGAAGTGGAGAATGTCCATGCCTAGGCTAACCCAAGCATTACAGAAGCATCAGGCCGCCATTCTAGACCCAGCTGCTCACCTCCTCTGGTCCACTGAGGTGTCTCTGGAAATCCTCCACCACAGCCACAGCCTCCTCACCACTCTCAGGGTGATGCAGCTGCACCCAGGTACGGAGCTCCCCAGGGAGGATGCTCAGGAACTGCTCGAGCACCAGCAGCTCCAGGATCTGCTCCTTGGTGTGCACCTCTGGCATGAGCCACCAGTGGCAGAGCTCCCGGAGCCGGCTCAACGCTTCCTGCGGCCCAGACATCTCGTGGTAACATAATTGCCTGAAGTGTAGCCGGAAGATTTCACAGACAGGAGGATGGTTCTTTTGGAGATTGCTGCCTTGCCCCCAGGTCTGGTTCGCTGGCTCCTGCTTCACCGTCAGGCGCCCCTCCTGCTTCTGGAAAGCAGCACTCCTGGGGATAAGGCCTAAATTTCCCCTGCCTGAAGTGGTCATTGTGACCCCAAAGAGAAGCTTGTTCCAGCTGCAATTGGTCCGATTAAAATGATGGTCTATAGTTCAGGTCTCAGGAGCTGTTTTTCAGGGTTGGACAAAGGGGTGATGGTAGTGTTGCCTACAGAAACAAGAGTGAAATCAGAGTTCTTGGAATATTCAGCCCCAGGCTGATGACAATCCTCTACTGAGTTAAAAAACAAAGTTCCAGGAAAAAAGAACACAACTGGGCATTCTCGCTAAGCATCTCTCCAAATGATGCCCTTCTTAAAGTTTCAGTGGCTCCCATTACCTACAGGATAAAATCTAAAGGTCTATGCCTCGCATTCACAGCCCTTCACCACCTGGCCTTACCCCCTTCACAACCAGTCACACCCCCAACCACTCACCCCAAGTACCCATGCAAGAAAGACAGCAATGGTCTCCAATGTGGGAAATGCAGGATACCCCAAAGGGTGCAAGAGAAAATATAAGTTATTTAACTCCTATTTAATGTATGTTTTATAATGTGCATTACAATTTGTATAGTAGTACCCATGTTTAAATTACAAATAAACCAATGTAGGGAGTAGGTGATCAAACCTCTTCTGATAGAAATGCAAAATAAAGAAACTTTGGAGCTAGAGCTCTAGAGACACAGCTAGAAGCCACACATACTCTTTCTTTGAATTTTTCTTCTTCAACTTTTGACAAACTTGTCTGTCAAGATCATGAACAAAGGCAATTTTTTCTTGGTTTTTCTGATTGCCCCATCAGGAAGAGTGCTGGTAGCTTCCCTTTGTGTACCTCTCACTATAACCCTTTAAATGGTTTATGCACAACTCACCACTCTCACCCTCCAAACTGCTGGATGGCCACCAAAGGAAAGGAACCAAACGTAATCAGAAAATACCAGACCTTTTTTTTACTCAATGCACCTCCCCTAGAAAGCCTTCCTGATCACGCTAGGCTTAGACGGGTGGTTATCATCTCAGCGATCCCAAACTACCTTTTTCATTCAAACCTCTAGTAGAGCACGTCTCACACTGTAATCGTTTGTGGTTTACACGACTGTCTCCCCTGCTTTCTGAGAGTATACAAAGGGCAGAGCTAACTTCCAGTCATCTTTGTCCACATGTGTACATGGCACACATAATCGGGAAACGAATGAATATGATACATTTAACTGACACTGAAGTGGAGGAAAACTTTGAACGTTTGAAAATCAGCACCTTATTGGTAACTAGGGCATCTGTGCTGTGCTTCCAATTCACCAAGCGTCCCAGATCCCTGTCTCAATCTCTTTAAAAAGACAAAGAAGGACTTTAAAATAATCTGTAAACTCTGCTCTAAGATCCCACACGTGTAGAAAGTTCAGGCCATTCTCCTACTTCCCAGTGTTCCGAATGCTCAGCACTTTAAAACCTCAATTGGATTTTTGCATTTCCAAGTCACGCTCCACGTTTGCGATTCTGAGCCTGGGTCTGACCCAAATCTGACGGTTCATACAGTTTCCCAATGCAAGAGCTGGGAAAACAGCGATCTACCTTTCGTGTTACACCAGGCTTCAGCAGCGCCGCTCACCTGGCCACGTCTGCCCTGTTCATCGCTGTACCCGCAGATACCCGGCTCCGTGCCACACACGAATGGTCAGGGGTATGGGACAAAGAAGCGGCTCCACATTGGGCGGCTTCTGAGAGTCACGGGGACCGCGCCGCCTGCCTCCGGGAAGAAGCGCGGTACGGGCCAGCGTCGGCCACCCAAGCTCCGGCCGCGCCTCCCTCCGCGCCCCGGCCCACTAGCAGTGGCACTGGGCACCGAAGCCGGACACCTCTACTGCCCGTTAAAGTAAAAACAATGGCCGAGCCGGAAGCGAAAGAGGCCTCGACTTCCGCCCCCTCCGGGATCCCGGAAGTCTCCGCGAAGGTGGGCGCGCGCGTCCCCGCACCCGGGAGAGCTGGCAGGGCTTTCTTCTCGGCTGTGCCCGGCCACCTGCCGCGGGCGGGGGCGGGGTCTCGCGAGGGCTCAGGTCACTCACATCCCGCTCTCAGGACATAGTCGGGGAATCCAGACGCATCCCAGCTCTACCCCCACTCCTCCAGGTGTCCTTGGGAAATATACCCAACGTCCAAGCCTGTTTTCTCATTTGAAAAAATGCAGAGCATAATGCGTACCTCACAGGGCTGGGAGCACCGAACGAGTTAACAGACACTACACAGCAAAAGGCCTGGCATATCCTGAGCAGTCAGTTATACCATGTGTGATGCCCAATCTGAAGTCTCAGTGAAGGGAGCAGCAAGCATCTCCCATCTTAAAAATGAAGAAGCATGTCTAGAAATTGTGATATTTTGGCCCATAAATGTAGTTAATATTTCCTAAGACAGCACCAGTATTCTGGTGTCCATGTAGAGGTTCCTAGGGAGACCAAGGAGCAGATAAATTGAGAAGGTGTGGGGACAGTTTGTAACCTAGGAGGCAGTTGTCTAGCTTCTGGGTGGCAGGTGGTACCCAGGTGAACTTCACTTTGAAGAATGGTTTACTACAGAAGTAGGATATGAACAGGTCCTTGTTACAAACACGATTGAGCAGACCCTGTGTGCTAATGACCATGGGTGAAGGGCAAAGGGTATGATAAGGTTAACTGTGTATCTTTATTATAGCGCAGGAGGTAGGTCCTTTACAGGGCCCAAAGTAAACAGTCTCTTGGACTGTCTAGGGATGGCAATATTTCAAAGGTGTCCTGGGCCTGACCCTGGCCCTGACATATATTCCTCATATATCTGCATGAGCCAAGATAGAAACAAAGACACCAGAAGTCCTGCTCCAGAGTTTCCACAAGCTTAAAAGTAATGTCTTGGAGCAATCTTTGTCCATTGATCCTAATGGGTGGTTTTCCGTCATCAAGGTCCCCCTCTCCATTTGGATATCTCACAAGGAGGTTTTGGCTATTTAAAACCAGGAACCCCAGCCTCTGCCTGACATTGATGCTAGACATTGCCTACTGGCAAATCAAGGCCTCAGAAGCTTAGGATTCTTGAGGTGGAAGGCAAATCAAGGCCCCAGAAGCTTAGGATTCTTTAGGAGGAAATCTCCCAAGGCCATGCTAAATGCTCTCAGACCTGATTTTCAGGTCTCCTTAACCATGTGTTGTCTTGCAGTCCTGGCTTACTAGTATAGGAGACACAAGGATTTGGAAACCAAGATTGAGGTTTTTTTATTCTTCAGAGCTGTTTCATGCTCAAGTAGTTGTCTTTCATTGGCTGTAAGGACCAGGCCCATCTGAGCAGTGTGTTTAGACTTCAGAGGCACTTCTGTGACCAACACTGTGGGCCTGGCCTGATCTACCATGACTGGGTTGGGTGCCAGTGGGCAAGACACTCGATGATGCCTCAATATAGCACCTTAGGACACCTACCTTTGGGCTAAAGACAACCACAGAAGGCCTTTAGGAATTCTGTACTCCAACTCGATCTCTCTTAAAAACCATCATCCAAGCTTTGGTATGAGAGCTAACAAATAGGTAACTCAAGTTCTACATGCCTGAAAGGAAACTTACTGTCTATCCACAGCCCTGAAGCTCCAACCCATGTTCCCATCACTGTAAAAGAAAATTATCATTAACCCCGGGACCCAAACTAGAACCCTGAGCGTCATCCCATGAGCTGAGTGACCATGGACAAGTTACTTAGCCTGTCTGTGGGTAGCTTCCTTATTTGGAAAATGGGGATAATAATATACTTGAATTGTAGAGTTGTTATGAGGATTGGATGAGATAAAATACATAAAGCACTTAGAATGGTGCCTGACACATTGTAAGTATTATAGGTGTTTCTAGTATTGTGTTTACTATCCTTGTTTCCTCTCAGTTTAACCACTGTATTCATATTAATGTTAAGTCCTGTCACGTTTGCCCTATATATATATGTAATAATTTAAAAAAGAGAATATCTGTAGCAATTACTGTGCTGCTCTGCATCATCACTATCACTTCCCGTGTTAAATCCTGCTTGGAGTGAGGGCAGCTGTGAGAAGTGTGTCCCCAGGAACTTCCTGGATTTCAGACCACAAAGAGGCTGGGCACAGTGGCTCACACCTGTAATCCTAACACTCTGGGAGACCAAGGCAGGTGGATCACTTGAAGCCAGGGGTTTGAGACCAGCCTGGGCAACATGGTGAAACCCTGTCTCTACAAAAAATTTAAAACTTAGCTGGGCTTGGTGGCACATGCCTGTAGTCCCACCGACTCCAGAGGCTGAGGTGGGAGGATCATCTGAGCCCAGGAAGTTAAGGCTGCAGTGAGCAGTGTTTGTGCCACTCCAGCCTGGGTGACAAGACCGTGTCAAAAACAACAAAACAAAACAAAAAACAAACAAACAAAAAACCCCACAAAGAGAGGAGCACAGGTCTGGAGAGTCTCTGTCCCCAAACTGCTCAGATGTTCTGACATCATCTGTGTGGATAGTCCCTTTTCAACAGCCAGAACACTCCTACACACCCTGAAAAGAAGGTGGGACCCTAGACACATGGGGTGGGTGGACCTACCATGATATGGGAAGAAAACCCCAGTCCACTGTGATGGGAATGAATGGGGCCCAAGCCCTAACTAAGAGAATGGAGAGACCCTCCTTTCACCTCAAAAACTCCTACTTATCCCTTAAAACACTGCCAAGAAGCCCTTTCTCCAGGAAGTCTTTTCTGCACTCCACCTAGATTAGGTCTGGCTTCCTTTTTGCTCCTGTGGTGGCCTGCCATGCTATGCTATTACCATAACCAATAGGTTATGGTCCCTATTGGACATACTGCATTAACACTGTCTACTTACTGGCCTCCCTACTGTACTGTAAGCCCCATCTTGGCTGACACCATATCTCTCTGGTTCACAGTTGAGTCCCCTGACACTAACTCTTGACATGGCTGTTCCCTTAGCTGGATGTGAGTGCCCTATGGTCAGGCCACCATTGTTTTCATGGCATCCAAACAAAGTCCAATCTAGCTTCTAAGAAATGTGTCCGTGATCCAGGTTGCTGTGGAAGGCTTTTAACAGGGAATGACCTGATCAGTCTGGGTTGTAGAAAGTTGCCTGTGGTGGCTGGCTATATTGAGGAGCTTGGAGGGAATGAGACATGGACATCCCTTATAGCTGCTTATCTGCTTTGCACTCCCAGTGTCTCTACAACAGTATCACAGGATCATTGGTTTGCAGATGAGGATCCTGAGGCTTGGCAAACAGCCTAGTAGCTGAGTAACATTTTACTGGCTGAGACGGGTAAGTTAGGCTTTGATTTCTGGTCTTTAGACCATTCCTCCTTCTCTTCTTTCTATTGCAAGATGCTTTCTCTGACCTTCATTTATTCCTGTTTTTTAATTCCTGTCAGGCTTCTTCCTGCCAACGATGTGCCAGGCCCTGTTAGGAGAGTGGGGAGGGTCAATGATGGTCACCTTGGGGGTGATTTGGTGAGAGGAAGGGTTTTCTTGGTGCTGGGGTCTCAGGGACTTCCTTGAGGAGCTGATTTCACACGAGTGAACCACCAAACCCCACAGGCCTCTGAGCTTCCTAGAGGGAAATGGAAGTTGTTCCAAGTGTGCAAAGACCATGGAGGGAGTGGTGATATGGTTTGGATTTGTGTCCCTGCCCAAATCTCATGTCAAATTGAAGGAGGGGCCCAGTGGGAGGTGATTGGATCATGGGGACAGATTTCCCCCTTACTGTTCTCATGATAGTGAGTGACGTCTCATGAGATCTGATCATTTAGAAGTGTGTAGCACTTCCCCCTTTGCTCTCTCTCTCCCCTGCCACCATATAAAGAAGGTACTTGCTTCCCCTTCGCATTCTGCCATGATTGTAAATTTCCTGAGACCTCCCAGTCATGCTTCCTGTTAAGCCTGCAGAACTATAAGTTGATTAATATTGGGTGAAACCCCACCCCCGATATTTATCATGGGTTCTTTTCTATTTCCCTAAGCATCTAGGCTGGTTTGAGAAATAAAGGGAAAGAGTACGAGAGAGAAATTTTAAAGCTGGGGGTCTGGGGGAGACATCACACATCGACAGGTTCCATGATGATCTCCAAGCCGTAAAAGCAGCAAGTTTTTATTAGCGATTTTCAAAAGGGGAGGTAGTGTACAAATAGGGTGTGGGTCACAGAGATCACATACTTCACAAGGTAATAAAATATCACAAAGAAAATGGAGACAGGGCGAGATCATAGGACCACAGGATGGGGCAAAATTAAAATTGCTAATGAAGTTTCGGGCATGCACTGTCATTGATAGCATCTTATCTATAGGAGACAGGGTTTGAGAGCAGACAACCTGTCTGACCAAAATTTATTACGCGGGAATTTCCTCGTCCTAATAAGCCTGGGAGCGCTACAGGAGACCAGGGCTTATTTCATCCCTTCGGCTTCGACTGTAAAAGGTGGCCGCCTCAAGGGGGGCCATTTATAGACCTACCCTCAGGGCACATTCTCTTTCTCAGGGATGTTCCTTGCTGAGAAAAAGAATTCAGCAATATTTCTCCTATTTGCCTTTGAAAAAAGAGAAATATGGCTCTGTTCCATCTGGCTCACTGGCAGTCAGACTCCAAGTCTTATCTCCCTTGTTCCCTGAGATTGCTATTATCCTGTTCTTTTTTCAAGGTGCCCGGATTTCATATTGTTCAAACACACATGCTCTACAAACAATTTGTGCAGTTAATGCAATTATCACAGGGTCCTGAGGTGACATTCATCCTCCTCAGCTTACAAAGATGATGGGATTAAGGGATGAAAGTAAAGACAGGCATAGGAAATCACAAGGATGTTGATTGGGGAAGTGATAAGTGTCCATGAAATCTTCACAATTTATGTTCAGAGATTGCAGTAAAGATAGACATAAGAAATTATAAAAGTATTAATCTGGGGAACTAATAAATGTCCGTGAAATCTTCACAATTTATGTTCTTCTGCTGTGGCTTCAGCCAGTCCCTCTGTTTGGGGTCCCTGACTTCCCACAAGAGATTAAACCTTTTTTCTTCATAAATTACCCATCTTAGATAGTTCTTTATAGCAGTGTGAGAACGGACTAATACAAATTGCTTCTGGTGCTCTTTAGTTTAGGACTTGTCCCAGGCAATTGCCTGTGGGCAAGCCTACCAGAACCCCAGCATGGGAGCTGTGGCCCCAGGCTACCCCCATTTGTCATTGGCACTGGTATGGCTTCTCCCTCATGATGAGAGGTGAAGCCAGCTGGACTTCCTGTGTCAAGTGGGGACTTGGAGAACTTTTCTGTCTAGCTGGAGGATTGTAAATGCACCAATCGGCACTCTGTGTCTAGCCAAAGGATTGTAAATGCGCCAATCAGCGCCCTGTAAAAATGCATCAATCAGTGCTCTGTGTCTAGCTAGAGGATCGTAAATGCACCTATCAGCACTCTGTAAAATGGACCAAATAGCAGTCTGTAAAATGGACCAATCAGTAGGACATGGGCGGGGACAAATAAGGGGATCAAAGTTGGCCATCCCAGCCAGCAGCGGCAACCCACTCGGGTCCCCTTCCATGCTGCGGAAGCTTTGTTCTTTTGCTTTTCACAATGAATCTTGCTGCTGCTCACTCTTTGGGTCCGTGCCACCTTTAAGAGCTGTAACACTCACGGCAAAGGTCCACAGCTTCATTCTTGAAGTCAGTGAGACCAAGAACCCACCAGAAGGAACCAACTCCGGACACATCTTGTCAACCACGAAGGGACTATTGCCAAGTGGTGAGTACCATTGGGCCCCTTTCACTTGCTATTCTATCCTATTTTTCTTTAGAATTCGGAGGCTAAACAACAGACACCTGTTGGCCAGTTAAAAGTGACTAGCGTGGCCATCAGACTAAAGACACGGGTGTCAGGCTTTCTGGGAAAGGACTCGCTAACAACCCCTGACTCTTCAGAGTTGGGAGCATTGGTTTGCCTGGAACCAGCTTGCACTTTTTCTGTACTTCTGGGCTGAGCCCGAGGGTCAACAGAGAGGAAAGCCATTCAGCTCTGGGGTCCTGACAGAAAGTTGGTTGACCCTGTAGCCATGAGCAGAGCTCTCAAAGTCACGTAGCCCAAGCAAGACTTGCCCATCTATCCTATCTAGCCCGACCCTTGCCTCCTGCATTCTATTGCCTGTCAGACAAACTTCCCCCTGCCTCTCTTCTCCAAGGCTAGTCCTGCTTCTAAAAACCATTCCCTGTCTCTGGTGCTTTTCTAGTTTCTCCTATAAGAATGATTTCTAGTATAAATTTCGGGACTCTGTTCCTTTCTTTAGGCACCTGGGCTCAACAATCAGAAAGACATAATTTTTGCCCAAAGTCCCATTGGTGGGGGGGACTATCTGGAATTTTAGGATCCCTCCTCAGATTAGTAGGCCTAACAAAAGCTATTCCTGAAGCTAGGATATGAGGAACCTCAGAAATGACATCCTTCTTATTTGTATGATGACAATTGAGGACAAAAGGTATCACTCTTCCAACCCTGGATATCCCTTCCCTCCCTCAGGATATGGCCCTCCACTCCATTTTGAGGCATAACATCTTTATGGGACAAGAGTAAGGTCGCAATACTAACAGGAAAAAACACTGAAGACCTGACAAATTTTCAAGAATGCGTCAATAAGGGCCACTAAATCCGATTTTTCTCAGTCCTCTTTGTGGTCTAAGAGGACAGGCAAGGTGCAGGTTTTTGAGAATGCATTGGTAAGGGCCACTAAATCTGCCTTTCCTTGGTCCTTTTTGTGGTCTAAGAGGAAAACTATTTTTTCTGCTGCTGTGTTGGTGAGCACAACTATTCTTTTTTTTTTTTTTTTTTTTTTTTTTTTTTTTTTTTTTTTTTTTGAGACAGAGTCTCACTCTGTCGCCCAGGCTGGAGTGCAGTGGCCGGATCTCAGCTCACTGCAAGCTCCGCCTCCCGGGTTCACGCCATTCTCCTGTCTCAGCCTCCCAAGTAGCTGGGACTACAGGCGCCCGCCACCTCGCCCGGCTAGTTTTTTGTATTTTTTAGTAGAGACGGGGTTTCACCGTGTTAGCCAGGATGGTCTCGATCTCCTGACCTCGTGATCCGCCCGTCTTGGCCTCCCAAAGTCCTGGAATTACAGGCTTGAGCCACTGCACCCGGCCAAGCACAACTATTCTGATCATCAGGGTCCAGGGACAATTTTGGGTTCTTGGTCAAGAGCGGGATCTGGTGCTGCGTTGGTGAGCACAACTCTTCCAATCAGCAGGGTCCAGGGACTGTTGCAGGTTCTTGCTGGGGAGGGGGTGGGGGGAACAAACAAACCAAAACCATGGGCAGTTTTTTTCTTTCACATGGGAAACACTCAGGCATCAACAGGCTCACCCTCGAAATGCATCCTAAGCCATTGGGACCAATTTGACCCACAAACCCTGAAAAAGAAACGGCTTATTTTTTTCTGCACTGTGGCCTGGCCCCAATATTTTCTCTCTGATGGGGAAAAATGGTCACCTGAGGGAAGTATAAATTACAATACTATCCTATCCTGCAGCTTGACCTTTTCTGTAAGAGGAAGGCAAATGAAGTGAAATACCTTACGTCCAAGCTTTCTTTTCATTGAAGGAGAATCCACAACTATGCAAAGCTTGCAATTTACATCCCACAAGAGGACCTCTCAGCTTATCCCCATATCCTAGCCTCCCTATAGCTCCCCTTTCTATTAACGATAAGCCTCCTCTAATCTCCCCAGCGCAGAAGGAAATAAGCAAAGAAATCTCCAAAGGACCACAAAAAACCCCGGGCTATCAGTTATGTCCCCTTCAAGCTGTAGGGAGAGGGGAATTTGGCCCAACCCGGGTACATGTCCCCTTCTCCCTCTCTGATTTAAAGCAGATAAAGGCAGATCTGGGGAAGTTTTCAGATGATCCTGGTAGGTACATAGATGTCCTACAGGGTCTACGGCAAACCCTTGACCTCACTTGGAGAGATGTCATGCTATTGTTAGATCAAACTCTGGCCTTTAATGAAAAGAATGTGGCTTTAGTTGCAGCCTGAGAGTTTGGAGATACCTGATATCTTAGTCAAGTAAATGATAGAATGACAGCTGAAGAAAGGGACAAATTCCCTACTGGTCAGCAAGCCGTCCCCAGTATGGATCCCTACTGGGACCTAGACTCAGATCATGGGGACTGGACTCGTAAACATCTGCTGACCTGTGTTCTAGAAAGACTAAGGAGAATTAGGAAAAAACACATGAATTATTCAATGATGTCCACCATAACTCAGGGAAAGGAAGAAAAATCCTACCGCCTTCCTCCAGCAGCTACAGGAGGCCTTAAGAAAATATACTTCCCTGTCACCTGACTCCCTCGAGGGTCAGTTGATCCTAAAAGATAAGTTTATTACCCACTCAGCCCCAGATATCAGGAGAAAGCTCCAAAAGTGAACCCTGGGCCCTGAACAAAATCTGGAACCATTATTAAACCTGGCAACCTCGGTGTTCTATAATAGGTACCAAGAGGAACAGGCCAAAAAGGAAAAGCAAGATCAGAGAAAGGCTGCAGCCTTAGTTGTGGCCCTCAGAGAAACAAACCTTGGTGGTTCAGAGAGGACAGAAAATGGAGAAGGCCAATCACCCAGTAGGGCTTCTTATCAGCGTGATTTGCAAGGACACTTTAATAAAGATTGTCCAACAAGAAACAAGCTGCCCCCTTGCCCATGTCCACTATGCTGAGGCAATCACTGGAAGGTACACTGCCCCAGAAGAAAAAGATTCTCTGGGTCAGAAGCCCCCAACCAGATGATCCAACAACAGGACTGAGGGTGCCCAGGGCAAGTACCAGCTCATGTCATCACCCTCACTGAGTCCCGGGTACGTTTAACCATTGAGGGCCAGGAAATTGACTTCCTCCTGAACACTGGCGTGGCTTTCTCAGTGTTAATCTCCTGTCCCAGACAGCTGTCCTCAGGTCCATTACCATCCAAGGAATCCTGGGACAACCTGTAACCAGGTATTTCTCCCACCTCCTCAGTTGTAATTGGGAGACTTTGCTCTTTTCAAATGCCTTTCTTGTTATGCCTGAAAGTCCCATATCCTTATTAGGGAGGGACATATTAGCCAAAGCTGGAGCTATTATCTACGTGAATATGGAGAACAAGTTACTCATTTGTTGTCCCCTGCTTAAGGAGGGAATCAACCCTGAAGTCTGGGCATTGAAGGGATAATTCGGAAGGGCAAAAAATGCCCACCCAGTCCAAATCAGGCTAAAATACTCCACCACTTTTCCTTATCAAAGGCAATATCTCTTAAGACCTGAAGCTCATAAAGGATTACAGGATATTATTAGACATTTAAAAGCTCAAGGCTTAGTAAGAAAATGCAGCAGTCCCTGCAACACCCCAATTCTAGGAGTCCAGAAACCGAACAGTCAGTGGAGACTAGTACGAGATCTTAGACTCATCAATGAGGTGGTAATTCCTCTATATCCAGTTGTATGTAACCCCAATACCCTCCTGTCTCAAATACCAGAGGAAGCAGAATGGTTCATGGTTCTGGACCTCAAGGATGCCTTCTTCTGTATTCCCCTGCACTCTGACACCCAGTTCTCTTTGCCTTTGAGGATCGCACAGACCACATGTCCCAACTTATGTGGATGGTCTTGCCCCAGGGGTTTAGGGATAGCCCTCATCTGTTTCGTCAGGCACTGGCCCAAGATCTAGGCCACTTCTCAAGTCCAAGCACTCTGGTCCTTCAGTAGGTGGATGATTTACTTTTGTCTACCAGTTCAGAAGCCTCATGCCAGCAGGCTACTCTAGATCTCTTGAACTTTCTAGCTAATCAAGGGTACAAGGCATGGAAATATTTGACAACAAGTCAAATATCTAGGCCTAATCTTAGCCAGAGGAACCAGGGCCTTCAGTGAGGAATGAATACAGCCTATACTGGCTTATCCTTGTGCTAAGACATTAAAACAATTGCAGGGGTTCCTTGGAATCACTGGCTTTTGCCAACTATGGATCCCCAGATACAGTGAGATGGCAAGATCACTCACTCTATAGAGTGAGTACCTATACTCTGGAGTATAGGTCACTCTATACTCTAATCAAGGAGACCCAGAGGGCAAATATTCTTGTAGTATAATGGAAACCAGAAGCAGAAACAGTGTTCAAAACCTTAAAGCAGGCCCTAGTACAAGCTCCAGCCTTAAGCCTTCCCACAGGACAAAACTTCTCTTTATATGTCACAGAGAGAGCAGGAATGGCTCTTGGAGTTCTTACTCAGACTTGTGGGACAATCCCACAGCCAGTGGCATATCTAAGTAAGGAAATTGATATAGTAGCAAAACGCTGGCCTCACTGTTTATGAGTAGTTGCAGTGGTGGCCGTCTTGGTGTCAGAGGCTATCAAAATAATACAAGGAAAGGATCTCACCATCTGGACTACTCATGACATAAATGGCATACTAGTGTCAAAGGAAGTTTATGGCTTTCAGACAACTGCCTGCTTAGATACCAAGTGCTACTCCTTGAGGGACCAGTGCTTCAAATATGCATGTGTGTGGCCCTCAACCCTGCCACTTTTCTCCCAGAGGATGGGGAACCAATCAAGCATGACTGCCAACAAATTATAGTCCAGAGTTATGCTGCCCAAGAGGATTTCATAGAAGTCCCCTTAGCTAATCCTGACCTTAACCTATATACCAATGGAAGTTCATTTGTGGAGAATGGGATACAAATGGCAGGTTATGCCACAGTTAGTGATGTAACAGTACTTGAAAGTAAGCCTCTTCCCCCAGGGACCAGTGACCAGTCAGCAGAACTAGTGACACTTACCTGAGCCTTAGAACTGGGAAAGGGATAAAGAATAAATGTGTATAGAGATAGCAAGTATGCTTATCTAATCCTACATGTCCATGCTGCAATATAGAAAACCTAACCTTTAATGGTGGAAGCCCCATTAAATACCACAAGGAAATCATGGAGTTATTGCACACAGTGCAAAAACCCAAGGAGGTGGCAGTCTTACACTGCCAAAGCCATTAAAAGGGGAAAGAGAGGGGAGAACAGCAGCATAAGCAGCTGGCAGAGGCAGACAAAGTCAAAGAGAGAAGGAAAGAAATAGAGACAGAAAATCAAAGAAAGAAAGAAAGAGAAAGTCAGAGACAGAGAGAGAGAGAGGAAGAGACGGGGGGAAGACAAAGTCAAAGAGAGTCAGAGAGAAAGAAAGAGAGACAGAAAGTCAAAGAGAGAAGGAAAAAGAGAAAGAGAAGAGACAGAAAGAGAGAAAGAGAGAGAAGTAGTAAAGAAAAAACAGTGTACCCTATTCCTTTAAAAGTCAGGGTAAATGTAAAACCTATAATTTATAATTGAAGGTCTTCTCCATAACTCTTTAACACTCCAATACCACCTTGTCAGTGTAAACAAGCGTGTAGCCTGAAAGCACTGAGGCCGCTGACAACCCATAGCCTTCCTATCAAAAATCCTTAACCCAGCAGGTTTTCTAACAGGGGATCTAAATCTTAATTAATTATCATACAAAGGTCCGAGCAGACCTAGAAGGAACTCCCTTCAGGACAGGACCATAGATGGTTCCTCCTGGGCGATTAAGGGAAAAAGACACAATGGGTATTCAGTAAGTGATAAGGAAACTCTTGTAGAAGCAGAGTTAGGAAAATTGCCTAGTAATTGGTCTGCTCAAACATGCCAGCTGTTTGCACTCAGTTAAACCTTAAAGTACTTACAGAATCAGGAAGGAGCCATCTATACCAATTCTAAGTCAATATGGACTGAATAAGATTTTATTAATACCAAGGAATAATTGAAATCGTCAACTTACAAGGTTTTCAACAAAAGTAAAGTTTGCTAAAAGTTAACAGTGTAACACGTATTATCCTACTACCACACACTCTCAAAGGATTTCTCAGACAGTTTACAAGAAATAACAAAATCTATCCTTACTCTACAATCCCAAATAGACTCTTTAGCAGCAGTGACTCTCCAAAACCACCAAGGCCTAGACCTCCTCACTGCTAAGAAAGGAGGACTTCGCACCTTCTTCGGAGAAGAGTGTTGCTTTTACACTAACCAGTCAAGGATAGTATGAGATGCTGCCTGGCATTACAGGAAAAGGCTTCTGAAATCAGGCAAAGCGTTTCAAACTCTTATACCAACCTCTGGAGTTTGGCGACATGGCTTCTCCCCTTTCTAGGTTCCGTGACAGTCATCTTGCTATTACTCACCTTTGGCCCTGTATTTTTAACCTCCTTGTCAAATTTGTTTCCTCCAGGATTGAGGCCATCAAGCTACAGGTGGTCTTACAAATGGAACCCCAAATGAGCTCAACTAACAACTTCTACTGAGGACCCCTGGATTGACCCACTGGCCCTCTTACTGGCCTAGAGACACTACCACTGCAGAGCCCCTTCTTCACCCCTATCCAGCAGGAATTAGCTAGAGTGGTCATCACCCAATTGCCAACAGCAGATGGGGATCCTGTTTAGAGTTGGGGATTGAGAAGTGAAGCCATCTGGACTTCCTGGGTCGAGTGGGGACTCGGAGAACTTTTCGGTCTAGCTAGAGGATTGTAAATGCACCAGTAAGCACTCTGTGTCTAGCTAAAGGATTGTAAATGCACCAATCATCACTCTGTAAAAACGCACCAGTGCTCTGTGTCTAGCTAGAGGATTGTAAATGCGCCAATCAGCACTCTGTAAAATGGACCAATCAGCAGGACATGGGTGGGGACAAATAAGGGGATAAAAGCTGGCCACCCCAGCCAGAAGTGGCAACCTGCTTGGGTCACCTTCCACACTGTGGAAGCTTTGTTCTTTCACTCTTCACAATAAATCTTGCTGCTGCTCACTCTTTGGGTCCATGCCACCTTTAAGAGCTGTAACACTGACCACAAAGGTCCACAGCTTCATTCTCAAAGTCAGCAAGACCAAGAACCCACTGGAAGGAACCAACTCTGGACACAATGACAGGCGGACAGACAGGCCTAAAGAACAGCGGCGAACTGCTGGGGACCCAGTGCAGTAACAATGGCATTTGGGACCCCACAGGCCTCTGGCTCCTAACCCAGTACCACCCCTGCTCTAAGTGCTTCCTTCCTGGGGGTTCTACACATTGTTCTTCTGGAGGTGGGTTGAGGAGGGTTGAGCCATACTACTCCTGGTACTCTGTCCTGACTAAATCCCAGTCCTGGGGTCTGTTGTCCTTTTCCCAATCTCCCCACTGGCCCTAGAGCTCAGCTTCTGGCCCTTCCTGGTACAAATCTGTGAAGGGAAAGGAGCATTTTCAGGTCAGCCTACACACAGCTCCCATATACCAGTTGTTAGTATGCATGCAGGGAGAATCCTTAGAGTTGCTAATCCAGTCACTACCTTCCTATTTTACAGGTGGGGAAACAGGTACATAGAGAGATAGGAACCCAGGTCTCCTGCCTCTCACTGTAGGGACCTTGTCTCTTTTTGGGCCAGAGTTCTGTGAGTTTGATTCTCCAAAAACACGATTTTTTTTCTTGGAAATAATAAACTTGACATCATAGGTTGTAATCTATTAGTTGCTGAGTTTTGTCAGACCTCAGATTTGAAATCTAGATTCTTCCAGAAGGGTCTCAAACATAGACTGGAGTTTCTTTCCAGCCTGTAAATATGGCAGAATCTAGCTCTGCCACATCCCACCTGGGATTGAGACCTTGAGCAAGTTATGTATACACCCTGAGTCTTAAGTTTCTTTATTTGTGAAATGGAAAAAATATCCATGCCTGCTACCCTCTCAGAATTGGGAGGATTCAGTGAGGTAAGGTGAGAGCCTTGACACATTAAGCCCTATACATTATCACTTACCAAAGACATCTATGCAAAAAACTGTTTGAATTCTAGGGAGAAGGCAGTAAGTTCTGGACCTTGGAAATATCAAGGGCAAGGGCAGGTAGATACCAGTGACTCCAACAAAGTCGGTATGTGACACCCCACATAAGATAAATTCAGAGAGCCAAACAAGGGATTAATCCAGGGGCAGCTTAAAAGGAAATAGCACTGAGTTGGGCCTTGAGGAAGAGGGAAGAGCATTTTTGGCAGAGGGAACAACATGATCAAATTGCTGGGTGGGGGTGGGAGTCATTATTTCAGCACAAGTTGTTTCCTGTTGTAGGCTATAGAAAATTAACAAAAACAGTGATTCTGTCTCTAGATGCATACAATTTGTGTGCCCTTAAGCCACCATAAAGTCCCCTGGTGATCCGGTTCTCCCATCGATTTAGAAAATAGGTGATACTTATATTCATTCATTCATTTTTTTTTTTTTTTTTGAGACAGTCTCTCTGTATCACCCAGGCTGGAGTGCTGTGGTGCAATCTCCGCTCACTGCAAGCTCTGCCTCCCAAGTTCACACCATTCTCCTGCCTCAGCCTCCCAAGTAGCTGGGACTACAGGCACCTGCCACCACGCCTGGCTAATTTTGTATATTTTTAGTAGAGATGGGGTTTCACCGTGTTAATCAGGCTGGTCTCAATCTCCTGACTTGGTGACCCACCCGCCTGGGCCTCCTGAAGTGTTGGGATTACAGGCGTGAGCCACTGCCCCTGGCCCATTCATTATTCTTCCTTGAACAGTGGACAACAGCCAAGTAGAAACTGATACCCTAGTGAATTTTTAAATTCCCTTCACCTATAAGCCCTCCAGGATGCCACCATATGCCCTTAGAACTCTTCTGTGGCTAAGCCCATATCTTCTAATAGTGTCTAGAAGATTGCCCCATGCCCAATAACCAATGCTCCACACACTAATGTTTCTACAAATTAAGTGTGCAGAACTCCCAAAGTGAGGGGATGTTTCCTCTTCCCTCAATGTAGGCATTCTGGAGGGCCAGGCTGGTTTTCCCCAATTAGAGGTGGACAGGAATATTGTTTCCTTTTTCCTACTACTACTAAGGCCTGGAATAAGCCTAGCCCCAGTTGCTCACCTGAAATGAGTTAAGCCTGTTCCCCTTTCACCCTAATTCCCTGTAATTTCTGGCTTCTTTCACCCCAGAAGCTGTCAGAACTTGGAAAGGTGATAACCATGAAGAAAATTCTGTGATATTTCCCTAAGTATTGTTTAAGATTAGAAGAGACTGTTTTTTTTTTTTGTTTTTGTTTTTGTTTTTTATTTTTCAGTCATTGGCATCAAGTTTACTGGGAGGGATGAAAAATAAGGCTTGGAGAGTAAAGCTCTAGTAGAAACTACTCTATGTGAAAAGGTCAGTTGTGTATTGGAATTTGGTTTGTTTCCTCTTTGCTTTTTGCACTAGGATAAATGCTACAACTCTTCTCTAAAAGAAACGCCCCCAAAGACTTTTTGTATCCTTTCTTTTAGGACTTTTCTAGCCCTATCACTAGAATTCTATTTCATCTCATGCTATGCCCAGACCGTTTATTCCCCGAAGAAGACCACCAGAGTCCAGAGTCAAAGCCAAGAGGCAAGGATCTTTAATGCAAGTTCGAACTTGGTCCCTCCGTTCTATAACATACAAGAGGGCCCTGAACAATGCGTGCGCTTGCTTTTTATAGCTCGAGGTAAACAGGACTTGTCAGGTTACAGAGGAACAAGGCATTTCTCTAGGTTACAGCATTACAATTGGTTTACATTTTAAGTTATACTTTTAGCAGCCTTCTTATTGGTTCCTGCGCTTTTACAAACGGTGGTAACCTTATCGGAGCTTCTCCAGGTGTTGCTTTTTTTCTAAAGTTGAGATATATGGAGGAATGTGTTTGTGTCGGGCCCAGGAAGTGGAGGCATATGGGGGGGATGTGATGTGTCGGGCTCAAGGCTGTGATATATGGAGGAATGTGTTTGTGTCGGCCCCAGGAAGTGGAGGCATATGGGGGGATGTGATGTGTCGGGCTCAAGGCTGTGATATATGGAGGAATGTGTTCTTTCATTTCCCCCTCTCTCAGGTACCTCTGGAGCCAATCTTGGGTCCTATAGGTCTGACTCTATTTCAGTGTCCACAGTTTGGTATTGAGCTCTGAGGACCATGAGCTGTATGGTGTCAAACCTTTCCCTGACAAACCGCAAAATTCTGTTTATAACACAAGGTCCTACGGTAAGCAGAAACAGCAGACTTAGCAGGGGTCCAAGGAAGGGGGCTAACAGAGAAAACATAGAGGAATTCCACCATTGGTTTGCAGCTGAGGCAAACTGCTGTTTTTTCATTTCTATGCTTAACCTGCGTAACTGCTGGACCCGGTTCTCTACAAGCCCTGATTCATTGTTATAAAAACAACAATCTTCCTTCAGAAACATGCATGTACCACCTTTCTCAGCAGTGAGCAAGTCTAAGGCCCTCCGGTTCTGCAAGGCTACTTGAGCTAGGGATGTAAGCTGTTGTTGGAGGGAGGCAAGGGACTCAGCCGACTCCTCCATAGCAACAGCAAATTGTTGGTACAACTTGTTATTTTCTATGAGGGTGTGACCTAGGGCTCCCCCTGCCAGTCCGGCCGCAATGAGGGATGATGTGAGGGAGATTCCTGCAATGAGGGGGAGAAATATGGCTTGTGCAGGTCTCGGTCTAGGGACTGGGTGAATAGTAGTACTAGTCCAGTTACCGGTGTACCCCAAGAACTCGCCGGCAGTTAGGAGAGTTAACCGGGGAACTAATGTAACGGGAAGACACAGTTGGTTAGTTACAGAGGGACCAGATAGGTTCTTAGATAATGTTCCATTACACCAAAAGAATATGCCCGGCGGGGCCCTCAGGTTGGTGTTGGGGGGCATTACAGTGATGTTGCAGAGGCTGGAGTTGGTGCCTGAAAAACAGTAGGGAAACTTCTCCTGATTGGGGTTCAGGTACAGTGGCACATTAAGAATGGGGGCATTTGTGAGATTCTGAAGGTTGTTAATTTGGGTAGAGGATTCCCATGGCAGAGGGACAGCGGTTAGCGGTGGGCGCCCTAGGGGGGCACATAGAAAGCAACCGGACAAGCTATGAAGTACTGTAAGGTTAGCAAGTTCTACTCCTTCTCGTAATAATTCTAACCAGGAGAAAGGACGTAACTCTTGTGTTAGTCTGTCTTCCTGTCGTTGGATATTCCCATGGACCAGGGGCAGTACTTGAACTAGGCCCCGCCACAGATAGAGGTGACTGCTAGGCCACGTGGAGGAAGGGGAGTAGTATACAGCTCCATGTTGAGGCTTGGTCCAGCGGGAGTTCCAAGGGTCTTTAACTACCCAAGTATAGATGCCGCCTCTACCCTGTTGGTAGAGTTCCCCCCGGATCGCTCATGCCACCCTCTGACTGAATGCATTCTACAGTAATTGTAGGGGCAGCCTGCATTTTGGTGCCACCAATAGTGTTTACAATTGTATTTAGTCTGATCAAACTCAAAACATATTATTGGCACCTTTGGTTCGGCTATTTGAAAACCAGTAAAATTTAGCAAAATTGGGTCACTGCACCCTGAGGGGGGACAATCAGCACTGGCTAATAATTTCCCGGGTTTATGAGGTTGCCCAGGGTGGGTTCGGTTTTCATAAAGCCAGAATCTCCAGACAAAGGGATTAGAAACTGGTTTTGTGTTTGCCCCAGTGGCCACTAGGGCGGCTAACGCTAGGGTTAGACTGCTTAGCTGCATGTTTGCAGTGAGCTATGCTGCTGGCGCAGGGTGAGTTTTAAGGGGTTGTTCTTAGCTCTGTCCACAGTCCACGTGGTTGGTGCTTCAGTCGCTGCCGTGAGTGGTCCAAGAAGGTTGGAGGTTGGGTCCACCGGTTTGACATGGGTGTAGTGGATCCACGACGCGATGCCTTCTACTTTCAGGGCGGTGGGTGTGGTTAGGAGTACCTGGAGTGGTCCTTTCCACCTGGGTTTTAAGGTCTCTTGTCGGTGTCGCTTAACCAGGACCCAGTCTCCCGGCTGGTATGGATGGGGTGTCGGTGGGGGACCGGTCTCATATAGTTCCTTCAGCTTGGGCCAGACTTCCTGATGAATTTTCTGCAAGGCTTGTAGGGAAAATAAGAGTTCAGAGACATTTTCTGTTTCAGATTTGAGCAGATCATCTTTTAGGCTGGGAACCAGGGATGGGGGTCTGCCATACATGATTTCATAAGGGGTAAGGCCCAGTCTGTAAGGGGTATTACGGGCCCGGAACAGAGCGTAGGGGAGAAGGACCACCCAATTAGCACCAGTCTCCATAGTCAATTTAGTTAAGGTCTCCTTTAAGGTCCGATTCATCCTCTCTACCTGTCCTGAACTCTGGGGACTGTAAGCGCAATGTAGTTTCCAATTTGCCCCAAGGATGGAAGCCAAATCCTGACTTACCTTAGCAATGAAGGCCGATCCATTATCTGACCCTATCTGGACAGGGAAGCCATACCTGGGAAGGATATCTTCCAGAATTTTCTTTGCTACAACCTGAGCAGTCTCCCTCTTGGTTGGGAATGCTTCAATCCACCCTGAAAAAGTATCTACAAAGACAAGTAAGTACCAATACCCATACTTCCCTGGCTTTATCTCAGTAAAATCTACTTCCCAGTAGATACCGGGCCTGGTTCCCCTGAGCCTTGTTCCCGTTGCAGCCTGGGATTGAGGGTAGGCGTTGTTAAGCTGGCAGACTTTGCAATTGGTCACGATGCTGCTGGCCGTCTCGGCTATATGTCTGATTTTGAGCTTGGAGTGTCTGATCAGGTCTATCATCCGCTGGGCACCCAGGTGGGTTGTTTGGTGGATGTGTTCTAACACTTGTTGTCCTAATTTTTCTGGTAGGATGGTTTGGTCATTAGTATCAGTCCACCACCCATTCTGGATCTGTTTCAGGGGAAGTTTGTTGATCCACTGGAGATCTTGTTCTGAATAATCAGGGAGATATGGCAGGTCCCAGGGGCCCGGATCAGGGAGCTGGAGTGCAAGGAGTTGACTGGGAGCCTTTGCCACACTCCTTGCAGTTTGGTCTGCCAGAAAGTTGCCTTGAGAGATTGGAGTGGTTGGTTTCTGATGCCCTGGGCAATGTACAATAGCCCATTTTTCTGGTCCCCATAGGGCTGTTAACAGGGCTAGGATCTCTTGCTTGTTTTTTATCTCTTTTCCTTCAGCCGTTAGTAACCCTCACTCCCTGTAAATGGCCCCATGTATGTGCGGCGTAGCAAAAGCATATCGGCTGTCTGTGTATACTGTCAGTTTCCTCCCTGCCCCTAGGGTAAGAGCTTGGGTGAGCGCTATCAGTTCGGCCTTCTGGGCCGATGTCCCCGGGGGCAAGGGTTCCGCCCAGATTACCTCAGTCTCTGAAGTCACTGCTGCTCCAGCGTACCTCTGTCCTTGGTGAATGAAGCTGCTTCCATCAGTGAAGCAGATGAGGTCTGCGTCAGGAAGTGGGCGGTCCTGTAGGTCCTCTCGAACTCCGTGCACCTGAGCTAGTATCTCGGTGCAATCATGGAGCGGGGCGTCCAGGTCCGGGTTAGGCAGCAGCGAGGCAGGGTTTAAGGTTGTTGGGGGCAGGAAAGTTATCCTGAGAGGGTTTAGTAGTAGTCCTTGGTAGTGGGTGAGCCGGGTGTTACTTATCCACCGATTAGGTGGCTGTTTGAGTACACCCTCAATGGCATGTGGGGTACCGACCCGTAATTCTTGACCCATGACAAGTTTATCAGCATCTTGTACCATCAGGGCCGTGGCTGCAATCATTCGGAGACAAGGGGGCCACCCGGCAGCCACTGGGTCTAATTTCTTTGACAGGTAGGCAACTGGCCTCCGCCAGGGGCCTAAGTTCTGAGTTAGCACCACCTTGGCGACACCCTTGCTCTCGTCCACGTATAAGTGGAAAGGGCTTAGTGACGTCAGGTAGTCCCAGTGCAGGCACAGAGAGTAGGGGTTTTGATCTGTTGGAAAGCCGTCTCGGCTTCTTCTGTCCAATTAAATGGCTGCTGTCCCTGGGTTGCCTGATATCAGGGTTTAGCCAGCTCCGCGAACCCAGGTATCCATAGTCTACAAAATCCTGCTGACCCCAGGAATTCCCTTACTTGTCAGGTGGACTGTGGCCTGGGGATCTGCAGAACAGTCTGCTTCCGGGCGTCTGTTAACCAGCACCACCCTCCTTTTAGCAGGTACCCCAGATATGTTACTTCTGGTTTACAGATTTGAGCTTTCTTTGCCGAGGCCCGGTATCCTAGATTTCCTAAAGCTTGTAAGAGACCCTTGGTCCCTTGGAGGCAAGCTTCTTGGGTCTCGGCTGCAATCAGGAGGTCATCAACATACTGTAGTAAAGTTATTTCAGGGTGTTTGCGTCAGTACTCACCCAGGTCTTCATGGAGGACCTCATCGAACAAGGTGGGAGAGTTTTTGAATCCCTGAGGCAGTCTGGTCCATGTCAGTTGGCCACTTATGCCCCTCTCAGGGTCAGTCCACTCGAAGGCGAAGAGCTTTTGGCTCTGAGGGGCTAAAGGCAAACTGAAGAAGGCATCTTTCAAATCTAAAACAGTGTACCATTGGTGTTTGGGCTTTAGAGTACTCAGGAGGGTGTACGGGTTAGGCACAGTTGGATGTATGTCCATAACCCTCTTATTGACTTCTCTTAAGTCTTGTACAGGTCTGTACTCTCCGCTATTAGGTTTCCGTACCGGCAACAATGGAGTATTCCAGGGTGAGTGACAGGGCCGAAGGACCCCTTGGTCGAGGAGCCGACGGATGTGGGGCGTAATTCCTACTTTGGCCTCTAGGGGCATTGGGTACTGCCGTAACCAAACAGGATTTGTCCCAGGCTTGAGTTTGACAAACAAGGCAGGACAGTGTTTCGCTAGTCCTAAGCCCCCTGTCTCTGCCCAAGCTCCTGGATATTGCTGGAGCCAGGTTGCTATGTCCTGGTCAGGGGTCACTTGCTCTTGGTGGAGCCGGTACTCATCTTCTAGGGTTATAGTCAGGATGGGCAAGGGCTGATTTTGGGAACTGGTCATGATGGGCCCCTCAGGGAGGAAATGGATCTGTGCTCCCATTTTAGTCAGCAGGTCTCTCCCTAATAAGGGGCAGGGGCTCTCAGGGATGACCAGGAAAGAATGGGTTACATTCCTGGCTCCAAGGTTTACTGTCCTTTGTGTCATCCAGGGGTACTTCTTAATTCCTGTGGCCCCTTGTACCCATGAGGACTTGGTGGATAATTTTCCATTAGTTTTAACTAGGACCGAATGCTGTGCTCCTGTATCGACCAAGAACTGGACTGGGGACCCCTCCACTTGCAAAGTTACCCTAGGTTCGGGGAGGGGGTCCGAACCCCATCTTCCCTAGTCTTCGTCTTGAGTGACTAGTATGGGTGTAGGCCTAGGGGGTCCCTGTCCTCGTTGTTTCTTCTTAGGGCAGTCTCTTACCCAGTGGCCAACTTCCTTACAGTAGGCGCATTGGTCTTTGCTCAGATTATCATGTCTGGGGCACTGCCTAGGTTGAGTGTTCTCTGGCTGTAGATGCTCTTTCTGTACTACTGCTGCCAGGACCTTGGTCATTTTTTCAGTGGCCTTAAATTGCTTTTCTTCTGGAGTATCTCTATTATTGTAAACTCACTGGGCTATCTGGAGGAGGTCCTGAATCTGTTTTCCCTCTAAGTTTTCTAATTTCTGGAGTTTCTTTTTAATATCTGGGGCTGCCTGATTTACAAAAGACATTACAACACTGCCTGACTTCCTGGAGCTTCTGGATCTATGGGGGTGTACTGTCTAAAGGCTTCCATTAATCTTTCTAAGTGGCTGGCTGGGCTTTCTGTCTTTCCTTGCAAAACAGAGTATACTTTAGCCAAATTAGTGGGCTTGCGAGCAGCCGCCCGGAGACCCGCCATTAGAGTCTGGCGATAAGGTGTAGCCGTCCCCTACCTTCTGCTGTGTTGTAATCCCACGCCGGTCTAGTCAGAGGAAAAGTCTCATTTATGAGGTCAGGGTTGGCAGTTGGTTGACCGTCGTCCCCCGGGACCAGCTTTCTAGCTTCTACCTGTATTCTCTCTCGCTCCTCCATTGTGAACAAGATCTGGAGGAGCTGCTGACAATCATCCCAAGTAGGCTGGTGGGTGAACATGACACTATCTAGTAAAGCCATTAAATCTTTGGGGTTGTCTGAAAACCGGGCACTCTGAGTCTTCCAGTTATACAGATCACTGGTGGAGAATGGCCAGTACTGAAGCCTGGAGATTCCCGTGTCATCTGGGGGTCCTATTTCCCGGAGGGGTAAAGCCACTGTGGAGTCAGGCGGCTGGGGGGGGGGGGCTAGCTCGCAAAGTGCGCCCTCGCGTCCGCCCAGCCGGCCCTTCAGAGTTACTTTCACTTTCAGCAGATCCGGGAGCTCCGGCCGCCTCCCATTCACCTGCTCCCTCCCACGGCTCAGCCCGGGGGGCTGGGGCCTAGGGTCCGGAGGGGTACGGAGGGGGTTCTGTGGACAGTGGGTCCCCGCTCTCAGGTAAAACAGGATGGGGGGGGCCGTCGGTTGCTTGGATTTTAGCGGCGGAGCAACCAGTGCCTTGCAGAGTTCCGGGGCTAATAGGAAGGGGGACAGCCAAGGGGGTGGGTTCTCAGCTAGATCCTGCCATATAAGAATGTATGGGATATGATCCAGGTGGCCGGCATGCCCTGATAGGAAAACCTTGGACTTGACTCTAGTGATGACAGGAAGGCAGAATGTCCCTTCAGGTGGCCACCCTACATTAAAGGCAGGCCATTCGGAGCGGCATAGAGTAATTAACTTTCCCTTCCTGATTTCCACACTAAGATCATGGCCCCTTGCTCTAACATCCTTGAAATTACTTGTAAGGAGACATAGGGGAGTGCTCTGGGTATTACCCATTTTAAACGGTAGCGCCCGGAGAGGCATATGGAACAGGTCCTGCAAGGGAACAAATTATGTCAGCCGCAGGCGCACTCCAGGAATCTGGGTCAGAATCAGATCAGACGGGAGCCACAAGCGCGCACCAGAAATCTGGGTCGGAATCAGATCAGACGGGAACCACAAGCACGCACCAGAAATCTGCGTCAGAATCAGATCAGACGAGAGCCAGGGGACGTCACCCACCGGTCTCCGCTGGCCGTCCTATAGCGCATCCGCCAGGACTGCGTCAGCTTCAGTTTCAGACCTCGCGAGTTACAGATACAGGTTTAGAACAGACACAGACAGACAAACAGAGATGAGCCTCAGGTTCTGAACGGATTCAGACAGGCTAACAGCCTCAGATTCAGAACGGATTCAGACAGGCAAACAGAGACTAGCCGGCTCAACTATCAGCAGATCGATCCTGGTAGATCCATTGACCAGGGGTCTGGTGGGCTTGGGGAATCCTGGACGAGCCCCCAAATGTTATGCCCAGACTGTTTATTCCCCGAAGAAGACCACCAGAGTCCAGAGTCAAAGCCAAGCAGCAAGGATCTTTAATGCAAGTTCGAACTTGGTCCCTCCGTTCTACAACATACAAGAGGGCCCCGAACAATGCGTGCACTTGCTTTTTATAGCTCGAGGTAAACAGGACTTGTCAGGTTACAGAGGAACAAGGCATTTCTCTAGGTTACAGCATTACAATTGGTTTACATTTTAAGTTATACTTTTAGCAGCCTTCTTATTGGTTCCTGCGCTTTTACAAACGGTTGTAACCTTATCGGAGCTTCTCCAGGTGTTGTTTTTCTTCTAAAGTTGAGATATATGGAGGAATGTGTTTGTGTCGGGCCCAGGAAGTGGAGGCATATGGGGGGGATGTGATATGTCGGGCTCAAGGCTGTGATATATGGAGGAATGTGTTTGTGTCGGCCCCAGGAAGTGGAGGCATATGGGGGGATGTGATGTGTCGGGCTCAAGGCTGTGATATATGGAGGAATGTGTTTGTGTCGGGCCCAGGAAGTGGAGGCATATGGGGGGATGTGATGTGTCAGGCTCAAGGCTGTGATATATGGAGGAATGTGTTCTTTCACTCATTAATCCTAGTCATCCAACCCATTCCAACAATTCTGCTCTGCTATGATGTCCTCCAGTCTCAAAACCCTTGGCAAATACCAACCTCTAAAAATTTCTGCAAGCACTATTTGGAAAACAAACATGTCATAGCTGGCTTCTGTCTATGGTTTTGGATTCTTTCCTCAAGTTTACATTTTAGCAAGCAATTTCTAGAATGTCAGCTCCATTAGTTCAGCCTCTTATTACATACACATATTTGTATTAGGGTTCTCCAGAGAAACATCATACATAGAATGTTTACATATTATATGCAAGACAATATGTAATAATAGGATAAAGTTATATAATATAAAAATAAAAATATATATGATATATGTAAAATAAAAATATATGTACAGGGCAAGCCCTCACTTAGAGTCATTGACAGGTCCTTGGAAGCTGTGACTTTAAGCTAAATGACATATAACCACCAATTTTACCACAGGCTAATTGATACAAATGAGTTAAGTTCCTACGGCATATTTCTAGTCACAAAAACATCACCAGAATTTTAAATAAAGACCCTAAACATCATTAATATTAAGCATTGAAATAAATGTGAGTTATACATATATTTTAAAAGATGATTATTTGAGTGGGGTGCAGTGACATGCACATATAATATCAGTTACTCTGGAGGCTGAGGCAGAAGGATCACTTGAGCCCATAAGGCTGCAGTGCACCATGATTGTGCCTATGAATAGCCCCTTCACTCCAGCCTGAGGAACACAGCAACACCGCATCTAGAGATTTGTTTTAATTTTTTTAAAAAAGACTATTTGGTAAGAGATGCCTCACCAAGGACTTTCTCCTACACATTAGAACTGTGCATTTGGCCACTTCTAGTTCTAAGAGAATCTGGGAGACCATTTTAGGTTTCCAACCTCTAGAGCAGCTTTGTCCAATAAAACTTTCTGTGATGATAAAAACGTTCTATACCTGTTCCCATAGAATGGCTTCTAGCCACATGTGGTGACAACACTTGAAACCTGGCTAGTATGACTGAAAAGCTGAATGTATGATATTATATGACTTAAATTAATTTGAATTTCAATAGCCATATATGGCTAGTGGCTACCATATCGGACAGTCACACTTTTTTGGAGACAGGATCTTGTTCTGTTGCCCAGACTGGAGTGCAGTGGCATGATCATGGCTCACTGCAGCCTTGACCTTCCCAGCCCAAGTGTTTCTTCCACCTCAGCCTCCCAAGTAGCTGAGATTACAGGCGTGTGCCACCACACCTGGCTAATTAAAAAAACAAAAAAAAATTGTAGAAATGCAGTCTCACATGTTGCGCAGGCTGCTCTCAAACTCCTGGGCTCAAGCGATCCTCCCACCTGAGCCACTGAAGTGCTGGGATTACAGGCATGAGCCACCACACCCAGCTACAACAGCCACACTTTTGAAATGAAGGAATTACAGGAGAAAGAGGGTTAGAAAAGATGTTGGGTGAGCCAAGCCAGGGTGCTTGTCCAGGACCACTCTTAATTTCTTGCACTTCTCTTCTGTCTTGACTTCAGCAATAAAATACTTTGTCAGTTCTACTTCTTTGACACAGCTTTCCTAGTACATAGCATCAAACATCTGGGCTCTCAAAATGGGCTGATCTGTTCCTTAATCCACCTCTTAAATATTAATGTTCCCCAGGTTTTCCTTGACCTTTTCACTTCACTTTTAACACCCTCACTCTCTAGATGAGCTCACTGACTCCTTGCTTCACCCACTCTCTTAAGCTGATGACTTCCACATCTGTATATCTACTTCAGTGAACTCCAGCTCCATGCATTTGTCTCCCTACTTGTCTCTCCCTAGACGTCTCACAGACACCTCAAGCTCAGCACATCTCAAGTTGTATAGATACCGATGGAACAAATATTTATTTAGCACCAAGTGAATGCCAGGCAGTGAGTTAGATGCAAGTAGGCTAGACATGAGCCCTTTGGGTGTTTGCAGTTTAGCAGGTGCAATAGGCAGGTTTTCTCTACTATACTGGCTTCAAACCGTCTTCTTCTGGTTTCATTCATTCTCACCCAAGTGCAGAGTTGGTGGTTGTTGTTGTGTTTTTACTTTCACAATACCGTCCTTCTAGATCAGAGGTTCTCAACCTCTTTAGTCAAAAGCTCTTGACATCCCTAAAAATTATTCAGGACTGCAAAAAACTTCTTGGTGTTGACTTATAAATAAGATAGATATTTAAAAATATCCATTAATTTATTGAAATGCAATAATAAATTCATTACATGTTAATATTTACATTATTTATAACATTTTAAAATGAAAATAACTATATTTTCCAAAACCAAAGACTAGTTAGAAGAGTTGTACCATTTTACTTTTTTGTATATCTCCTTAGAGACTGGTTAATGGAAGTTAGCTGGATTGTTATATATTCTTCCACATTTAATCTGTTGGGATATGGCAAATATGTAGCCTCTATATACTCATATGAGAATGAGAATAAAAGGCAAAGAAAATCTTAACTCTTTAAGAAAATAGTTTGTGAAATTACTGTGAAAATAGTTTGGGCTTCACGGAGCACCTGAAGGGTTTTCAGGAGACCCCACGTCATATTTTGAGAACTGCTTGCTCTCCAGAACACCAGGGCCACTTTCTTATTTTAGGCTTGCAGATGACCTAGACTATTGTAAAGGTGGTTTGTCACATAGGGTGGTTTGGTTGGGCTGTGCCTACCTCATGTCACAGATGAATTCTCCCTTGCTGGTTGACCAAGGGCAGGCTGCAGACAGCTGTCAAAGGAAGACCGCAACAGATGGCTCCTGGTCACAGGAGTGTGCACTTGAATTGTAAGGGGTGGTCTTGGGCCACTGACACAAACTCGTGAACTGGTGACAGTGATGCATGCACATGCAGGAAGCTGAACACACTCCACGTCTTTGTTCCACTTCCTTGCTTTGTGGTCCCCCCAGTTCAAAAAGTCCATGCAAAGGTCCTCCCTCCTCATGCTTCCTCATTTCTCTTGTGGTCCTCAGGTATCTCCCCAGTCCTAGACTGAATCTCCTCTTATATTATTTTCTTTCCATTATAATGTTAATTTTTAAATATCACTTATTCCTTTTATTGGTTTTTGTTAATCAACATCTTGGTTTTCAAAACTTATTTCTGATGTGCAGTTTTAAGAATCTTATTTGGATATAAGAACTAAATATTGTTTTATTCTCCTTGCATTCCTGCTGCAACAATGCCAAATTCTCCCCAAACTGCCTCTAACTAAACAGGTAAGGGACAACTACATGGCAGGACAGAGGGAAAAAATTAAGTCAATTAACATTTCAACTGATTATCTGCCAAACAGGGAGTTGCAGACTTCATCTCCCTGTCCCCATAAACCTATTCCTCCTGGGTTCCCTAGTCTGATGGATGGCCCCAGTGTCTTTCCACCCAAACAGTGGCAACAAGGAGAATAGAAGTCAGATCTTCATTCATTCATTCATTCATTCATCCTCTCATTTAGCATTGGAATACTTACTATGTGCTGGGGATAGAGTGGTGATGAAGAAAAACACAGGCCTTGTTCTCATACAGCTTACCTTTTAGTGGAAGAGACAAACAATAAACAATTTCCATTATTAAAGATACTGTGAAGAAAAACAGATTATAAGGTCAAAGATGGCTGATGCCAGGGTTGGAGTGTTCTCAGTACACTCTATAGCTCTCTGTAGCTCCTGGCACATTGCCTGGCACCAGCAGTCATATATTAAATGAAAGTACAAGAAAAACAGATTAGCTCATACAAGTAAGGGTTAGTGAATGGGTCTCTGTGACTGAGCTGTGTTTACCCCTTCACTCCTGTACAAGCTATTCTTTTCTGACTTCCCTTCCACAGAAAACCTCCAGGTTTCTAGAACGGGATTCCAACTTAATGGCCTATGTTATTGTAACCGAGCGAGTTATAGAGAGAACACCACACTCTGAGACTAATTCAGGAGTCCTTTATTACTGGCAACCAAGAGACAGCTAGAGCTCGAAATTCTCTTGGCCCAGAAGAAGGGATTAGATTTCTTTTTATACCTTGGTCTAAATAGGGGAGGGGGAGTCTAGATGAAGCTTTTTACAGAAGCAGAACAGGCAAAAAGTTAAAAGATAAATGGTTACAGAAACAGTTACAGGAAAATAAACAGTTCCAGGTGTAGTGGCTTAAATGATCACAAAGTGATAAATGCAGGGGCTTTGGGTACCATCAACCGAGCGCATTCTCAGGAACTGCTGGTACAGCTTGCCTCAGTATTTTATCAGAAAGCGCATTTCTGGATGTGCTTGGAGTCAGCTTGCACCAGTTATGTCCTTAAGGGAGGGGGACAAGAGGCTGTAAGCGAAGAAACCGAAATGGCGTCTGTCCGGCTCTCTCAGCTAAGAGAGAGTCAGTCAGGTTAAAACAAGGTAGGGTATCACATTTCCCACTCGTGTTTTGGGGAATCAAATAATTGATTCCTCGGTTATAACAAGGGGGTTATATTGGATTCTAAGATACATAAGTTTGGCAGAAGCTACACATTGCCTTACAAAGTTAAGAAACCAATTTGATACACAAGGCCTGAAGACTAATCTTAACAAGAGGAGGAGAAGGGGTCCCGCAAACCCGGTAATTAGAGTAGTTAGCCAGGGATTCCAGCTAAATATGCTTTGGTACCAGGGGGTGTGACTTTCTCATTCCTGCTGGCATCTATCTAGATTTTCTCAAACTCTTTGAAGAGTATTTTTTATGACTCCAGACTGATTGGCATAGAAACAACAACTTTCTCCTAGAGCTGCACATAAACCTCCTTGGGAGAGAAATAGCAGGTCTAAGCCTTGGCAGTTTTGAAGAACTACTTCAGCTAGAGACTCTACCTGGGTACATAGTATATTTGTGGGTAACTGGAGATTGCTTAAATCAGCATCTACTTGTTGAGACAGGGATATTAGTCTAGTTTCTTGTTGAATCAGGGCAGTCATGCCAATAGCTGTTGACCCAGCTATGCTAAGGCTGGCCAGAAGGGGTACAAGGAGTGGGGCAGCTTGGCGAAACCGGGAATGCAATTCAGGGGGAGTGATGAGAAGTTGTCCTTCTGGCCCACTGTACATGTAGACCTGGGGGAGTACATGAACCAATACACATAGGAGAGATCTAGGTTCAGGCCCATTGATGCAGTGAATGAGGCCTGAAGTGCAGGCCAACCAGGTATTGTTGGGTGCCTGGTAGGAGACTGAGGCATTTAAAGAAGTAAGTAGAGAATGATTATAGGTAGCCTGAAAGGGAGAAGCAGGTAAGTTATACCCTGTGCTAATTAGACAGCAGGCATTCCCTGACACGTCTCCTAGTGTAAGGGGATGGGGGCGTGCATGACAAGAAAGAGAGTCAATTTTGAGCATGGCTTCTACTCCTAATCCAACATAATATGGGGGTTTAGCCTTTAGGCACAGCCAGCAATCTTGGGCTAGTTTAGGCTGGGTAAGATTAAGGAGGTGATGTACCCCGTTCAGAATGGACATCAGGCTGGGTTGGAGGTGTTGTCATTGCAGCTGAGGTTTAGGAACCAGGAATGGTGGTGGGACAGTTAAATCAACTCTGTCTGAGTGTTTTTGGAACATAGGGTCACCTAAATCAGTTAAAGGTCCGATTGGCTTAGGAGGGCTCCATGGGACCAGGATTTTTTTCTGGATGGTGAACATAGTTCCAACATCAAATCCCGAAATATAAAGCCTTAATCTCCATGACGTGCCATAATACCATTGAGTTAAACTAGGGTTACGGACAGTTATAGTAAGAGGATTACAATTTCCTATAGTACATGGTTTAGGACGGAAAGCGTGAGCTATGGAAAGGGTTGAGGATTGGGTTGATCCTCCAGAGTAAGTGACCAAGGTTACACACGTCCAGTAAAGGCAGAAAAACTGGTAAGAAACTAGAGTCAGGGTGATTTCCAGGACAAAGGTAAAAGTCAACGCTCTGGAGCCCTTTTTCTGCACCCTTAGAGCTTCCACATCCAGTCTGGCTTCCCGTGTGTCCGAACCCTGCAGCAAGGTCGACATTCCCCGCTCCCATGATCGGCAGATTGCATTGCTCTTCGAGGGTATGGGCAGGTTCTGGGAACAAAGTATATAAATCAACTACAAAAGAGACTTCCTTGAAGGTTCCTGCCTTCCAGGTGGTGTTTGCAAACACACGTCCTGTCATGAAGGAAGTGAGGAGAAAAGAGTAGGAAGGGGCAGAGGACATAACAGGTGGAAACAGACAGAAGAGATAAATGAAAAGAATTATTCTGATGACTTTATTCGACTTAGGAGCAGTTTTAAGGGGCCTGGCCCAAGCTTGGGGACCTGTGTTTCTTGCTGGGCTTTGTTGGCCTTTTTGATGCGAGAGTGATGAATCCAAGCAGTAATGCTGTCCACCCTCAGAGCCATCGGCATGGTGAGGATGACAGTATGAGGTCCTTTCCAGGCAGGAGTGAGTGCTTCTTTCTGGAACTTTTTAACGTACACCAGATCACCCGACTGGAAAGAGTGGCAGGGCCCAGTCTGGTCAGAATCTGGGTTGGGGTGTGCTCCCTGGATAAGTGACTGGATGATGTCTCATACCTGTTGGAGAGACTGCAGGTACTATAACAAGTTGGGTTGTGAGATTTCTGCTAAATGGGTATCTCTTAGCTTAGGCAAGATAGGCAGAGCCCTTCCATACATGATTTCAAAAGGTGAAAACCCAGCCTGGTAAGGGGTGCATTTTACTCTAAGAAGGGCTAAAGGAAGGAGATTTACACAATTTTCACTGGTTTCTAGGATTAATTTTGTAAGAGTACTTTTTAGGGTGCGGTTCATGCGTTCTACTTGTCCAGAGCTCTGGAGTTGATAGGCACAATGGAGTTTCCATTGACTGTTTAATGCCTTGCTCACCGACTGAGCTATGGACAAGGTGAAGGCTGGTCCATTATCAGACCTTATGGCAACAGGCAGTCTATGTTGAGGGATGATTTCATTGAGTAAAAGCTTAACTACCTCGGTGGCAGTTTCATTTTTGGTGGCAAATGCCTCAGTCCATCTGGAAAAGGTGTCTACTAGTACCAGGAGGTATTTGTACCCTACCCGGTGTGTAAAGTCAATTTCCTACCTTTCTCCTGGTGAGCCTCCCCGGAGGCAGTGGCCTGGGCTGGGCTTAGTACCTTGCTTGGCGTTTACCTGAGCACGAGTCATGTACCTGAGAGCTGCTTGGTTAGTTAAGTCCGGAAGGTGGATGATCTTGAAATGGCTCCTTAGAAGCTGGGCCAGTTTTACTCCTCCCAAATGGGTGGTAGAATGCAGACGATTGATTAAACTTTCCCCGAGGGCTTGGGGCATGAAGATTCTGGAATCAGGAAGAGTCCACTAACCTTCCTGATTTTTATGGGCCTGAAGATCCAAAGCTTGTTTTTCTTCCTCTGGGGAGTATTCTGGGTGGTCTGGCAAGTCAGGTTGCGGAAAGGACACAGCGGGCAGCAGGGTTAAAGGTATGATCGGGAAACTGAGCTGCCTTTCGAGCTGCAGAGTCTGCTTTTTGGTTACCACGAGCAATGGCCGTGTCTTCTCTTTGATGTTCTTTGCAGTGAATTACAGCCACCTGTTGAGGGAGCCAAACAGCTTCAAGCAGGAACAAAATTTCTTTATTTTTGACGGTCTTTCCTGCTGAGATGAGTAGCCCTTGCTCTTAATAGATGGCCCCGTGTACCTGTACAGTAGCAAAAGCATACCTACTGTCAGTGTAGATGTTAATACATTTGTCCTTATCCCATCGGAGGGCCTGAGTGAGGGCAACCAATTCATCCCTCTGTGTCGAGGTACCTGCCGGCAGTGCCTGGGTCCACGGTACATCTGTCGCCATAGTAACAGCCACACCAGCCTTTTGCACTCCCTGTTCAAGGAAGCTGCTACCGTCTGTAAACATGGTGGTGTCTGCCTCCTTTAGAGGCACATCTTGGAGATCAGATCAGCTAGCTTCCGTAATTTCTAACAGTTCTTGGCAGTCATGGACAGGTGTGGTAAGGTCTGGATCAGGGAGCAAGGTAGCTGGATTTAAACACCTTGTGGGAGAGAATGTTAAACGAGGCTGATGTAACAGTAAACTCTGATACTGCAGGATGTGAGCATTCAACATCCATTTGCCAGAAGCACTTCATAGCAAAGTTTCTACGGCATGAGGAGCCATAAGGGTTAAATTCTGGCCTAGAGTCAGTTTATCAGCCTCCTGGACGAGGCTTGCTGTTGCCGCTACGGCTCGAGACAACTTGGCCATCCGGAGGTCACAGGGTCCAATCTCTTAGACAAATAGGCCACTGGGCGTCGCCATGGCCCCAAAGTCTGAGTGAGTACTCCTTTAGTGACTCCCTGGCTTTCATGAACAAAAAGGTGAAATGGTTTTGAGATATTTGGGAGGGCAAAAGCAGGGGCCTCAGTTAATGCCTTCTTCAGATTTTGAAAAGCCTGTTCTTCTTTGTCAGTCCAAATTAGCGGGCCATTCCCTCCAGTAGCAGTGTACAGGGGCTTGGCGATTTCCGCAAACCCCAATATCCATAGGCAACAGTATCCCACAGCCCCCAGGAATTTGCGTACCTGTCTCTTAGTGGTGGAAGTGGGGATTTGCAGGATGGCTTCCTTTCAAGCATTGGTGAGTGCCCTTTTTCCCTCATTTATTTCATACTCCAGGTAGGAAACGCTGGGAAGACAAAACTGGGCCTTCTTGGCCGAGACCCGATACTCGAATTCCTGAAGGAGGTAAAGTAGGTCCCTAGTATGTTGCAGGCAGCTGTCAGTAGTTTCAGTAGCCAATAACAGGTCATCTACATACTGGAGAAGAGTGCAGTTAAGGTGACTGGCTCAGATAGTATAAGATCCTGTTGGAGGGCTTCCCCAAAAAGGGTGGGGGAATTTTTTAAACCCTGGGGTAATTGAGTCCAGGTTGATTGGGTTGTATCTCCCGAGCTAGGATCTGTCCATTCAAAAGCAAAGATATATTGGCTTTTGGGGGCCAAAAGAATAGCAAAGAAAGCATCCTTTAAGTCAAGGACAGTGTACATCATGTATTCTGGCGGGAGCAGGCTCTGTATAAGGGTTAGGGACAGTTGGATGGATGGTGACTGTCCACTTGTTAACTTCCTGCAAGTCCTGTACAGGCTGGTAATCATTTGTTCTGGGTTTCTGGACTGGCAAAAATGGAGTATTCCAGGCAGACCGACATGGTGTGAGTATACCAGCTTGTAATAGTTGCTGAATATGGCGATTGATTCCCTCTCTAGCCCACTAACTCATAGGATATTGTTTTACCTGAACCAGCAGGGTGATGGCCAGGAGTTCTACAAGTACTCACGGATGGTGCTTTGCCAGTCCTGGTGGGTTTGACTGGGTCCAGACTCGAAGAAAGAGAGTCTGTAAATCCAGTAGGAGAGAATTAGTTTTATTCTCTGGCGGTTGTGAGGGTGAAACTAAGAGATATTCCTCTGACAGAGGGTGGTTAGCAGGGGCTGAGCAATAGGGGGTGTTGTGTCCCCTAACATGAGGTGAGTTTGTTGGGCCGAGGAGATGGACGCCTGTAGCTTATGAAGCAAGTCTCATCTGAGGAGGGGGAAGGGGCACTCTGGGACCACGATGAATGAGTGGGTTACTCTTTTCTGTCCCAAACTCACCTCTCGTGAGTGGATGGCAGGATATTCTTGAATAGCTCCAGTAGCCCCTTGCACAGCCACCTTTTTATTAGAGACACTGCCCAAGGGTGTCTGCAGTACCCAGTGATCCGGCCTGGTGTCAATTAGGAAGCCTACAGGCTGGCCCCACACTGTGGAAGTCACCATGGGCTCCTGGGAGCCAAGTGAGAAGGAGCCCCGGCCTGTCAATCATCAGATCCCTCCACTGCGGGGAGGGTGAGGATCATTTATTTTCTGGTTTCTCCTCTGGCTTTAATGGGCATTCCTTTTTCCAGTGTCCAATCTGCTTGCAATAAGTGCATTGGTTTCTTCGTAGGGGAGCCTGCTCACCTTTCTGGCATTCTTGGCGGGGACTTGGGGTCCCCTGGCCAGTGCTCTGTGATGGGGGCCCTACCTTTTTGGCTCCTTGGACGGCAGCCACTAAGATTTTTGCCTGTCTTTTTGATGCTTTGTCTGCGGCCCTTTCAGCTCCCTGAGCTGCCTCAAATTCTCGATTGTCAAAAACTCTCTGGGCTATCTCTAAAAGCTGACTGATGTTCATTCCAGCAAATTCCTCCAACTTTTGTAATTTTTTTCTAATATCAGGGGCTGCCTGAGCCACAAATGCCAAATTAATAGCACAGCTATTTTCAGGAGTCGCTGGGTCAAAAAGGGTGTAAGTACCATACGCCTCTTGGAGTTGTTCTAAAAACGCTCCTGGTAACTCAGCAGGCCCTTGGACAACTTCACTGTTCTTAGACAGATTCATGGATTTTTGAGCGGCTCCCTTGATACCCACAAGGAGATACCAGTGAAAATCATCCAAAGCTCTCTTCCCACCCCAGGGGTCTGGATCCCAATCAGGCCGAGTAGAGGGAAAAACCTCCTCAAGGAGGTCTTGGGCTTCCTCCTCTGGTCTACCGGCTGATGTAAGGAAATACTTTCTGGCTTCTCTTTGGATACGGTCCCTCTCTTCAGAGGTGAGAAGGGTTAAAAGGAGTTGCTGACAGTCATCCCAGGTGGGCTGATGACTCCAGAGCACGGACTCCATCAGTGAGGTTAAGACCTGGGGCTTTTCAGAAAAGGGGGGATTATGAGCCTTGCAGTTGTACAGGTCAGAAGTAGAGAAGTAGACATAAACTAAAAATGGAGCAGAGCGCTCACCGCCTGGAGGGATTTGGGCTGCTCTCAGAGGGAGGAGGGGGGCCACCTCCTCCTTCCTTCCTGAAGGAAACTTTCCCCTTCTTCAGAAGGAGGTAGTACAGGAGGAGCCGAGGGAGCTGAGGGTCAGGGCAAAAGTCAGTTCTGGCTTAAAAGGACCTTGGAGGTAGGATCATGAATGGCGCATGAGTGGAGCCATGGAGGAGAGCTCCGGACTAATCTAGCCATTGATCAATGTAGGGAAACTGATTGGGGTGACCGGGAGTTCCAGCAACGACCTGCCACACAGCCTGAACAGCTGTGAGGTTTAGTGACCCTTCTGGGAGCCACCTGGTTCTGAACTGTGGCCATTCTACTTCACAGAGTGTCTGGAGTTTGCCTTTTTTAAGGCGGACCCTGTAATCATCTGAGAAGCCTAGAGAGAAATTCTGCAACATACATTGGAGAGGGCTCCAATCTTTACGGGGCTGGGAAGAAGAGTTTCCCATTCTTGAGGCAATTAACAAGGTTTGAACAAAAATATTAAACCCAGCATGGACAGAGATATTCATGGCCTGGGGGGCTACAGTATCAGAAGAACAGAAGCATTATAGCTAGAAGTGGTAGGAAAACAACTATAGCCAATGCTTCTTGCCACATAAGTTCTGTCTCCTCAAGCTTCGAGATCTAGGGAGAGGACAAGAGGTGGGTCTGGGGGATCCTCGGCCAGTGGGACCTAGGTGATGCCCCCCTCCTTCTTGACTTATAGCCCAAATATTTTTGGTGTCTCCATGACTTGAAGGCAAAAAGTTCAAACTCAGCCCTTTCCTTCAAAGGTTTAAGGAGGAAGAACAGAGCCAAGTCTTGGAGGCGCTGGACTTGCTGCAACACAGTAAAAAGAGATGTGTAGGGTAAGGGATGAGGATGAGGAGGAAAGGGGCCACTCAAATCTTCCCAAATGTTGGAGAGTAGCCACGGGGGGGTAAAATAAGAGTCCAGATGGAGTAGAGCAGTATGGGTGTAGGTTTCTCTGCATGGTGCCTTATTTAAGGGCACGGGAAAAGTTACAGGATGACAGAAAAGGTGAGCAAGGAGGTCAGCAGCGTGGCTATTTTGAATCCACCACTGGTCTAAGGAGGAGGTGGACCAGTCATTGGGGCGTGGGGTGTGGCAATCCAAATGCCAGCAATCTTTATGGTGCCAGAAATCCCAAATGGATGAATGTCTTCCACACCCTTCCCCGTAACAAGACCTGATTTGTTTCTGACAGAAAAGGCAGGACTGGGATGGCCAGCCCAACTGACTAATGAAGAATTTGACCTCCTAGGATAGAAAATCTGTATAAGGACCTTGAAGAAGTCCTTGCCCAGTCGTCTTGGGCAGTATCGATGACCTGACATACGAAATTTAGACACCAAACAGGACAATAGACACAGTGGTATATAAACAAGTATGGCAATTTTTATAGACAGACAAGGGGAGGGGGGGTCCCGTGATGGGATCAGTCAGATGCCGGCCTAGCCACTCCCTTCATGGGGACTTAGGCTCCTCTTGGCATTGGCAAGCCGGTATAAACCCCGGCTCAGATCGAGCTATGCCCCGATGCTGCCCTAAGCCTTATGAGGTTGCCACAGAACCACAGGTGAGGGCCCTCTCGAACTCCATAGCTTTCACTATGGAGCTACAAACTGGAAATTCAAGCGCAAGCCCTTGAACTCCACATTCACTCACTCACTCACTCACTCACTCAGAGTTTATTACAGTTTTTATACCCATTCCAAAACAGAGTTCTCCTGGAGACTTGAATGAGAAGGAGAAGATATACAGATAGAGAGAGACTAGACAACAGAGAATCCTGACAGAAACCAGGAATCTGTCCTCCAGCGTCCTGGCATATGGACAGAGTCTCAGGGAGGACCCTCATCAGGGCCGTTTCCCTCCCAGAGAGACAGAGTCAGATCTGACTTACCTTCCCGGGACCAGAGACTGAGGACTCAGGAATTGAATTGGTTGGGCACACCAGCAGTTGATCCGTTCCCCTCTGGAAGATGGTGGCCTATGGGGCCCTGGAATGTCTTCAGGTGGCACCTTCCCTATAAGCCCGCCATCTGTCCGGGGGAGCAGGGAACGAGTCCGGCCCTCACCCAGTGGTGGATCTTGCTGGTGACTCCACATGTTGTAACCGAGCGAGTTATAGAGAGAACACCACACTCTGAGACTAATTCGGGAGTCCTTTATTGCCAGCGACTGAGAGCTAGAGCTTGAAATTCTCTGTGCCCCGAAGAAGAGGCTAGATTTCTTTTTATACCTTGGTCTAAATAGGGGAGGAAGAGTCTAGCTGAAACAATTTTTTTTTTTAACAGAAGCAGAATAGGCAAAAAGTTAAAAGATAAATGGTTACAGGAACATAAACAGTTCCAGGTGCAGTGGCTTAAATTATCACAAAGAGATAAACGCAGGGGCTTTGGGTACCACCAACCGAGCACATTCTCAGGAACTGCTGGTACAGCTTGCCTCAGTATTTTATCAGAAAGCGCATTCCTGGATGTGGTTGGAGTCAGCTTGCACCAGTTATGTCCTTAAGGGAGGGGGACAAGGGGCTGCAAGTAAAGAAACCAAAATGGAATCTGTCTGGCTCTCTCAGCTAAGAGAGAGTCAGTCAGGTCAAAACAAGGTAGGATATCACAATGTAATTTTCAATATCATAAAAAAAGGAAGGGGTTTATTATTTTAGGCTAACTTATAGGTCAGGAGTGGTGAAGATGTAAGACCTTGTTGAATTTTGGAAACTAATCTACCATCATTGTGGCGGTTAATTTTACGTTCAACTTTACTAGGCAGAGGGTGCCCAGATATCTGGTTAAACATTACTTCTGGATGTGTCTGTGAGAGATTAGAATTTGAATTGGTTGGCTAAATAAAGCAGATGGCCCTCCCCAGTGTGGGTGGGCACGATCCATTGAGGCCCTCAATAGAAAGAACAAAAAGGCACAGAAAGGTTGAGTTCTGGCTCTGCCTGACTGCTTGAGTTGAGATATTGATCTTCTCCCTCTCTTGGCACTCCTGGTACTCGAACCTTCAGACTCAAACTGGAATCCACACCATTGGCTCCATGGTTTTCTGGCCTTCAAACTGTGCCACCAGCTTACCTGGGTCTCCAGCTTGCAGTTGGCAGATCGTGAGATTTAGCCTCCATAACTGCATGAACCAACTTCTAAAAATAAATTTCTCTTGGTGCATCTATATCTTCATCTAATCTTCTGTTTATTCTGTTTCTCTGGAGAACCTTGACTAATACAACCATCCTTATGAGATTTTTGAAAAGATGTGGAAATGAGTCTGAAGGCCCATGAAGGCTTTTGATCTCCCACATGGTTTCTGTGTAGGTGGAATAAAAAGAGAATCTAGAAGCGTTGGGAAGGTGGTGAAAGAGGAGTCTTGGTGTTGTATTCTCTTCCTGGGAAAGCTGCTGTAGCCCCAAGGTTATGAGAGAAGTTAGTGCCTCCGGGTGATGGCAGCAGCTAAGGAGTGAAGCAGGCCCTTCCAATGTGTTGGCTGAGCCACGGCACCTTTGTGTGGAGCTGGCAATGTTTAGACCACATAGTAATGTCACCACTTCTGGGATGATTCTAGTAAATAAGAACAACCAGCAGGGCTGTCCAGCTACAATGACTAGGCACAAGCTGGACTTGGAAGATGTCAGGGACCCAGCAATAACGGGACTAAAGAATCCCCAGAAAACTTTCCTCTAGAGGAGAAACTATAATGCATCTTTACAGGATCATTTCTTGATGCTGTAACTCCTAATGTAATGTTTCCTAATATTAGGAAGTGTGTGATCTTGGGCATAGGGAGTCATCTCTCTGAGCCTCAGTTTCTTCTATCTGTAAAATGGGCATAGCTATCCTTAGGTGGCCATGAGGAATAAATGGGATAGCAACGCCAAGGAACCAAACACAATGCAAGGTGCACAGTAAGATTCTCAGCAAATGTTGGTTCTTTTCAGTTTCCCTTATGTCTGCAGGCAGATGAACCCCATGCCAATTTCCCTCAGCTATTGCAATGGATACAGTAACCATACTTTTAAGATCTTGAAGTTAGAAGACCAAAGAGCCCTGAAGATCTCCCAGCTTCCCAGAGAGAGGGGGCAATGTTTTTAGTGGGCCGGCAGGGTGATGTGCATGAATGCTGGTTGGGCTGGTGCCAGGCCTAAAGGGGTTGGCCTGGGAGGGTTCTATTGTTGTGGGGCTTGGGGGTGAGTGATTCTGTCCAACTGGGAGTAAAGTAGAAGAGTCGACAAGGAAGAACCCAAGTGAAAAGGATGGGAGGAAGTCCCACTCCTCCTGGGAGCACATTTGTAGCTGCTTGGTCTGGCTAGTGGCAGCTGGAGGGAGGGCAGTTCAGTCATTTTGACATTAATTCACATCTACCAGCCCTATTGGAAGGGAACATCTATTGAGACCAAGTTGTCCTGGTCTCAATCACAGAAATTTAGTTTGCCCACACTAGAAAGAAAAGCAATGAACATTTTGGATTATCCCCAGGAAGATTGTCTGTGTTTTGCAATAACATCATAAAGAAAATAATTTAAAAATATGGGCCCAATATGTTCTTTATTTGGCTCCCCTATGAGTCCTCAAACAGAAGCACCCCTAGGTGGAGTCAAGAGAGGGAACAAAGGAAATGAGGTTTTGGGTTTGTAGAAATGCCTAACATTGGCCTGCTCCAGTGCCTGGAGGGCACTGCAGAATCACTGGTGCTGCTGATAAATCTAGTGCAGATGACAAGTTATGAGAAAGCATATTTATGTTGCCTTATCTGTTACAGTGATTGTTGGGGAAACCAGCCGCACACCACCTCGCGGGTACCCCGAGTCCAGCGGAGAAAAAGGAGTTAGAAAGAGACAGAATAAGTGTTTAAAAGGCGGGTCCAGGGGACGGGAGTGGTAGTGTCTGAGGCTTGCTCACAGCCCAGAGCTCTCAGGCTCCACTTAATTTATTGGTTTACAAGCTCTTTGTTAGGGCAGATAGGAAGGGTAGGAAGGGATGAGGAAAAGGATTAATCAGTGAAGGAGAACTCGTGAGTCATTCAATAAGATGTACAGTAGTGGTGGTTTCTGTGAATTTCCTTGAGCAAAGGCATGTGTCTAAGTTACTTAAGATCTTTAACTTATCGGGACTGAAACAGGTGGGAGCAGGTTTCAGGAGGAGCCAAGATGTTTGATTATACTCCACTGCTTCAAGGGAGTGTTGTCTCCTTGAGCAACCTGTGGAATGCCGCTGAACGGTTATGCTCCCAGGGCATAAAGACATGAAGGCAATAAGGAGACTTTTCTCCGCAGAGGCCGCCCATGGCTCCCCATGGGTGTCTCACACAGGGGAGACCAACTCAACTGGCACCCCAGAAACTGTCTTTCCCACATTGGTCAGAGTAGCTGCCCAAAAGTTACTGTGGATGGAGGGGCCAGTTGCCACCTACTCTCCTGATGGAAGTACTGAGTACATTGGCCTGAGACTGGAGTCCACTCCAATAGCCCACTGTCCAGTCCCCGGCCTTACCAATGCCCAGGACAGATTAGAAATGGACCAGAAGTCAACAGCACCCTCCTTTCCTCAACTTGCCCCTTGGGTGGGCATTAGCTCATACAGAGAATTTGACTTGGCAGATACCATGCTTCTTTTATATCATTTCTTTGCCACCTAATTTGGATTTATTATTGTAGAAATATAAGAAAAGATAAATAAGTAAAAGAAGAAAATAAAAAGAAATTGTATTTCAAAGATAACCAGTTAAGCTTTGGACTTTTTTTTATAGACATTTAAATTAAGGAGTGCTAAAAAAAAAATACGCAGAAGCACACAGACACTTTTTTTTCCTTACAAAACCAGATGGTGGGAGAAATGGAGCTCTGCAAGGCATTGAAGTCAGATCTTCCTGTCACTTTATTGTAGAGTAGCCTCCACTGCAGGGACAGAATTCAGCCTGGCATGTCATCTCATGCTGTCCAGTGAACCCTGCCCCTCACAGAACACAATTCTGGTCACTCTGGGTGACAGAAGGGGGTTTGCAGTGAGTTTCAGCTGCAGAAGGGGTTACTAGCCATGTATAGAACTTTTTTAGTCCAAGAAGTTATGATTTTTAGAATAACCCTAAACAGGCAGGGCGTGGTGGCTCACACAGGCAATCCCAGCACTTTGGGAGGCCAAGGTTGGTGGATCACCTGAAGTCAGGCTTTCGAGATCAGCCTGGCCAACATGGTGAAACCCCGTCTCTACTGAAAGTACAAAAATTAGCTGGGCATGGTGGTGCAAGCTTATAATCCCAGCTACTTGGGAGGCCGAGGCAGGAGAATCACTTGAACCTGGGAGGTGGAGGTTACAGTGAGCCAAGATCATGCCAGTGCACTCCAGCCTGGGTGACAGAGCAAGACTCCTTCAAAAAAAAAAAAAAAAAAAAAAAAAGAATAACCCTAAATATAATCCTAATGTTATGCACCTTTCTGTCACCTTTCATCTTGGTGTGCACTTAACACCCCTGAACAGGTTTGATCAGCTCTGTAGAACCATACTAAAAGACTTTACAATTTGAGAAGGGAACATAAAGCAAAATTTAATCTCATTTATCAAAGTAATACATATTAATTGTGAAAAAATAATTCAGAAATGCAGATGGTAAAAGCACTCATTCTACTTTTGCATTTAAACAGTTCTTTGTTGTTTTGGGTTTTCCTAGTGTGTTTCTAAGGGGTGTGGGTTGGTCTCACACTCGTCTATATCTTTTTGTAGACCAATTTGCCTTATATATTTTAAAGCTGTGCTGATAGGTTCAGGGTGCATGTAAGTTTATGACAAATCATTCAATAGTTGTTGAACATTTACTGTACACCAGGCACTGTCCAGGGTTCTGAAAAAGAGTCACGAACAGGATACACCAGGATAGAAGCGCCATCTAAAAATTTAGCTGGGTGTGGTGGCTCACACCTGTAATCCCAGCTACTTGGGAGGCTGAGGCAGGAGAATTGCTTGAACGCGGGAAGCGGAGGTTGCAGTGAGCCGAGATCGCACTACTGCACTACAGCGTAGGCGACAGAGCGAGACTCCGTCTCAAAAAAACAAAAAAGAAATAAATTGTACTATTTGAAGGAGAATCCTTAGTGTTCCCCCCTACCCCCATTTGCTCTCACTGTCTCTGAGACAGGATCTCACTCTGTTACCCAGGCTGGAGTACAGTGGTGCGATCATCACTCACTGCATCCTTGACCTCCTGTGCTCAAGCGGTCTTCCCTTCTCAGCTTTCTGAGTAGCTAGGACTATAGGCGTGTGCATTATGTCCAGCTGATTTTTGTATTTTTTTTGTAGAGACAGGGGTCTCACTATGTTGCCCAGGCTGGTCTCAAACTTCTGGCCTCAAGTAATCTTCCCGCCTCAGTCTCCTAAAATGCTGGGATTACAGGCATGAGCCACCGTGCCCAGCCTCTCAGTTCTCTGTTTTCATCATAATTCAACATTTCACAGATTAATGTTAGTAGTCTATGTCATCAGATGTTTATTTATAAAGGTAACAAATAGGTTGGAAGACAATTACAGTGATTCTTATGCTCCTATATTAACAAGTATTGAAAATTTTCACCCTCCTCTCTTAGAGGGTGCCGTTTAAACTAAAAATTGAATTTTAAAGGACTGCTATACCCCTGAAGGTGTGAGAGAGGAGCATTATCTGCAGAGGGAAAAGTTGCTGCAAAGGCTCAAGACGTAACTGATTGGGCTGATCAGGTGATAGGAGGGAGGCCACTGTCCTGGATGACAGTCACAGTGTCAGAGGTGCAGTCAGAGTTGGGCAGAGGCCTGCCTGCTGAAGACCATGTTGGCCAGGTTAACCAATTTGAAGTTTGTGGGGGGAGATTAATTTCAATGTCAGGAGGCCAATTAGGGCAGCATTGCAGGAGTACATTTGAGAAAAGATGGTGGCCAGGACCAGGGGTGAGGTGCTGTGGAGATGGAAAGAAATGAGTGGATTTACAATGTATTTTGGAAGAAAAATAAACTGGACTTGCTGATGTTTTAGATGTGAGAGGGTGGAGAATTAAGAGCAACTTCTAGACTGGGTACAGTGGTTCAGGCCTATAATCCCAGCACTTTGGGAGGCTGAGGCAGGTGGATCACTTGAGGTCAGGAGTTTGAGACCAGCCTGGCCAACATGGTGAAACCTCATCTCTACTAAAAATACAAAATTTGCCAGGCATGGTGGTGCATGCCTGTAATCCCAGTTACTTGGGAGGCTGAGGCAGGAGAATCGCTTGAACTCTGGAGGCAGAGGAGGTTGCAGTGAGCCGAGATTATGCCATTGCAGTCCAGCCTGGGCAACAAGAGTGAAACTCCAACTCAAAAAAAAAAAAAAAAGAAAGAAGGAAAAAAAAAAAGAGTAACTTCTAGGTTTCCTGACATGGATATTGTTCAACAACTTAGGGATTGATTGTTCATTTTTTATCAATATGAAATATTCCATTCTATGCCCATTAAAGGCTTAGCCTTAGAGCCTGTTTTGTCACATATTAATAATTCTACACAGCTTTTTCTCTTGTTGTTAGAACTTGCTTGGTATACCCTTTTCCCTTCCTTTCTTTTCAACCTTTTCTATTGTTTGGTTTTATTATAGGTAAGTCTCTAGTAAAAAGTCTCCCCCCTTCTTCTCTGTCTCCCTCCTTCCTTTTAATAAGGAAACATAACATGTTTGCATACATTGTGATTAAGGATAGACTTGGACTTTGCAAGACTATATTAGTGTGTTTTATGTCCCATGCTTTCTCTGCTATATTCCTCCTTGTCTGTTCTTTGGTGCAGTAAAAATTGAGTGGAAAAATCAGAAACAGGGAGACTTAGTAGGCTTATACCCGTAGGCACACTGGGTCTTTCTAGAGTCTCCTTCATCTTTTCTGGGCCCACCTCACATGCAGAGGGTTCTGGTTTAGGACACAGAGAGATAGCTCCCTCTTCATGGCCTCTACCCACTCCCCATTGAAAGCATTGTTTCTCATTCTTTCAAAGACTGTGTTCCTTTTGATTTTTTTTTTTTTTTTTCTGAGACAGAGTCTCACTCTGCCTCCCAGGCTGGAGTACAGTGGTGTGATCTAGGCTCACTGCAACCTCCGCCTCCCAGGTTCAAGTGATTCTCCTGCCTCAGCCTCCCGAATAGCTAATTTTTGTATTTTTAGTAGAGGCGGGGTTTCACCACGTTAGCCAGGCTTGTCTCGAACACACTCTTTCTGTGTTCAGGTGATCCACCTGCCTTGACCTCCCAAAGTGTTGGGATTACAGGCACGAGCCACTACGCCTGGCCTTGAATGTTCTTATTTCCATCCCTTGCCCCAATTTAATTATTGGGCCTCCCAGTCCAACAGAGAATCACCCCTCTTGTCCTGTATTAGAAATGAAATATTCTGACCAAGGATCCAGGAAGACTGACTCCTGCTCTGCCAGTTCCACTTCTTCCATGCTGAATTCCCAAAGGAGATCCATGCAAAGAACAGTAGCCTATTAGGAAATGGAACTTACCAACTGTGTCTCATCGTTAACTGAGCTGTCACCTGTTTCCCTAATTCAGGCCCTCTGCTGATCAGTTTGATGACATGGCTCTCGGATGACCATATTTTATTGTCCAAACTGGGAAACTTTGTAGAATAAAAATGAGTGAATGAAAGGGTCTGCCATTAATAATCATACCAAGAAACCATGAAGGTCAGTGTAGGCTGTCCAGCTTTTTCAATCAGACTCAAGTAAGACTTCTACTGCCCTCTGGAGGCTGCAACCAAATCTCAGGCTTTTACCCTCTGCCCTGTCCCATAGTAGAAGAACAAAGTCACACAAAGAGAGGGCAACAAGGGTCCCAGCTTTAAAACCAACACTTATCATGTCTACTAAATAAGGTTGGCCAGGTGACGCAGACTCTGACTCATCCAATTAGCAACGGCCCCTCTTTTGCTGGGGAACTTTAGAAAGGGGGTGGGAAGGGCAGTTGTCAAAGTAAGCTTTCTCATCAGAAAGATAAAACAGAATTTTCCTCCCCGTACAGTTCTCTACTGTGAGAGTTCCTATCTTGGCTTTCCCTCATCACCTGCTAGCCTTCCCTTGTTTGCTACCCAAGAGTTTGATTCCTTGCAGCTGGTTTGCTGACCCCATCTCCTTGGTGTGCTCTCAAGACATATTCCATTCATTCCATCTTCTCTGCACCGAGTCTCGGAATGGTCTCTGACTTACTCTCTCAAAGGGTCCCACTAGTGTTCCAGTAACTTTACTGTATGTCTCTGGTATTTGCCTTTTCTATTATTGGCAGAGGGTTAGGACAGAACTCAGAGCAAGATGTTGATTCTGGTTCAGAATATGATGATAAACTCACTGACATTAATATCAGGGGAAAAACAGATGTTTGAATCTGGAGCAGCCTGTGAAATGAAAAACAACTTAGAAAAGATACGGGAAAATCCTTTAGGAAAGAACATAAGTAGCAAGAGATCTCATATGAAAACAACTAAGGATGAAAAACAAAAATCCTCCACAAGTTAGGGAGCCCAGAAATATAAGAGATTTGAACAAGGATTCAGTTCCAGCTCCAACTTAATTAAACATCACAAGGTTTCCACAGAATGGAAAGCCACAAATATGATGAATGTGGTAGAGTTCCCTCTGCATCCAGCTTTTCATCATCATTGAGAGAATTCACAGTGGGGTAAGGTTCTGTCAATGTGAGTGTGGGAAGGCCTTCACTCTGAGCTCTATCCCTTATGGCCCACCAAAGGAGACATTCTGGGGTTAGACTCCCCAGAAAGATTTGACCAGCTGTGGAAAATCTTTCAGCCGGATTTCAGATCTTAGGCAACATCAGCAAGTGCATACTGAAGAAAAATCCTATGTATGTAATGAGCATGGGAAAGTTTCAACCTGGAGCTCAGCCCTTGCTGCCCATCGAAGAGTCTACATCAGGGAGTGTTCAATAGGGCAAGGGGCCTCATGGTGCAACTCAGGGCAGGGCTGGAGAAGCCCTTTGAGGGGCATTGACTATGGGAAAGGCTAAAGTGGGCACCAGAGGCTGTGCCTGCATCAGCGACCACACTGGGGAGAAACATGTGAATGTGGGGTGTGTGGGAAAACCTCAGCTGAAGCAGAAACCTGATAAGGAATCCACACTGGGAAAAACCCTAAGGAAGCAGTGGGTCATGGCTTTGCCACTCTCCCTGCAGGCTTCTCCCCACTGTGGCTTCTGTGATGTGAGAGGAGACCTCTGAGCCAGAGGAAGGCTTTCCCGCAGTCACTGCACTGAGTGCTTCTCCCCAGGGGGATTTGCTGGTGGGCACCAAGAGCAGAACTCAGAATGAATGAACATTTTCCCACCTTCACTACACACATAGAATTTCACTCCAGTGCATGATTTCTGACCTTTCCTAAGGCCTGAAATCCACTCTAAAGACTTCCTATAACCAGAACAGGTATAGCCTTCTCCTCTGAGCGACTCCATTGTTGGGTGAGCAGCAGGGGTGGAGTGGAGGGAGAAGGCTTACCCGCACTCACTGGAGGTTCTCCCCAGTGTGGAGTTTCTGATGCTGACCGAGGAGTGAAATTTGACTGAGAGCTTTCTTATGCTCCTCACCTACATAAAGTTCTCTGTGGTATGGATTTCCCGATGCCTCAGGATAGATGAGCAATGAACAAAGGTCAAGGTCTTGAGGTATCTGCAGACACCAGAATTGCTCTGCTGCCTAGAGGTAGTTCTAGGTGAGCCTGCTTGAAATGTGACCAGAAATGCCTACTTGGAAATGACTTGCCAATGCTTTGGGGGTTTTCCTTTCTTTTTTATCAAAAGGTTATTTGGTCTCCTCACTATAAAAACTGGTTCAAGAGTCATGTTGGCTGGAAGGAACAAAGCATTTTGATCACATATAAGATGGTATAGCTCTTTCTCACTTTCCCATTAAGCAGTTGCTTAAATGCTAGCAATAAAAAGGCTTTCAGAGTTGACTGTGGATACAATAATATGAGCTTTTCTTTTTCTTTAATTTTTTTTTGTGAAGACAGGGTCCTACTATGTTGCCCAGGCTGGTTTCGGACTCCTGAGTTCAAGAGATCCTCCTGCCTCAGCCTCTGAGTAGCCTCTGAGTGCTAGCTGACTACAGTGGCACCACGGAGCCCAGCACAATAATAACTTTTTAAAAATAGCTTGGGCCAGGCACAGTGGCTTACAGCTGTAATTCCAGCACTTTGGGAGGCCGAGATGGGCAGATCGCCTGAGGTTAGAAGTTCGAGACCAGCCTGGTCAACATGGTGAAACCCCATCTCTACTAAAAACACAAAACTTAGGCGGGCGTGGTGGCAGGTGCCTGTAATCCCAGCTACTTGGGAGGTTGAGACAGGGGAATCGCTTGAACTCAGGTCAGGAGGTGGAGGTTGCAGTGAGCCGAGATTGCACCACTGCACTCCAGCCTGGGTGACAAGAGTGAAACTCCGCCTCAGAAAAAAAAAAAAAAGCTTGCCCACTCCAAGCTTTAAGCTCATTGGCATTTGTCTGTCACAAACAAGAAACTTCAGAACTCTGAAGCATGACACCAAAGCCTCTCCTTGCTCTGGTTCACACCCTCTTTTCTGGCCTCCTATCCCCAATGTCCCTCACTTTGTTCTCAAGGCAAACCTATCCGCAGGAGATCAAATCTCACCAGAAGTTCCTGCTGGAACCGCCAAATATGCCTCTGTCACCCATGCTTAACCAGCTGAGAAGAAAGCAGCACCACTCTTTCTCTACCTTGGGCTACATTTATAGGATCCAGTCCTTTCACATCCCCTGGTTCCCACTAACAATCCTTTTTTTTTTTTTTTGAGATAGGGTCTCACTCTGTTGCCCAGGCTGGAGTGCAGTGGTGCAATCGCAGCTCACTGCAGCCTTGACCTACTGGGCCCAAGTGATCCTCCCAGCTTAGCCCCTCCAGTAGTTGGGACTACAGGCATGTGCCCTATGCCTGGCTAATTTTTGTATTTTATGTAGAGATGAGGTTTTGCCACGTTGCCCAGGCTGGTCTTGAACTCCTGAGCTCAAGTGATCCACCCACGTTGGCCTTCCAAAGTGCTGGGATTATAGGTGTGAGTCACTGTGCCCTGTCTTGTTCTTAACAATCTTTAATGTCGATGGGGGAAAGAAGAGATTTGGTCCTCGTTTCTCCAAGCGTGGCCCTCAGACTAACAGCTCTCCACTACCTGGGAGCTTGTTAGAAATACAGGCTTGTTGTGACACATTGAGGATGAAAAATAAAATTTTAAAAAGATAATAATACTAATAATAAGATGAAATGCAGGCTCTCAGGCCCTACCCTAGTCCCACAGTATCAGAGTCTTCTTTTTAACAGGCTTGCCAGGTGGTTTGTATGTACCTTCAAGTCTGAGAGGCACTGGTCTGGATGGAAACTTTTATTTACAATTTCTACTCCATCTCTAGGATCCCTGATAGTCCCAAGGAGGAGAGATTGAGAAGCAAAGGGCATATAACGGGGTTAACGTCATCTCCTTGACAGCAACTAGCAGGTCGTGCTGGAAGCTGTGGGCTCTAAAATCCCAAGGCAGAGGAGAAGGAAGCTGAAACCAGTGGAACCACTGGCCAGCCTCAGGGCCAAAGATAACTGGGGGTGGAGCAGTTTTTTGTACAGCCCCACCCTCCAGTCAGGCAGAGGCCAATCTTATAACCTTATTGGTACAAACTAAAGAAGAGGCTTCTACTACCTTTTTCATAAGAAATCAGTTGGAAACCTTTCCACGGGGTCAAAACAAATTTAGAGCAGTGCTTCTCAACTTCAATGCATGGAAGGACCACTTGGGGAGCTTTGCAAAAACCCAGTGCCTGAGCACCACCTACAAGATTCTGATTTAATCGGTTTGAAATGGGGTAGAGAGTTGCATTTAAAAAAATCTCCCCGTCTCTGCAGTCCAGGCATGGCCAGTGTGGGCAGAGCACCCCAACCCTGGGAGCACCCCGGTGGAGCAGGCTGCTTGGCACAGAGGAGTCAACTGGGCCTGTGGTGGTGGGTAAGGGGCCAGGCTGGAGCTGTGGTGGCAGAGCTGCGGGGTCCTTCATGAAGAGAGATTTGGGGGCACTTCTATCTCCTCTGCACAGTTGATAGTTTGGGTAGTGAAGACATGGCTGACAGTGTCAAAACCTTTCTCCAGGACCTTCCCAGGGGAGTCAAAGACTCCATCTGGGGTATTTGTACCATCTCCAGCTAGATGCTCCAATCCAGCAAAAGAGAAGAGCAGCATGGACGAAGGGCAAGCAGTGTCCTGGCACAGAGAATATCCCAGAATATAGAGTGGGAACAAGAGAATGAGCAGCAAGTGTTGGTAGAATTTTCCAGTGTTGCATTTGGGATGGTGGAGTGCTCTGGTTCAGTCTATTCTTGCTTTATCGAGTGTTTATTCGTGGGCTTCAGTGAGTAACAGAGTGAATTACTTATGATCCATCACTGTGTGGAGATGCTTGGTCATGGCTGGAATTTTTCCTCATATAAATTTCCAGGGCTTTTTGGGTGCTCCCCTTGTTCCTGCCTAGCAAAGTTGTGAATGCCATTTGGTTCCAAGATACAGCTGACCTGGCATTTGAAGCATCAGGGAGGAAGCCTCACCCATTCCCTAGTATCCACAAAATAACTGCTGACATGCTCTCCACTCTTTTGCTGCAGGCTCTTTCACCCGTTCAGGGAATGTCTGTGAGTCTCTTTCCCACCCATCTTGTTGGTCAGCTGGTTACTCTCTGGCATTTTTCTCTTCTTGACTCACTCTACTGCTTCAAATATGGTTGGTTCAATAAAGGAATTGAAATGTACCAGCGGTTGTCTAACTTAGAGAGGAACTCGCTTTACTACTTTGGGTTTGGTTTGCCCTTGGCTTTTCTCACAGCAATGCAGTCATCATATATTATCCATGGCTGTCTTTTCTCTATCCTCTTTCCTTTGTTCATTATCAGTGCAATAAGGCAAAGATCCCCAGCAAAACATACCTCTTCGAGTTGCACCTCTCCTCCTTGGTGGTCTTCTTAAGCAACAGACTCTTATACAAGACAGTCTCACCTGCAGTCTGCCTTGAGCAGCTCAACCTCTGCAGAGAAGTTCCCTTCACCACATATATCTCCACCTAAACTGAAGGCTACTGCAGGCCTGAGTCACCTGCCATTGAGGGGATGGGTGGGATTTGAAGGAGGCTGTGGCAGCTTTTTTCCCAGTTCACCTCCCCCTGCCAGGGAAGGCACGATTCATTCTGCCAAGGGCCCTCTGCATATCCCCTCTCTGAGGAATTGGAATCTTTTATCTCTGGTGCACATAAGGCAGAATCTTCCTGACACCAGTGTGTGGATTTTTAACACCACTGAGAGTTGAAAGGACCACAGTTTTTTTAGTGTTGTTTTTTTTTTTTTTTCTTTTTTCTCCAGCTATTTTTCTAGCATTTGCCAGTCCCTATGACTGGACGGATTTGAATATTTTGTCTTTCTCCCTGTGCCATTTACCTTCCCACCTTTCCTTCCTGCCTTCTACCACCCTTGGGTGAATGAAATTTGTAATTCCAGCTGTTGCATTTTGTGGATTTGTTATCTTTGTTGTTTTAATGTGAAGCACAAACATTGGATGTGGGAGGTAAAGTGTCCCAGTTGCTCCTGGTCACTCTCTTTACAGCCATCACTGTCTTGTTTCTTGTAACTCAAGTTAGGTTTTGGTCTCTCTTGCTCCACTGCCCAAAAAAAAAAAAAAAAAAAAAAAAGTCTGAAGAGATGGGACAGGAAGAAAGACCTCACAGCCAGATCTTCAGACCGTCTGGGTTTTAAGGAGTGATTTTTCTTTCTTTCCTTTGAAGGAGAAAAATCTATTTTCACTGGTACATTTAAACTCCCCCAACTCGGCGGAGGTACCAATTCTGGAGAAGTGCCACTGCAACACAATGCTCAGAGAGCCTGAACTTTTCAACTCTGTTATGGGGTGTGGGGTAGAAATTTACTATTGGCCACTGCTGGGTCTGTTTCATATTTCAAAGGAATATTAGATGCTACAAAGAGGAACTGAAGGGCTAAACTTTTTAAACTAATTAAACCTGTGATTGGTTGGTGTTTTCCCATCATTTAAAGAGACTAAATATGGGGGGCAGATGTCAAAATACTTGTACAATTTCAAAATGTCACAATTAAATGTGAGCATATTTTCCCAGTGTTTCTAAATGCAGCTAAGGTTGAACTACCAATTTAGAGGTCTCTGGAGTGGTTCTCCAAGCATGGTGCCCCAAACAGCTGTGTCACCTGGGAACCAGTGATAAATGCAAATTCTCAGGTCCCTCCATAGACCTACTCAATCATAAATGTAAAAATGGGGTCCAGTGATCAGGGTTTTAACACGCTGTCCAGATAAGACTAATGTGTTTCCGAAGCATGTCATAAAGGCCAAAGAAACATACACAGGACGCAACTTGAAGGTCCCTTTTGTGGATTCCTGTAATAACCTACATGTGTTATTGAAGCCTGATGTTTAGATTCATGTACCTGATGTGCAGTAAGCCAAACACTGACACATCAGCACTTAGGAGCAGAGAAGGGTTTATTTAGTTTGGCCAAAGCGAGTGAGTGAGAGACCTTCCCTTACTTCATTACCAAGTCTTATGTTCAAAGACTTCCCTTTGAACATAACCGGTGGCTCTTCTGAGTAAAGTAGGTATGCAGGAGGTGGAATGCCCAAGAATCAAAGCTGTTTGCATCTCTCGGCCTGATCAAACTTCTGGATATCAAGAAGGTCTGCATCACCTAAGACTCATCGTGATTTATTTACTGTCACGTGTGTCCGTCTAGAAGACCATCTGAACAGGCTTAGTGTGGGCAACAAGGCTGTTTATTCACTTGGGTGCAAGTGAACTGAGTCCAAAAAGAGAGTCAGCAAAGGGAGATAGGAGAGGGGCAGCTTTACAGGACTTTGGTAGGCAGTGGAAAGTTACAGTTGAAGGTGGTCATCTGTTGTCAGCAGGGGAGGGGTCACAAGAGGCATGGTGGGGAGATCATGAGATCCATGGTCCTGCAGAAGAATGTCATAGGGTCGATCGATCAGTTAGGGTGGTAGGAACAAGTCATTATGGCGGAATGTCGTAAGGTTGGTTAATCAGTTAAGGCAGAAACTGGCTGTTTCACTTCTTTTGTGGTTTCTCAGCTGCTCCAGACCTCTTGGCTCCCACAGGCTGTCTGGATGTATATGTGCAGGTCACAGGGGTTACAATGGCTTAGCTCCAGCTCAGAAACCTGACATTTATTTGTTTGTTTATATTTAGAGACAGGGTCTCGCTCTGTCATACAGGCTGGAGAGTAGTGGTGGAATCATAACTTATTGCAGTCTGCAACTCCTAGGCTCAGGTGATCCTCCTGAGTAGCTGGAGCTACAGCACATCCAGCTAATTCTTTGAAAATTTTTTTTTTTGTAGGGAGGGTCTTCCTCTGTTGCCCAGGCTGGCCTCAAACTCCTGGGCTCAAGCAATCCTCTTGTATTGTCAGCCACCCAGAGTGCTGGGATTAGAGGTGTGAGCCACTTGCCTGGTCTCCTTGTTCTTTAAAAGAAAAACAAGGCCAGGCGTGGTGGCTCACGCCTATAATCCCAGAACTTTGGGAGGCTGAGGCAGGTGGATCATGAGGTCAGGAGTTCGACACCAGTCTGACCAGCATGGTGAAACCCCGTCTCTACTAAATATACAAAAGTTAGCTGGACATGGTGGTGGGCGCCTGTAATCCCAGCTACTCGGGAGGCTGAGGTAGGAGAATTGCTTGAACCTGGGAGGCGGCTGCAGTGAGTCAAGATAGCGCCATTGTACTCCAGCCTAGGCAATAAGAGCGAAACTCTTTCTCAAAAAAAAAAAAAAAAAAAAAAAAAAAAATTTGCTTGCCTGGCGCAGTGGCTCACACCTGTAATCCCAGCACTTTGGGAGGCTGAGGCGGGCACATCATGAAGTCAAGAGATCAAGACCATCCTGGCCAACATGGTGAAACCCTGTCTCTACTAAAAATACAAAAATTAGCTGGGTGTGGTGGCATGCACCTGTAGTCTCAGCTACTCGGGAGGCTGAGGCAGGAGAATCGCTTGAACATGTGAGGTGGAGTTTGCAGTGAGCCAAGATCACACCACTGCACTCCAGCCTGGCGACAGAGCAAGCCTCTGTCTCAAAACAACACAACACAAAACAAAACAAAACAAAAGCATTTGTGTTTTTATATTACGTTTATGTTACAAGCAGTACCTTCAGCAGAACCAGCAGCATGCTTATGCTGGGAATATCAGTGGTGTGTGTATTTGTTAATGGCTGCCAGTGTTGAAATGATACTTTGCTGTGACCCCCACTTCAGGGGTATGGACTGCTATATCTGTTGGGGGAGGAACGGAACAATGAAGCAAGTAGCCTAATAATCAAACTATAACTGGGGATAGATGCCCATTTCTGGTCCCTGTCAATCTAAGAGGAATGTTGACAAAAGAAAGTGTAACCAAAAGAGACTTACCAGGCCTAGACAGGATGCATGAGAAAAAAAATTTGTATCTTGCAATTTCACTAGTGTGTGTCTAGGTGCAGATTTATATTTATTTATCCTGTTTAGGATTTATTGGGCTTTCTAAATCTAAGGATTTTGGTTTTTCAATAATTTTGGAAAATTAACAGCTATTCTATCTTTGAATACATGTGGTTAATTTTTTTCTTTTCTGGAACTCACAATAGCCGTAGGCAAAACCTTATAATTTCTTCCTCTATGTCTCTAAGACTCTTTCATATTTTCTTTTTGTGTGTGTGAACCTATGGATTCTACTGAAACTTTCATATTTTAAATCTCTACATCTCTGTGCAGGAGAGTTTTCAGGTCATCTAATATGCAAAATTACTTGAAACAGAAGTCCTGCCCACAACTGTTGATTGGTTTAGAAATGGACACGCAACTTCAACTGACCAACCAAAGCCTTTTTTGAATTAGAACTAAAGGCAAAGCTATTAGATGTGTTCTAACTGACTTTCTAGTCTCTGGTTTCAGGGATTTCTAAGATCCAGCTGCACCCCTGCTGTTCAAGTGTTTATGTAAGATACTTCCCCTTTTGCTCCAACTAGTTTGATCTGTGGCTCTTACGTATGATGAAGAGAGCCCTAATTAATGCATAGGATTATTTCAAAATTTCCAAGTACCATTTCAGAGAGGGAGTGAGGAACTGCAGACTAAGGATGATGTGGGAAATTTGAGAGATTTTTAAAAACTTTGTATATTCATTATCTATATGTTGCTACAAACAAATTATCCCCAAACTTATGGCTTAAACAACAAACATTTCCTGTATCACCGTTTCTGTAGGTCAGGCATTCAGGAGTAGCTTAGCTGATTTGTTCTTGCTCAAAGTCTGTCCTGAGATTTTAACTGTGATGTTGACCGAGGCTGTCATCATCTAAAGGCTTGCTTGGCACTGGAGGAGCCACTTCCATGATGGTTCACTAATGTGACTGTTGAAGTGGGGCCTAAGTTCCTCGCTAGCTCTTGGCAGGAGTCCTCAGTCTCTTGCCACATGGGCCTTCCATGATGCTGCTTAAGTGTTCTCAAGGCATGGCAGCTAGCACCCTTTAATGTGAGTGATCTCAGAAACAGAGGACAAAGGAAGCCATAGACATTTTTATAACCTAGTCTTGGAAGTGACCCGTCATCACTTCTGCCTTATTCTATTTGTTAGAAGCAAGTCACTAAGTCCAGCTCCATCTCTTGAAGAGCGAAGTAGCAAAAAATTGTGGACATACAGTTGACCCTTGAACAACATAGGGGTTAGGAATACTGACCCACCATGAAGTAGAAAATCTGCATATAACTTTTGCCTCCCCCCAAATTTAACTACTAATCATCTACTGTTGACCAGAAGCCTTAGAGATAACATAAATTGTTGATTAACACATATTTTGTATGTAACATGTATTATAGACAGTATTCTTACAATACAGTAAATTATGAAAAGAAAATGTTGATGAGAAAACTGCGCAGTTGTAGTGGCACATTCCTGTAATCCCAGCACTTTGGGAGGCCCAGGCAGGATTGTTTGAGGACTGGAATTCAAGAGCAGCCTTGGCAACATAGTGAGACTCCATCTCTACAAAAATTATTTTTGGCTGGATGCAGTGGCTCACTCCTGTAATCCCAGCACTTTGGGAGGCCGAGGAGGGCAGATCACGAGGTCAGGATATCAAGACCATCTGGCTGACATGGTGAAATCCCATCTCTACTAAAAATACAAAAAATTAGCCAGGCGTGGTGGCAGGCACCTGTAGTCCCACCTACTCAAGAGGCTGAGGTAAGAGAATGGCATGAACCCGGGAGGTGGAGCTTGCAGTGAGCTGAGATTGTGCCACTGTACTCCAGCCTGGGCAACAGAGCAAGACTCCTTCTCAAAAAAAAAAAAATAATAATAATAATAATAAAATTTTTTTTGATTAGCTGGGCAAGCCAGGTGCGGTGGCTTACACCTGTAATCCCAGCACTTTGGGAGGCCGAGGCGGGCAAATCACCTGACGTCGGGAGTTTGCGACCAACCTGACCAACATGGAGAAACCCCGTCTCTACTAAAAAATACAAAATTAGCTGGACGTGGTGGCACAAGCCTGTAATCCCAGCTACTGGGGAGGCTGAGGCAGGAGAATCGCTTGAACCCGGGAGGCAGAGGTTGCAGTGAGCTGAGATCGCGCCATTGCACTCCAGCCTGGCAACAAGAGCAAAACTCTGTCTCAAAAAAAAAAAAAAAAAATTAGCTGGGCATAGTGGCATGCACCTGTGGTCCTAGCTACTTGGGAGTTTGAGGCAAGAGAAACCCTTGAACCCAGAAGTTTGAGGCTGCAGTGAGCTGTGATCATGCTGCAGCAACAGAGTGAGATCCTATCTCAATTAAAAAAAAAATCTTCTCAGACCTGTAATCCCGGCACTTTGGGAGGCCAAGTTGAGAGGATGACTTGAGCCCAAGAGTTCGAGAGCAGCCTGGGCAATAAGAAGAGATCCCATTTCTACAAAAATTTTAAAAATTAGCGTGTGTGGTGGTGTAAACCTGTGGCTCCAGCTACTCTAAAGGCTTAAATGGGAGGATTGCTTGAGCCAGGGAAGGTGAGGCTGAAGTGAGCTATGATTGCGCCACTGCACTCTAGCCTGGGTGACAGAGCAAGATCCTGCAAAAAAAAAAAAAAAAAAAAAAAAAATTAGGAAGAGAAAGTATATTTATTTATTAAGTGGAAGTGGATCATCATATAGGCCTTCATCCTCACTGTCTTCACATTGTGTAGGCTGAGGAGGAAGAGAAAGAGTAGGAGCTAGTCTTCCTGTCTCAGAAGCAGCAGAGGCAGAAGAAAATTCATGTATCAGTTGACCCAGGCCATTCAAATCCATGTTGTTCAAGGGTCAACTGCATTTGAAAAACATCATGTCATTCCTCCATGGGTTATAAAGGTCACATTAGCCCTGCTGCTCCATCCAGACCACCATTTCACCTGAATTTACAACCTTCCTTCTTAGGAGGATCTTGATGTCAGTTTTTAGCACTCACTACTCCTCATGTCAGGAACTACACCCATGTTTGTCAGTCACGGAACCTGCATGTTGGCCATGACCAAGGCTGGAAGACCTGATGAACTGTAACATTTCCTCCAGACCCCAGACAAACCTCAGATGGGTTACCCCAGACCTCATCACTGACCTACATCCTTCATATGATGGCAGTAGATAGTATGTGCACACTTCACAGGAGTCCCTCGTTTACACCAGTCATGGTGTTCAGCAGGGAGGTGCCTGGGCCCTGTGACTACCCAGCCACTTGATTTTTGCGTACTGTCTCCAGTCTGTCTCCTGATTTGGAAGGAACAGTTGAGGCATTCTGACTTTGTATTTAACTGTCCTCTGCCACTGTCCACTGATTGATGATTATACATAAAGTGTCAACTGGATACTCAGTGGTACACATCTTCCTACTAACGACTCCCCTAGTCCTTTCATCTTGCCTTTTATAAGTCTGCATCCAACTTGTTATACTCTTAACACCCTCAACAGAACAACTGTGGTTTCTGTATCTCCCTGCTTCTCTGCACCCCCTACCTCCACTAACATCCTAGCAGCCAGGCCATACAAGATAAACTATTTTCTGGGGTCTTGACATTAAGGTAACCAGAGCCAGGCCATGTGGGAGATCATAAGCACAGGACACATCCAGCTCTCCTTCTGGCAAGCAACCCACTCATCTCCAACCTACTCAGAGAACAATGACCTAGGCTTGTTGAGAATAAAAGAGGTCCTTAATCCCATGGCACTCTCACACCAGCTATCCCCACCTTGTGGATCCATCTCATCTTTCTGACAGCAAGGCCAATCCTGAATCATTCATATGGTCCAGCAACTAAAGGGTTAATTCGGTGATTCGGGAGGGGCTATAGGAGCTGTTTTTCCATCTTGTCTCATTCTACCTGTGAGGAGGGGTTGCAGGGAGGGAAAGAAATTGGCCTCCTCAACACTTCCTTCCAGTCCACAGACAAAACTGAAACTGTTACCTAGGTCTCTTCTTCTCAGGGATGATACTTAAAAGATTAACAACCAGTGGCTGGGTGTGGTGGCTCACTCCTGTAATCCCAGCACTTTGGGAGGCCTAGGCAGGTGGATCACCTGACGTCAAGAGTTCAAGACCAGCTGGGGCAACATGGCAAAACCCCATCTCTACAAAAAAAAAAAAAAAAAAAAAAAAAAAAAAAAAAAAAATCCGGGTGTGGTGGTGCACACCTGTAGTCCCAGCTACTTGGGAGGCTGAGGTGGGATGATGGCCCAAGCTCAGGAGGCAGAGGTTGCAGTGAGCCGAGATCCTACCATTAACTGCACTCCTGCCTGGGCGATAGAGCCATACTTTGTCTCAAAAATACATAAATAAGCAGACGCAGTGGCTCATGCTTGTAATCCTAGCACTTTGGGAGGCCAAGGCAGGTGGATCACCTGAGTTCAAGACAAGGCTGGCCAAGATAGTGAAACCCCATCTATACCAAAAATACAAAAATTAGCCGGGTGTGGTGGCACACTCCTGTAATCCCAGCTACTCAGGAGGCTGAGGCAGGAGAATCACTTGAACCCAGGAGGCAGAGGTTGCAGTGAGCCAAGATCGCGCCACTGCACTCCAGCCTGGGGGACAGAGCGAAACTCCATCCTAAAATAAAATAAAATAAAATAAAATAAAATAAAATAAATAAATAATAAACAAGGCCGGGCGCTGTGGCTCACTCCTGTAATCCTAGAACTTGTGGGAGGCCAAGGGGGGCAGATCACCTGAGGTCCAGTGTTCAAGACCAGCCTGGCAGATATGGCGAAATCCCATCTCTACTAAAAATGCAAAAATTAGCTGGGCATGGTGGCCTGTGTCTGTGGCCCCAATTACCGGGTGGCTGAGGCAGGAGAATCACTTGAACCCAGGAGGGGAGGCAGAGGTTGCCATGAGCTGAGATCACACCACTGCCTTCCAGCCTGGGTGACAGAGGGAGACTCCATCTCAAAAAAAATTAAATAAATAAAAAATAAATAAATTCCTAATGCTAAATGCCACATAATCAAACCAAAATTTTACGGAAGTATGTGAATCCCCTAACAGACCAGTTTTTCCTGCAAATAGGAAATTCATAGCAACCATTCAGAAAGAGCCCAGTTAACCCGAGTTAGCATAAGGCCCCCTCTGCTTTAATCCTTAAAAGAAAAGTAACCTGATGTTAATCAATCTATTTTTTTCTATTGTTTGGCTTTCTTGTTCCCACCTTTAAAAACCCACTGTTCTGCCACATGCTGTCTGTTTTACAGAAGTTTTTACTACTTTGTACCTGCTTCTCCAACTCATAATGTTACACAGTCTCTCCAGGTTGTAACCCAAGAAGCAGCCTGCTCTTTCTCGTTCTCTCTCTCTTCCTTCTCTCTTTTATTCCTTTTCTCTCACTTCCCTGCTTTCCTCCCTCCGTCCCTTCCTCTCTTCCCTGCTTCCTTCCTTCCTTCCTTGGGTCTTGCTCTATCGACTAAGCTGGAGTACACTGACCCAATCATAGCTCACTGCAGCCTCGACCTCCCCGGCCCAAGCAATCCTTCCGCCTCTGCCTCCGTAGTAGCTGGGACTACAGGCGCACACCACCACGGCCAGCTAATGCTCTTTCTGGCCTGAGTTTTGACCCTCATCCTAACCTGTTGTTCTTTGAGTACACTCTGGGCCTTGATGCGTTGGGTCATTCCTGCTTTCCCAGGTGGTAACCGTTCCTGGGCAGGGATTTTAGTTTTCCTTGGAATCTTGCCCCCTCACTATCCTGCCCACAACCCCCTACGTCTAGCTTCTGGGATCCCAGCTAGGAGCCATGCTATCTCCAACTCTCCCTCTACGGCGACTTGGGACGGGAGAGCTTTTATGAAGCACCGTAATGAAAAGACCAAAAGATTTGGATTCAGTGGCTATTCCAGTTACGGACTCTATTTCCTTGGGCAACTCAAATCAGTGCGTGGCAGCCAGTGTATTATGAGCTACCGGAAGTATACAGAAAAATACCAGAAAAAATACAAGCATTATCATCAGTCGCTCTCAATTAAATAACTGTTACATTTCAACATAGTGTTCGTAACCACTTTACATTGATGTATTTGTGTAATTTATTATAATCTGTTTTTCCCACGAAGCTGCAGCTCCATCCAAAGTGGGCAATTGAGTATCTTGGTGTTGGGAAAGGCAGTCAGTCATGTGCAGCCTGATGACCCTTGAACAGTTGCAAAACTGTGCCTAGGGCTTGTAGCATTTACTTAAAAGGAGATAATGAGCACTCATGCCAGTGCTGGGCTTATTGCCTTGTTTGGGAATTTCCCCATTCAAGGGTTTTATGTTTGGAGACTTGCTGGCCCTATTTTGTTTCTTTGTTTTTTGAGACGGAGTCTCGCTTTGTCTCCCACGCTGGAGTGCAGTGGCATGATCTCGGCTAACTGCAACCTCCGTCTCCCAGGTTCAAGCGATTCTCCTGCCTCAGCCTCCCAAGTAGCTGGGATTCCAGGCGCCGCGCCACCACACCCAGCTAATTTTTAAAATTATTTTTGGTAGACACAGGGTTTCACCATGTTGGCCAGGCTGGTCTCGAACTCCTGACCTCAAGTAATCCGCCCGCCTCGGCCTTCCAAAGTGTTGGGATTACAGGCGTGGGCCACCGTGCCAGGCCGCTGGCCCTGTTTTCACCGCTAGCTTTGGATCCTTTTCTTCCCTGAAAGGAGAGAGGCCTCCAGGGCAGCCGTGTAGACCCGATGGGAGGGATGTAGGATAACACGCCAAAGCCCATATAGGTCCGGAACGCGCCTAAGCATCAGAGCATGGAAGGGAAGTGTCCAGCGGAGGGAGACAAGAGATATTGGACAAGCCCCGCCGTCCCCCGCCCCGCGCCCTGGGGCCAGGGAAAAGCAGAGACGTTGGCTCTCCCAGTTTCCTAGAGGGGCCGCGGAGGACCTGGGGAGGTGACACGCGTGCGCAACTGGGGCAGTCGGGAGGTAGGCGCGGGGCAGTCGGCTGAGGTGGCTGCGGTAGGATGATTGTCTGTCGGCGGCGGGAGTAGGTGAGCAGCCCGGCGGGGCGCGGGGTGGGGAGCGGGGGCACCTGTGCAGGCGAGAGTGGCGGGTGAGGCCCGGCCTGGAGGCTGCACCCGGGGCGGGGGTCTGACCGTGGATCCCGCCCCGCCACGCCGAGGGGGTACCTCTTCGCCCCCTGGGCGTCTGGGGCAGAGAATCTGGAAAGAGTCCCGGTTTCTCCTGGCTTTATCTTTTCACCCAATTATGCGAATAAAGCGTACTTATTAGAGACAATTAGATAACACGGGAAAGTGGAGGGAAAGTGGAAGGAAAGTGGAAGAAAAGTGATAGTAGCCACCGTCCGGAAATCTTAGTCTCCAGGTCTCCTGACATTGAAAACATCTGGCATAGACTTCTCCCTTTTTCTTGTCTTATTTCACTTCCTAGCACCTGTCGCCGTCTAACATAGCATATATTTGTTTATTGGTTGATCTTCCCATAAGCCCCTTGCCAGGGCAGTGCTTTTTGTCTGCTTTATTAATTGTTGTTACCTTAGTGTATGGGACATAGTAGGTGCTCCTAGAAGGTGTTTGTTAAATTAATGAAAGAAGGAATATCTAAACTGGGAGACAAGAAGAATTGACGGTTTTTAATGTCTTTTTTTTTTTTTTTTTTTTTTTTTTTTAATAGCCCATTGCCAAGTTAAGAATGTAAGAGTGACCTTGAGCCTGGAACATTTCCTTGCAGAGTTAGAGCCCTCACAGCCTGTGCTGCTGCATTTAATGCCTCCTGTCTTTCACTGTTTCAGGCTTCATGTCTACTCCTTTGTTGTGTTTAATCTCTTAAGTCAGTGGCCTTAATTCATTCTCTCAGCTTTCTGTATTTCACACCCCATGGGAGTGGGGAGGGTGGATTGAGATCTTTCTTCCTTACTAAGTGGGGTGTGTGCATCACACCAGCCCTATTGCTGTGGAGTGGATGTGCTCGCTCTGGGGGATCTTTGCATTGCAGGAGGCTGGATCTTGTGCCCTGTTTCTCCTTTTACTGTAAGTTTACACTGTTTCTCTTGGGGCCTCATGTGGTTGGTGTCTGTCCTCAGCGACCTCAGATCATGTGCTGTCCCTTCCTTGATGGCCTTTTTTAAATCTTGGCAGCACAGCCTGACCACTTGGTGAATTGTGGAACAGCCATGGTGATGCACAAGGATCTAATATGTTCCTTTTAGGTGCTGTATGGCATTTCATCATATAAAAATGCTACTTTTATTTAGCCATATTGATGGACAAGTAGGTTGAATCCAGTATTATGTTATTACAGAGAATATTCTGGTGAATACCTGTGTAAATGTCTGAATACCCGTGCAAGTGTTTTTCAGGGCAGATTCTTACAAGTTAAATGCCTGTAGCATAAGGAATATGTCTTTTTAGTTTTACTGTGGACTTTCAAACTATCCTTCCTGTTAGCTAGTACATTTCCACTTCTATTCGTGGTTTGTGTTTGGTGTTCTTTTTTTCTTTTGCTTTTATTTTGGACAGAGATTTTTTCATATTGTTGTATTCAAATATATTCACTCTTTTCATTTTGTTGTCTTAAATTCTTGCTTACACCAGGGTTCTTAGAGTCGTGTGGTTTTTTTTTTTTGTCTGTTTTTTAGCTTTTTTTAAAATTTTTTTTTGAGACCAAGTCTCACTCTGTGTCACCCAGGCTGGAGTGCAGTGGTGTGATATCAGCTCACTGCAACCTCCGCCTCCCTGGTTCAAGCAGTTCTCTGCCTCAGCCCTCCAAGTATCTGAGATTACAGGCGCCTGACACCACACCTGGCTTTTTGTTTTTTGTTGTTGTTGTTTGTTTGTTTGTATGTTTAGTAGAGATGGGATTTCACCATCTTGGCCAGGTTGGTCTTGAACTCCTGACCTTGTGATCCACCTGCCTTGGCCTCCCAAAGTGCTGGGATTACAGGTGTGAGCCACCACACCCGGTCAGTCTCATTGTTTCTTTTGTACTCAGCACTATATGTGCCTCACAAAGTGTATTTCTCCCTTTTAGGTGGAGATTTTAATAAGGTAATGAAGCAAGGATTCAGGCCTGGGTAGCACTGCTGAGCTAAGTTCTCGTTTGTGGTTACTGACATTTGGTCTTTGTCTCTGTAAGCAAGCACAGCTGCTGGCACAGGTTAATTTTACAGGTGCTGGGGCTCTTTAAAAGAAGGTCTTGCTGCTGTAAGTAGACAGGGATTGTAATCAATTTAATCTACTTGAGCAATCAGACAGTTTTACAGCCTCCTGGCCTGCAGCCTGTTTCTTCCTAAACTCTGTGTGGATTGCAGTCACCTAGTTAGTTAAAACCAGCTCCTGACAGACTCCAGCAACTTATAGATGAACCTGAGTGAACTCTTCTCATTACATGCTAAAGTCTCCACCTGGGAGTAGCTATAGCTTCATTACCATAACTCGTGACTTAGGTGCTGGCATCATGACTGCGTCTGTACCACTGGGACCCCTCCTATACATGGGATAATGTAGCCTCTCCCCTCTCCATTGCTCCATAAAACTCTCCTATTTCCCTCGGAGAGATACTGCTTTGGAAAATATTCCCAGTGTCCTCCTTACTTACGCCAAGTAATAAAACTCCTATTGATCCAAACTTGCATACTCACAGTTGTTTGTTACTCGCCGGGTGAATGAACCCCCAATTTTTTTTTTAAGGTAACACTGTAGTGACACTATCTCTGTCATATATCAAACTTATGAAATTAGCTGGGCATGGTGTTGCATGCCTGTAATCCCAGCTACTCGGAAGGCTGAGGCTGGAGAATCACTTGAATCCAGGAGGCGGAGGTTGCAGTGAGCAGAGATCTCCCCACTGCACTCCAGCCTCTGCGACAGAGCAAGACTCCGTCTCCATAGAAACAAAAAAACAAATCTTACATATGTGTATAAGCCTGTGTCAGGATTCTGTACTTTTCCTTTTATCTACGGTTTGCATATTTCTTCAGTAATACGTGCTGTGTTAAGTACTACAGCTTCATATTAAACCTTATTGTCTGGTAGAACAAAACTTTCCACATCTAAAAAGTTTTCTTGACTATTATTTTACTCATTCATTTGAATTTTAGAAGATGCTTATCAAGCTCTAAGAAAAATTACATTGTGATTGGCTGGGATTTTGTTGACTTTGCATATTAATTTAGAAAAAATGGACATCTTGAAGGAGTGTTTTCCCACACAAAATGTATTTATATCTGTTATGTCTTTTGGCAGAGTTTTCTATTTCTCCACTAAGGTCTTGTACATTTTTTATTGGCTTTATTTCTGAGTACTTTATATTTTTATTGCTATTGTATTAATTCATTTCTGATTGGTTGCTATTGTGTTGGAAAGTTATTGAGTACATGTTGGTTACATATTCAACCTCCTGAATGTCCTATCATGTTCTACCTGTTTTTTTTGGTTCATTCTGTGTAACTTTTTAGGTGATGTTTCATATCATTCATGAGTATATTTGCTTTGCATCTTTCTTGTCTATTTTCTGCATATTTTTTTCTTGTCTAATTGCATTGTCTAGGATTACATTGTTTGTTCCTATTTTTAATTGCAAAGCATTTTGTGTCTTTACCATTTAGTGTCACGTCTGTTGGAGATTTCTTTTGTCTATTCTGCATATCAGTTTAAGGATGTCTCTATTCCTGGATTGTTAAGAGTGTGCACAAAAAGAAGATATAGTTACTTAATTTTAAGAGAATACCAATACTGTAAATAGCTTTATGCCAATAAATGTGAAAAGCTAGATGAATACTTGGATTGTTTCTTCCTTCTTACTATTATGTATAATGCTGCTATGAACATTTGTGTATGAGTTTTTGTATGCACATCTATTTTATTTTATCTTGGGTATATATATAGGAGTAGAATTGCTAGGTCAATTAGTAAATGTATGTTTAACATCGTGAGGAACTGTCAGACTGTTTTCATAAGTGTATGCATCAATTTACATTTCCACCAGCAGTGGATAAAGTTTCAGTATCTCCACATTCTCACTGATTTTTTATTTATTTTTCTGAGACAGAGTCTTGCTCTCTCCCCTAGGCTGGAGTGCAGTGGTGTGATCTTGGCTTACTGTAGCCTCGACCTTACAGGCCCAGGCGATCTTCTTACCTCAGCCTCCTGGGTAGCAGGGACCACAAGGTGCGTGCCACCAGGCCCAGCTAATTTTTTGTATTTTTTGTAGAGATAGGATTTTGCCATGTTGCCTAGGCTGGTCTTGAATTCCTGGACTCAAGCAATCCCCTCACCTTGGCCTCCCATGATTGCTTATTATTGGATTTTTGTTTTAGCCACCTTACTGGGTATGAAGTACTATCTTATTGTTCTGTTAATCTGCATTCCCTGATGACTATCCTGTGTACTTATTAGACATTTTAATATTTTCTTTGGAGAAATGTCAATTCAGACCCTTTGGCCATTTTTATTTTTGAGATGGAGTCTCATTCTGTCACCCAGGCTGGAGTTTAGTGATGCAATCTCAGCTCACCGCAACCTCTGCCTCCTAGGTTCAAGTGATTCTACTGCCTCAGCCTCCCGAGTAGCTGGGATTACAGGCATGTGCCACCATGCCTGGCTAATTTTTGTATTTTTAGTAGAGACGAGGTTTCGCCATGTTGGCCAGGCTGGTCTCAAACTCCTGACCTCAGGTGATCTACCTGCCTTGGCCTCCCAAAGTGCTGGGATTATAGGCATGATCCACTGTGCCCTGGCCCTATTTTAAAATTTATTGTTTTTTTCTTTTTATTATTGAGTTGTAATATATAAAGAATATAAACATATATTCTGTCTATATAAAGAATATAAATATATATTAAAGAATATATATATTAAATAACATAAATATATATTTTATATATTATAGATACAAGTCTTTATCAGATACATGATTAGCCAGTGTTTTCTTCCAGTCTGTGGATGGCTTTTCACTTTCACTTTCTTCTTATTTTGTGTACAAGAGGTTTTCCTTTTGGTAAAGTCCAATTTATTTATTTTTTCCTTGTTTTCATATGATTTTGGTGTGCATGTGGCAAGAATCCATTGAATGTCACAAAGACTTATACCTAGGTTTCTTATAAGAGTTTTAGAGTTTTAGTTTAGTTTTTTTTTTTTTTTTTTTTTTTGACATAGATCACTCTGTTGCCCAGGCTGGAGTTCAATGGCACGATCTTGGCTCACTGCAACCTCTGCCTCCCACGTTCAAGCAATTCTCCTGCTTCAGCCTCCTGAGTAACTGGGGTTACAAGGGCCCACCACCATGCCCAGCTAGTTTTTTCTATTTTTAATAGAGATGGCGTTTTGCCGTGTTGGCCAGGCTGGTCTCGAACTCCTGACCACAGGTGATTCACCTGCCTCGGCCTCCCAAAGTGCTGGGATTACACGTGTGAGCCACTGCACCTGGCAAGGTTTAGTTCTTATATGTAGGTCTTTGATCTTTTAGAAGTTATTTTTATAGATGGAGTGAGGTAGAGCACCATCTTCATTATTTTGCAGGTGCATATCCACTTGTCTCAGCACCATTTGTTGAAAAGATCATTCTTTTCCACTTTGAATGATCTTGGCACCATTGTTGTAAAATAATGACTAGAGATGTATGAGTTTATTTCTGGACTCTTAATTCTAATCCATTGAACTATATGTCTATTCTTATGCCAGGAAGCAATACAGTGAAGACTGTTGTTCTGTAGGAAGTTTTGAAATTGAGAAGTTTGAGTCCTTCAACTTATTCCTCTTTTTCAAGAAGAATTGTGATTGTATGGGTCTCTTGAGTTTCCACATAATTTTAGAATCGGCTTTTGACTTCTAAAAAGATGCCCCCTGGGAATCTGATAGGGATTGTGTACAACCTGTAGATGAGTTTTGGGAATATCAATGGGACTTGTGTTTGAAGAAAAGAGAGGAATTAAAATGTTTTGGCCAGTGTGTGAATTCATTGACATAACTTGGGAAATCCAGAGAGGAAGGCAATAAGAACATGCATGTTAGACACTGAACTTAAGGTGTTGCAGGACACCCAAGTGAAATGTCCCATAGGCAACAGGAGGCATGTGGTAGGGGTCTAGGAGAGAAGTAAGAACTGTGAGAGCAGTATTAAAGCAATGAGAGTTGGTCAGATTGCTGATGGAAAGAACAAGGAAGCACTGGGCCCTGAGTTTTAAGGGGTCTATAATGAGAGGGCAGAAGCAGGAAGAGGAACCAGGGCATGAGGAACCACAACTATGAGGGGAAAATCAGGGCTGGCTGGTGCTAGGGAAGCCATGGGAGAGAGAGTGTGGACAGAATAGCTTCCTTGAAAAAGGTTGATGAGAGTGAGAGCTTGGAGGAACACCCAGTTCTTAGCTTGATACGCGACCTTGTACTGTGCCCTCCAGGGAAAATTCACAGCACTCTTGGGATAATGCCTTATGGAAGAGGTTAAGAGTCAGTGTGTGTGGAGGTGCCTGGGTTCTCTTGAATCCACTTATTGGGAATATAGATCTTATGGGAGCCGGAAGCAGGGCTTGTCCCACTCATAGCTTTCTTTCCTCCCTCAGCTCAATGTGCTTCTCCAGTTCCTACCCTTACTCAGGTGGTGAATTCAGGAGACCAGGCAGGGGCAACTGTACTTCGGATGGTCAGGCCCCAGGTGAGCTTGGTTCTTTGTGTTTTTACCACATCCCCATTAGTCTGGTCCAGGAATGGCTAGAGGTCTCACCCCCAGGACTCTGCCCCATCTAAGACTGTTCCTATGGCTCTCCTGCCTCATTGCTTCCCCTGGAGGTAATGGACTGTATCTTGCCCTGGACTTGTCATTTTTGAGGTGTCATCTCAGCTCCTCTCTCCCACAGTTTTGCCCATGAAGAGCCCATACCCTGTGCCCTCTGCACCCGATGACTCTACCTTTCAGGCTGTGAATGTTACTGAGCGATCGGAGCTTGTCATTCCAGGATACTGTAGCGTATGAGGACCTGTGTGTGGACTATACTCAGAAGAAATGGAAAGGTCCCGCACTCAGTCAGAGAGCCCTGCAGTGGAACATGATGCCGGGAAATGACCATAGCATGGCCTCCTTGGGTAATAGATTCTGTTTCCTAGTCACTTAAGAGTCTGCATGCTGCACATTCTCTTTTCTATATTCCTTGTCTCTTTAAGCTTTTTACTATGAAAATTTCCAAACATAGATAAACTAGAGTGAATAATATAGGGACCCTGTCTGCATTCATCACTGAGATTCAACAATGATCAGCATTCTCTTCACCTCATTATGAATTGATACAGTGTGGTTTAGGTAGGGCTTCTTAGTTGTAAGGAATAGAGAGCCATTCAAGTTATTGTTAAATAAGGAGCTGTGAGTCATTGGCTTAAAGGAATGAGAACCCGGAAGAAACTGATCAGCCAGACCAGACTGTGGGAAGCAGGACCTTGACTCAGGGCAGCCTGGGAGCCTGAGCAGCAAAAGCAAATGCATGTTGATGCCTGTGTTCCAGTGTGAATGTAATACAGCTGCTCTCGGTGTATCTGTTTTCTCTCTGCTTGTCCTCCTCCTGCTGCCCATTTTCTTCACTGTGAATCTTTTGTCCTTTTCATAGCTCTTTCCTAATTGTACTTCCTGTTCCCTTATATTTGTTGCTTGCTCTGTCTCCTAATGGCTTGACTTCTCTCCATGTGTCACTTCAGATTCCACTGCCACTCATAATTTTGCCCTACTTTCAGTTCCAAACTTCCTTAGAAACAGATTCCTTTTGCTATAGCCATTACCCATCATCTCAGTTGGGCAGAGCTTTGGCCCAGGCCATGGCAGAGGCTGAAGACCAACCTACAGATAAGCTGCCCTTGGATCTAGTACCTGGTTCTGGTCCATTCACTTGCGGTCCATCATGGGATGTTCAGGGTCACTTGCCACAAAGCATGGTTGCCTAAGTGTTCCTCTCTGCAAAGACTGGGGCAGTGCAGTTTCCTGGGAGGGCTTCTTGGCAGGGCAGGTGCTGTGATTGATTCGTATAGGGCAGTAGCCAACTCTGGAAAGGGTGGGCTTAGGAATCACTCACCCAGATATCTTAAACTTTTCATAGGCTAACTGGCATGATGGCTGTGGCCCCAATTCAGATGTGATTGAAAGGAACCCACATATTGGTGTTTTTCCTTGGCCATGATTGCTCTGCCTTCTCCCAGATTTTGTATTCAGAATTCCAAAAGGCAAATATTTACCTGTTCAGTTCCTTTATATTCTAGAGAATCAAAGAAATTTAATTTATATTTTAAATGATTGATGTCCCTCTTATCTTTTCTGGGAGTACACAACTGGTAGGAACCAGGCCAATGCTCTGAGGGCCAGTGGCATCCCCACTTTTAGAAATCTGCTGTCTCCATCAATACTGCCGTCCAGCTTTTCTTAACCGATAGCTTCTCCGAATCTCATTACTGTCCTGTCATACAACATCTCTCCTTTTGTATGCTTTCCTAATCATACCCTCATAGTAGAAATTTCTCAACTCATTCCCATCTTTTCCTTGTCTCTTTCTTATATTTGACTTGAGGTATTTGCCATCCTTCCCTCTCCCAACGTCTTTTCTGAGAACCATGGAACCATATAATGTCATGGTTGGAAGGGAACTCAAAGTTTACCATTTTGCTAAAGAGACATGATGTGAGAGTGACTTATATAAGATCACAGCATGCTTTGCAATCCAGTCCCTTGCTTTCCAATGGCCTTTCTGACTTGGCTGTGCTGGCTCGATATCTTTTTTCCACCCTCCTCCACTGACTATCTTCTTCCTTGTTTTTCTATCCCTAAGATACAATTGAGCATTTTGCTCTTGTTTTTAATGTGTCATCTCATTTCTTAACCATAATGTGACTTTTTTTCAGGTACATTAGCTCTTTATGATTCTGTTTCTTCAACAGGAAAAGAAATGAGTAAAAGTTGTCGTCTCTTTTCTTTTGGCAGCAGGTAGGAACATGATGGAGAGTTCGGAGTTGATTCCGAAGCAGGAAATTTTTAAAGGATCAGAGTCATCTAATAGCACATCAGGGGGACTCTTTGGGGTGGTTCCTGGGGGAGCAGAGATTGGAGATGTTTGTGAAGATACCTTCAAAGACTTAGAAGGACATACCACAAATGAAGAAGGGAGCAGACTAGAAAGTGATTTCTTGGAAATAACAGATGAAGATAAGAAAAAATGCACAAAAGACAGATATGAGGAATATAAGGAAGTTGGGGAACATCCACATCTGTCTTCCAGTCCTGCTGAACATGAAGGAGTTTTAAAGGGACAGAAATCCTATCGATGTGATGAATGTGGCAAAGCTTTTTATTGGAGTTCTCACCTTATTGGCCATCAGAGAATCCACACTGGAGAGAAACCCTATGAGTGTAATGAGTGTGGGAAGACCTTCAGGCAAACCTCCCAGCTCATTGTTCATCTCAGAACCCACACAGGGGAAAAACCCTATGAATGCAGTGAGTGTGGAAAGGCGTACAGGCACAGCTCCCATCTCATTCAACATCAGAGACTCCATAATGGGGAGAAACCCTATAAATGTAATGAATGTACAAAAGCTTTTAATCAGAGCTGCAAACTCTTCGACCACCAGAGAACCCATACTGGGGAGAAACCTTATGAATGTAAGGAGTGTGGGGCAGCCTTTAGTCGCAGTAAAAATCTTGTTCGACATCAGGTTCTGCACACTGGTAAGAAACCTTATAAGTGTGATGAATGTGGGAGAGCTTTCTGTTCCAATAGAAATCTCATTGACCATCAGAGAACCCACACTGGAGAGAAGCCTTATGAGTGTAGTGAATGTGGTAAAGCCTTTAGTCGGAGTAAATGTCTTATTCGACATCAGAGCCTCCACACTGGGGAAAAGCCATACAAATGTAGTGAATGTGGGAAAGCCTTCAATCAGATCTCTCAACTTGTTGAGCATGAGCGAATTCATACTGGAGAAAAACCATTTAAATGTAGCGAGTGTGGTAAGGCATTCAGTCTGAGTAAATGTCTTATTCGGCACCAGAGACTTCACACAGGTGAGAAGCCCTATAAATGCAATGAGTGTGGAAAATCCTTCAGTCAAAACTCATACCTCATTATACACCAGAGAGTTCACACTGGTGAGAAACCCTATGAATGTCATGAGTGTGGGAAGGCCTTCAGTTATAATTCTAGTCTTATGGTACATCAGAGAACCCATACTGGGGAAAAACCCTATAAATGCAATGATTGTGGGAAAGCTTTTAGTGACAGCTCACAGCTTATTGTGCACCAGAGAGTCCACACTGGAGAGAAACCTTATGAATGTAGTCAATGTGGGAAAGCCTTTAGTCAGCGTTCCACTTTTAATCACCACCAGCGAACTCACACTGGAGAGAAGCCCTCAGGTCTGTCTTGGTCATCATCTTAAGGCATGGTTCTCTGAGACAGAGAGCAAAGACCTTTGAGTTAAGCTTTCTTTATAAGAAGGATGTTGATCATGGTCTCCTTGGAGACCACTAATCACAGTGGTGACCATACCCTACTTGCTTTTGCTTCGGTCACTAAGGTGGGAGAGTAGGTGCAAGTTAGTCTGATCCTTACTTAGGAAATTAGGGATTACATCTGTCATTAACTTGTAGGTTTCCTTCTTTCTCTTAAAAAACTATTTTAAAAAATCTGTCTTATTAGTATACATTCCATAATCAGATTCTGCATTTGAAGAACAGCAGTTGTATTATCTTTATTCTATTGCAGTTCCTCCACTGGACCATTTACGTAAAGTCACTTTTAAAGTCATTCTACAACATTGTTCTTCCCTGCTCCTTGGCTATCTCCTTCCACAGCTATTTTTAAAATTTGTACTGTAAGCTACATCCTCTCACCATTTTTGTGTTTTCTAGCTAGAAAACTTTTTCTTCCTGTTTACTAATCACTTCCATCACAATGTTCAAGATTTATGCCATCTCTGAAAGACGTTCTTCTTCAAATAGTTGTTTGTTTAGTTTATACTTCTATTGATTTGGCCTTAATGCTTTAAATTAGCTGGTGCTATGATGTATAACTGTTAAATGTTTTTGTAAATTGTTCTCAACTTACAATGTGATATGTGTATCATATATATACAGAGTATACACATATATAGTTGTGTATGTGTATACTTTCTTTTTTTGTTTTTTGTTTTTTTTTTGAGACAGAGTCTCAGTCTTGCTCTTGTTGCCCAGGCTGGAGTGCAGTGGTGCAATCTTGGCTCACCAAAACCTCTGCTTCTCGGGTTCAAGTGGTTCTTCTGCCTCAGCCTCCCGAGTAGCTGGGATTACAGGCATGCACCACCATGCATGGCTAATTTTTTTATTTTTTTTTATTTTTAGTAGAGATGGGGCTTCTCTATGTTGGTCAGGCTGGTCTGAAACTCCCAACCTCGGGTGGTCTGCCCGCCTCGACCTCCCAGTGTGCTGGGATTATAGCTGTGAGCCACTGCATCCAGCTGCATATGTGTATACTTTCATACCAGCTTGTAAGCTTCTGAGATCAGGTATGGTATCTATTTATTTTAGTATATACATAATAGTTTGAGTATGCTAGTTCTTAAATAAGTTTTAAAATTCAAATTGAGCCATCATTAACATGGGCACAGGCTCCCCTCTCCCCATCACATCCACTGCACTAGAAGCTTCTAAAGAAGGAAGTAGGCTGGGTGCAGTGGCTCGTGCCTGTAATCCCAGCACTTTGGGAGGCCGAGGTGGGCAGATCATGAGGTCAGGAGATTGAGACCATCCTGGCTAACATGGTGAAACCCCATCTCTACTAAAAATACAAAAAAAAAAAAAAAAAAAAAAACACCGGGTGCAGTGGCGGGTGCCTGTAGTCCCAACTACTTGGGAGGCTGAGGCAGGAGAATGGCATGAACCCAGGAGGCAGAGCTTGCAGTGAGCCAAGATCTCTCCACTGCACTTCAGCCTGGGTGACAGAGTAAGACTCCATCTCAGAAAAAAAAAAAAGAAATGAAGTGGCATCATAGTATATCACATATAAAGGCTCATGTAGCCCTGGAAGTCTTAAAGAGCTAATGGATTTGTGTGTGAATGAGTATCTGTTTATCTAGGTATTGGGTTGGGCAGATATCCTACTGATAACATACTTTGACCTGCACACTTATTCCATTTCTGAACTATTTGACTGCATCCTGCTTCCTAAATAAAAGTTACAGTTGGCCGGACACAGTGGCTCACGCCTGTAATCCCAGCACTTTGGGAAGCCGAGGTGGGCAGATCACTTGATGTCAGGAGTTCGAGACCAGCCTGGCCAACACGGTGAAACCCTGTCTGTACTAAAAATACAAAAATTAACAAAGTGTGGTGGCGGGCACCTGTAATCCCAGTTACTTGGTAGGCTGAGGCAGGAGAATCGCTTGCATCTGGGAGGCAGAGGTTGTAATGAGCTGAGATCGTGCCACTGCACTCTAGCCTGGGTGACAGAGTGAGACTACATCTCAAAAACAAAAAAACAAAAAACACCTTACAGTCAAAATTTACTGCAAGAAGACTTGACTTTCATGGCTGTAATATAGATGATTGAAAATTTCAACTAGTAGCATTCCTGGATGATTAGAATTCAGAGTGATGAGGTTTTTGGTAAAATAGTAGTATCAAACTAATCAGTTTTCCATATCAGCTAGTCCTTTCTCACTACAACTGCTGTCTTAATTTCAAGATGAGAACCGTGCCTTAATTATCTTCCAGACCATCTTTCCTTCTGCAAAGACATAAGAAACAAGAAATATTCTCAGAGTATTTTCTTTCCTTCTGCAGTCCTATGTCAGTCCATGAGCTTGAACCACCTTTCCTTCCACCCTTGCAATAATGGCCCAGTGCTGGTGGACCTTTGACTCTAATGTTCACCCTGTTCTCTTTGCATCCCCGAGACCTTTCTTTTTTTTTTTTTTGAGATGGAGTCTCACCCTGTTGCCCAGGCTGGAGTGCAGTGGCACGATCTCTGCTCACTGAAAGCTCTGCCTTCCAGGTTCACGCCATTCTTCTGCCTCAGCCTCCTGAGTAGCTGGGACTACAGGCGCCCACCACCACGCCCGGCTAATTTTTTTGTATTTTTAGTGAAGACGGGGTTTCACCATGTTAGTCAGGATGATTTTGATCTCCTGACCTTGTGATCCACCTGCCTTGGCCTCCCAAAGTGCTGGGATTACAGGCGTGAACCACCACACCTGGCCTCCATCCCCCAGACTTCTTAACAGTCTGACAGGATCCGCAGTATGACAAAGGTGGAGGAGAAGGCTAGAGGGGCAATGTCAGTCATGTAACCTGGAGGGGTGATTTTGTGAGCTGTTGTGCATGTTTCAGACAATGCAGAAGAAAGGAAAGAGAGTTGAGGATCAAGAAAATCAAAATTAAATGTGACTGGGGAGATGTCTCAAAGTTAGAAAGGATTACTGGGGGCCTAAAGTTTTTCAGGGCCTTTAGAAATTACTGAACTTGGCTGGGCACAGTGGCTCATGACTGTAATCCTAGCACTTTGGGAGGCTGAGGCAGTCAGATCACTTGAGTCCAGGAGTTTGAGACCAGCCTGGCCAACATGGTAAAACCCCGTTTCTCCTAAAAATACAAAAATTATCTGGGTGTGGTGGTGCACGCCTATAATCCCAGCTACTTGGGAGGCTGAGGCAAGAGAAGCACTTGAACCTGGGGGACAGAGATTGCAGTGAGCCAAGAGCACACCACTGTACTCCAGCCTGGGCAACAGAGCGACAACAACAACAAAAGCACAAAACTGAACTCATGACACAGCTGGAATTTTACCATTTGTGAATATGTATTTTAAATGTTTTCGGCTTTTTTTTTTTTTTGTATTTTTTTCCCATTTTCCTTTAAAAGATACGCAGATAGGACTTTTTCCTCTTTAAGTGTCTTATTTTGGGAGCCTCCAGATTTCAGGGACGAGCCCCACACCATATGAGTACACGAGTTGGACATTTCTGGTTCCCTGCCCTGAGATGGACATTGCCAGTCATGTCTGCAGAACTATCCTGCCTGTTGGAAGCTGCAGTTTTACTTTCTCGTTCTTGTCTGCTCATCCCCTACCATACTAAACCTCTAGAGTGCGGGAATGTGCACCATTCCTAACTATATTAACTCACTACCACCAGTCTGGTGTGGGTGCTCAGTACAAGTGAATCCTGAAAAATCCTCAGGCTCTTGAATGGAGGAAAATTGGCTGCATTTGAAAGCCATACTTCAATTTCTATTTGGTCATTGCTAGTATAAACTTTAATTATTGATTTAAACAAATTTTATCTGGATCCAATTATGTTGATAAATTATTTTTAGGTTTAATAGTTTGTTAGATTCATTTCCTAGCTTTTCTAGGTTTATAATAAATAATGTATTTGTCTTTTAATTTGATGTCACTTACGTTGTGTATTAGCAAGAACTTCGAAAAACATGGAACAGTAGATGTCTTTCTCTTAACTCTTGGGGGAATGTTTTTAGTCTTTTGCAGTTTCGTATGGTGTTCATTGTTGGATTCTGATGTTCTGTTGCATGTAGGAAGTTTCCTTCTAATCTTAATTTCTAGAAGAAGCAGTGTAGTTTAGTGGTTAAGAGCATAGATTTTGTTCCCAGTGCCCTAGGTTCAAATCCTGAGTCCACCACTTTGTTAGGTGTGTGACCCTGGGCAGACAAGGTCTTCCTCTGTTGCTCAGGCTGGAGTGTAGTGATGTGACCATAGGTCACCTCAGCCTTGAACTCCTGGGCTCAAGGGATGCTCCTGCCTCAACCTCCCCTGTAGTTAGGAATACAGGCATGTGCCACCACGTCCTACTAAGTTTTTATTTTTATTTTTTGTAGAGATAGGGTTTCGCTGTTTTGCTCAGGTTGTTCTTGTGGTCCTGGCCTCGAACGATCATCCTGCCTTGGCTTCCCTAAGTGCTGGGAATATAGGTGTGAGTCACTATGCCTGGACTAAAAGTTTTTATTAGGATTGGTTACTATATTATATCAAGTTTAAAAACTCCATTGTTGTAATTTTATGAGTTACTTTTTTTCTTTTTGTAATTCATTTTCTTGACAAGTTTGCAAATATTTGCAGTTTCCTTGTACTTTTCAAGTAAAATCTATTTGTTCATAGTGAGTTTTTATTAAGTACAGAAGTAGATTCAATTTGGTAATGCTTTGCTAGCTTTGCAAAAGAATTTGGAAAAAATTTTGTTTAACTTATTACCATGTAGAGTTTGTGTAACATGGGAATTGTTCCTTGAAGACTTGCTAAAAGTAACTGGGCCTGGTTCTTTGGGTGAGGGGATTGGGAGGGATATATCTTTAGCAACTCTTTTAGTCAGTTTGAGCTATTATAACAAAATACCTAGAGGGTGGCTTAAACAACAGACATTTATTCCTCACAGTTCTGTAGGCTTTAAAGTTCAACATCAAGATGCTAGAATGGTTGAGTGCTGGTGAGGGCTCTCTTCTGGTTTGCAGATGGCCCCCCTTTTCCTGTGTCCTCAAATTTCAGAGAGCAAGAGCACTGGTGCCTCTTCCAAGTCTTTTAAGGGCATTAGTGGGAATGAGGGTCCCATTCTCATGACCTACTCCAATCCTAGTTATTTTCCAAAGGCCCCCTACCCCCACATATAATATTTGGGATTAGGGCTTCAACATAAATATTCATTCCATAACATTCTACTCCTAGCCACTCACTCTATTCATATCCTTACATATAAAAATAAGTTTATTCCATCCTAACAGCCTCCAAAGTTTTAACTCATTCTAGTATCAACTAACATTTAAAGTCCAAAGTCTCATCTAAATATCTAAATCAGGGCCTGTTGCGGTGGCTGACGCCTGTAATCCAAGCACTTTAGGAGGCCAAGGTGGGTGGATCACGAGGTCAGGAGTTCGACACCAACCTGACCAACATGGTGAAACCCTATCTCTACTAAAAATACAAAAATTAGCCAGGCGTGATGGTGTGCACCTGTAATCCCAGCTACACGGGGAGACTGAGGCAGGAGAACCACTTGAATTCGAGAGACAGGGCTTGCAGTGAGCCAAGATCGCGCCATTGCACTCCAGCCTGGGTGACAGCGAGACTCTGTCTCAAAAATATCTAAATCAGATATGGGTAAGACCCAAGTTTTAGTTTATCCTGAGGCAAAATTCCCCTCCAGCTGTGAAACCAGACAAGTTATGTGCTTCCAAAATACAATGATGGGATAGGCATGGATTAGGTATTCCAATTCCGAAAGTGAGAAATTGGAAGGAAGAAAGGGATGATGAGGCTGGGTGTGATGGCTCATGCCTTTAATCCCAGCACTTTGGGAGGCTGAGGTGGGAGGATTGCTTGAGTTCAGGAGTTTGAGACCAGCCTGGGCAACGTAGGGAAACCTCATTTCTACAAAAATAATAAAAATAGTTGGGCATGGTGGCTTGAGCATGGTAGTTCGAGGCTACAGTGAGTTGTGATCGTACAGCACTCCAGCCTGAAACCCTGTCTCAATAAAAAATAAAAAAGGATGGGGGAGCCGGGGTATGATGGTCCCATGCGAGTCTAAAACTTAGCAAGGCAAATTTCATGAGATCTTAGGCTCATGAATAATCCTCTTTGGTCCTATACTGTCCTCTCCAGGACCCCCTGGGTGGTGGTCCTGACCCTACAGATCTGCCAGGCAGGGGTGACTCCCCCATGGCTTTTGTTGGAGACCATCTGGCCTGTGGAAACTGGGGCAGTATCCCTCATGATCTCTGAATAGCCAAGAGAAGAGTCATTCTTGTATGGAACAGTGGACATTCACAGCCTTCCTCATTCCTGGCTTCAGGACTTCAGATACAATCATATCAGAGCTAAGCGCTTCAACATATGAATTTTGGGGTCACAGTTCAGTCACTAGCAATACTTCCATTCCGCTGACCTGCAACATGTCCAGTTACTTCTAAAAGTACTTGTCATCCACTATATTAATAATGTGCTCATTGCCAGCCTGTGAAACAAGTTGACTACTCCATACATAAGGTCATAGTTAATATGACACATGCAGGCTGAGTTGTCAGTCCTGATAAGATCCAGGGACTTGCCCAACAAGTGCAGTCCCTGGAGCTACCTGGTCCAGTAATTAGAGGAGTATTCCTGATAAAGTCAAAAATTGTCCTTGGCAGCCTCCACCTAAAATAAAGAAGCTCAATAACTGGTATGCCTGTTTGTCTATTGGAGATAACATGTATCACATCTCAGTATTATTTTGCCTCCTTTAGTTAAAATTACCCACAACACAGCCATCTCTGAATGGGGCCCTCAACAACAGCAGACTCTAGAGGCCTATCATGCATTAACATGGGCCTGCCATTAATGTAGGCCTATGGAACTACAGGTCTCATTGACTCCTACCCATATGGATTGGATACTGTGGCAACAAGAGACTGCTATCAGGGTGCACCAGGCCCTTGGCTTTTGGACATATAAATTATCCAAGATGGTTGCCATGTTGGCATTCCCTTTGAATGGCAGCTACTAACCCGCTATTGGGCTATAATGGAAACAGAACACTTGACTACTGAAGCACTGTATGTGACCTTAAGACCTGAGCTGCCCATCTCATGCAGGTATTGTTAACGAAAAATAAAAATGGAAGCCCCAGTTTAGAAACACCCTAAGGCTGACCACCTGCAACTGTGTAACCAAGACAAATCATTCTGATTTCCCTGAAATGCTGTCTCTGATCATAAATGAAATGCAAAATGTAAGCTTTACATCCTTGCCAGCATGATTCACTGAAGTTAAACCAATCAGCTATAGACCAACAAGCTTAAACAGCTCAACTTTCCCTAAAAAGAATGTATAACAGCCAATTATAAAAAAGGTCAAAATATCCCCCCTCCCCCCCGCTTTATGCATTATAAACTGTGTTGTAACTGCTGTAAGATTAATTTCTTACCACCTGATTTGAGTCTTCTAGATTGTGGTCTGTACTTCTTGTTTGAACAATAAACTTCTAAATTTTTCTTAACTTTATCTGATTTTATTTTTTTCACAGTGCTCACTAATCCTAATAAAACACGACAGGTTCAGCCACGTACCATCATTAAATGGAAATGTTACATATAAGATGGAGCCTGATTGGGATCCCAGGGGATCTGCCAACTCCATGAAGTAACTGTCTTGCCAGAGGACACTGAACAGCCCATATGGGATGTTCCCTTAGCTAGGTGCAGCCTAGGTTCGAAGATGTTCCAGCTGATGGTATGAGTTGGCTCACTGAGGGATCTGTGAAACTCAAAACTGATAAACTCTGTCCGCTGTAGCCATCCATCTTGCTATGGATTGAATGGTTTTGTCACCTCCAAAATGTTAAAACTTAATCCCCAGCAGTGCTGCATGCTTATAGTCCCAGCCACTCAGGAGGCTGAGGTGGGAGAATTGCTTGAGCTCAGGAGTTCAAGACCAGCTTGGGAAACATAACAAGACCTTGTGTCTAAAAAACAAAATATCCCCAATACAATAGTGTTGGGAGATGGGGCCTATGGGAGGTGTTTAGGTCATGAAGGCTTACCCTCAGGAGTGGATTAACGCCCTTATAAAAAGGCCTTGTGAGAGTGGGTTTGCTTTCCTCCGCTGTTGCGCCATGTGAGGAACAGTGCTGTTTCCCTCTGGAGAGTGCAATGTTCAAGGCACCATTGTGGAAATGGAGACTTTGATTTTGGACTTCCCACCTCTAGAATTGTGAGAAATTAAATTTCTATTTATAAAATTACCCAGTCTCAGGCATTCTGCTATGGCAGCACAAGTAGACTAAGACACACACTAAGGATAGTCATCTTTTGACTGAGACCAGACAAGGATACTCTGCCCAATACTCTGGGTGAACTCTGTGCTGTGGTGATGACTGTGCAGGAAAATATAACAGCAATTCTCTGCCACACATTTACAGACTTACGGGCCATTACAAATGGACTAACCATATGTCCAGTGACTGGCAGATTAATGATTGGACCATTAAGGGCTCCCCTATGTAGAGACAAGGACTATAACAGTAGTTTGTGAACTAGGAAAGAGACCTACTTGTCACTTATGGCACAGGACCATTCAAAAGAGAACGTGAACTCAGAAGCTGATCTAGTATTGCTCAGAAAATGGCCAGAATCATCCCTTGGATCTACCACAGAATGGGACATGGAAGTCCACCTCAGATGCAAGAATGGCCACATCACGAGAACTTGCCCTAAAAGAGATGGAAGCCAAAGATCCAGTGTAGTCATGTGAGGCCTGCCTTTAGCCCAGGCCATACAATGTGGTGAACTAGGACATATCATCTCGGACAGACGGCCCATGTCAGTGTGATATTGATCACATTGGACAGCTAGCTCCCAGACACGGATTCTGGTGAAGCCTCACTGCCATGGGTACACGTTCTGGAGATGGGACCACCATTCCAGTATGCCATGTAGATATGGAAATCACTATTATGGCTTTAGAGAAACACCTCTCTTGTATTCTGATATCCAGCAGGATTCCAAGCCAATCGAGGCCACCACATTTCCTGCTACACAAGCTACACAGTAATGGGCATTTTCCCATGACATATGATGGGACATTTTATACTCCCTAACATTACCTGGTGAATGAGTTGATAGAATGATGGAATGGTAGAACTTGAAAAAAAAAATTAGGAAGAAAAAAAAAATGATGGAATGGGTGGCTCAAGCAACAACTATGCAAAGGCCATTAGGGAGAACAACTTAATGGGTGGTACCCCCACCTCACAAAAGCCATCCAAACACTAGAACACCACAGTGGAAGAGAAACACATCACTGCAATGCATGTTGGGAAATACTGAACTTGGGGCAGGCAATGGACCAGGCAATTCCTGGATTAGGCTGAGCCTATGAAATCCCAATCTGAGTATACGCATCCATTCTTTTTTTTTTTTTTTTTTTTTTTTTTGAGACGGAGTCTCACTCTGTCACCCAGGCTGGAGTGCAGTAGCATGATCTCGGCTCACTGCAAACCCCACCTCCTGGGTTCAAGCGATTCTCCTGCCTCAGCCTCCGGAGTAGCTGGGATTACAGGCGCATCCCACCACGTCTGACTAATTTTTGTATTTTTAGTAGAGACAGGGTTTCGCCATGTTGGCCAAGCTGGTCTTGAACTCCTGACCTCAGGTGATTTGCCCACCTCGGCCTCCCAAAGTGGTGAGATTACACGTGTGAGCCACCATGTCCAGCTCCCAGCCATTCTTCTTTCTTCCTGCTGGAAATCATTACCCAGGGGTGGTTTTGGCCTGGGCCACAGTAGTGCCACCAGTGAGCCTCCTGACTTAAATCTGGAGGCATTGGGACCTTTGCGCATTTCTCTCATGTGGGACCCCATGGGGACAGGGAAAGGGTTGATAAAATATTGAGGAACTAATGTTCCTCCAGTTGTAACCAGGACTTCTGATCCCAAGGTGGGCAATATTATATGTCAAATTTCTTCAGAATGTGACCTCTCTCTCCAGGTTGGATGACCAAGGCTGAAAGGTTTAGGTCAAGTAACAGGGGTGGTGGATCCCTGCAGAAGTTATAGCCTCAGGAATCAGAATACTCACCCCATGTCATTGGACAAGAGCATCTCTAGAGGGCTGGGGAGTTTCATGGGGTGGGGCATGTGGGATCATAAGTCTTTACCTTGTTCAGTCTCACAGAAGACTCTGCCATGCCTGGCATGACTAACACCTAGATAAGAATCAGTACAGCTGTGGTGAGAAGGAGGCAAGCAAACAATGCTGGAGTTGTTACTGAAGTCTCTCCTATCCTATAATTCCATTGTAATGGCCTGGCTGTTACCCAGTGTCTTGGACTTTCCTCAAACTATCACGCCTGGCCCAGTTCACATTCTAAGCTATCAGTGGCTCAAACTGCTGAGTGACTCCCTTGTAACAAGTCCGCAGGCAGGCATACTCTAGAGTATCCTGCTTTAATATTATGACAAAAGGACTCCCATGTTGGCGTGAGCATTACTGACTTATATTAGCACTTCAGACGGATGTACCACTTGTAGTTTTTCTCACCCTGCAACTGTGGGGCAAAAACAGGCTGAGACTGTATATAAATGGACTGACCAGGACTATAACAACAAATGCCTGACAGGTGTCACTTGTGCCCTTCTAGGTTATGTATTCCTCTGTGGGCTTCAGTGTCTATCTCCAGAAGGATCTTGTTGCCTTGGAGTCCTAGGGCCCACTGTCCATGTCAACAACTGTACAGAGAGGTAGAAGGGACCTGCTCTGCCGACCTGCCACAGGATGACTTGTAGCACTCTCCCAGGAGAACAAACCAACAGCTGGTTTCATTCTGCAGTTCACATCCTTTTTTTTTTTTGAGACGGAGTTTTGCTCTTGTTGCCCAGGCTGGAGTGCAATGGCGCGATCTTGGCTCACCGCAACCTCTGCCTCCCAGGTTCAAACGATTCTCCTGCCTCAGCCTCCCTAGTAGCTGGGATTACAGGCATGTGCCACCACACCTGGCTAGTTTTGTATTTTTAGTGGAGATGGGGTTTCTCCATGTTGATCAGGCTGGTCTTGAACTCCTGACCTCAGGTGATCTGCCCACCTCAGCCTCCCAAAGTCTTGGGATTACAGGCATGAGCCACTGCGCCCAGCCATTCTTTTTTTTTTTTTTTTTTTTTTTTTCTTTTTTTTTTTGAGACAGAGTTTTGCTCTTGTTGCCCAGGCTGGAGTGCAATGGGGCGATCTTGGCTCACTGCAACCTCCACCTCCCAGGTTCAAGTGATTCTCCTGTCTCAGACTCCCAAGTAGCTGGGATCACAGGTGCATGGCACCACACCCAGCTAATTTTTTGTATTTTTAGTAGAGACGGGGTTTCGCAATGTTGGGCAGGCTGGTCTCGAACTCCTGACCTCAGGTGATCCACCTACCTCGGCCTCCCAAAGTGCTGGGATTACAGGCGTGAGCCACCATGCCTGACCCAGTTCACATTCTAATACCAGGCATCAGCATATAGACTCTTGAAAAAATAGTGTCCAACCTGTCCTTAACCATGGTGGAAATAACTAATGCTGCTGCCCAAGCTATCCAAGACCAATGAGGCTCACTAAACTCGCTGGCAAGGTGGTAATGGACAATTGAACAGCTTTTGATTATCTGCTAGTGGAATTATGCTATTGCTAAAACCTGTTGTTCTATGTATATTAATTCAGAGAAAGTAGAAACTGAGCTACAGAAGATCTATGCTCAGGCAGGATAGTTATCTGCTTTATACCTGCAGTCACCCTTAGACTCATTTGTTGAATTCTTCAATTTCAATTGCCTTATTCCGGGCACTTGGGTTACTGGCTGAGCACCATCCTGTAGGGAAGCCTGATCATCCCCCTGGTTCTGGTTCTCCCAGTGATCCTGTGAAGTGCTGTATCAAAGTGACAGGGATTTCCAGCAAACTAGGAATAGAGAGTAACTTTCTCAACTTGATAGAGAACGTCTACAAAAAACCTACAGCTAACATTACACTCGATGAGAACCTAGAAGCCTTTCTGCTAAGAACAGGAACAAGACAGGGATGTCCCCTCTCACCAGTGCTTTTCAGCATAGTATTGGAAATCCTAGCTAGTGCAGTAAGACAAGAGAGGGTAATAAAAGGTATACAGATTAGGAAGAAAGAAATAAAACTGTCTTTTTTCACAGATAACATGATTGTCTATGTAGAAAATGCAAAAAAAAAAAAAATCCTGAAACTTAAGTGATTATAGCAAGGTTGCAGAATACAAGGTTAATGTACAAAAGTCAGTCAATTCCTTATATATCAGCAATGAACAAGTAGAGTTTGAAAGTTAAAACACAAAACTCCATCTCAAAAAAGAAAATTATACAAAATTAGCCAGGCATGGTGGTGCATGCCTGCAATCCCAGCTACTCTGGGGGCTGAGGCAGGAGAATTGCTTGAACCCAGGAGGCAGAGGTTGTGGTGAGCCGAGATCGCACCATTGCACTCCAGCCTGGGCAACAAGAGTGAAACTGTCTTAAAGACAACAACAAAACATTAACATTAGCACCCCCCAAAATGAAACACATAGGTACAAATCTAATAAAATATGTACAAGATTTATATGAGGAAAACTACAAAACTCTGATGAAAGAAATCAAATAACTAAATAAATGGAGAGATTTATATTTAGATATTCATAAATAGGAAGCCTAAATATTATCAAGATGTCACTTCTTCACAACTTGATCTATAGATTCAATGCAATCCTGATCAAAATCTAAGCAAGTTATTTTATGGATATCAATAAACTGATTCCAAAGTTTACATGGAGAGTAGACCCAGAGTAATCAACTTAGTATTGATGTAGAACAAAGTTAGAGGACTGACCCTCCTTGACATTGAGACTTACTATAAAGCTATAGTAATCAAGGTCACATGGTATTGGTGAAAGAATAAACAACTGGACTAATGGCATAGAATACAGGGTGCAGAAATAGGTGCACATAAATATAGCTGACTTATCTATGGCAAAGTTAGAGTAAAGGCAATATAATGGAATAAAGTTGTCTTTTCACAGATGATGCTAGAATAAATGGACATCCACATGCCAAAAAAAATTTGAATCTAAGGCCAGGTGCGGTGGCTCACGCCTGTAATCCCAGCACTTTGGGAGGCCGAGGCCGGCAGATCACGAGGTCAAGAGATCAAGACCATCCCGGCCAACATGGTGAAACCCCGTCTCTACTAAAAATACAAAAATTAGCCTTGCAATCAGGGCTTGAGGAACCCACGCCATGAAGTGCGTGTTTGTTACCGTAGGGACCACCAGCTTTGACGACCTCATTGCGTGTGTGTTGGCACCCGACAGTCTGCAAAAAACCGAGAGCCTTGGTTACAACCGACTTATCCTGCAAATTGGTAGAGGAACGGTGGTACCTGAACCCTTCAGTACTGAGTCGTTTACTCTGGATGTTTACAGGTACAAGGATTCCTTGAAAGAAGACATCCGGAAAGCAGATCTTGTTATTAGTCACGCAGGTGCAGGAAGCTGTTTGGAGGCTCTGGAAAAAGGAAAGCCACTTGTAGTGGTCATAAATGGAAAGTTGATGAACAATCATCAGCTGGAACTGGCAAAGCAGCTACACAAAGAGGGTCATCTCTTTTATTGTACCTGCAGCACGCTTCCTGGGCTGTTACAGTCAATGGACTTATCAACACCGAAATGTTATCCTCCTGGCCAGCCAGAAAAATTTTCTGCATTTTTGGATAAAGTTGTTGGATTACAAAAATAAACACTAAACTCTCAACACTTTAAAAGCAACCCCCAAATTCAACCTATGGAATGTGATCAAATTAAATACATAATATATATTTACAAAATAATATAATTAATAAACTTCCTACATCTATAGAATATATAGGAAATTTTATGGTGTGCACATTTGCATTGGGTCCAAATCCTAATTGCAGTTTAGTAAACTTTCTAGATTTTGTCTAATCTTCAGTATGTAGTGAGCATTCACAGATTTTCTCCTAGAATCTCAAGTGGAATTGGAATCATGAAAATGAATGAGATTTGAAAACTTTCACAAAGATTATAAATGTAGCTTGATGTTCCTTAGAATAAAAAATGAAACAGTAACAACTTTTAAAAAATTTTACATAAGAGTCAGCATCTTTAGCTTTATAATCTAAGGAACCAATTTTTAAAAATGATGGATTATGCTCTGTGAAATGAAAAGTTCAATCATTGCCTAAAAAAGACTATCAAGTTAGTTGATCTCTTGTACTTGGAAAAGCTACTTTTTTCCTAAAGAACGCAGTGGAGGCCGGGCGCGGTGGCTCAAGCCTGTAATCCCAGCACTTTGGGAGGCCAAGACGGGCGGATCACGAGGTCAGGAGATCGAGACCATCCTGGCTAACATGGCGAAACCCTGTCTCTACTAAAAAATACAAAAAACTAGCCAGGCGAGGTGGCGGGCGCCTGTATTCCCAGCTACCTGGAAGGCTGAGGCAGGAGAATGGCGTAAATGCGGGAGGTGGAGCTTGCAGTGAGCTGAGATCTGGCCACTGCACTCGAGCCTGGGTGACAGAGCCAGACTCCGTCTCAAAAAAAAAAAAAAAAAAAAAAAACGCAGTGGAGTGGATATATTCACTTTTTTTTTTCTAAAACATATATACAAAGTGTTAAAAGAATCGTGCCTAATGTCAAAACTTTACTGGTTTGAGAAGAACATTCAAAAAGGATTTATACCAATAGGACTTACTATTGTTTTTTAAGGATCCTCTCTCACAGTGGTAATGAAACATTAACTGTAACAAATTTATAATTTATGTGCTTATGAAATTAGTTTTATGAATGAACAATAAACTGATGCATATAATGGCTTAAAAAAATACAAAAATTAGCTGGGCATAGTGGTGCACACCTGTAATCCCAGCTACTGAGGCAGGAGAATCACTTGAATCCGGGAGGTGGAGGTTGCAGTGAGCCGAGATTGCGCCACTGCACTCCAACCTGGTGACAGAGTGAGACTTCATCTCAAAAAATTAAAAAAAAAAAAAAAAAAAATTGAATCTAGACACAGACCTTACACTCTTCACAAAAACCAAGATGAACTATATACCTAAATGTAAAACACAAAACTAGAACACTTTTAGAACATAGGAAAATATCTAGATGACCTTGGATAGGTCTAATGACTTTTCAGATACAACACCAAAGGCACAATAGTGGAAGAAATAATTGATGAGCTAGATTTTGTTAAAATTATAAACTTCTGCTCTGCAAAAGATACTGTCAAGAGAACGAGAAGACAAGTCCCAGACTGGGAGAAGATGTTTGCAAAAGACATATAAAAAACTGTGATCCAAAAAATATGGAGAACTCTTAAAACTCAACAATAAGAAAATGAACAACTCAATTTAAAAGATCAACAAGGCCAGGCATGGTGGCTCACGCCTGCAGTCCCAGTACTTTGGGAGGCTGAGGCAGAAGGATCACTTGAGCCCAGGAGTTCAAGACCAGCCTGGGCAACATAGTGAGATCCCCCATCTCTAAAATAAATAAAGAAATAATTTGAAAAATCACCAAAACCTGAACACACACCTTGCCAAGAAGGTATGAAGATGGCAAGTATGCATGTGAAAAGATCTGCAGCATCATATGTTGTTAGGGAATAGCAAATTAAAATCACAGTGAGAGGAGACACTGACACACCTATTCTGAATCTAAACACTGACAATACCAAATGCTAGTGAGGATACTAGCAAACAGAAGCTCTCACTCATTGCTAGTGGGAATGTAAAATGGTACAGTAACTTTGGAAAACAGTTTGGCCGCTTTCTTATAAAACCAAAAATACTTCACCATCTGATCCAGCAATTGTACTCCTTGGTATTTGCCCAAATGAATTGAACATTTATGTCCACACAAAAACCTGCACACAGATGTTTATAAGCAGCTTTATTCATAACTGACAAAAGTTAGAAGTAACCCAAGTGTCTTTCAGAGGCTACGTGGTTAAATAAACTGTGGTATATCAAACAATGGAATATTATTCACTGCTAAAAAGAAATGAGTTATCAAGTCATGAAAAGACATAGAGCCCAGCCTGGGCAACATAGTGAGATCTTGTCTCTACTAAAAATAAAAAAATAACATTAGCTGGGTGTAGTGGCATACACCTGTAGTCCCAGCTACTCAGGAGGCCAAGACAGGAGGATCGCTTGAGTCCAGGAGATTGAGGTGGCAGTGAGCTATGATTGTGCCACGGCACTCCGGTGTGGGCAACAGAGCAAGATTCTGTCTCTCAAAAAAAAAAAAAAAAAAAAAAAAGGAAAAAGAAAAAAAGAAAAGACACAGGAAATGTCAATCTGAAAAGTCTGCATACTGTATGATTTCAACTGTATGACCTTCTGGAAAAGGCAAAACTATGGTAAAAAGATCAGTGGTTGCCACAGGGAGGAGGGAGGGATGAATAAGGAGAGCGCAGAGGATTTTTAGGGCAGTGAAACTATTTGGTATAATACTATTTTATGGCTATCAGTAAATTGATTCCAAAGTTTACATGGAGAGGCAAAAGACCCAGAGTAGTCAACTCAGTATTAAAGAACAAAGTCAGAGGACTGACTTTACTGGACTTTAAGCCTTCCTATAAAGCTATAATGATCAAGACCATCCTCCTGCCTTAGCCTCCCAAGTAGCTGAGACTACAGGTGTACACCACCACACTATTCTGGAAATTATTCCATATGATGCAGAATACATGTATGTGGATACATGTATTTATACATTTGTCAAAAAACCATAGAATGTATAACACCAAAAGCGAACCTTAATATAAAATCTTGGCCTGGTGTGGTGGCTCACGCCAGTAATCCCAGCACTTTGGGAGGCTGAGGCAGGTGGATTACTTGAGTCCAGGAGTTTGAGACCAGCTAGGGCAACAGAGCAAAACCCTGTGTCTACAAAAATACAAAAAAATTAGCCAGGTGTGGTGGCTTGCACCTGTAGTCCTGGCTACTCAGGTGCTGAGGTGGGAGGATCGCTTGAACCTGGGAGGTCAAGGCTGCAATGAGCTGTGATTGTACCACTGCACTGCAGCCTGGGCAACAGAATGAGACCCTGAAAACAAAACAAAAACATATATATATACACACACACACACATATTTGATTGTAACTTATGTACCACTGTGGTTTGGGATGTCTATAGGGGGAGGTTATGTGTATATGGAAACAGAGTGAATTGGGAACTCTCTGTTCTTTCTGTTCAATTTTGCTGTGAACCTAAAACTGCTCTAAAAAATAAGGGTTGTCCAGGTGCGGTGGCTCATGCCTGTAATCCCAGTACTTCAGGAGGCTGAGGAGAGTGGATTGCTTGAGCCCAGGAGTTTGAGACCAGCCTTGGCAACATGGTGAAACCCCATCTCTACCAAAAATACAAAAATTAGCCAATCTCATAATCTGGTCTCAAAATAAATAAATAAATAGATTTAAAAAATAAGGGTTATTAATTTTAAAAAGTGACAGGAAGATTATGTGAGCAAACCTAATCCATAGGGGTTGTTCAGGCCCCATCAGACCCAGCTTTGCCCCAAATTCAGGGCGGATGGTGGTCTGCTCGATTCAGTATCCTTTCATCTGCTTTTTCAGCAGCCAAGCAAGGGTCAGTGGGTAGACTGCTGGGAAAGACAGTCCTGCACAGCCTGTCAGCCCTTGCAGTTTCAAAGCATGTGCCTTGGGCTTGGAACTTTTACTTACATGGTGATAAAGAGCCTCCACACCCTGTCCTGGGCTCACTGCCTTGTTTGGGAAGACGTTTTCCTGTACCAGGTTTGACATATACTTCTTTGTTTTGCTTAAACATGTGCATCATATGGCATCAGCCCAACCCCACTGCTATATCTGTTCTCAGTGGGAAGGGAATGGGGTCCTTCCCAGGCGACACGCAAAGAGTGTATGCAGACCATCTGTCTGCCTTCGTTGCAGGGCAAGTCCCACTGGCCATGGGGAACCAATGCTCTCTATTGAAGCTGATCTTACTCTGTCTCTTCTCTGCATGAGTAAAATGTTGTTCCATCCAGTGCTTGTGTAAGTCTTGTCTTTCTTGACACCCCCAAACCTGCAAACCCTGCAGTGGCTTAACATCGCAGGACTGCTGCTTTTGGTGGTACTCATTGTTAAGCTCTGCTGTCCTCTACCGAGCGGGACTCCTCTGTTGGAGGTGGAAACAGGTGTCAGTTGCTTGACACCTGGTGACTGATATACCCCAGGTCTGGAACAGTACCTAGCACATAGTGCACACTCAGTAAATTCTTTGTGAATGAAAGAATGAATGAGTATAGATAGATGTGGCTTCCAATACCCATACGGATACTTCCTACTTCTTTGTTCAGACAGAGAATAAGGAAAGCAGGAGGAGCAGGTTTGCTTGGGGCACAGGTGGTGAGTGAGTTGTTAGTGCCAGTGGAATGATAACACATCATGAACTAATTCTATTAGTTGTCTCAAGTCTTGGAACTTCCACCTCCAGACTTTGTTTCTTTTTTTTTTTTTTTTGATACGGAGTCTCACTCTGTTGCCCAGGCTGGAGTGCAGTGGCACGATCTCGGCTCACTGAAAGCTCTGCCTCCCGGGTTCACGCCATTCTTCTGCCTCAGTCTCCCAAGTAGCTGGGACTACAGGCACCCGCCACCATGCCCAGCTAATTTTTTGTATTTTTAGTAGAGATGGGGTTTCACCATGTTAGCCAGGATGGTCTCGATCTCCTGACCTCGTGATCCGCCTGCCTCGGCCTCCCAAAGTGCTGGGATTACAGGTGTGAGCCACCGCGCCCAGCCTCAGACTTTCTGTAAGAGAGCTTTGCTCCCTTATGGGCTCTTGTAATGCCAAAGCTTTGCTTTCTAAGCCTGTCTCTGATACAGACTTATTACAGAACTCAAACACTAATATGATTGTTTCCTTTCCCCTTACATTCTCGCTCTAATAAGGCCAGCACCCTCTCCTCTCTTCCTGCTTCTCTGTCTCTCTTTCTCTCAGCAATGGAAGTCAGTGAACAGGAGGAGGATCACTTCAGGGCCCTGAGGAAAAAGAAAATTTTGAAGATTATTTAGTGATGTGATAAAAAACACTTGACATTAGAATGGCCAGTGAAAAAAAGGCAGGACAGAAGCAGTTGCCAAAAGATGAAATTGCAACAAATTTAGTTTAAAGACCAAATTAGGCCAGGCATGGTGGCGCATGCCTATAATCCCAGCACTTTGGGAAGCTGAGGCGGGTGGATCACCTGAGGTCAGGAGTACAAGATCAGCCTGGTCAACATTGTGAAACCCCGTCTCTACTAAAAATACAAAAATTAGCTGGGCGTGGTGGTGGGCGCCTATAATCCCAGTTACTCAGGAGGCTGAGGCAGGAGATTCACTTGCACCTGGGAGGCGGAGGTTGCAGTGAGCCGAGATCGCACCACTGCACTCCAGCCTGGCTTCAGAGCGAGACTCCGTCTCAAAAATAAACAAATAATAGTAATAAAGACCAAATTAGGTTTTGTTAGTGATTCTAGATTCAGGCAACATCTCATTCTATAAAATAGAATGGGTATTCTGATAAGCTGAACAGAGTAGATTGGCTTTATAAGCAGAAAAAGGCCAAATAAAGCAAAAATAGGGAACCAAAAGCAGACTGGTTGGCATTAGTTATTTCAGATTACTTTCCTTGTAAGGGTTAAAGCAGAGGGAACTTCGTTATCATACCAGCTAAATCTGGCCTATTTGAGGATTTGGCTATTATCACAATAGAAACCTCCTAAGGGCCTGTGTTAGATATAGAGAAGATTGATTAGTCAACAGATGTTTATTGAGTACATACTATGTAGTGAGTGTTGTTCTAAGTACTTGAGGTATAGCAATGCATGTAAACAAAGATTCCATAGTTTTTCTTCCTCATGGCTATGGCCTGACTCAAAGATTCTTTCGCCCCCTCCATTACCAATAAAGTTTAAACTCCTCATGTATATTCCCTCCTGGCTTCCTGATCCTCTCTCTTCCTCTACTTTTATATTCAGATGCAAGGAATATCCTCTGCAGAAAAAGATGGAAGGTGGAGGAGGGAGTTGAGTTCAATTTTTCATTTTAAGTCCTTCATTAGTACTACTTAATGCATCAGTATTTTTTTGATATAAATGATAATTTTAAAATTCATTTAAAATTGGATATAATATGTAATATATTTCAAATGGCCACAATTACACATAATTTCACTGTTAAAACATTTGTTCTGTGTTTTTCTTTTTTTCTTTTTTTTTGAGACGGAGTCTCGCTCTGTCGCCCGGGGCTGGAGTGCAGTGGCTTGATCTCAGCTCACTGCAAGCTCCGCCTCCTGGGTTTACGCCATTGTCCTGCCTCAGCCTCCCGAGTAGCTGGGACTACAGGCGCCCGCCACCTCGCCCGGCTAGTTTTTGTTTTTGTATTTTTTAGTGGAGAGGGGGTTTCACCATGTTAGCCAGGATGGTCTCGATCTCCTGACGTCGTGATCCGCCCATCTCGGCCTCCCAAAGTGCTGGGATTACAGGCTTGAGCCACCACGCCCAGGCTGTTCTGTGTTTTTCTTTTAGGAGAGTACACTATTCCAATGGATCACAGTAATCACCATCCTCAGATACATTGCCCTATTTTATTTTCATCCTAATATTTCAACCCCCCTCCCTCAAACTACAGAGAAGGGGCTGAGTTTGAGGCCAGAAAAGGAGTGAAAATCCTACCAGGCCAATTTGTTTGCCCACAGCTGATTCTCATTGTTAACATCTTGTCTCTTTTCTCAAGTCACATTCCAGATCCCCATCTCAACACCCCAATTTTTTCTTCCCCATTTCAAAATAAGAAGAAAAAAATTAAGGAGGAAATTTCCCCCTTCTATTTGAAAGGCAGAATCCTGATGCACTTTAAATTCCAAAACAAAGAAGCAAATGAACATACAGTCCTTTAGCATGTGGTTTTTACATGTAGCAAGGAATCAGGGTAAAAGGATAATCTAATCCTAGGTTCTCAAATGTTGGAATTATCTGGAGATTTTAAAATCTAGGCTTGTCACTGTCTCACCCACAAAGATTTGGGTTGAATTGATATGAGGTATGGACTTTTTAAAAGCTCTAAGGAGGATTCTAATCTGCAGCAAAGTTAAGAACCACTGATTTACATGCACAGTTCTTTGCTGCTCCAAGTGTGGTCCAGGAACTGCAACATGGGTACACCTGGAAGTTTGTTAAAAGTATTCGTTTGTCCCTCCCCAGACCTCCTGAATTTGAATCTACGGTTTAACCGGATCCCAAGTGATTTGTATTCATATGCACATGAGAATTTGAGAATCTTACCTAGGGCTTTTACTAAGCAAACTGCCCCAATCTGAAAGAGAGTATAGTGCTCAGGAAGTACAGCTAGCAAGAATATGCCTCCTACCAGAAAAGTGAAGAAACCTCATGGTTATAGGCTCGAGTGGTGTGACACTCGGAGAAATCAGGTATCAGCAGAACTCTGAGATTCAAGAAGCTGTATAGGTCTTAAAATCAGAGCTGCAGTCCCAGTGGCTGCTCCCCAAACTTTGCAAGTGCTAGTGAAGCCAATCTGGTTGATCTGTTTGATCACACTAAATGTGGGTGCTATCCATGCTAACCACCTATCATGTTGAAAAACATCCAGTAAGTACATCCCAAACACACAGAACCTGCTCAAACTCTTCTATGATGGGAAAATTTTGTTCTGAAACAAAACTTGAAATCTCTTCTCACCACTATGGGTGGTTCTTGAGGAGTGGAAAAATACTGAATATCAGAGGTCAGAAAAGTCAGGAAACTCCCCTTAATGCTAAAACAACAAGGTTATCTGGAAAGTCCCTAGCAGGGCAAGCGGCCGTTTGTGGTTTGGTCAAAGGGCGGGAACCAATGAACAACTGACTAATGTTTAACTTTAAATGTCAGCCAATTGTAAACCTACAACTGTAAAAATCCCCAGTGACTCTGTAACTTGCTGTAACCTGTTTGTGTCTGACTATAAAAGACGGCTGAGCACCGAGCTCGGGGTCTCTCCCTAGGATCTGATACCTAGCTGGAGGGAACCGAGTTCGAACTCGAAATAAAGTGATCCCTGCCGCTTGGCTTTGTCTCTGGACTCTGGTGGTTGCTTTTGGGTCATCGCAGGTCTGGGCATTACATCTTGGGGGCTCGTCCGGGATTGCCCCTAAGCCCACCAGACCCCAGGCCAACGGGTCATCGCAAAAGTGAGTAAGCCGGCTCTGTTTATATGTTGTCTGTCTGCCTCTGAATAATCCCGCGGGGTCTGTATATGAGACTGATCTAGTCCTGGCGGACATGCTATAGGACAGTCAGTGGAGGCCGGTGGGAGACGTCCTTCGGTACTCATCTGGGGCTCTGTATTCTGTGGCCCATCTGCTTCTGGTCGGGTCCTAAGCCCGAGATGCGTTAGTGATCAATATATCTTGGTTGTTGGAAGTTATTTGTTGCTACTAATTTACCTTGATTTACAGGAGCTTCGGAGCCAGTCCTGTACCAGGCACTAATATCCCTTACCACCCATCTTCTATCAACAGGACTTCCTCGGAATGGGCAACTCCCAGACCACACCACTTTCTCTCCTTGTCAATAATTTTAAAGATGTGAGAGCAAGGGGACATGATCTCAGTATAGAACTTAAAAAGGGAAAAATAATAACCCTCTGCCACTCTGAGTGGCCCACCTTCGGCGTAGGCTGGCCAGCTGAGGGAACTCTTTGCCTCCCCATTATCCTCCAGGTAAAATCAAGGGTTTTCCTGCCAGGTCGTTCGGGACACCCAGATCAGATCCCCTACATTTTAGTCTGGCAAGATCTGGTGGAAAATCCGCCCCCATGGCTAGCTCCCTTTCTGCTGACCTCTGAACCCTGTAAAACTCTAGTCGCGCAACCAACTGGGACCACCAAAAGACCAAAAACTCCAACTGCCCCCTTGCCCCCTGTGTTGCCTAACAGCCAGGACCTCGCATCCTTGGAACCCCCGCCTTATCCTCCCCCTCCCGGACCCCATGCCCAAGCCCAACCGGCCGCACTCCCAGGAAGCCATGAGGGCCGAGAAGCGGCCGCGGCGCCAGGAGAAACTGAAAGTGAACATGGCTCGGGAGGGCCGGCAGGGCAAACACGCGGGAGTGTCTAGCGTAAGACAACTCCGCGAGTTCCCGATTCCACTGTAGTGCTCCCCTTAAGGGAAATAGGACCCCCCGATGACACAGGTAACCCTAGACTCCAGTATTGGCCATTCTCTACCAGTGACCTGTACAACTGGAAGACTCAGAATGCCCGGTTCTCTGATAACCCCAAGGACCTAACAGCCCTTCTAGATAATGTCATGTTCACTCATCAGCCCACCTGGGATGACTGCCAACAGCTCCTCCGCATTCTGTTCACAACGGAGGAACAGGAGAGAATCCAGGTAGAGGCTAGAAAGTTGGTTCCTGGAGATGACGGTCAACCGACTGCAAACCCCGACCTCATTAATGCAGCATTTCCCTTGACCAGGCCAATGTGGGACTACAATACAGCAGAAGGTAGGGGAAAGCTACTCGTTTATCACCAGACTCTAATGGTGGGTCTCTGGGCTGCAGCTCGCAAGCCCACTAATTTGGCTAAGGTATATTCTGTTTTACAGGGAAAGACAGAAAGCCCCGCTGTTTATCTAGAAAGACTAATGGAAGCCTTTAGACAGTATACACCTATAGATCCAGAGGCACCTGAAAATCAGGCAGCAGTCGTTATGTCCTTTGTCAACCAGGCGGCCCCAGATATTAAGAAAAAGCTACAAAAATTAGAAGATTTGGAGGGAAAACAGGTCCAGGACCTCCTTCGCATAGCACAGAGAGTTTATAACAACAGAGATGCTCCAGAGGAAAGACAAATTAGGGCCACTGAGAAAATGACCAAAGTCCTGGCGGCGGTTGTCCAAAAAGAACAACCACCGCCAGGAAGCACCCAATCCACGCGTGCCCCTAGGCGCAATCTGAGTAAAGACCAATGTGCATACTGTAAAGAAATTGGTCACTGGATAAAAGACTGCCCCAAAAAGAAACAACGCCAGCCAGGCCAAGGGCAATGGCAGCCCAAATCTATGCCGATACTAGTTACTCAAGATACAGACTAGGGGAGATGGGGTTCGGATCCCTTCCCCGAACCTAGGGTAACTTTACAAGTGGAGGGGTCCCCGGTCCAGTTCCTGGTCGATACCGGGGCACAACATTCGGTCTTAGTCAAGCCCTATGGAAAGTTATCTTCCAACTCCTCCTGGGTTCAAGGGGCCACAGGAAACAAGAAATATCCATGGACTACCCGGAGAGCAGTAAACTTGGGAACCGGGAAAGTGTCTCATAGCTTCCTAGTCATCCCTGACAGCCCTTGTCCCTTGTTGGGGAGAGATCTGTTGACAAAAATGGGGGCCCAAATCCATTTTCAACCAGAAGGGCCCAAAGTGACTGACTCTCACAACAGGCCACTATCTGTTCTTACCGTAACTCTAGAGGATGAGTACCGGCTTCACCAGGAGTTAACGCCTCCTAACCAAAATATAGACTCCTGGCTCCAGAGCTTCCCGGAGGCCTGGGCAGAAACAGGAGGGCTAGGGCTAGCAAAGCACCGTCCCGCCATTTTTGTTGAGCTTAAGCCCGGGATGGACCCTGTTCGCGTGCGCCAATACCCAACGGCCCTGGAAGCCACACATCTGCCGACTCCTAGATCATGGAGTCCTACACCCCTGCCACTCACCATGGAACACTCCGCTGTTACCAATACAAAAACCCAACAGTAAAGAATATAGGCCGGTACAAGACTTAAGAGAAGTCAATAAAAGGGTAATGGACATACACCCGACGGTGCCAAATCCATACACCCTCCTGAGTACCTTGAGTCCTGAAAATCAATGGTATACTGTTCTAGACCTAAAAGATGCTTTTTTTAGCCTGCCTTTAGCCCCTAAAAGCCAGGAAATTTTTGCCTTTGAGTGGACAGACTCTGAGAGAGGCATAAGTGGCCAACTGACGTGGACCAGACTGCCACAAGGATTCAAAAACTCCCCAACTCTGTTCGATGAAGCCCTCCACGAAGACTTGGGTGAGTACCGACGCCAACACCCCAGTATAACTCTCTTGTAGTATGTTGATGATCTCTTAATAGCGGCGAAGTCCCCAGAGGCCTACATCCAAGGAACCAAAGACCTCCTGAAAACCTTGAGAAACCTAGGTTATCGAGCCTCAGCTAAAAAGGCCCAGATCTGCAGGCCAGAGGTAACCTACTTGGGGTATCTACTTAGAGGGGGACAGCGTTGGCTAACAAATGCTTGAAAAGAAACTGTCCTACAGATCCCCAGACCGCAGTCAACATGACAGGTAAGAGAGTTCCTGGGATCTGCAGGATTCTGCAGACTCTGGATACCTGGCTTCGCTGAACTGGCAAAACCCCTCTATCAGGCTACCAAAGAGCAGCAGCCCTTCACTTGGACCGAAGAGGCTGAGCAGGCTTTCCAGCAAATCAAAACTGCTCTGCTCTCGGCCCCCACGCTGGGTCTTCCGGATGTCTCTAAGCTTTTCCACTTGTACGTGGACGAGAGCCGGGGCATAGCGAAAGCAGTATTAACTCAAAATTTAGGTCCCTGGCGCAGACCGGTTGCATACCTCTCAAAGAGACTGGACCCGGTAGCTGTAGGATGGTCTCCTTGCCTCCGGATGATTGCTGCAAAGGCCCTGATGGTCAAAGACCCTAACAAACTGGCTATGGGCCAAGAATTACAAGTCACCACCCCCCATGCCATCGAAGGCATCCTCTGACAACCCCCTGACTGATGGCTCAGCAATGCTCGGCTTACCCATTACCAGGGGCTGTTGCTAAACCCCCTCAGAATAACATTTAAGCCCCCGACAACCCTAAACCCAGCATCGTTGCTGCCAGACCCAGACTTAAGTAAGCCGCTCCACAACTGTGCTGAAATACTACCCCAGGTGCATGGAGTCAGAAAAGACCTCCAGGACCGACAGCTACCAGATGCAGATCTCACCTGGTTCACTGATGGAAGGACAGAGGTATGCGGGGGCGGCAGTAACCTCAGAGACTGAGATATGGGCTGAGCCTTTACCTCCAGGAACATCGGCTCAAAACGCTGAGTTAATAGCCTTGGCACAAGCCCTAAAACTAGGCAAAGACCGTAAACTGACAGTATATACTGACAGCCGGTATGCATTTGCCACCGCCCACATACATGGGGCTATATACAGAGAGAGGGGGCTTCTCACAGCTGAAGGAAAAGACATTAAAAATAAAGAAGAAATCTTAAATCTTCTGGCTGCCCTTTGGGAACCCAAAAAGCTGGCTATCGTCCACTGTCCAGGACATCAAAAGGCCACTAACCCAGTCACTCGAGGTAACAACCTGGCTGACCAGACTGCAAAAGACGTGGCTAAAACCACTCCTCAGCTGCTGACCCTCCAGCTGCCTGATCCCGGGCCCAGAGAATTGCCCTTTCACCCAGAATACTCAGAAGAAGACCTCCAGTGGATAAGTAAACTCCCCGGAACACAGGTCAGTAATCAGTGGTGGAAAGATTCTAACAACAATACCATTCTCCCAGACAGGTTGGGGCAGCGAATAATAGCACAAATCCACCGAAGCACTCATCTGGGCCCGTGGCGGATGTTAGATTTGATTCAACACACTGGACTAAAAATTAAAAACGCCCCTGAAAAAGTAGACGCCACGGTTAAAACCTGTGTAGTATGTCAACTCAATAACGCCAGTCACGGGACCCAGACCTCGGGAAAAAGACAAAGGGGAGATAGACCTGGTACATATTGGGAAATTGACTTCACTGAGATAAAGCCAGGAAAATATGGATACAAATATTCACTAGTTTTTATAGATACATTTTCAGGATGGGCAGAAGCTTTCCCAACAAAGAAAGAAACTGCACAGATTGTAGCCAAAAAGATCCTAGAAGAGATCCTGCCCAGGTACTGCTTTCCAGTCATGATAGGGTCGGATAATGGGCCGGCCTTCACTGCAAAGGTAAGTCAGGAACTGGCTTCCATCCTTGGGGCTAATTGGAAACTGCATTGTGCTTATCGACCCCAAAGCTCAGGTCAGGTAGAAAGAATGGATAGAACATTAAAAGAGACCCTAACTAAATTGACCATGGAGACTGGCACTAACTGGGTAGTCCTCCTCCCCTACGCTCTGTTCCGGGCACGTAACTCTCCTTATAAACTAGGACTTACCCCTTATGAAATAATGTATGGCAAACCACCCCCTATCATCCCTAACCTTAAAGACAATCTCCTCAAAGCTGACACAGATAATGGTCTTGAACTTTTGTTTTCCTTACAAGCCCTACAGAGAGTTCATGAGGAAGTCTGGCCCAAGCTAAAAGAACTATATGAAGCTGGGCCTCCACCCATTCCACATCAGTACAAACCAGGAGACTGGGTCCTCGTCAAACGCCACCGACAAGAAACCCTAGAACCCCGGTGGAAAGGACCATTCCAGGTGATCCTGACTACGCCTACGGCCCTCAAAGTGGAAGGCATCGCCGCCTGGATTCATCACACCCACGCCAAGCCTGTAGACCCGCTCTCGGACCTTGTTACATCCTCGACGGGAGAGGCAACAACCTGGACAGTTGACCGGACCAAAGAAAACCCTCTAAAACTTGTTCTACGCCGTCAGCAACCTAAACTGTAACTATGACACCTACCCCCTTTATAACTCTTCTACTCTTATGGATCCCCTGTGGGGAGACCCAGGCAAACCCGGCAACATTCCCTTTCGCTTGGCGTTTCTTCCCGACTGAGAACTGGACCAATTATGCTCAGACAGAACAAAAGGGCTATGTATTAGGCACTGCTGATTGTCCCCCTGGGGGTTGTAGCACTCCCATCTATCTAAATTTCACTGATTTTAAACACCAGCCAGGAAAAGCAGCACCCGCAATTTGTTTTCTCTTTGACCAAACACTCTCTTATTGTAATAACTCATGGACAGAACAAAGTGTCGGCTGTCCATATAGGTCCTGCAAAATCCACACTGATAAAATCCTAAAAACTTCTGAGTCCCTATCCAGTCAAACGTGGCAGTCACACAATTTCTTTAAAACTACATCAGGCTACACCTGGGTTATCTGGGACCCCTGGGACCCCCGCTGGACTTCCCAGCAAAAAGGGGCTATGTACTTGACTTCAGGAACTACCTGGCCTAGTAGCCGTCTCTTTCTCTGGCGTTCCCTTGTTCAGATCCAGACCACCCTACACGCAGCTATACAGAACCAGGAAAGGGAATTAAATGTCCAGCTTTCAACTTTAACTCCTACCCTCCCCTTTTCCTGGTTATCCCTATTAAGAGAAGGGTTAGAAATCGCAAACGCCACTGGCCTAGGCAATCTCTCTGCATGCTTCGTCTGCGCGGCTCTAGGGCGACCGCCGTTAACCGCAGTTCCACTTCCGGCCCGTCTAACACTTCTCTCAGCCTAAACCTTAACAATAGCCACATACCACCCCCGATCCCTGACGTCCCCTTGTTCCTAAACCCTGGACAGACACAAGTTTCCTTTTGTTATTCAAATGCCGGCACTACCCTCTGTAATACAACTTCCACTCCCAACTCTACCCTCTTTGCCCCTCCCAGTTCTTTCTTCTGGTGCAATGGGACCCTATATAAGAACCTTTCCACTCAGGCCACTATAACCCTACTGTGTCTCCCTGTCACGCTAGTCCCCCAACTAACCTTGCGCACCCCCGCAGAATTTTCCAGGTGGGACTCCGCCCCTTTCCCTAGACCAAAAAGAGCCATATTCCTCCCCCTAGTAGCCGGAGTCTCACTCACCACGTCCTTAGTTGCTGCAGGACTAGCCGGGGGAGCTTTAGGTCACTCCCTTATCAGCACTGCAAAACTCTCTCATCAATTCTCCATAGCTATGGAAGCTTCTGCCGAATCCCTTGCCTCATTACAGAGACAATTGACTTCCCTTGCCCAAGTTACTTTACAAAACCGCCGTGCACTAGACCTGTTAACGGCCAAAAAGGAGGGACCTGTCTTTTCCTCAGAGAAGATTGTTGTTTCTACATAAATGAATCTGGACTCGTAGAAACGCGAGTTCAACAACTACATAAACTCAGCCTAGAGTTGCAGAAACAATAATTCACCTCTGCTGCCAACAGCTGGTGGAATTCCTCCATGTACTCCCTTCTAGTGCCCCTCATAGGACCATTCATAAGTATACTTCTCTTACTCACTATAGGACCATGTGTAATAAACAGATTAACAAACTTTGTAAAAGAAAGACTCAACACTGTCCAGCTTATGGTCCTGAGAGCCCACTACCAACCTGTACTCACCGAGACTTCCGAGTCAGACATATAAGACCCAAGATTGGCTCTCAAGATACTAGAGAGAGGGGGGAATGAGGAGTGGAAAAATACTGAATATCAGAGGTCAGAAAAGTCAGGAAACTCCCCTTAATGCTAAAACAACAAGGTTATCTGGAAAGTCCCTAGCAGGGCAAGCGGCCGTTTGTGGTTTGGTCAAAGGGCGGGAACCAATGAACAACTGACTAATGTTTAACTTTAAATGTCAGCCAATTGTAAACCTACAACTGTAAAAATCCCCAGTGACTCTGTAACTTGCTGTAACCTGTTTGTGTCTGACTATAAAAGATGGCTGAGCACCGAGCTTGGGGTCTCTCCCTAGGATCTGATACCTAGCTGGAGGGAACCGAGTTCAAACTCGAAATAAAGTGATCCCTGCCGCTTGGCTTTGTCTCTGGACTCTGGTGGTTGCTTTTGGGTCATCGCGGGTCTGGGCATTACATTCTGAATCACTCAAGAACATCATATTGAGTGGAAATTAATGGACAAATTAGGCATTGACAAGCAGTTTCTATTTTACTTTTTGCATGTGTTGGATATTTTCCAATCGCCCCTCCATATTCAGTCTCAGTCCTCAACCCTGCTGTGACACTTGGGAGACTGAGTTTCCTGGATTGCCCTCTGGCTTCCAGTTGGGTTGGGCCAATGGGAAGCCCTGGCAGGAGATCAGAAGAGAGCTGGGTTCAGGTTATTTATTATCCCAGCTTCCTTTGTGCTGGACTATGGCTTGGATGTAGCCCTCGACTGAAAGCCACAGTTTCTCTCAAGTAGCCTGACCCTAGGGGCGAGAATAGCTTCTAAATGTTGCTAGCCATGGGATTCTGCACCACCCCGTGATGCATTTCCTTAACCCTGTCCACTTTGTGTACATCGCCCCTTGTGAACTCTCCCCACTTACCTTGTTTGAATGTGTCATCTGTTTCTCTATCACCTCACCACCATCTCCCTGGTGTTCAGGATCTATTCTCTGTTTCCATCTTTGGTGACTGGGGTATTAAAAAGGGGTGGATCAGATGAGTAAAGCAAAGCCTCAGGGCACAGATGGGCATCACCAATGCCCATCTGAAAGATCAATTAGCAACATGTTGCAGCCTACCACTAGGAAGCACAGACCAGAGGACTACCAGGACAGCAGCTTGCAGCACGCCCTCCAATGGCAGCATATGGCCTTATGGCTTTGGCTCTGCACCCTCAAGGTTCTCTGGCAATAGATGACATTTGCTCCTACAGGGGGTGGGCAACCTCTCCATGTTGCTTCACCTCCTCTTCAAGCAGCCCCTCCACCCTCCCAACTTACTCCTCCCAGATTCCACATATTATTGGGCAATGGCATCATTGTTCACTCACCAGGCGAGCATAGTTAGAATTCACCCACAGGAGAAAACAAGTGAAGGCCGTGGGAAGCTAAAGTATGGTGTATATCTGGGCTGGTTATGAACAAGTATTCCTGGGTATGGTGATGATGGGGATGAGCTCATCTTGGAAAGGCAGGAGTTCTGGCACCTAGCTTCCCGTAGGATCTGGTTCCCCTCTTTGAAGGGTACCCAGGCGAAGAATGAGTGGCGGCTCCCTTAACCCTTTCTCCTGGCCAGAACCAGTCTGCTAGATATTGCTGGCCCTATTTTCACTCCTAGCTTTGGATCCCTTTCTTCCCTGGAGGGAAAGACGCCTTCAGGGCAGTCCCGCAGACACGACAGGAGAGATGTAAGAAAACAGGCGCAGCTGGGCATCCAAGCGTGCAAGGGAAGTCCACCGAGCGTGGAAGGGAAGTCCAGCCGAGGGAGGTGGGGGACGTTGGACAAGCCCCGCCGCCCGCTGCACTGGAGCCGGAGAGAAGCAGAGACGTTGGGCCTCCCAGTTTCCTAGAGAGGCCGCGGAGGGCCTGGGGCGGTGACGCGCGTGCGCGACTCAAGCTGCCGGGAGGTAGGCGCGGGACCGGTGGCTGCGGTGGCGGCGGGTGGACCGATTGTCGCTGGCGGCGGGAGTCGGTGAGAGGCCTGGCGGGGGGCGGGGGTGGGGGTGGCGGCATTGCGGGCGCAGGGCTCCCCGAAGGCCGCGGCATCCTCGGGCCTGCCCGGGCGGCAGACGGGGCCCAGCCTGGAGGCTGCGCCTGTGGCTGGGGTCTGGCGGTGGATCCCGCCCCCGCCACGCTGAGGGCTATAGAGAACCTCTTTGCCTCCCAGGCGTCCAGGGTAGAGAATCTGGATTCTCCGGGCTTTCTCATTTCATCCAATTATGCAAATAAAGCGTATTTATCAGAGACAATTAGATAACACGGGAAAGTAGAAGAAAAGTAAAAGTAGCCGCAATCCTGAAATCTGTCTCCAGGCCTCCTGACATTTAAAATATCTGTGCATAATTCTGCACACTGACATCCATAAATATATATTATGAAATGAGAGCGTGCTATTGCTTTTTAAAAAACTTGTTAGTATTATTGTGAGGAAACAGTATTATGCCAAAATACACATAACATTTGCCATACAATACATAAACGTTTACCATTTAACCATTTGGAAGTGTGTAATTCGGTGACATTAAGTACATCCATACTACTGCTTTTTAAAAATTATAATCTACTGAATTTGTAGAATGCATTTGTTCTTATTTTGGCTAAAATTAGTCCTGGCATTATGACACCACTAAAACATTTTTTTTTTTTTTTGCGAGAATAATTAAGAAATCGTGTTAGCAGTTTATTTTCTGTAGGACACATTTACATGAAGCTCTAAATAGTGAAGTGCCATTTGTGCAGAAAAATAGCAAAATCTTGTTTGTTAGGGTGATTATCTTTCACAATGAAATAACTAGTATATAAAATGCAGTTTTTAAACAAAGGCAGAGCTCTAACCTACAGCGATTGTAGCACACTCAGACTTGCACAGGCCTGAGAGATCAGAGAATTGTCTCCTTCCGAATTTATAAGTGGTGGCCAGGAAAGAATGTTATTCTGTTTCAAACTGCTTGCAGTGCAAAACTAAAAACTCAGTATTAGGTTGGTTGTTTTGCGAGGAAGTGCCAGGGAGTGGTTTGAGCAGTAATTTGATTAAGCAGTTTCAGAGAGCCTCCATGTGTTGTGTGTGTGTGTGTGTGTGTGTGTGTGTGTGTGCATGCATGTGTGTGCATATTCAGGGACCAAAGAATTAGGCTGCTCTTTTATGTTATCTTAATGAAAGACAGACACATTTTGGTTAGGGAAAAAAAAAAAAAAGGTCTCAGTGTAAGCCGAAAAGATGAGAATGTTTTGAAGATAAACCTCAGTATGCACTTAAAAAGGAAACTGACAAAAAGCATGAAAAATGGCAAGTATTCTACCAGTAGGTTTTCTATGACTTCTGGCATCCAGGAAGAATTAGTGCATATGCAGTCTACGATGTCAGAGAGTAAACTATAATAAAACATAACACTATATTTTGCAATTTTCAATATTTTGTATTAGAAACAATGTGAAAGAGTACATTTCTGTGATTCTCAGGCAAATCCTTAGGTGTTCTGTAAGACTGAATTTATGAATTTATTTTTTCCCTTCCTAATCTTAAATTTTTTTCCTTGTTTATTTTATTTTATTTTATTTTATTTATTTTTGAGATGGAGTTTCACTTTTGTTGCCCAGGCTGGAGTGCAGTGGCGCAATCTTGGCTCACTGCAACCTCCGCCTCCCGGGTTCAAATGATTCTCCTGCCTTAGCCTCCCCAGTAGCTGGAATTACAGGCGTGTGCCACCACACCCGGCTAATTTTTGTATTTTTAATAAAGACGGGGTTTCACCATATTGGTCAGGCTGGTCTCAAACTCCCGACCTCAGGAGATCTGCCTGAGCCTCCCAGAGTGCTGGGATTACGGGTGTGAACCACCGTGTCCGGCTCTTGTTTTATTTTACCGTGTAGCACCTGTCACTGTTTAGCATACCACATATCTGTCTCCTCATAGGCGCCTCAAGGCAGTACTGGAACATATAGTAGGTTCTCAATAAATATATGCCAAATTAATGAAAGAAGGAATCTAAATTGGTATATAAAAATCGACAGTATTAAATGTCCTCGATTTTTAGGAGCCACATGCCAAGCTAATATTTAATATTTGGCCGTGCGTGGTGGCTCATGCCTGTAATCCCAGCACTTTCGGAGGCCGAGGCGGGTGGATCACCTGAGGTCAGGAGTTCAAGACCAGCCTGGCCAACATGGTGAACCCCCCCCCCCCCCATCTCTACTAAAAATACAAAAAATTAGCTGGGCATGGTTGCGGGCACCTGTAATCTCAGCTACTCGGGAGGCTGAGGCAGGAGAATTGCTTGAATCCAGTAGGCGGAGGTTGCAGTGAGCGGAGGTCGCGCCATCCTACCCTAGCCTGGGCAACAAGAGTGAAACCCCATCTCAAAAAAACCAAAACAAAACCTGTAATTCCTAAAATGGAAATAAATCATAAAAATGATGACTGAATGACTGGAACTTTGCAACGTAAGATAAGACAAACTTTTTTGAGACAGAGCGCTCTTTCGCCCAGGCTAGAGTGAAGTGGCGCGATCTCAGCTCACTGCAACCTCGGCCGCCCGGCTCCCCGCGCCCCCCCGCCAGGTTCTAACAATTATCCGGCCTCAGCCTCCGAGTAGCTGGGATTACAGGCATGCGACACCACGCCCAGCTAATTTTCATAGTTTTACTCTTGAACTCCTGACCTCAGGTGATCCACCTGCCTCGGCCTCCCAAAGTGCTAGAATTACAGGGGTAAGCCACCGTGCTTGGCTGACAAACTTTTTATTTGGAATAATTGTAGACTTACAAAGGGTTGCAAACATTTTAGAGTTCTCTTACACGTTTTACCTAGTTTGTCTAAAATTGCCATCTTGGGTTACCATAGCATGTTCATCAAAATTAAAAAATTTACGTTGGTACAGTACTATTAAACTGCAGACTTTTAAAAGTTTATTATTATTTTTTTTTAACATTCTTTTTCCATTGTAGGATCCAAACTAGAATTCCTCATTACATTTAGTTGTCATGTTTACTTGGTCTGCTTCAATCTGTGACAGTTACTTAGTCTTTCAAAACACTTTTGAAGAAGTGTTTTATATTTGGTTTTTTTGAAACGGAGTTTCGGTCTTGTTGCCAGGTGGGAGTGCAGTGGCGCCATCTCGGCTCACCGCAGTCTCCGCCTCCCAGGTTCAAGTGATTCTCCTGTCTCAGCCTCTGGAGTAGCTACGCCAGCTAATTTTGTATTTTTAGTGGAGGCAGGGTTTCACCCTGTTGGTCAGGCTAGTCTCAAACTCCCGACCTCAGGTGATCCGTCCACCTCGATCTCCCAAGGTGCTGGGATTACAGGCCTTAGCCACCGCGCCCGGCCTTATATTTGTATTTTTATCAAGTCCCTCAATTTGGTTGCATCTCAAGTTTTCTGTCAAGTTTTACCACTCGAACCTTACTGTCTTTCTCCTAGTCATCAGTAATTATTTGGGGGAAGATAGTTTACTGCTTTGCAAATGAGATAGTTTCTCTTTGAACTTTGGTCTAAGTAGCTTTGATTGATTGAGCTTGCCTACAGCAATGACTACTGTGGTGTTGGGATTTGACTTACTCTTTCCTTCATTCCTTCTAGGCATTCATTGGATACTTACATATGATTCTCATTCATTCAAAGTATTCATTGGAATACTTTGTGAGGAAGAGTTATCCCTTCTCCCCTGTTATTTATTTATTCAATCAGTTATATTATTTTGTGCTTTGGATACTCATTTTATTCTTTGCCCTAGAATGCAGTACTATTGTTATTTTATTGCTGAACTTATTGTAGCTCTTTGACTATTGGGAGCTGTGTCCCTTTGCCCGATTTTTTTTTTTTTCAGTCCTTCCCTAGTTTTTGTTTTCTGGCACCCAAAACCCTTGTATTTTGCTCTCTGGCCTGGCATCAGTCACTTCTCCAAGGATCCCTGTTTGTTGTTGTTGTTGTTGTTGTTGTTTGTTTTAATTGGAGAATAGTATAGTATTTAGAAATCAAATTTTGGGCACTCCCATTATGAGTTTATTTCTTAATTGGTAAATGAATACAAATATTATTTTAAGGCTTTAAATATATACTGAAAGCATTTTTTTTTTAATTTTTAATTTTTTATTTTTGAGATGGAGTTTCGCGCTCGTTGCCCAGGCTGGAGTGCAATGGCATAATCTTGGCTGACTGTAACCTCCACTTCCTGGGTTCAAGCGATTCTCCTGCCTCAGCCTCCCAAGTAGCTGGGATTACAGGCATGCAGCACCACGCCCGCTAATTTTTGTATTTTTAGTAGAGATGGGGGTGTCTCCATGTTAGTCAGGCTGGTCTTGAACTCCTGACCTCAGGTGATCTTGCCTCAGCCTCCCAAAGTGCTGGGATTACAGGCATGAGCCACTGTGCCCGGCCTGCATTTTTTCTTAAGTTGTGATTATCTTAGAAACTTGTTTGCTTAGTATCAATTTATATACCTTCTATACACTTACACTGGTAGGAAAACACAAAAATAAGAGACTAGCTCATGGGGACATTAAAAGGAAAACAAAGAAATTGCATTGGCCATGAGGTGAAGAAACAATGTAACAGAAGAAAATCTCCTTGAAAAGTATCAAGATCTTGATTTGAAGTTTCCCTGTTCTTTTCAAAGCCATTTTCTTTGTGGGAATGAAACTGGGTTAAGGTATAAAGCTCTTGGGGGAGAGTCCTGAGAATAAGATCCAGCTCAGATTCCTTCCCAGTCCTCAGTGTAATTGTGATATAATCTCAGCAAGAAGATAAATGAAGCTTTTCTTCTCTCCTCAAAAGCTAGTTGGGACTTGGGAGAAGCCTGTGGCATTAAGATACCTGAATTTCATTGGCAGGCTCAGCTATCTGCTGGGGTAGCTATGTTCACTATGCTCTGGGTCTTTCCTTCAGAGTTTGAGAGGCCCATGAGGTCTTAGCTTTATTCATGTTCATGATTGCAGAGGCTGGGCTAAACTTTCTTTGACTCAAGAACTGGAATCCTCACTGTATTCACAGGCATTCGCCCTGACTTTTCTGTTAGTCTTCTCATCACCTCTTTACAAATACATTACTGCCAGGCAAGGTGGCATGCGCCTATAATCCCAGCTACTCAGGAGGCTGAGGTGGAAGAATCGTGTGAGCCCAGGCGTTCAAGACCACCCTGGGCAATATAGTGAAACTTTTGTTCCCCCGCCCCCCTCCAAAAATCTGGAAGTTAGCTGGTGGTGGGGGGGAAAAGTCACTGACCCTTTTGGACATTTGTGCAGCAGCTGCTTCAGAACAGTCCTGCTTGGAGACCTATTTTTGGAGCTAATTTGACTGTGGGTGTCAATTTCCTGAGTTTGGTCAGTGCCATTGATATTTTTCTTAAAAGTGTTTCTCTCTGACCTCAGTTTCTTTCTCTTTAACTTAATTGCCAGATTTGTCTTCATCTTTAGCAGCATTTTGGTTCTTTTCATACTTTGGTTTTCTTTCTCTTCTGTCTGTTCTGCAAGTTTGGCCATGAAAGTCTCTCTCCTTTTTCTGTTTTTCAGCTTTCTCCTGATCAGGTGTTTCTCCTTCCCTTTTGTGCTGCTGGAACGCACCGAGGCTGGAGCCTGCTCCTCTTAGTCCTGAAGCTCCCACTGCTTTTCAGTCTTTGAGTCTCCTTTTATAGGCCTTCATTTATTTACTTTATCTCTTCTTTCATTTTCCCTTTTTTTTCCCCTTTGAATACTTATTCTTACTCTACTCCCTTTTTTCACAGCAAGGCCTCAGTTCTCTGCCAGAACTGTAGCAGCTTCCTCAGCATGTGTGATCCCTAATGTAGCTCTTTTCTTGCCTCTTCTTGGCCCTTAGAGTAGGACTGTAGTTTCTTTATTTTTGTAGGATGATTGCATGCCTTCTAGCGTGAGTCTTCACATCTTAGTTTACTGTCATTTCTTTTGACAGTATTAGCAGCACTTGCTGAGCACAGAGGACATTGGATAGGTATTAGTTTAGAGCAAATGTAGAAGGTGGTGGCTCTGTTTTAATATCATAAGTGTCACTGCTTTTACATTTGCCTCACAGTGGTGGGAGATGGAAGGGGTCAACATTTTCAGGGGATATGACCTTCATCTGTGACTTTGTGCACAGGGTAGTGGGGCCACTTTGCAACAAGTTCTGAGACCTGTTGTCCATCTCACACTTTTTGTAGACTCTCCAATTCTTGTCTCATGAGTCTTCAGTTTGTCAATTCAGTGGCTATTTATGGGCATTTTTGGAGCCTGGAGTAGATTGATGGCTGTTACTGATGAATCTTTTCCACCAATAATGTCTGGGTACTTTTCTCCTAGATAAAGAAGCTTTTAGGGACAAGAAGATACTGATGGGAATGCTCTCGAGACTGAATCAAGAGTCATATTGGAGAAATTCTGGATGCAGGTGATTCGTACAGAGTCAGCTGATCCTGTGTCTGTGGAACATTAATGGCAGCACTGCCTGTATTTCTCTTTTTCTTCAACTTTTTTTTCTTCCATTGTTGCTGGCTACTACTTTTCTTTCTGTTTTCTTTCTGGATAGGTTTTTTTGTTGTTTTGCCTTTTTGTTTTGCATGTTTTGTTTTGGTAGCATTTTGCTCTTCCTGTTCTCCACCTCACTTGCCTGTTTTTTTTTTCCCTTACATCTGTTCACCTGGAGAACTTCCTTTTGTAGTTGCTTGAGCTGAAGCCATTGTTTGTGCTCAAGTTCCCCCTCAAGAATGTGCTGTCCCTTCCACTGTGCTTTTGCCATCTTCAGTCCTATGAGTTGCTACTCAATTGCTTTGCTTCTTAAGCAGAATTATTGATCACTTTGCCGTTTATAAATGTAATAGGTAACAATTTAGGCAATATAGGCAAATAAGGAAGGAGAGCCCTGTCATCCCACCTCCCAGAGGAAATCATGGCTAAAAACACTTTGGTAGTGAGGCTTAGGAGCTTTTATGTGCATACATAAACTGTGCTTTACTTTTCATTTGCTTTAAATTGTAAATGACAGTATAACTATGCTTTCTAGTACTTGCTTTTCAATTTACTTTTCTTTTAGGAAATAGAAGACAAAAAAATACAAAGTTGCTTTTAAATGCAATTCTCTACCTTCCTATCCCCACAACCAGTAAGAGTTTTTGTAAATTCTTCCAGGCTTTTAGAATTTGTTTGAGTAGTTATAGGTACATTTCACATACATGTGTATACACACACAATTGTACATTTTCTTTTTCACAATTCGTATTTAGGATGTGCTTTTAAACTTAGCACATATTTTTGTTGTTGTTGGGAAAAGCAGTCATGCACAGTTTCTCTCTCCTTACTTGGCTGTGTAGGAGAGTCCTTGGATGCCAGGCATTGTGGCTTATGCCTGTAATCTCAGTGCTTTGGGAGGCCAAGTTAGGAGGATCTCTTGAAGCCAGGAGTTTGAGACTGGCCTGGGCAACATAGTGAGACCCTATCTGTTAAAAAAAGGCAGGGTGAGGGTGGCACATGTCTGTAGTCTCAGCTATTCAGGAGGTTGAGGTGGGAGGATCACTTGAGCCTGGGAGTTTGAGGCTGCAGTGAACTATGGTCGTGTTACTGCACTCCAACCTGGATGACAGAGTGAGAAAAAAGAGTGGCCTTGGGCCCAAAACATTTCCTTACGAAAGAGTGAAAGAGTCCTCACAACCTTTGCTGGGTTTAACATCTTGTGAGGGATTATCTTGTCTTTCTGCACTTGATGTACTCCTCTATTCTGTTTTTTTGTTTTTGTTTTTGTTATTATTATTTTTTTGAGATGGAGTTTTGCTCTGTCACCCAGGCTGGTGTGCAGTGGCACGATCTTGGCTCACTGCAACCTCTACCTCCTGGGTTCAAGTGGTTCTCCTGCCTCAGCCTCCTGAGTAGCTGGGATTACAGCCATACATCTCCACACCTGGCTAATTTTTGATTTTTAGTAGAGATAGGGTTTCGCCATGTTTGCCAGGCTGGTCTTAAACTCCTGACCTCAGGTAATGTGCCCACCTTGGCCTCCCAAAGTGCTGGGATTACAGGCATGAGCCATCATGCCGGGCCTCCTTTGTTCTGTTTCTAAGTGCATGAATCAGTAGCCCTCATTCATGTTCCTAGCTTTCTGCATTTCAGACTCCACAGAGGAGGGATTAAGGTCCTTCTACTGCAATATGAAGCGTGTATACACACACCACCTGTGTAGGCTGTTGAGTGGTTCTGCTGGCCATGGAGGATCAACACATTGCAAGTGGCTGGATCTTGTGCACTCTCTGTCTCCATAAGTAAACGTTGTATCTCTTGAGCTAGGTGGGAGTGGTGTCTTTTCTGAGTGACCTCAAGTCATACACTGTCTCTTCCTTGGGTGACACCTAGTTGCCTTGTAACCTTGGCTACAGAGCCTTATCACCTGGCGTATGGTGAAGCAGTTATGTTGATGTATAACAATTCTAGTACATTCCTTTTAGGTGTGTGAGTATTTCATCCTATAAAATACCTTTTTTTTTTTTTTTTTAAGAGACAGACTCACTATCCTCCCAAAATATTGGAATTACAGGCATGAGTCACTGCACCTGGCCAAATGCTTCACTTTTATAACCTCCCAAGAGGTTCACCTTGCCTGCTGCCTTAACAGAGCTGATTCATCAAGACAAGGGAATTGCAATAGAGAAAGAGTAATTCATGCAATAGAGAAAAAGTAATTCAGCCGGCTGTGTGGGAGACTGGAGTTTTATTATTACTCAAAGCAGTCTCCCCCAGCATTTGCAGAGCAAAGTTTTTAAGGATAACTGGTGGGTTGGGGGAAGCCAGTGAGCCAGGAGTGCTGATTGGTCAGAGATTAAATCAGAGAGAGTCACAACTGTCTTTCTTGTGCTGAGTCAGTTTCTGGGTGGGGGCCACAAGATCAGATGAGCCAGTTTATTGATCTGGGTTGTGCCAGCTAATCCATCAAGTGCAGGATCTGCAAAATATCTCAAGCACTGATCTTAGGAGCAGTTTAGGGAGGGTCAGAATCTTGTAACCTCCAGCTGCATGACTCCTAAACCGTAATTTCTCATCTTGTGGCTGTTAGTTCTATAAAGGCAATCTAGTTCTCAGGCGAGAATGAGGTCTGCTTTGGGAAAGATCTGTTACTGTCTTTATTTAAACTATAAACTATAAGTTTCTCCCAAAGTTAGTTCAGCCTGTGCCCAGGAATGAACAAAGACAGCTTGGAGGTTAGAAGCAAGATAGAGTTGGCTAAGTTAGATCTCTTTCACTGTCTCAGTCATGATTTTGCAATGACAGTTTCAGTGCCTCCCTTTGGGTTTTATGACACCTTAATAAGGTATAGGTTATGAAGGTAGGAAAAGATCGTTGATTGCTCTGGCTTCTTCCTGCTGACAGGGGACATAGTGGGAATGGGAGTGAACCCCAACATGAGAAGAGTAGAACTGCTTTGCAACTGTCTGAGTATACTGCAGGCCTGGCCGGGCGTTCATGGCTTGCATGACAAGAACATTAGTATTTTCATTTGTAATTTTACTACAGTGTTTACGTGAAACAGCCTACTGTAAGGTAAAGAATGACTCCTAGGATGAGGAGTACAATTCCCAATTTTAAAAGCAAAGATTTGAAAGTATTAGTTTGGGAACTTCTAACCCACAAAGAATTTAGAATTTAGTTTAAACTGCAGAGAAAAAACTTCAAGAACAGCTAACAACACTGTACTATAGTTTTTCTTTTGAAGCATAATTTTCTCTCTCCAGTCCCCATTTTTATTAAAAACAAATCTTGATAGAACTGATTTATTTACAAAATAAACGTTAGTCTTACTGTGCTTGGCCTGATTGTTTGCATAAAGTGCCCCAAGAATAATTATTTTTCACTTAGGCTTTTTAAGTTGGCTTTGATAGAACTCTGTTCCATGCAGAATCTCAGTTAAGACTTTTTAAAAGCCGAGCCCAGCCATGGGTTTGTGCTCTCAAATACATGTGAGTTGGGCAAATTCCTCTTCTCTTGAGGTCCCAAGGTAACTTGGGGTTCCTGGGCTTGTTAGAAACTGACATTCTTTTGTTACCACAGGTCGTCAGGAACCTTGTACAGAGACTGTGTGGATAAGGTATGAGGCCAGATTCCCCAACAGACTTTAATTGGCTCTCTAAGTCAACTTTGATTCTTTAAAGGAAGCATGATTTCTCCAGCTGTGTCCTGTTACAAAAGGAAACAGATTCTTCTTGCACTTACTCAATGAACTGTACTGCCATAAATTGAGAATATTCACAAATAGTTTCCAAATTCTGGATAAATCATGTAGAAAGGAACAAATATGCTCCAAATTTTGTTCACAGGAGAATATTTTACTTGTTAAAAGTTGCAAATAGGCCGGGCGCGGTGGCTCAAGCCTGTAATCCCAGCACTTTGGGAGGCCGAGACGGGCGGATCACGAGGTCAGGAGATCGAGACCATCCTGGCTAACACGGTGAAACCCCGTCTCTACTAAAAATACAAAAAAACTAGCCGGGCGAGGTGGCGGGCACCTGTAGTCCCAGCTACTCGGGAGGCTGAGGCAGGAGAATGGTGTAAACCCGGGAGGCGGAGCTTGCAGTGAGCTGAGATCTGGCCACTGCACTCCAGACCGGGCGACAGAGCGAGACTCCGCCTCAAAAAAAAAAAAAAAAAAAAAAAAAAAAAAGTTGCAAATAGCTCTAAAGAAATAAGTTATCTTAACTCTGAAAACAAAAGGTTTAGCAGTGTTTAACATATTAGCTTTCCATGAGAGTCCTAGGAGCTTGTTTTATTCTCTATTCCAATAGCACAATTTTTAAAGTTATCTGAGACTGGCACTTAGAGTCCTACATCTGATTATAAACTGCCTTTTGAAAAGGACCAAACAAGACAAAATATCTGTGGATGACAAAAATCTATAGCCACTATGAAAGCTACAATTGACTAGGAATTTTGGTTACTTCTGTGGCGTACAACAATTTTACATAACAATTATAATAATGTACACTAAATTATGTCAGCATTATAGAAGTTTCCCATAATTTTGGAACACATACTGATAACATATTTAAACAAATACAGTCCAAAGTAAACCAAACACCATTCATTCTTCTATTTGAAAGTGTTTATTCTAGTATTACAATCTCCAGAGTTAATTAATTAGAATCCTGCATTTAAGAGCACCTGTTAAATTTTATACCAGATTATAAAACCATCTTTTAAAGAGGACCAAAATGAGACAATTGTCTACGGATGACAAAAACATTTTAGGGCAGCCACAGTTAAAGACACGATTGACAAGGAAATTTGCCACCTCCATGGCATACAGTGTGTTAACATAATTATAATTATTACTGATAACATATACTAAGTCATATTAGAATTATAGGGGTTTTACATAATTTCAGAACATATACTAATAACACACTTGCACAAATCTAGACCAAAGAAAGCCAAACACCATTTTATATTTGACAATGCTTCCTGTATGATTTTTGTACCAAAGAAGCCAAATGCCATTTTTGGACTTTAGAGGATCTAATATCTAAAATTCTAGGTTGGAAAGAGACATAATTTATCATTTGATTTTGGAAAGTTTGTCAAGTAGCAAAGGTTTAAAACACTGGATATCACAAAATAGAATCCCAGGTCACCATAAATCATTCATTTGGCCAAAATTACAAAAAAAAATTTAAAAAGAAAAACCTTTTCTCTGATAGAGGAGACTTAGCTTTCTGAAGAAGACCCAACGAAGATAGCATGAGGCCAACAGAATCTCTCTTCTCTCCTTTTTTCCCCTGCCATTTACCCAAAGGAGAAAACAAAACCCTTTTATTATCTTTTAACATTACTTAAAAATCATCTTCAAAAGAGAAAACCAAATTTCATGTTTGCGTTAATGCATCTTTAATGTTAAAGCTAGTTTGTTTGTTTGTTTGTTTGTTTTTGAAACAAAGTCTTGCTCTGTAGCCCAGGCTGGAGTGTCGTCGTGTGATCTCGACTCACTGCAACCTCCGCCTCCCAGGTTCAAGCGATTTGCCTTCCTCAGCCTCCAGAGTAGCTGGGATTACAGGGCCACGCCACTGCACCCAGCTAATTTCTTGTATTTTTAGTAGAGAGGGGGTTTCACCATGTTGGCCAGGCTGGCCTTGAACTACCAACCTCAGGTAATCCTCCCTCCTTGGCCTCCCAAAGTGCTGGGATTACAGGCGTGAGCCACGGTGTGCAGCCTAAAGCTAGTTTTTTAAATAAAAGTTTGTATCTCTATCCAGTTTTAATTCGTTTGACTGTAAGGTAAGATTTTCATAAACTTTTTAGACCCCTTTACAATTTTCCATCAAAGAGCAGATCAATTTTCTAAGAAAACCCTGTTATTCAGACACATGGGCCCGGATTTTGGCCCCACATCAGTATGATTTTAATTTTTTAACCTACGGAAAAAAGCTAAATAATTTCTTTTAAATCTTAGCCAACTTGTTTACACCCACAGAATTTTTACAAGATCAACCCTTCACAAACCCTTTTCACTTCGCTTAAACCTTCAGTTTTGTTCCATTCCTCTTTTAGGTGAAGATAATCCTTAAAACCCTCTGAAATAGACAAAATTACATTCCCTTTAACAAAAGCCATATTCCCCTGGCTTCTTATAATCTTTTACGAAAAACACATTTCCTACACACCTTGTATGTAGAACTATTTCTCCAGTGGTCTCAATTAAATGTTACAATGTTAACTCTTAGCAAATTTTATTTTTAGTGGAAAACCTGATAAGCGATTTTTTTTTTTTTTTTTGAGACGGAGTCTCGTTCTGTTGCCCAGGCTAGAATGCAGTGGTGCAATCTTGGGTCACTGCAACCTCCACTTGCCAGGTTCAAGCAATTCTGCTGTCTCAGCTGCCCGAGTAGCTAGGACTATAAGCGCATGCCACCATGCCCAGCTCATTTTTTGTTTTTTTTTAGTAGAGACGGAGTTTTACCATGCTGGCCAGGCCGGTCTTGAACTCCTGACCTCGTGATCTGCCCACCTCGGCCTCCCGAAGTACTGGGATTACAGGCATGAGCCACTGTGCCCAGCCAAGCAAGTGATTTTAATTATGTATTTGGGGTGAAGCCTAGGATATCAGACAGAAATGACGATAAGATCTGACTCTTTTTAGCATAGCTAGTGGGCATGGCTCTCCATATGTCCCAAGGCCTTGTCTATAATCTAATGCTCCAAAATAGGTAAATTGAACAATTCTCAGAAGTCAAAGAAACAATTTGACCTTAAAGCATTTGGCAAATCTGATATCTTAATTTAGACCGAATGTCTCCATTTTCAAGACATTTTATTTTATCAATCTTTAAAACTGTCTTTATTTCCAAAAGAATACTAAAGTCACGTGAACAAAAAGGCATTAAAAGTTTCTATTTTTCTGACAAAATATTTGATTTAGGCGCTTACTTTCCTAAGCCAATCAGAGCTCTTTTGTATATAAACATACAACATATAGAAATAGACAGAAGATTCAGCCCTTGTAAGATTTTTCATTTGTCAGTTTCTTGGTTGGATTACTGGCTTCAGAGTTGAGCCCTTGGAGGAACAGGGCCAGGAAAGCATGTGTTTCTAGGGCCACATAAGCAGCAAGTAAGCAGCTGAAGGCAAAGACAGATCCCCAAAATTAAGAGTGCCTTTTTATACTAGATCCTGGATCCCCAAAAGGAGGGAAATGCTAGAGAAGACAGTGCAATGCTGCTGCCTTTTTTTTTTTTTTTTTTTTTTGAGATGGAGTCTCACTGCAACGTCCAAGCTGCAGTGCAATGGTATGATGTCAGCTCACTGCAACCTCCGCTTCCCAGGTTCAAGCGATTCTCCTGCCTAAGCCTCCCGAGTAGCTGGGACTACAGGCACGCACCACCGTGCCTGGCTAATTTCTGCATTTTAGTAGAGACAAGGTTTCACCATATTGGCCAGACTGGTCTTGAACTCCTGACCTCAAGTGATCCGCCCACCTCAGCCTCCCAAAATGCTAGGATTATAGGCATGAGCTACCGTAACCAGTCGACAGTGCAGTGCTTCTACCCTGTATTTCATTGCAAGGCAACCCAAACCGAATTATCCCGTTTCGTAATCAGCCCATCTCTCATGGGAGTCTCATCTCCCAGTGAGGGGTGGGCATGTTTCCTTATCTTCCAGGTGGCCAAGAGCATGCTTCTCTGATCCAAGTGTGCAGAATCAAGTATCCCTCCGTAGTTACTCTTAGCCATCCCTTAAAGTATACGTAGTTATTACTCACCAAAGCTCTCTCATAATGGGAAGTAATTTCTGATACCCCAATACTCAAAAACGTCAGATAACACAATGCAAAACAGAACAGAGCCTTTGATTTTGAACGGAATCTATCAGCTTTTAATTCCTGTGGTTTCATGAGGAAAACAGAGGTGGCTTGTTTGTTTCCCCCAAAACAGGGTTTGTGGTGCCTCGTCTCTTTTTCCCAGTGAGTCCCAGGCTACCAGAAGTTATCTTAGGACCTGTCATCTGTGCATTAAGAGTGGCAAGACAGGCTGGGCTCAGTGGCTCACACCTGTAATCCCAGCACATTGAGAGGCTGAGTCAGGCAGATCACCTGAGGTCAGGAGTTCAAGACCAGCCTAGCCAACATGGTGAAACCCCCATCTGTACTAAAAATACAAAAATTAGCTGGGTGTGGTGGCAGGCGCCTGTAATTCCAGCTACTTGGGAGACTGAGGCAGAAGAATTGCTTGAACCTGGGAGGCAAAGGTTGCGGTGAGCTGAGACCGTGCCATTGTACCCCAGCCTGGGCGACAGAGTGGGACTCCGTCTCTCTCACACACACACACACACACACACACACGGAAGAAAGATAATTCAGTCGACTGAGAAGAAAAAACCTTTTTCCAGAAAAACAAGTTCCAAGAAGAAAAAGAAAAGACCTTTTAAATATACCTATAGCTTGTTTATCCACTTTTAATTAAGCTTTTAACCATAGCACTCTTAAAAAAAATGCTTGAAATATTTTTATTACCCAACTTTAGCCATACCAAGCGGCCAGTATTTTTGGCTTTTGAATCTTACTGCAGGTAACTTCCCACATGAAATTAATCAGATTTCACTAAGGTTATAACTTAGCCATGGACACACGGGTGTCTCAAAGAGTTAGTAAGCAGTTTCTTTTCTTTCTTTCTTTCCTTTTTTTTCTTCAAGATTTAGAATCTCCCCCAGGGTAGTTTAGAGAAAGGAAAATTCAAGATAGGAAATCAGAAACTATTCATGGGCGGGCGGGGAACCTCAATGAATGGAAAAGTTACATAAATAAAAAACCAGAAAGGAATCATTCCAGAAGCCAAGAATAGAACCCAGGCTGCCATTGTCATAAAAGCAAAGCCTTACCTACTGAGTTAGAGCAATGAGCAGTTTCTATGGTTCTTCCCAGAAGGAGCCTAGAGAAGCCAATTTCAAGCTTGCAAAGTTTTTTAACTACTCAAGATAATTTTTAGGGCTATGACATGAACCTCAAAATTCCTGTCCTCTGGATGGCGGAAACCAAGTACGTGGTCACAAGGTTAAGCTCTTAAGGACAGAAAACAAGACAAATTTCATACAATATTGGTTTCAGAGACCTATAGTAAAAAGTAACTGTCCAACCTGCTAGGCTGGCTTGAACAGCAGGCATACAGGGGTCCTAAACCCACATTCTATCCTGTGATACTCTTTTCTCCATTACAGAACACAGAAAGACAAATTCTTAGCACAAAGTACACCAGATTTGCTGCCGCCTAAGACTAGTTTCTATTAAACCCTTGCAGAGAAACCAATAGTGACGTTTACCTAGACAAGAAAGAGAGAGACCAAAAACTTGCCTGGTAAGCCTTTCTTACCCTTTTTTGCTAGCATACCAGGTTTCTGGGCTCCTTTTCTCTGCAGCTTCCAGAAGAATAGAGCAGCTTCTGATGACCCTCCTCACTGTGCCATAGCTGTGGGGTTCAAGCCACTTTACAAAAGAAAATCACTCTTTCCTGTTTTATGGAACCATAGGCAAGATTCTTAATTTGCCCAACAGGCTGCATGGGGAACCGAATTAACATTTTCTGTCCTAGCAAAACACACATAACAAAACAAACAGTCACCTTGTTCAGCACCCAAAGTCAACCTGACAGAGCTCAAACTTCTTCCCGTTGGTCCCTGTTGTCTTTGATCCATTCCAGGTGGGAAGGGACATCCTGTGAATGGTAATTCACAATGGGGTCTCTGGGCAAGGGGAAGAGCAGATAGTCATCCCAAGAGACAGACCTATTGAGCGTTGAGCCTTCTTTAGAGCTCATCGAATGTGACCAGACAAATAAGGAGGGTTCTTTGAATTAGGCCTGCTGGACTTCTATCAAGAACGCCTCTGAGATCCCTTCCACATAAACAAACACATGCAAAGGTGAGACAGACAGAAGGCCTTCCAAATCAGATCCCTAACTAAACTATCCTCCTATTCTCGGTCTGAGAAACCTCTAAATCTTCCTCATTGAGTTAGAAGTCTTCCAAACCAGGACTCTTCCTACTAGTTAGAAAGAGTCCCTCAGGAGCCGAACAGACATCCCACAATGGTGCTACAGACACAGACACCCCATGGTGGAGCTACAAACAGACACCCCATAATGGGGCTACAGACACCACACCATAGGGCTACAGAAGCTGCTGGGAGAAGGAAGAAGGCATTGGCAGCGCCTAGGATATTCACCAATGCAGACACCCTGCAATGGGGCTACAGACAGACACCCTGTGATAGGGCTGCAGTTAAGGGATGTCCCCCCAGGACTGTTTCTCCATTGCTATTAAATCTGTGCACATTGGGTCAGCAGTGCCCCGCCAGTAGAGAGAGTACCAGAATCAGCCCCCGGTTCCAAAAGAACTAGGTGGCTGCTTGGGCTGCCTTCTGGATCCATCGCTGGAGGGGGGCCACTGAACCAGGGACAGGTAGCCACAAGGGCAGTCCTGGACAAGCCCCCAAATTTGTAACTGCCCAAGGAGTAAACTTTGCCTGCTGCCTAGACAGAGCTGATTCATCAAGACAGGGGAATTGCAATAGAGAAAGTAATTCACACAGAGCTGGCTATGCGGGAGACCAGAGTTTTATTATTACTCAAATCAGTCTCCCCAAACATTCAGGGAGCAGAGTTTTTAAGGATAGCTTGGTAGATGGGGGGAAGCCAGTGAGCCAGGAGTGCTGATTGGTCAGAGACGAAATCACAGGGAGTTGTAGCTATCTTCTTGTGCTGAGTCAGTTCCTGGGTGGGGGCCACAAGATCAGATGAGCCAGTTTATTGATCTGGATTGTGCCAGCTAATCCATCAAGTGCAGGGTCTGCACAGTATCTCAGGCACTGATCTTAGGAGCAGTTAGGGAGGGTCAGAATCTTGTAGCTTCCAGCTGCATGACTCCTAAACCATCATTTCTAATCTTGTGGCTAATGTTAGTTCTATAAAGGCAATCTAGTCCCCAGGCAAGAAGGAGGTCTGCTTTGGGAAAGGGCTGTTACTGTCTTTGTTTAAACTATAAGTTTCTCCCAAAGTTAGTTCAGCCTGTGCCCAGGAATGAACAAAGACAGCTTGGAAGTTAGAAGCAAGATGGAATCAGTTAAGTTAGATCTCTTTCACTGTGTCAGTCACAATTCTGCAAAGGCAGTTTCACTTTTATTTTTTCTTTTTTTAATTTTTATTTATTTATTTATTTATTTATTTGAGACGGAGTCTTGCTCTGTTGACCAGGCTGGAATGCAGTGGCACAATCTTGGCTGACTGCAAGCTCCGCCTCCCAGGTTCACGCTATTCTCCTGCCTCAGCCTCCCAAGTAGCTGGGACTACAGGCGCCCGCCACTACACACGGCTAATTTTTTGTATTTTTAGTAGAGACGGGGTTTCACCACGTTAGCCAGGATGGTCTTGATCTTCTGACCTTGTGATCCTCCCGCCTTGGCCTCCCAAAATGCTGGGATTACAGGCGTGAGCCACCACGCCTGGCTCACTTTTCTTTAGGCCTATTGGGCAAATAGGTTGTTTTCAATATTATGTTATAGAGTGCTGTAGTGTACACTTATGTAAATGTCTGTATACTGTGCATCTATTTTTCCAGGGTAGATTCTTGTTTTATTTCGTTTTTTAATAGAAACGGAGTCTTGCTGTGTTGCCCAAGCTGGTCTTGAATTCCTGGGCTCAAGTGATCCTCCCATATTGGCCTCCTAAAGTGCTAGGATTACAGGTGTGAGCCACCATGCCTGGCTCTCAGGGGAGATTCTTAGAAGGAAAATTCCTGGGGCATGAAGAATGTGCCTTTTGAGTATAAAACTTTAACTAGAATTCATTTTTTTGGTGTGTAATGCTGCCTCTATCATAGACCAAATGTATATGTATGCTTAAGCCCATGTCAGGATTCTGTATATACTGTTTCTTTTATCTACTATTTGCATATTCCTTCAGTAATAGTGTTTTCATTAATGTAGATTTGTAGTAAGCTTTAATGTGAGATAGAACAAATATTTTCACCTCTACAAAGTTATTGTGGCTATTCTTGCCCTTTTACTCATCTGCTTGAATTTTAGAATATGCTTATCAAGCCCTAAGAAGAGATAGTGGAATTTGGTTGAGATTTTATTAACCACACATTACCTTAGGAAGAATTGGCATTGTGAAAAGAGTTGTCTTTCCATACTTAAGATGTATTCAGGTCTATTATGTCTTTTGTTTCTCTTTTAAGATCCTGTACATGTGTTATTAGCTTTATTTCTGGGTGTTTTATTTTGTTGTTGTTGTGTTGATTAGTTTTCTGATTGTGTTGCTCAATTTATTTGACAGAGCAGCTCACAAAACTCAGGGAAACACATTTATCAATTTATTATAAAGGATATTTTAAAGGATACAATAAACAACTAGATGAAGAGATACATAGGGGGAGGTCTGGCAGTATTCTGGGTGCAGGAGCTTTTGTTGCTGTGGAGTTGGGTTATGCCACTATCCTGGCACATGGATGAGTTCTTGTTCGCCTTCCTGCAAGCCTCTACAAGTGCAGTTGTCCATAGCTCTCTGTACCCCATCCTCTTGGACCTTTTATGGAAACTTCATTGGATAAGCATGATTGAAGCATGGACAACCATGTAAAACATGACTGGACAAAAAGAGTTGGATCTCATATTAATAGACTAAGTGGGAACACTCAGGCTGTTAGTTCAAATTCTTCTTGGCCTCTCTATGCAGCATTTTGACTTACTGAGTATGAGGCAGGACTCCCGAAATGGATGTCTTATGACCTACAATCAGATATGATAGGTCAGAGAATTTACGGCCAGCAGAAAGACGAAAAAGGGGGAAGATGACTGTGTATTTTTAGTTTCTGTGGCCCGCCTTGGGGAGAAAAAGGAGCAGGTGAAAGGAGGGCAAGAGAAGGTCAGAGAGAGATGTTCTATTTTTTGAGCCCTACTTCTGAGGCCTAAAACGCACCAATATTATAACAAAAGGCTGTCTTACCTTTATCATTCTGAAGTTCCAAAGCTGCTTCAGGAACCAAGGACAAAGGCCAAATAATTCAACAAAAGATATGCTTATTGTTTTAATCATTTAGGAAATAAGGGCTATGGGAGTTAGGAGCCATGAACCATGGATAAAAACCAATGTGTATATGTATCATAATATCACAGGTATCAAGCCTAAGAACTATTTGCCTCATCCTAGATCCTAAAGATTTTCTCCTGGGTTCTTTTTTTTGAGATGGAGTCTCGCTCTTTTGCCAGGCTGGAGTGCAATGGCATGATCTTGGCTCACTACAACCTCTGCCTCCTGGATTCAAGTGATTCTTTTGCCTCAGCCTCCTGAGTAGCAGGGACTACAGGCACGTGCCACCATGCCCAGCTAATTTTTGTATTTTTAGTGGAGATGGGGTTTCATCATGTTGGCCAGGATGGTCTTGATCTCTTGACCTCGTGATCCGTCTGCCTTGGCCTCCCAAAATGGTGGGATTACAGGCATGAGCCACTGCGCCTAGCCTCCTTGGTTGTTTTCTAAAAGTTGTGTAGTTTTATGGCTTAACTTGAAATCTGATCCTTTTTTTTTTTTTAGAAGTCTCACTCTGTCGCCCAGGCTGGAGTGCAGTGGTACGATCTTGGCTCACTGCAACCTCCAACACCCAGGTTCAAGCGATTCTCCTGCCTCAGCCTCCTGAGTACCTGGAATTACAGGTGCATGCCATCACGCCCAGCTAATTTTTTTTGTATTTTTTGTATTTTTAGTAGAGACGGCGTTTCACCATGTTGGTCAGGCTGGTCCCAAACTTCTGACTTCGTGATCCACCCGCCTAGGCCTCCCAAGGTGCTAGGATTACAGGTGTAAGCCACCACACCTGGCCAAGTCTGATCCATTTGAATTCAAGTGTACAAGAGGCAAGGTTTTGGTCAGTTTTCCTTATTTTGCTTGTGGATGTCCAATTGCTCCAGCATTTGGTGAGAAGACTACGCTTTCTCTTTTGAACTGCTTTTACATCTTTATCAAAAATTGATTGAAGGTCAAGCTTAGTGGCTCATGCCTGTAATCCCAGCTACTTAGGAGGCTGATGTGGGAGGATCGATCACTTGAGGCCAGGAGTTTGAGGTAACATAGGCCCCATCTCTAAAAATAATTTTTAAATTAGCTGTGGTGTCACATGCCTGTAGTCTCAGCTACTATGGAGGCTGAAGCAAGAGGATTGCTTGAGCCCAGGAGTTTGAGGCTGCAGTGAGCCATGCTCACACCACTGCACTCCAGCCTGGGCAGCAGAAAGAGACCCTGTCTTTAAAAAAAAGGAAAAAAAAGAATCAGTTTTGTGTATCGCAGGTGTGGACTCCTCTACATAGTGATGTGATTCGTAGTACAAGCTCCTTCCCCAGGTATGAAGAAACAAACATTCCTTCAGAGCCCAAAATATACTCCAGATAGTCTCTTTTTTGAGATGGAGTCTCGCTCTGTTGCCCAGGCTGGAGTGCAGAGTGGAGTGCCACGATCTTGGCTCACTGCAAACCTCTGCCTCCCAGGCTCAAGCAATTCTCGTGCCTCAGCCTCCCAAATGGCTGGGATTACAGGCACATGCCACCATGGCCAGCTAATTTTTTGTATTTTTTGTAGACCTGGAGTTTCGCCATGTTGGCCAGGCTGGTCTCAAATTCCTGACCTCAAGCAGTCCACCCATTTCGGCCTCACAAAGTGCTACCTCCTGAAAGTGGCTTGAACCCTTGGACACCACATTTTATGATGAATTATAAAAATAAATACAAGAGTTGAATGGGAAGCTGGATTAGTAGTTTTCAAATTATAATTTGTAACTCATTGTTGGGTCGTAAAATCAACTAGGGGAATCTCAGGATTTTTTTTGTTGGTTTTTGAATTGCTCATTTGAGATATTTTAAAATATAATAGCAAAATCACACTTGATATTTAAAAAATCAGTTGGGCATTCTTTTGTGGTTCTGTTTCTGGTTTTTCTATTTTATTCCATTGACCTAAGTGTCTCTTCCTCCACCAATACTACATAGAATTGATTAATGTAGCTCTAAGTCTTGAAATCAGGTAGACTGTTTTCAGACTGATCCCTCCCAATTTATTCTTCTTTGTCATAATTGTTTTTTGGTTTTGTTTGTTTTCTTGCTTGTTTTGAGACAGACTCTTGCTCCGTTGCCCAGGCTGGAGTGCAGTGGCACGATCTTGGCTCACTGCAACCTCTGCCTCCCAGGTTCAAGTGATTCTTCTGCCTCAGCCTCCCTAGTAGCTGGGATTCCAGGCATGCACCACTATGCCTGGCTAATTTTTTGTATGTTTAGTAGAGATGGGGTTTTGCCATGTTGCCCAGGCTGGTCTCGAACTCCTGAGCTCAGGCTGTCCGCTCACCTCTGCCTCCCAAAGTGCTAGCATTATAGGTGTTAGCCACCACACCTGACCTATCGTAATTTTAGCTATTCTAATTCCATTGCCTTTCCACATAAGTTTGTCTATATCTACAAAAAATCTTGTTGAGATTTTGGTAGGAATTGCATTAGATCTATAGATCAATTTGGAGAGAATTTACATCTTTACTGTGTCACATCTTCCTGTACATGCATATGGTATGTCTGTTGATTTGTTTAGATCTTCTCTGACTTTTTTCATCATCTGTTTGTGTTTTTTACAAAGTTTTAATGTGTAAGTTCAGCATATGTTTTACTGTGGGATATTTTCTTAGCTTACTCCAGTGGGGAACAACCTAGCTCTGGTCTACTTGATACTGGCATATGTATCTGTGGAAACACTCTTCTTATACATACAAAGATGATCCCAACCAGCAGAATCCAACTGCACCATGTATAATGGACTTTATTCTCTCATCTCCTCGTGTACAGAAATGCTGGTTGTTTCAGTCACTTGCCGATGATTTCTGATGTCCCAGCAAATGGCATTGTTGACTGCAGTGCTGAGAAGATACTTCTGAGGACCCACGTCTAAGGTGGACTTAGCTCGCGCTCTTCTGGTTAGTCCCTGAACAGGAGTGATGCCTCCAGGCAGGTGGCATGCTGTCTATCCAGCCCAGGCCCAGTCTTCGAGGGAGCGAGGGCGGCTTCAGACAATAAAGAAGGAAGAAGAGGATGAAAGCTATACTCCAGTGCAGGCTGCCAGGCCACAGACGCTCAACCGCCCTGGCCAGGAGCTGTTCCGCCAGCTCTTCAGACAGCTTCGCTACCATGAGTCTTCGGGGCCCCTAGAAACTCTGAGCCGGCTCCGGGAACTCTGTCGCTGGTGGCTGAGGCCTGATGTTCTCTCCAAGGCACAGATCCTAGAGCTGCTGGTGCTGGAACAGTTCCTGAGCATCCTGCCTGGGGAGCTCCGGGTTTGGGTGCAGCTCCATAATCCTGAGAGTGGCGAGGAGGCCGTGGCCTTGCTAGAGGAGCTGCAGAGGGACCTTGATGGGACATCATGGAGGGTGAGTGTGAGCAAGTATGTGGTGCCCAGGGAACTCTTCCTGCTGGTGAGCCAGCTTGTCTGGGGATGGGTGTGGCCCTCTGAACTGTCAGTATAGAGGAGTGCGGGGAAGCCTTCCCTTCTTCCCATGGTACCTGAACAGCTGAGAACAGGACCCTGAGCTATGGACCCTTTAGCAGGTATCCTTTCCTACCTTCCCAGAGGAGTATCAGCTCTAGATAGGGTCATCAAGTCTCCATAAATAATACTAACTTCTGAACGCAGCGCCTTAGACCGCTCGGCCGTCTCTACTAAAAATACAAAAAACTAGCCAGGCGAGGTGGCGGCGCCTGTAGTCCCAGCTACTCGGGAGGCTGAGGCAGGAGAATGGCGTGAACCCAGGAGGCGGAACTTGCAGTGAGCTGAGATCTGGCCACTGCACTCCAGCCTGGGTGACAGAGCGAGACTCCGTCTCAAAAAAAAAAAAAAAAAAATACTAACTTCTGGGTGCAGTGGCTGACACATGTCATACCAGCACTTTAGGAGGCTGAGGTGGGAGAATTCCTTGAGGCCAGGAGTTCAAGCCAGCCTAGACAACATAGGGAGACCGCCCCCCCACACGCTGTCTCTATACATAATTTAAAAATTAGGCCAGGCATGGTGGCTCACACCTGTAATCTAAGCACTTTAGAGTCCAAGGTAGGCAGATTGCTTGAGTGCAGGAATTCGTGACCAGCCTGGGCAACATGGCAAAACCCTGTTTCTACAAAAATTAGCTGAAATGGTGGCATGTGACTATAGTCCCAGCTACTTGGGGGACTGAGGTAGGAGGATCATTTGAACCCAGATAGGTCAAGGCTGCAGTGAGTCGTCATTGCACCACTGTACCCCAGCCTGGATGACACAGCAAGACCCTGTCTCAAAAAAAAAAAAGCCCAGTAACTAGTCTTTGGACACAGTGGCTTACAGTATACAAAGTCCATCTCCACATATTATCTAATTTGACTTGAGACTAACTGTAGCCCTGTAAAGTGGCGGGTGTTGGAACAGCACTTAGGGTTAGGGCTCTTGGCTTCTCAGTGGGAAGAGTACATGTTAAAACTCAGAAGAGCGCTCTGCAGGCACCATGTAGCTTCCTTCTCAGTAAGCCTTTTTTTTTTTTTTTTTTTGTGAGGTGTACCACACCATGCCCAGCTAATTTTGTTTGTATTTTTAGTAGAGATGGGGTTTTACCTTTGGCCAGGCTGGCCTTGAACTCCTGACCTCTGGTGATCCATCCGCCTTGGCCTCACAAAATGCTGGGATTATAGGCATAAACCACTGTGCCCAGCCCTTCTCAGTAAGCTTTGGAGGATCTTTTCTAAGTGTGTAAGATGGGAGGCAGGGAAGATGGACGTGAGTGCTGAGGGGCAGTGCTGGGCTGAGAAACAAGAAGACCTTGATTTTAGACTTCATTCCACAACCTCAACATCTGTGGCCACATAGTTGTACCTTTCAGAGCCTCTCTTCGTCAAGAAGAAAATGCAGAAATGGTCTAATCATGAGAATTTGTTCAGTAAGTATTCAAGTGCTTATCATATACCTGGCCCTGGCAGAGTTGGGAGTCCTAGGCCTGGCAGTTGAGTGGCAGCCGATCAGTTCAAGTGCTTTCTTCCTGTCCTTCTGCTGCACACAGGGGAGCTGATGCTTCCTGTATTGTTTCAGTTTTTGAAAAAGCATTTATCAGTTTTTTAAGGCTTCTTTAAAATTTTATTTATATAAAAATACAGGCCAGGTGCAGTGACTAATGCCTGTAGTGCTAGCACTTTGGGAGGCCAAGGCAGGCGGATCACTTGAGGTCGGGAGTTCGAGACCAGCCTGGCCAACATGGTGAAACTCCATTTCTACTAAAAGTGCAGAAATTAGCCAGGTGTGGTGGTATGCACCTATAATCCCAGTTACTCAGGAGGCTGAGGCAGGAGAATTGCTTGAACCTGGAAGGTGGAGGCTGCAGTGAGCTGAGATTGCACCAGTGCAGTCTAGGCTGGGCAACAGAAAGACACTCCGTCTCAAAAAAAAAATATATATATATATATACACACACACACACACACACACACACACACACACACAGACACATTCATACGTATACATATATATATGATTCTGCACACATAATTCATTTATAAATGAAAGTTGTGGCTGGGCATGATGGCTCACGCCTGTAATCCCAGCACTTTGGGAGGCTGAGGTGGGTAGATCACGAGGTCAAGAGATCAAGACCATCCTGACCAACATGGTGAAAACCCATCTCTACTAAAAATAACAAAAATTAGCTGGGCGTAGTGGTGTGCGCCTGTAGTCCCAGCTACTTGGGAGGCTGAGGCAGGAGAGTTGCTTGAACCTGGGAGGCGGAGGTTGCAGTGAGCCGAGATCATGCCACTGCACTCCAGCCTGATGAAAGACTACATCTGAAAAAAAAAGAAAAAAAGATTTCTGAAACAAATTTGACGTACTTGTCCCTGAAACTTTATTATAAAAATTAAATCAAGTAAGACATCAGGACATTGGATCTACCAGCAGTAAATGGTAATAAACACAGGGTAAAACTGTTAGAAAATATTTTTGCACCACATGGGGTACTATTTTAAAAAATTTAAAAGAGCATTTGTTATTTTTACCAAAACAATGAAATGTTCAAAAGGACCTGATTAATAATTTATAAAAGGAAATAAGGTACACAGTAGTTACAAAATCGTGGCTTGGTTATATTCAGCTCATTTACAGCTAGATGTAATTTTAAAAACCCATGAAAACATTGCCACATGAGCAGAAAGCTGGTTGAAAGGTACTTAGAAGACAGTGGGGGCTGGGAGAAAGCCTCCCAAATTTGCAAAATGAAGAGAAATGCTTTAAGATACATGTAAAGTCACAGAATCGTTCTGTGGTTCAGCAAAATTATCACAGTGTGAAAAACCAGGGCCCGAGAAAGTTTGTCCTTCAACTCGTTTTGCTGTGCTTCCATATATTTTTTAATTCTCCCTTTATTAGAAGAATAAAAAATGGGAGATAAATTATTGTGATCAATTCATCATCTTTAGTGTGTATCTCTGTATCAGATGATTAATGGCCTCAGGCTAAGGTTTGTCCATATCGTTATAGAGAGTGTCTCAGTCACAGGACCAGAAAATCTCAAATTGTAGTTTCCTGTACTCACCTTTATATGAGGGACAGCCTTGCCTCAGAGACCAGAGTTATTTGAAGTCTCAGGGCAAACGCTTCCTCTTTGTTGGTCTCTACTTAGATGGACACTGCCATTTTTTACACTGGAGACTTTTTCTTCTGTGGTTCCATGGCTGACTCTCATGATTAGCATTGCCTCTTTATTATTCAAAGCAAGTTTACAGCTTGGGAGGTAGCCTGCTTCTTTGAGTTCACTTTGTACATCAGTGCCTAGAGGAGCACTTGACAGGAGATATTACTTGACTATATCTTCACTGTGAACCATTGTGAGTTTAATTCTGAAGAACTAGTTCCTTCTCTCTCATTTCCAAGTTATAGGCCTGGGGTGGGAGCTGAGGGATAATGGGAAGGTGGCACTGTGTCATATGAGGCCCAACAAGAGTGCTGTACTGACTTAACATGTGCTTCCTTGTGTTGAGCTGGCGTCTCTCTCTACTTGGACTCTCCCAGGGCCCTCATTAAAGCCCAAGGAGGCTGAGGTGTTTGGAGGTACCTCCCTGGGTGTTCTTCTTGCCTGGAAGTAATAAAGGACCTGGCTTACCTATCCCTTGGCCTTTGTCCTTTAGAGATTGGTCATGTGGTCTCTTCTCTGAGTTTGCTTTCTGATTCCCAGAAAGATCCTCTCACAACATTTTCTTCTTGCCAGGACCCGGGCCCTGCCCAGAGCCCAGATGTGCATTGGATGGGTACAGGAGCCCTGCGATCTGCACAGATATGGTCCCTTGCTTCACCTCTCAGGAGCAGCTCTGCTCTGGGGGACCACCTGGAGCCTCCCTATGAAATAGAAGCACGTGACTTCCTGGCTGGGCAATCCGGTACTTGCTGCCTGGCCTTAAGACCCCAGCCTTATGCCACACCTTCTTGCATTTCCTGTAGTGTTGTCTTTTCACATCTGTCCTCTCATGGGAAACTCTTTCTGTCCTGGCCCTTAGCTCTCTGTCCTCTCCATCCATTCTATAACCCATATGTGGCTTGCTCCTCTCCCATTACACCCCCTGTCCCACTACCCCTTTCCTGGCCCCAGTAGACTGAGGACATGTGAGATAGGTATTTAACAGCATTCTGTACCTGCTCATGGGTCCAGGAGTCCTCTACTGGGGGGAAGAGTGGGCTTCTCAGTGGGCTGTCCAGAGCTGAGTCACTCTCTCATGGCTTTTTCTCCTTCAGATACTCCTGCTGCCCAGATGCCTGCCCTTTTCCAGAGAGAGGGGTGCCCAGGAGACCAGGTAATACCACCCAAGTCCCTGACAGCCCAGCTTCAGGTGAGCCACAGGACATTTGGTCCTTCATGATGTCCCCACGTCACTGCCTAATGGGTTAGTGCAGCTCCCCCATCCTGGGTTTCTCTGTCTAGTAACCTCACATCCAAAGACCCGTGTTCCAGAGACCAGATTATCCCCCTCAAGCCCAGAGGTCTTCTGCTGGGTGATGGTCTTCCCTTTCACCTTTGCCAGGTCCATCCTGCATTCACAAAGAGCCAGTTGATTCCCCTTCTCTCCCCTTCAAAGCTGGGAGCTGTGGACCAGCTCTAGGGCACAGTGTTTTTTCAGGAGACTATGACTTTCAAGGATGTGGAGGTGACCTTCTCCCAGGACGAGTGGGGGTGGCTGGACTCTGCTCAGAGAAACCTGTACAGGGATGTGATGCTGGAGAATTATAGGAACATGGCTTTCCTGGGTAAGTAATCGATATCCTCATGCTTCTATCTATCTTTATTTCTGCCTTCTTGGGTTGTTTTGTGCTGCTGCATAGAAAGGGACCTGACCTAGTTTTAGATCCTGGCTCTGTAACTGCTAACCAGATCACTTAATCTAGCACCTTGGTAGCCTCTTTTGAAAAATGGGGAGAATAATGCCTGCCATTCTGGATTATTGTAAAGATTAAGGGTGGCTGGGTGTGGTAGCTCACACCTGTAATCCCAGCACTTTGGGAGGCCCAGGTGGGAAGATTGCTTGAGCTCAGGAGTTTGAGACCAGTCTGGGCAACATAGTGAAACTCCGTCTCTACAAAAAATACAAAAATACAAGCATGTGGTACGTACGCCTGTAATGCCAGCTACTTGGGAAGCCGAGGCTGGAGAATTGCTTGAGCGCAGAAGGACGAGGCTGCAGTGAGCCAAGATCGTGCCACTGCACTCCAGCCCGGGTAACAGAGTAAGACCCTGTTTCAAAACAAATAAAAACAACGGATTAAAGGTAATATGTTTTAAGTTCCTAGTCCATTTAGACATTCAAAAAATGTTGGCTGATGTAACCAATTAAGTAGACATGTGAGTCTCACCTCTGGAAAATTCTAGTAATCCTTTTGGGGGCAACTTCTGTCAGTCTCTCTTATCTCTGCCCAGGGCTCTTTGAAATGACTGGGCCTCCTTCGCTTCTGCTGCTGCCTACCTTCCTGGCCTTTCCCACCTTCCCACCAGGACTTCAGGCCCAGAGGTCCTGAAGAGTAGTTCTGTGTCATCCATCTCTCTTCTCATCCCATTCCTTTCTCTTCTGCAGTGGGACCATTCACCAAACCTGCTCTGATCTCCTGGTTGGAAGCCAGGGAGCCATGGGGCCTGAACTTGCAGGCAGCTCAGCCTAAGGGGAATGCAGGTGTTGCCCCTACAGGTGAGTTCCAGAGAACCTGCCAGGTCCTGCTCCTCCTGCTTTTACTTTTCTCTTTCTTAAGGTCAGTTATAGAAGGAAGATCTTTAACAGTGTTGGTAAGGGTGCTTGGGCCACTGGGTCTCTTTCATCCTGGCTGGCCTCTGAGAGGTCATTCACTTCCAGCCATGTCTATTCTCCTGTCCCCCTTCCCCAGCAGCCCTCTCAATAATAGTTCTTGCCTGCTGGAGGCCTTCACTGTTCCTGCCTTTCACTCACTAATGCTCCTCCTCACTCATGGCCTGCACTCTTGCTGAATCTCCTGTACTCACCCCTTTCTGCTCTTAGGTGTCCTCATCCCACTCCTGTTCTTTCTTTTCTTGGTCCTTATTTCTGTAATAGACTGATCTCCAGCTTTTTCAGCCAAGTGCTTCTTGGAGCCCCACCCCTTGGCTTTTGGGTACCTTTCTATAATGCCATGATTCTTCTCCCACTCTGGCTATTTAATACTTTCTTCTTAATCCTTTTTATTTCCCTGCTGGATGTGATGTCTACATATCTCTAGCTACCCTGCCCATCTTGCTTTTCTCCTCCCTTCCCTGTAATCTGGGATAATCTTTCATGTTTTGCCTTATGCCTTTTATAAAGGTATTGGCAGTCAGGCAAAAGCCTCACCACCCAGACATTTTATTGCCCTTTGGTGCTTTCTGCAGTTCCAAGTATGGGAAAAGAGTACATTCTCTTGTGTTTTATTTTTGTCAGGAGATGACCTCCAGATTGAAACAAACAAATTCATCTTAGATCAGGAACCTTTGGAAGAAGCAGAAACCTTAGCTGTGTCATCAGGATGTCCTGCGACAAGTGTTTCTGAGGGAATTGGGCTCAGAGAATCTTTTCAACAGAAGAGCAGGCAAAAGGATCAATGTGAAAACCCCATACAAGTAACAGTTAAAAAAGAAGAGACCAATTTCAGTCACAGGACAGGAAAAGACTCTGAAGTATCAGGAAGTAATAGTCTTGACTTAAAACATGTTACATATTTGAGAGTTTCTGGAAGAAAGGAATCCCTTAAACATGGCTGTGGCAAACACTTCAGAATGAGTTCACACCACTATGACTACAAGAAATATGGGAAGGGGCTCAGACACATGATTGGCGGCTTCAGCCTACATCAGAGAATTCATACTGGACTGAAAGGGAATAAAAAGGACGTATGTGGAAAAGACTTCAGCCTTAGCTCTCATCACCAGCACGGGCAGAGTCTTCACACGGTGGGAGTGTCATTTAAGTGCAGTGACTGTGGAAGGACTTTCAGTCATAGCTCCCATCTTGCATATCATCAGAGACTTCACACTCAAGAGAAAGCATTTAAATGTAGGGTGTGTGGGAAAGCCTTCCGGTGGAGTTCCAACTGCGCGCGGCATGAGAAAATTCACACTGGAGTGAAGCCCTATAAATGCGATTTATGTGAGAAAGCTTTCCGACGTCTGTCAGCCTACCGTCTGCACCGAGAAACCCATGCTAAGAAGAAATTTCTTGAATTGAATCAGTATAGGGCAGCTCTCACCTACGGTTCAGGGTTTGATCATCATTTGGGAGACCAAAGTGGGGAGAAACTCTTTGACTGCAGCCAGTGCAGGAAATCCTTCCACTGTAAGTCATATGTTCTTGAACATCAAAGGATTCACACCCAGGAGAAGCCCTATAAATGTACCAAATGCAGGAAAACTTTTAGGTGGAGATCAAACTTTACTCGTCATATGAGGTTGCATGAGGAGGAAAAATTCTACAAACAAGATGAATGTCATGAGGGCTTCAGGCAGTCTCCTGACTGCAGTCAGCCCCAGGGTGCCCCCGCTGTGGAGAAAACGTTTTTGTGTCAGCAGTGTGGGAAAACTTTTACTAGAAAGAAAACTCTCGTTGACCACCAGAGAATTCACACAGGTGAGAAACCATACCAGTGTAGCGATTGTGGGAAGGACTTTGCCTATAGGTCAGCCTTTATTGTTCATAAGAAGAAGCATGCCATGAAAAGAAAACCTGAGGGCGGGGCATCTTTTAGTCAGGACAGAGTGTTCCAGGTTCCTCAGAGCAGTCACTCCAGGGAGGAGCCCTACAAATGCAGCCAGTGTGGCAAGGCCTTCCGCAATCACTCCTTCCTCCTCATCCATCAGAGAGTTCACACTGGAGAGAAGCCGTATAAGTGTAGGGAGTGTGGGAAAGCCTTCAGATGGAGTTCTAATCTCTACCGACATCAGAGGATTCACTCTCTTCAAAAACAGTATGATTGCCGTGAAAGTGAAAAGACTCCAAATGTGGAGCCGAAAATCCTCACTGGTGAGAAACGTTTTTGGTGTCAAGAATGTGGGAAAACCTTTACACGTAAAAGAACCCTTTTAGATCATAAGGGAATACACAGTGGAGAGAAGCGCTATAAATGTAATCTGTGTGGGAAATCTTACGATAGAAACTATCGCCTTGTTAACCATCAGAGGATCCACTCTACAGAGAGACCTTTCAAATGTCAGTGGTGTGGGAAAGAGTTCATTGGGAGACATACCCTTTCCAGTCACCAGAGGAAACACACCAGAGCAGCACAGGCTGAACGTAGCCCACCTGCGCGGTCTTCCTCTCAGGACACAAAGTTGAGATTACAGAAGCTAAAACCAAGTGAGAAGATGTCCCTCGAAGATTGCAAAGAAGCTTGCAACCAGAGCTCCAGGCTCACTGGACTCCAGGACATAACCGTTGGGAAAAAGTGCCACAAATGCAGCATATGTGGGAAAACTTTCAACAAGAGTTCACAACTCATTAGCCACAAGAGATTTCATACTCGAGAGAGGCCGTTCAAATGCACCAAGTGTGGGAAGACCTTCAGGTGGTCTTCGAACCTGGCTCGGCATATGAAAAACCATATTAGAGATTAGCCTGGGACCTGACAGTGACAGTGGGGGTGGGTTCTCAGTCCCCTGTTGGAGAACCCTTAATCATAGGCAGTGTGGAGAAACCTTCACAAAGGGCCCAGCCCTTTCTATTTTGGAAGCTAGTGACAGAATCCCAAGGATGTAAAAGCTCGGGGAGTCCCCAGTCTGCCTGCTGGGATGTGACGCTGGGAAGCTCAGCAGCATGTTCTTTGGAGCCCTTCTGGAGACTTGGGCCTCTAGGAGTGGCCTTTGCACCATAGCCTGCAGCTTGCCCGGTCAGGTCTCCTTCCACAACTCTGAGGAGAGGGATGACTGCCCTTTACAGTTGGACAAAATATCTGTGGCATCATGAGCTGTGGCTGCTGGAAAGGGGCCAGTGGGATCCTAGATTTATCTTCAAGTTTGGCCTGTGGCCATGCCTATTCTGTTGACTTTAAAAGCAGCAGCATCAAGAATGCTTTGTCTTCCCAAATGCCCCCTGGGGAGTTCTGGCTGGGGCTTCAGTCTTCTTGGCTGGCTTTTGGATATCTGCTAGGGGGTTAGAGAGGTCTCAGCGGCAGGTGGAGGAGAGCAGGATGCTGGACTCAAGCGCTTGGCTTGTGGAGCTCTACTAGTACCCTGTTGCCATCCCCATCCCACAGGCCTACATAGGCGGCAGCATCCATCTGTTTAACAGAAATGTGCTGAGCACTCCCATACACCAGACACTGGTTTGTTTGCCAGAGACCTAGCAGGGACCAGAACAGATGAAAATCCTGCCATCTTGGATCTTTACAGATGACAAACAAATGGGATATGCAGTATTCTGGATGGTGATGTGTGTAGTGGACAAAGTGGATCAGAGAAGAGTGAGAGGGAGTGCTGGATTGGGAGATCAATTGTGATTTTAGATAGTCTGGTCAGGGAGGGCCTCAACTGAGAAAGTGAAATTTGAGCAAAGACCTGAAGGAGGCCAGGGAGGTAGCAGGTAACTCTCTAGGGAGAGTTGCAGGCAGAGGAGATTGGGTCTTGTCTGGTGTCCTCAGGATAGCAAGGAAGCCCCTGGGGTGGAGTGCAGGGAGCCAGCTGGAAGGGGAGGAGAGGGGCCAGGGAGGCCATAGGCCAGGCCATGTGAGCATCATGGGTCATTATGGGGGCTTGAGCTGCCTTGGAGGCAGGGAGCTTTTGGACAGTTTTGAGTTGAGGAGTGATGTGGTTTGAATCTGAATTATATTTTATAAGGGTTAACCACAGATGCCAGGACTCAGTAAAATGGAATGGGTGAAAGGCTTCTCATGTGGTTACCCTTGCTGCCAGTTCCCGTAGATCAGACTCCTCCCCACTCCGTTTATGAATTTTCTATAGGATCCTCGGCCTCAGCAGATGTAAATGCTTACCATTGTTGTATTCACGTCTCTAGCCCCTGCATACTGCAGGCCCCTTTCACCTTCACATACCTTTCTCACCTTCACATACCCCTCTCACCTTCACATACACCTCTCCATGTATGAGATCTGGTGCTAGCAATCAGATTCAACCCGAAGAAACAAGTGCATGTGCCTGCTGCTCTCAGGAGAAAAGGCGGCCTGTTCTGGAAGGAGCTCCTTCACTGGCCTACCCACTTGTGTTGAAGCAAAAAGCAAGAATCAATTACTTAAAGGCAAAGGAGTGCTATTGCTAAAGCCTGTGAGCAATCATTGCTTCTGATTATTGAAGAGGTCAGATTGTAAATGAAAGGATAAAATGTCTTAATAGTAGAGCAGTGTCCCCGACTGTAGGGGCCCATTCACGGAGCTGGTCATTTCTTGAAATGAGAAGAAACCAACCTGGAAGATGTCTTTTTCAGTACAGTATGGAATAATCTTATCTGCTGTGGATTGCCATGAGCAGGTGAAAATGAAGGCTCTGATATTGTGTGGTGGTGTCACAGGATGGTGGGGGCAGGACAGAAGTCTCCTGTTGGTGTTCTGATGCCTGTTCAGCTTTGTCCTCAGGAAGGTTTGGTTATCTTGGTTCCACCATCTCTTGCCTTCCTACGGCAGCAGCTGTTCATGGCAGTGAAGATGTCCCTTCACTGTCCCAAAAATGGCACTAGAAGTGGCTGGGCAGGGACCAGAGTCATAGGAAGGGTCTTGGAGTCATCAGATCTGGGTTCCAGGCATGGTGTGCCTTTTCTTGGCAGCAATGATCTTGAGCAAGTCAGTGAACCTCTGCATCGATTTCCTTATGTGTGAAGTTAGAGTGCTTTGCTGTGCTACCTGACTCCTGAGATTGGGGAAAGAGGGCTTGGTTTACCAAGGCTCTCCATCAGCTGGTTGACCTCTAGGACCAGGGCCTTCTCAGAGGTGCAGCTCCCTTGTCAGTTGGTGTTATAACCTTGGAAATGTCCCTTTCTGATCACATTTTTAGCACCCCTTCCCCCCCCCATCTCTGCTCCCTTTCCCGCAGGACATCTTGTAAAGTTCCCGCCCCAGTATGGGGATATTTTTACTTTTTTTTTTTTTTTTTTTTGAAACAGTGTCCAGGATGGAGTGCAGTGGCAGGATCACAGCTCACTGCAGCCTTGACCTCCCAGGCTCGGGTCCCACCTGAGCCTCCCCAGTAGCTGGGACTACAGGTGCGTGCCACCATGCCAGCTAATTTTTTGTATTTTTTTGTAGAGACAAAAGTTTTATTATTTTTTTTTTCCTCTGTTGCTCAGGCTGGTCTCAAACTCCTGGGCTCAAGCAATCCACCCACCTCTGCCTCCCAAAGTGCTGGGATTACAGGCATGAGCTACTGTGCCTGACCTGTCATTTTTATAGAATGAAATGTGCTTATTTTTAAACATTCTAATCAAGTTTTAAAATGTGCAAAGAATGAAGTGAAAAACAGATTTTTTTTTTTTTTTTTTTTTTTTTTTTTTTTTTTGAGACGGAATCTCGCTCTGTCGCCCAAGCTGGAGTGCAGTGGCGGGATCTTGGCTCACTGCAAGCTCCGCCTCCTGGGTTCACACCGTTCTCCTGCCTTAGCCTCCTCAGTAGCTGGGACTATAAGCGCCCGCCACCACACACGGCTAATTTTTTGTATTTTTAGTAGAGACGGGGTTTCACTGTGTTAGTCAGGATGATCTTGATCTCCAGGATGGTCTCAATCTCCTGACGTCATGATCCACCCGCCTCGGCCTCCCAAAATGCTGGGATTACAGGTGTGAGCCACCGTGCCTGGCCAAAAAACAGAAATTACTTTATCCTGAAGTAAGCTCCACCTGAGATTGGGATTATGCTGATCCCGTTTGTCCAGTAACCTGAGTTTTCAAATAATTTTAGTTCTATAAGTACTATAATTATATAAATATTGATAAATTCAGATTAGCTGAAAGGAAAAAAAGTAGAAGCCTGACTGGTGCTAACTACAAAAGATTTTGGCAGAATCAGTGTTGGATTTGGCTTTCTTGTCCCTTCCCCACCCCATCCCCCCAGAGTGTTCTACCTTGTGCTGCCTCCCTTCACCTAGAGTGCCACACCCCTGTCTGTGCCAGTTCAGCTCTTCATTCTTCAAGGCCTGACCTTGTCTGATCCTTGTGCCTCTAAACCCCTGGCCCCACCTCTCTTGGTGCCTGTGCCAGGTGTTGTTTGTGTTTTTGGTTATGCCCATCACCATAGCCAGACCAAGCACTCTGGAAGCCAGGGTTGGGTGCTTATTTGTTTGCCATGCACAAAAGATCTTGCACAAAATTACCTCTGTTAAGGAGTCTGGAACTGAAGTTGGTTTGGCTAAGTCAGGGTTGGGGTTTTTTTTAAGGGGCTGTGGGGTGAAATGTTGACTGGAAGCCACCCACAAACACACACCTGCTGGTTAGGAACCCGGCTGTGGGTGGTTCTGAGCTGTTGGGCTTCAGTTGACAGTTTCTGATTGCCCTAAGCACCGGGTCTCATCTTACATCTCATCCTGGCCTGGAGAACATTCAGGTTCCTTCCAACCGTACCCACCTTTCCCCCACTCCCTTGGAGGAACTGAAGTTGGGGTTGAGGAGTGCCAGATGGCGGGAGTGGGTATTTGAAGGTCTTTCTGTCACCTGTTCAGTGTGGTCTGCCCCACCCCTGCTGACCAAGAGTGTCCGAAATGTGAAATAATACCATCTCACACTCATCAAGCTGGCACATTTTTGAAAACCCAAGTGTGGGTAAGTGTGTGGAACAGCGATAATTCATACTGCTTTAGGAGTGGAAATTGTGAGAAATACTATGCCAGGCAATTTGCAAAATCTTGGAAGGTTGTGTGCACTTACCCACCCAGCAACTCTACTCCTGGATGCATCCTAGAGAAGTGCCATGTGAACAGAGAAATGAGTTTAAGACTTCACTGAAGTATTGTTTAGGTAGCAAGATTGGGAAAAGCCTGCATTTCATCAGCAGAAGAGTGGATAAATAAATGGGTTGTTTTTGGTCCTTGGAAAGTGAATATGAAAGAGTTACATCTCAACACAGATAGATGAAAAATTATGCTGAGAAAGTTGGTGAAGCTACATACAAGGTACTGTTTGTGTAAAGTTAAGCATACTGTGTATCTGTGGGCACGTTACTTCAACTTGTTTTTCACCTTTTCTATAAAATGGGATCGTAGTGGCAATCTCACAGGGTGATTGTGGGTGGGGGGTGGTCAATGAAGTAATGCATGTAAAATGCTTAGAATAGTGTCTAGCATGTAAGCATTGTGGACATATAGAAAGTGTTATTGTTTTGCACAGTAATCTATTTTCTGTGGATTCAAATAATATGAAATGAAATCATGTATTGGAATGATGTGTGCAAGTCACCATTCTGCCTTCCTAAGGCAGGAGACCTAATGGATTTGGGGAGGGTACATGGGGGCTTCAGTTGTGTTTTCTCTCTCTCTCTCTCTTTCTTTTCTTTCTTTCTTTCTTTCTTTCTTTCTTTCTTTCTTTCTTTCTTTCTTTCTTTCTTTCTTTCTTTCTTTCTTTCTTTCTAAAAATTTATGCAGAGGCATCAAAATGTTAAGACATTAACAGGATAGTGTGGTGGGTTCTTTTTCACTGTTTGCTTAAAGTGTTTCAAAGTAAAAATATTTCTTAAGCATGGTCTCTGACATCTTATGATTTTATAGAAATCCCTGCCGGGTACATGATGTTACTTAGAGTGAGCCACCTAATCTTTCAAGGCTTCTATTTCCTCACCTGCAAAAATTGGGAGTGTCAGAGGCGTTTGAACCAGAGTGACTCCATTTTGAATAGGGACTGGGTAAAATACGGCTGAGACGCACTGGGCTGCATTCCCAGGAGGTTAGGCATTCCAAGTCGTGATGAGATAGGAGGTCAGCACAAGATACAGTCATAAAGACCTTGCCAGTAAAACAGCATGTGGTAAAGAAGCCGGTGAAAACCAAGATGGCAATGAAAGTGACTTCTGGTTGTCCTCACTGCTGTAATTATACTGTAATTATAATGTATTAGCATGCTAACAGATGTTCCCACCAGTACCATGACAGTTTACAAATGCCATGGCAGGCCTGGCGCAGTGGCTCAAGCCTGTAATCCCAGCACTTTAGGAGGCCAAGGAGGGCAGATCATGAGGTCAGGAGATAGAGACCAGCCTGGCCAACATGGTGAAACCCTGTCACTACTGAAAAATACAAAAATTAGCTGGGCGTGGTGGCACACGCCTGTAATCCCAGCTACTCAGGAGGCTGAAGCAGGAAAATCTCTTGAACCTGGAAGTCGGAGGTTGCAGTGAGCCGAGATGGTACCACTGCGCTCCAGCCTGGGTGACAGAGCAAGACTCTGTCTCAAAGAAAAAAATGCCATGGCAACATCAGGAAGTTACCCTATGTGGTCTAAAAAGGAAAGGAACCCTCAGTTGTGGTAATTGCTCATACCTTTCCCAGAAAACTTATGAATAATATACCCCTTGTTTAGCATATAATCAATAAATAACCATAAAAATAGGCAACCAGCAGCCCTTGGGGCTACTCTGCCTATGGAGTAGCCATTCTTTATTTCTTTACTTTCTTAATATTAACTACTTTGACTTTGTGAACTCGCCCGAATTCTTTTCTTGAGCAAGGTCCAAGAACTCTCTCTTGGGGACTGGATCACAACCGCTTTCTGGTAACAGAAGCAATACAAATGGCTGTTAGTAAAGGAATGCTTAAGTAACTCTAGTACCATCTATGATGGAATACCAGGCCACAGTTTTTTTGAAAATGAGAACGTTCTCTATATACTGACACACAATCACCAAAACATGCACTTTATAGGAAATTATAAGCTCTTCCTTGCCTAAATCTCCTTAATTTTGCTTAATAAGTAACAAGTGAAGCCAGAAGCTATAAACTCATAATTTTAATGAAGAAATGGGATCCAGAGAATGGAGATGCTTTTCAGTCATTCTGCTTTATTAGATGAGGAAAAGGAGAGTAAATAATTGTATGCCAGCTACCACGCCTTTTAAAGTTAGTGCTAACCCTACTAAGAACAGCAAGGAGATTTTTTATCAGCCAGGTTTTAGTTGCCAGAAACCACACCAGTTATTTTAGCAGAGAACTTATAAAGAAGTGTATATATTTAAGTAGCTAAAAAGGCAAGAAGAAAATGGCAAGGTGTCTTGGAGGTAGCAACTGCTAAGCAGGCGCCACCCCAGGACTGGGGGAGCTGGAATAGAGTCTCCCCATGTTTGATGTTTCTCTGCTAACAGCTTTCAAGCTCTTCCCCCTTAATTTGCCCGGATCTGGACAAGCTGATAAGAAAGCCCAGGCACTTCCTCTTTGCGCCAGAGGGGAAGTTCAAACTGTGCAAACCCTGTCACAAATGCACCGAGCTTTCATAACCATGATAAAAACCAGAGCCACTTGCCCCTCCTTTCACTGAAGCCCAACTGACTGGCGTGGGTGCCCTCTTTGCTTTCCTTAGAAAGCCTCATGTGAATAGTAAACGTTTTCGTAATCTCTTGGTGTCTGCAGTGTCATCAGTTTCAACATCCTAACCAGTTTTGAGTGATGGTAGTTGGTCCCACCTCATATGGAGCTAAGTGCAAAGCAGGAACAAAGAGACTTAGCTAGAATTGTTGAAAGGTAGGAGATTGTAAGAGGGGCCTTGTGGAGCTGAACTCAGATCTATGGAGGAGGGGTGGACTGCTGTGCTGACATAGTGTCTGTGCTCAGGGAGGGGTTCTGTGGCCTTTGGATCCATGCTTCTGTGGAGAGGTCCCAGCTACTAATGCCGGGGCAGGGAGTAGAAGGGAGGGTCACAATGAAACTTCGAATGTTAGTTAACCACCTTTTGCCTGAAGAACATGTAATGGCCTTCCCTGAGGTATATGTCTTCCAAAAGTCTGCTGACATTGCTCAGGACCTATGCCCACCACTTTTTGCGTTTTGCCTTTTTTTTTTTTTTTTTTTTTTTTTTTTTTTTTTTTTTTTTTTTGGAGACAAGCTCTCACTCTCTCACCCAGGCTGGAGTGCAGTGGCACGATCTCAGCTCACTGCAACCTCCACTTTCCCAGGCTCAAGCGATTCTCCAGCCTCAGCCTTCTGACTAGCGGGGACTACAAGCGTGCACCACCACGCCCAGCTAATTTTTGTATTTTTGTAGAGACAAGGTTTGGTCATGTTACCCAGGCTGGTCTTGAACTCCTGGTCTCAAGTGACCCACCTGCCTCAGCTTCCCAAAGTGCTGGGATTACAGGTGTGAGCCACCATGCCTGGACTCCTTTAAAAAAAATTATTTTTTGACTGGGCACAATGGCTCACGCCTGTAATCCCAGCACTTTGGGAGGCCGAGGTGGGTGGATCACGAGGTCAAGAGATCGAGACCATCCTGGCTAATGAGGTGAAGCCCCATCTCTGCTAAAAATACAAAAAATTAGCCGGGCGTGGTGGCAGGCTCCTGTAATCCCAGCTACTCGGAAGACTGAGGCAGGAGAATGGCTGAACCCGGGAGGCAGAGGTTGCAGTGAGCCGAGATCGCCCCACTGCACTCCAGCCTGGGCGACAGAGCGAGACTGTCTCAAAAAAATATATAATAATTTTTAATTTTTTGTGGAGTTAGGGTCTCCCTATGTTGCCCAGGCTGGTCTTAAACTTCCGACCTCAGGGGATCCTACCACCTCAGCCTCCCAAGATGGTGGGATTACAAGTGTGAGTCACTGCTTCCAGCCCCTTTTTTGCTTTTAAACCTAGAGCAAACTACAACTTGATTCGTGTTCAGTACCAGTAAGGCCTCAAAGAGTGAAGTGCAGGCTGGGCACGGTGGATTACGCCTGTAATCCCAACACTTGGGGAGGCCGAGGTGGGCAGATCACGAGTTCAGGAGATTGAGACCAGCCAGCCTGGCCAATAATGGTGAAACCCCGTCTCTATTAAAAATACAAAAATTAGCCAGGTGTGGTGGTGCGTGCCTGTAATCCTAGCTACTGGGGAGGCTGAGGCAGGAGAATCACTTGAACCCACGAGGTGGAAGTTGCAGTGAGCCAAGATCCCAAACTGCACTCCAGCCTGGGTGACAGAGTGAGACTCTGTCTCAATAAAAAAAGAAAAGAGAAGTGCAGAATGTGACTGAGGAGATACAATACTCTCCAAATTGCATAATTTTGCCAATTTTTACAGAAACCTGGGGCATCTGTAGAGATAGTGTCAGAAGCATTGGAATGAGAGCAACTGCGTGTTGAATAGGGGCTGGGTAAAAGTGTCAGAGGTGTTTGAACCAGAGCGACTCCATTTTGAGTGAAGGCTAGGAAAATGAGGCTGAGACTTGCTGGCCTGCATTCTCAGAAAGTTAGGCATTCGTAGCCTCTAGGATTGAATTGGAACCCCTTTCCTGTAACATATTTCTGGTGACCACAGAAGGGACTATAGTGCAGAAACCCTGACCCCAAGGGCTACCTTTGTGTAAGCGTTGGGGTCCTATAACATATTTCTGGCAAACCACAGAAAGGATGATACCGAAGAAATCTCCCCAACCCCAAGGAAATAGACTGCAGCACTGATTGGACGAGTTTGGCTAAGTGATGGGGTACCCGAGTAAAGAATGAGATTGGGTTAGAGGCCCAACTTAGGGGGGAGTTAGAGTTTCTCCTAAGACAGAGTGGGTTAGAGTCCCCTCTTAATAAAAGGCAAGGACACTTGACTGACCTCAGGTTAGAGGTTACTCCATCCTACTCTGTCTGTGGAGTAGCTGTCCTTTCACCACTTGACTTTCTTAATAAACTTGCTTTTGCTTTGCACTGCAGACCCGCCCTGAATCCTTTCTTGCACAAGATCCAAGAACTCTCTCTTAGGGTCTGGATCGGGACCCCTCTCCTGTAACAAAATGAGGCTGAGACCTGCTGGGCTGCATTCCCAGATGGTTAAGGCATTCTAAGTCACAGGATGAGATAGGAGATTGGCACGAGATCCAGGCCATAAAGACCTTGCTGATAAAACAGGTTGCAGTAAAGAAGCCAGCTAAAACCCACCAAAACCAAGACAGTGATGAGAATGACTTCTGGTTATCCTCACTGCTACCCTCCCACCAGTGCCATGACAGTTTACAGATGCCATGGCAACGTCAGGAAGTTACCCTATATGGCCTAGAGAGGGGAGGCATGAATAATCCACCCCTTGTTTAGCATATCATCAAGAAACCATAAAAATGGACAACCAGCAGCCCTCGGGGCTGCTCTATGGAGTAGCCATTCTTTTATTCCTTTACTTTCTTAATAAACTTGCTTTTGGCCGGGTGCGGTGGCTCAAGCCTGTAATCCCAGCACTTTGGGAGGCCGAGACGGGCGGATCACGAGGTCAGGAGATCGAGACCATCCTGGCTAACACAGTGAAACCCCGTCTCTACTAAAAACACAAAAACTAGCCGGGCGAGGTGGCGGGCGCCTGTAGTCCCAGCTACTCGGGAGGCTGAGGCGGGAGAATGGCGCAAACCCGGGAGGCGGGGCTTGCAGTGAGCTGAGATCCGGCCACTGCACTCCAGTCCGGGCGACAGAGCGAGACTCCGCCTCAAAATAAATAAATAAATAAATAAATAAATAAATAAATAAATAAATAAATAAATAAACTTGCTTTCTCTTTATGGACTCGCCCTGAATTCTTTCTTGTGCAAGATCCAAGAACCCTCTCTTGGGGTCTGGATCGGGAGCCTTTTTCGGTAACAAGGGTGCAGGATCATCATGGAAGGAATATAAAGTCAGATCAAGCTAAATTCTTTGATATGGGATAATTAAGCAGAGATTTGTGGTTCATTGTTTTAACTTGAGAAGCTGAGAATGGCTCTCTACGTTTGCTTGTGAGTTGTTGAGATACGGACCCACTATAATCCCAGCTTGGGGGGCTGAGGTGGGAGGATTGCTTGAGGCCAGGAGTTTGAGACTGGCTTGGGCAATATAGTGAGAACTTGCCTCCAAAAGAAAAAAAAAAATACGGGTCCAGACATAACCTGCACTAAATGAGTTGAAATGCCAGAACTTCCTTGGTATACTGTAGAGGAAGATAATGTAAATGCTTAGGGAGATAAAAATGCTTGAGTGTATTTATCATATAAATACCTGCTCACCCACCCAGGGAGGGTCCAGAGGACACTCCTTTCATTAAGACTATGAGAAATAAATTCATGTAGAGAGTGACAGATGTTCTACACAGGCCACATTACAGTGGGAAATGCTCCCTGAAGTGCAGTGGGGCTGATGGAATCCTGAGGAGTCAGGGACCATAAGGTAACACTTAGTCACCAAAAACCCGATTGGTGTGGTGACTGCCATGGACAGTGCAGCCAAAGCAGGACCCTGAATGGTGTCACCCACAGAGATCTGTGATGTTGGCCTGTTGATCATAGTGTCCTGAGAACTGAAATGGATGGGCTGGCTGCCTACTAAAGTTTTACTCGATCCCAATAAGTAGGAAAGCTCCAGGTCTGGTGAATAGAGAAGTCTGACCCAAATTACCAACACAGAGTTATAATCCCTCAATCAATTCCAAGTCTTGATCTAGTTCACAGACCCACAGCTTCTTGAATAAAGGATAGGCCCGGTCCCTTCGAAGCAGGACCCTGCTGCACTGACAATAATTTATACTTTCCATTTTCCTAGGCCTCCCCAAAGGCACCAAGGCCATTTATCAGAGTGATTGTGCATTGAGAAGGACAAATAATTAGACTTTTCTGGGATAACCAGCCTCTAGTTCTGAACTAGCAGTAATTACAGGAGACTCAAAATGCCACCATGGTTCCTCAGAGTATGAGTGTATGGAGGTCAGGTGATCAATGGACTTTTTGGCTCAGATTCATCACAGTATATCTGGTAGATTCCTGAACCCATCCTATGGTTATTTCCGTGGTTCTAGAATGCATAATTAGAATAGACATAGTCAACAATGGGCAGAATCCCACATTGGTTCCCTGATCCATACAGTAAAAGTAATTCTGGTAGAAAAGGCCAAGTAGAAGCCACTAGAGCTGCCTCATTCACAAAAATAGTAAAGCAAACTAATACCACATTCCTGGAGAGATTGTTGAGATTAGTGCCACCATCAAAGACTTGAGCATATATCCCTGCTTAGCTCACCTACAGCCTGTGCAGAAGACAGATGGATCTTGGAGAAGGACAAGTGGATTAATTGTAAACTTAATTGAGTAGTGACTCCAAGTGCAGGTGCTGTTTCCACATGTGGTTTCAGTGCTGAGCAAATGACACATCTGGCAACTGGTTTGAAGTTGTTACTGAGCCAGGCCCAGGTTTGTTCTGTTCTCACACAGTAAATCAATCACTGTGACACGGGTTTTGCAAAAGAGAGAAGAATTATTCACAAGGCTGTCCGGTGAGGAGATGGGAGAATGGCTATCAAATCCACCTCCCCAAAGATGAGGCTTAGAGAGATTTATAGGTTAGAGAAGTAGGGTGGTCTAAGGCATGGGGAAAGGTAATTGGCAGTGGGGAAAAATGCAGTCATAATTGGGGTTCATAGGACATATGTACAGAAAATGGTGGCATTAACATGATCTGAGGGTGGAGTTTTTGGCCCTCTGATATCAAAAGACCACCTCTTGGGCATGTGTACAGGCCCGGTTGAAGGGTTGGCAGTCTCAACCAGTTTGAACTGGACAGGAACTGCCCCAAGTTCCTGAAAAATAACTCAAGTGATTGTTATGGTGACTTACAAATGTTATCTGTAAGGTAGCACGTGAAAGTTGAGTTACAGTGTTCAATAGCATAGGCTTCAGCTATCGTGGCCTTCAGCTTCATGGGGGAAAAAATAACAGAGCAGGCAACCAAAAGCAAGCAGGGCAGGCGAAGTGTGGCACACCCGATCCGATTATCCCCTTGGCTGCCCAGTTACCCATCTGGTGAATGTTTCTTTCTCTATAGCTGTGAGTAAAGACCATCAAGAACAGTTTGCTTTCAGCTAGATACACCTTCATCCCCCTATCTCAAGGCTACCTCAACTCTGCAGCCCAGCTCATGATCTAGTTCCCAGGTCCTTTGAGAACATTTTCACCCTCAGGACGTCACATTGGTCCATTATATTGATGACATTATGGTCACTGGACCTGGTGTGCAGGAAGTAGCAACTACTGCAGACATGTTGGGAAACATAATAGGACTCAGTGTGGGAAATAAACCCAAAACATGGCTAAGGGCAAATAATGTTTCCAAAACGTTTCTTTCTCTCTTTTTTTTCTTTTTTGAGACAGAGTCTTGCTCTGTAGCCTGAGCTGGAGTGGAGGCAATCTTGGCTCACTGCAACCTCCACCTCCTGGATACAAGTGAAGCGCCTTCCTCAGCCTCTTGGGACTACAGGTGCATGCCACCACGCCCGGCTAATTTTTTTTTTTTTTTTTTTTTTTTTGGTAAAGGCAGAGTTTCACCATGTTAGCCAGGCTGGTCTTGAACTCTTGACCTCAAGTGATCCGCCCACCTCAGCCTCCCAAAGTGCTGGGATTACCAAAAGTGAGCCACCGAGCTAGGCCTCTTTCTCTCTCTTTCCGATAGTTACGTTCTATATGTTTAAAGAGGACACAAGAGGCAATTTCATATGTGATTTTCTGGATCACTTGATAATTCTACATTTAACATTTTGGGGAAATGCCAAGCTGTTTTCCAAAGGGGCTGCCTGAGAGTCTCAGTTCTAGTTCTCAGCCCTCAGCAGCCATTCCTTTCCTCAGTGGGGCCTCAGTGCTGCCTTCCAAAGTCCAGGGCTGCCTTGAGACCTGCTCAGGACAGGCTATTTTGCCAGGTCTAGTGCATGATGTTCAGGATCATTCAGAATTTCAAGACCCTGACTGCAGAGCAAGATAGCAGGTGGAGGCCATTCTAAGTGTGGGGCCCCGCAGGGCTGCCCAGGCTGCCTGTCTGTGAAGCCAGCCCTGCCTGATGGAGATGCTTTTGCCATGGTGAGAGGGAAATGAGCTGATGGTTCTCTACTTTCCCACTCTCTCTCTCCAGGTCCGGCTCTAAGGACAGAAGCCAGAACTTGTTCCCTGAACCTTCTCCAATCTCCCTCCCTGGGCATTTCTCTCATAACCCCACCAGACCCCCCCAGGAATGGCCTGACATGGGTTCTGGAAATAGAACATGGGTTCTCAGAATGGCTCTCTCAGACTTCATTGAGTTATCTGACCTATTTCCTTTCCTCAACAAAATGTCTACATCCTCAATCTCCTCTTCTGTCTCAGCAGGAAAGATGAACGATGAGGCTTAGGCCAGGCGCAATGGCTCATGCCTGTAATCCCAACACTTTGGGAGGCTGAGGTGGGCGGATCACCTGAGATCGGGAGTTTGAGACCAGTCTGAACATGGTGAAATCCCGTGTCTACTGAAAATGTAAAAATTGGCCGGCACCTGTAACCTCAGCTACTGGGGAGGCTGAGACAGGAGAATCGCTTGAACCTGGGAGGTGGAGGTTGTGGTGAGCCGAGATAGTGCCACTGCACTCCAACCTGGGCAACAGAGCGGAAAAAAAAGAACGATGATGCTTAGCAGTCCAGGAAGCTTTGGGTGGTGAGAGATGGAGAGTATCTCCTTCCCGTGGTACCTCAGTTTCCCAGTTCCTTGTTAGGATGTTGCAGAGCTGGCCTGCAGAGGTCTTCTGTAATCTCCTGTGCTTCCTACATTTCCGCCTGAAAATGAACCTACTGTGAGGATGAATCCATGAGCAGGATTTTAATGAAAAGGAAGCAGACAGAACACGATGCTGCTCTGCCAGCTGGTTCCCTGTTGGGTTCCGCCATCCAGGGATGTAAGAGGGAAGCTGGGATGTTGGAGGACTGGAGTGTGAGGGTAAATTTTAGGTGTCAACTTGGCTGAGCCACAAGGTCCCCAGGTATTTGGTCAAACGTTATGCTGAGTGTTTCCATGAGGTTGCTATGGATGAGATTAACGTTTAAATTTGTGGACTTTGAGGAAAGCAGATTGTTGTCTATTATGTGGGTGGGCTTCATCCATTCACCTGAAGACCTGAGGAGAACAAAAAGTCTGGCTGCCCCAGACTCTCTCAGGCAAGAGAGAATTCTTCCACAGACGGCCTTCGGAGTTCATGCACACCATCCGCTAGTCCTGCTCCACAGCAGGCGCCACTGGGCTCTCACTGGAATATGTATTCTCCTGGGTCTTCAGCCTGCTTGTCCACCCTGAAGATTTGGGACTTGCCAGCCTCCATTATTCTATGAGCCAATTCCTTATAAATGGATACATCCCTCTCTCTCTCTCTGTCTCTGTCTCCCTCCACACACACACACAAACAAGTGTAGGTGTGTTCCAATAAAACTTCATTTAGGTACATTGAAATTTAAATTTCAAGGGCTAGGCATGGTGGCTCAACGCCTGTAATCTCAGCAGTTTGGGAGGCCAAGGCAGGTGGATCACTTGAAGTCAGGAGTTCGAGACCAGCCTGGCCAACATGGGGAAACCCTGTCTCTACTAAAAATACAAAACATGTAGTCATGTGCAGTGACTCATGCCTGTAATCCCAGCTGGGAGGCTAAGATGGGAGAATCACTTGAACACAGGAGGCAGAGGTTGCTGTGAGCTGAAATGGCAGCCGGGTGACAGAGTGAGACCCTGTCTCAAAAAAAATAAAAAATAAATATAATCTTCAGGCATATTCATTTACATATTGTCTGTGGTGGTTTTCACCCTTCAGGTCAGAAGTAGCCCATAACCTTTACACAGTATTTACCACTGTTATAGACATCTTTAAATATGGTTTACTTTTGCCTGTTTTTGTAGTTTATAGAAATGAAGTAATAAAGTATTGTCTGTCTTGCATTTTTTGCTCAAAATTGTTTGTCAGTTTTATGTATGTCATTGCATGTGGTGATGCTGTGTTTTCATTATATCGTGGTATTCTGTGTGTGATGGTACCACTACGGAGCTCCGGCCCACTCTTTTTTCTTTGTTTCTTTATTGTTTTTTTTTTTTTTGAGATGGAGTCTCATTCTGTCACCCAAACTGGAGTATAGTGGTAATATCTCGGCTCACTGCAACCTCCACCTCCCAGGTTCAAGTGATTCTCCTGCCTCAGCCTTCCAAATAGCTGGGATTACAGGCACACGCCACCATACCCGGCTAATTTTTGTATTTTTAGTAGAGACGGGGTTTCACCATGTTGGCCAGGCTGGTCATGAACTGCTAACCTCAGGTGATTCACCCACCTTGGCCTCCCAAAGTGCTGGGATTATAGGCATGAGCCACCACGCTCAGCCATCCAGCCCACTCTTTGTGGACCCTGGGCTGTGCTTAGTTTTTGTCCTGGTTCACTGAGGATGGCTTATGTCCAGCTCTATGAAATTTGTAGCAGGCCTTTGAGTTCCTTTTAGCAACGCTTGATTGTGCCAGATCTCTCCACGTTTGCTAATATCATAGGTTTGCTATGAAAAGCAACACCCCAAATCTTGTCTTTGCTAGCAGCACCAAGGCTATCTCCTACACAGACTGCCTCTTCAGAGCCACAGCTCGCAACTGCCTTGACTGGGGTGTATAGAGTGGCTGAATTTTTTTCAAACTTTCAAGGCACCAAATTATTCAACTGTTTGTGTGTGGCAGGCCAGTCAGGGGTTACCTACATTAGCAGCACTCTGGGTCCTACCACCTCTCCTTGCACACTGGCAAGCTCCAGCCAGAGACCACCTTTCTCACAGGACTTTGTTAAAAGCAGCCAAGGAGGAGCCAACAAAACCAGCATTCTGGATTCTCACAGTTAGTTCCTAATGCCACAGATTTGGTCAAATTGTGATCCACCCTCCAAGCTAATGCAGGCTGCAACCTGGCCGAACATTTTACATGAGGTGCCAGCCTCCCCATCTTGAGGACAGGGATACTGCTAAACATTCTACACTACCCAGTGCTGTCTCAACAACAGGGAATTATCCAGTCCCAAATATCAAGAGTGCCAAGATTAAGGAACACTGCTTTATTTAATTTTATTTATTTTATTTTTGAGAGAGAGTCTTACTCTGTTGCTCTGGCTAAAGTGCAGTGGTGCTATCCTCTGCAGCCTCAAACTCCTAGCCTCAAGTGATCTTCCCACATTAGCTCCTGAACAGCTAGGGCTACAGGTGCGTAACACCACACCCAGCTAATTTTTTGAAAACTTTTTTGTAGAGATGGAGGTCTTGCTGGGCTGGTTTGAACTCCTGGCCTCAAGGGATGCTTCTGTCTCGGCCTCCCAAAATGCTGGAATTAGAGGCATAAGCCACAGTGCCCAGACCGAAACCCTGCTTCAGAAAAACATCCCTTTAGTCCAGGTCTGCTCATGGTAAACTTTTTATCTTCGAAGTCTTCATAGTTCCCTAATTGTTGGATAATTAACTGAACGTACAAATCTGAGATGTCTGATTTTTTTCAGTGTGTTAAAGATATTATTCCATTAAACTTGATCATTTTTAATTTCAAGTCATCAGGTATTTTCTCTAGCAGCTTTCAAGATTTGTCTTCAGTGTTTCATGGTTTTGCTACAATGTAACTAAGTGTGGATGTTTTCAGTTATCCTCTGTGGGATTCAGTGGCATCCCTCACTTTGAGAATTCCTGTCTTCCATCAGTTTTGGGGAATTCTCAGCTTTATCTCTTGGATGTAGCCTCCCCTTTCCCTGTGTGATCTCCTAGAGCCTGTCTGTGCTTTGTTGGAACTTTTCCTTCAAATGTCCTGTCTCCTATCTCTGGACTCCTTAAGGAAGATTGCACTTCAGATCTTGTTCGAGTTCGCTTGACACCTCTGCTACCTGCATCTTACCTTTTTTGTGTGTGGTTGATGGAGTTTTGCTCTGTCACCCAGGTTGGAGTGGCTCAATCTCAGCTCACTGCAACCTCTACTGCGCCTGGCCTGCTAACTGCATCTTATCTGATGTTTAATCTGTCTGTTGAGTTTTTATTTCTAATGATATTTTTCATCTCCAAAATGGAAAAAGCACATGTTAGCACAAAGAATGAAACACTGGATATTGTTTTCTAAGGAATTTATTTGAAAGAATTATATCTATGGAAAATGAGAAATATTCCAAAAAAGCTCTGAATTTTAGATGTTGAGATATTTCAAAGGTCAAACCAGACCACGATTTGTGCTGGGCTGAAGGCCCATGAGGACCCCGTGCAAGACATCCTGTGTGATGGTCACAGCCTGGAGGATGACCTTCTGGGGGCTGAAGGACATCACCTTTTTGGACAAATCATAAACGTAGGAAAGCTCTGGGGCTGGGCGGGGGTGGCTTGGGGGATGGGACATGTGGGGCTCAGTGGCATGGGGAGTGGTACCTGTGGCCCACGCTTTTGGGGAGGGTCTGGGAGGGGAGAGTGCAGGATGCTTGTGTCAGGCTGTGGCAGAGGGCTCCTGGCATCAGCAGGCACTGGGCCAATGCTTCTTGGGCCACTTTCTCTTAGGTGAGGCAGCAGCAGAGGGTGTCCCTGGACTCAGTGCCTGTGTGGAAACACCAGATGGGCCTCTGAGACAGGGAGGAGCCACCTCCCCAGCCCCACATCCAGACAGGGGTCCACATTGCAGGCTCCGCAGAGAAGCAGGAAATGGTGCAGGAGGATCTAACCTGGATGCAGGGTAGGTTATTTGTTCTGTGACTTCATTTGCCCAAATGCATGTGAGTAGAGGCTTGTTCCTTGACCCCAATTGACTTCTAGGCATCTGAAGGAGAGGAAAGACAGCCTAAGTGAGTTCTCCATCAGTGGGCAATAGAGGAATGCACCCTTACGCTGCACACCTTCCAAGAAACTGTGTGGTCTGTGGACTTCAACAAACTAATCCATGCCCCAGGGGTACAGACTTTGTCAGACACTGTAAAAGTTTTCCCAGGAGTAGGAGAGGACTCATAAGCTGTCCCAAGTGAATTTCTAGGTTTGAACAAACCTTCAGTAAGAAACACGGTGGACACCTCCAAGTCATCCTCTCCTGACACACGTTTGCCAAGGGCCATTTCCTATGAATTTATAGATTCTATTAGTTTTTACTTATTATGTTTTTGAGACAGAGTTTCGCTCTTGTTGACCAGGCTGAAGTGCAATGATGTGGTCTTGGCTTACTGCAACGTCCGCCTCCCGGGTTCAAGTGATTCTCCTGCCTCAGCCTCCCAAATAGCTGGGACTACAGGCGTGCACCACCACGACTGGCTAATTTTTTTGTATTTTTAGTAGAGATGGGGTTTCACCTTGTTGGCCAGGCTGGTCTCAACTCCTGATCTCAGGTGATCCACCAGCCTCAGCCTCCCAAAGTGCTGGGATTACAGACATGAGCCGCTGCACCCGGCTGGTTCCATTACTTTCATAAGGTATGAAGAGATAATCTTTCCTGATGAAATCTGAAAGTCCTTACCTGCTAGGTTACTGAGGTTTAGAGGTCTGAGCAGCTGGTTGGCCGTCTGATGTGAGGTGGAGGAGATGGGCCTGGTCAAAGGGGCAGTCTTTGGATTGGAACTGGATGCCCAGTGTGTCTGGGAGAAGGAAGGCAGTGAAGGGAAAGACCACGAAAAGGAGTGGTGGAAGACTGGCAGTTCCTTCACCCCACAGCCCTCTGCTTCATTCTCTGGCAGCTGCCCCTGACCTTTGTGACATCGAGGTCCCAGCCAATCACAGCGCTCACTCCTGCTCTCCCAACAGCTTCCAACAAATCCCTGGAGACTCCACCCACTGAGCTCCTCCCCTGGGGTTCTCTAAGCATTCTGAATTTGTGGACAAAAGCCCCTTTACCAACAGCATAACTACATACTTCACTTTCACAAGTTTGCATGCCTGGGTGAGGGCAATTATTTTAGTCATATGTGCTTCGATTTCTGGGAGAGTGAAGTCAATTCAGTTTTTGAGAGTGCTCTATATTTTAAGGGTGAATTTATATCTGTTATTTTATTTTATTTATTTTTGAGAAAGGGTCTTGCTCTGTCATCCAGGCTGGAGTGCAGTGGCACGGTCTCAGCTCACTGAAGCTTCTGCCTCCTGGGTTCACACAATTCTTGTGCCTCGGCCTCCCGAATAGCTGGGACTACAGGTGTGTGCCACGACACCCAGCTAAGTTTTGTATTTTTGGTGTAGAGATGGGGTTTCACTGTATTGGCCAGGCTGGTCTCAAATTCCTGGCCTGAAGTGATCCACCTGCTTCGGCCTCCCAAAGTGCTGGAATTACAAATGTGAGCCACCATGCCAGGCCAAAATTTTTTATTTTAAATAAATTATGGAAATGATGAAAACATTTCATTTATAAAATAAATGTAGGCCGGTGCTGTGGCTCCTGCCTGTAATCCCAGCACTTTGGGAGGCCAAGGCGGGTGGATCACCTGAGGTCGAGAGTTTGAGACTAGCCTGGCCAACATGGCAAAAACCTATCTCTACTGAAAATACAAAAATTAGCCGGGCGTGGTGGCGCATGCCTGTAATCCCAGCTACTCGGGAGGCTGAGACAGGAGAATCACTTGAACCTGAGAGGAGGAGGTTGCGGTGAGCCGAGATTGTGCCACTGCACTCCAGCCTGGGGACAGAGTAAGGCTCCATCTCAAAAAATAAATAAGTACATAAAATTAATGTAGGAAATTTAGGAAGTTTGAATTATGAGAAATCTAATTTTGGTCCGGAATAAACCAAAATATTGTACTAACATTTTTTTAAAAAAGATAAACTAATAATTAAAGAGTGAATCATGGTAACGTTTTCCTTTATTTTGAAGTTGACGTCTTTTCTTATGTCATAGCTAGTTTAAAAGGTTATCAGGGAAATACATTTTTTAGTGTCCATAAAAAAATAGTTCAATAACTTTTTTCTTTAGGCAATTTAGACTTTACCTGAACTAAAAATTCCTAGAATATATGCATAACAGCTGAATGTAATTTTTGTTAAGTCTTTCATGTTTTCAAACGAGGGAAAAGGAGAGGAAGTGGGATAGAAAAAAATGAGAAGGAGCTGGCTTTAGACAAATAACTGATCATTTTTCTCTGTAAGAAGAGGGATGAAAGTTTAGACACATATACAATACACACACGAGAGTGTCCTATATCTGGTTTTGACATAATTTCAGTTCTTGACAATGCTATCAAACCATAGAATTTTTTTAAAAGTCAGAATGTATTAATCTCCAACATATGGAAAGGAAGGAAGTGATGCCTCCCTGTGAAACAAAATGATCTGTCATTTAGGCAAACAAGACAAAGATGTTCCTCGTGAGGGTTCTTTTATTCTTGGTACCCAGAGTCTCCTTAAAATGTTTAGCCAAGGCCGGGCACGGCGGCTCACGCCTGGAATCCCAGCACTTTGGGAGGCTGAGGCCGTTGGATCACGAGGTCAGGAGATCGACACCATCCTGGCTAACATGGTAAAGCCTCGTCTCTACTAAAAATACAAAAAAAAAAAAAAAAAAAAAAAAAAAATTGCTGGAAGTGGTGGCGGGCGCCTATAGTCCCAGCTACTGGGAAGGCTGAGGCAGGAGAATGGCATGAATTTGGGAGGCAGAGCTTGCAGTGAGCCGACATCACGCCACTGCACTTCAGCCTGGGCAACCAGAGCGAGATTCCATCTCAAAAAAAAAAAAAAGAAAAAAAAAGTTTAGCCAAATATTGATGTTTATACAATAGAGTGATTTGCCAGCCAACTTTTTTGTTTACCCAACATAGGGACAGTTTTGGACCTGAAGCCTTTCACAAAACGTGGAAAGGGCATTGGAAATGTCGACATTTAAAGATGCTTGGTCAGGCGCGGTGGCTCATGCCTGTAATCCTAGCACTTTGGGAAGCTGAGGTGGGTGGATCACTTGAGGTCAGGAGTTCGAGACCAGCCTGGCCAACATCATGAAACTCCGTCTCTACTAAAAATACAAAAATTAGCCAGGCGTGGTGGTACATGCCTGTAATCCCAGCTACTCAGGAGGCTGAGGTGGGAGAATCACTTGAATCTGGGAGTTTGCAGTGAGCTGAGATGGTGCCATTGCACTCCAGCCTGGGCGACAGAGTGAGTTTCCATCTCAAAAAAAAAAAAAAAAAAAAAAAAAAAGGAAAGAAAAGATTCTCATGAAGGAAAAGATGCTCATATTAGTTATAGCTAAAGAATATTTTAGAGAGGCACTTTTTGAGTCCAGATTGTGTTTAGGAGCCTCTTCATACCAATTAAAGACAGCAGACCTTTGAATATTCAGAATTTTGCTTTGTTTTTGTTTTGTCTATATCAGAGTTTTCCCCAAAGTGATCACTATAATTCTCAATTATCTTTGGGGAAATTATGCCAGTTAGAAAGCTATGCACAAAAAGGGAGCCAGTGTTTGGCCTGAAAGAGGCCGAGTTTTCGATAGAAAAGACTCCATGGGAACTTCAGCGTGTCCACAGGATGGTACTTGTGTGACACTGCGTCTTGGAGCCAACCAAAGACTAACCAGCATCCAGGATTGTCAAAAGCTTGGAAGACAAAAGTCCTCAGAGCACACTGATCAAGAGCTGGATGACGTGGTGGGAGGAATAAGCTCCTAAGCTTGCCAGTATTCACAGCAAGGGGGTTTCCAAGATCAACTGGGGGAAGGTAATGGAATGAGTTAGAGTTTCCTGGGGAAACTGCCCCTGTGTGGACCGAAGGGGAGAGGCCCCAGGGAGGAAGGGGGAAAGCACACCTGGCCTCACCAAGTACAGTGCCAGAGTAGGCGAGCTGAGTCAGGGAGGGAAGAGGGGACAGAGGCTTCTCCTTCACCTTAGCAATGGCCTCATGCTAAGGACAGGCCTGCAGCCGTCTCTGGGAAGACCCAAGGCTACTAGCACCAACGGGGAAAGGCTGCTGGGCGAGCCCCTGGGGGCTGGGAAGGGATTCATTCCTCACTCAGCTCCAGCAGCCCTATGGACCGCCCCACATCGGGTGGGCACCACCAGGCAGGTGAGGAGAGGAGAAAAGCCTGCTTGGGTGACCTGGGGCCAGCCCAGAAGGACGACCATTCCATCTTCTGCCAGCACCATGGGCTGGCTCCATGGGACACACAGCAGCCACTGCGTCCACAGAGTGGGGAACCTGGTGAGGATTCAAGGTGGGCCTGGGCTGGGCGGTCCCAGTAAGCAGCTGGTGACATGGGGGCTGCATCTAATTCTCAGGGAGAGCAGGGTGTGGAGAGGGTGTGAGGCCCAGCAAGCCAGACCCAGGGGAGTAGGGAGCAGATCACAAGATGTTCCTAATCCAGGTGGCCCTGGCTTCCACTATACTGAACACAAACCAACCCTGTCAGAGGACGTTGCCCCTTGTTTGTAAATTTGGGTTCTAGAAAAAAACCCCAATGCTGTTTTTGGAGCCATGTGATGGGACTGCTGGAAATCAGGCAGGGAAAGGCAACTGGCAGACACACTTCCACGTGGGGGGCATCAGGCACTGTGACAGCGAGGATGGCGCAGGGGTGAGTGGGGAGCTTCCCTGCAGGGGTCTGAGATCGCCAGGCAGAAGCTAGGCTGGGATAGGGCGGAAAACGCATTACACAATAAAGATTAGATTGCAGGGGGCCCAGCCTTCTAATGTTCCTCCTGCTCTCTGAAGCTCCCTCCACAGGCTCCTCCACCCCAGAACCTTCCGACAGGTAAGCTTCAAACCCTTCATACCTATCCAGTTCCCTAGCTCCTGGCCAGCCTCTAACTGTTGAGCACCTGAGCCCCCTGTTTCCAACCACCAGGGGATGCTGGGGAGATCCTCTCCGCCAGAGCAAATCAGAACTTCCTGTAGGAAGCAGGTGTCAGGATCAGCTTTTGGTTGAGCTGGTTGATATTCTAGGTAGCGCACCTTGAAGTTTCTCAGGATTGACAGTCATTGTGTCCGTTCTAAAGAAGGTGAAGGAATTTGATGGAAAGAAAGTAGGAAGAGTTGCCCAGACTTGCAGGCTGCCTCCTGTACTGATCCTGAGAACGTGTTCACATGGCATAGAAGTTTCCTTTTGTGGCCATTTGTAAGAACAGAAAATGAATGACTTCTTCTTTTTTTTTTTTTTTTTGAGATGGAGCCTCGCTGTGTCGCCCAGGCTGGAGTGCAGTGGCGTGATCTCGGCTCACTGCAAGCTCCGCCTCCTGGGTTCATGCCATTCTCCTGCCTCAGCCTCCCAAGTGGCTGGGACTACAGGCGCCCGCCACCACGCCCGGATAGTTTTTTTTTTGTATTTTTTAGTATAGAGATGGGGTTTCACCCAGGATGGTCTCAATCTCCTGACCTCATGATCCGCCCATCTCGGCCTCCCAAAGTGGTGGGATTACAGGCATGAGCCACCGTGCCCGGCCAGGAAATGACTTATTCTTACAAATGACCACAGGTGTAGCTGCTCAATACAACACCCATTTATTTATTTATTTATTTATTTATTTATTTATTTATTTAGAGATGAGGTCTCCTTCTGACATCCAGGTTGGATGGAGTGTAGTGGTGCAATCTCAGTTTACTGCAGCCTTGACCACCCCAGGCTCAAGGGATTCTCCTACCTCAGCCTCCTGAGTAGCTAGGACCACAGGTGGATGCCACCACACCTATCTAATTTATTTATATTATTATTATTAGTAGTAGTAGTAGAGATGAGTTTCCCTATGTTGCCCAAGCTGATCTGGAACTCCTGGGCTCAAGCGATCCTCCTACCTCCCAGTGTTGGGATTATAGGTATGAACCACCGAACCAGCCACAACACCCATTTATTGTCTCATACCACTGAAGTCCCTAAGTCAGCAAGCGTGGCTCTGCTTAGGGTCTCACAAGATTAACATCAAGGTTTTGTCTACCTCCAGCTTTTATTGGGAGCTCTGGGGAACATCCACTTCCAAGCTCATTTTGTTGACAGAGTTTCCGTTAAGCACTTTCCATCGTTAAGCCAACAATAGTGGGTTGAGTCCTTCTCATGCTTAGAATCTCTCTCACTTCTCCTGCTGCTGCATCTCTGTGATGCCAGTCAGAGAAAGCTCTCTGCCTTTTAGGGCTCAAGTGATTAGACTGGGCCACGTGGATAATCCAGGATGATATTCCTAGTTTAAGGTCCATAATTGTAATTACATCTGCAAAGTCCCTTTTGCCATATAATGAAACACAGTTATGGGTTCCAAGGATTAGGGCAGGGCCATCTTTGGGGGACCATTCTGCTAACCACACATGGTCATGTTTGTGTAAACTTTGCAAGAGTGATTTTTTTTTTTTTTTTTTTTGGTCTTTTGTATCAGATTCTCCATCCTTCTCTTAATTGAAGACTGTGTTTTTCAAGCTACGGTTCATCATTGCTGCTTTCCTTACAAAACGAATTTGCATGGCAATCACATTTTCTTAAGGAATATAGTAGATTTAATTACATAAAAAAGAATTGAAAATATCAGACACTATTGTACATAACTATTTACATTCCATGAAATTATTAGTATACACACACATCTCTGAACTAGGTCAGGATGTAAAGTATACTTAGTATATACTTGGTTAAGATTAAAACATTTTGAAAAGACCATTTAAGAAGAAAATGACCCTAGAATTCATCTGGAGCCTCGAGTTAGGCCTGTCCCTGTCCCAGGAAGGCTTGGCGCTCCAGGAGAGAGAGTGAGTCCCCTAGTAAGAGGTTCAGGCTGAGGGAAACCCAGGCCTTGGCAGTTCCCCCGACCCTCCACCCGGCATCTGGAGGCTGGAAGGCCCACCTGTGTTGTCTCACTTTTCTCCCTTTTAGGTATGTCTAGAAGTCAGTTTGGACAGGGGCAGAAACCTCTAGACATGTTTTTCTGGGTGAACGAGATAAGCGGAGAAATCACCTACCCCCTGCAGAAGGCAGATGCACCTGCTGTTTCTCCTGGGAGCCCACAAGAGAAGCCCCTATCTCGGCCCAGGAGCATGCAGGGGGCTCCTTGCAGTCCCCAGGGCCCGCCTGCACAGAGGCCTGCCTCTGCACCTCCATCTAAGGCTTCTCTGAAAGACTCAGGCTCAGGTAACCCCCGCCCATCTGCACCGACCTGGGGCCAGGCCAAAGCCGGAGGAGCGAGGAGCCCCCCACCGTTCTCAGCAATCCCTGTCACTATCTCATCACCAGGAGTGACTCTGCCCATACTCGGGCCCCTGGGACCAGCCCCTCAGCCACCAGTCTCAACCTCTCCTCTCAGCCCTTCTGCACCCTGGGACTTCACCTGCAAGCTGAAAAATGTCCTTACTGGGAGTAACTGGTTTTCCTTTTGAATCTTAAGAAAATTTGGCCACCCTCTTTAAGCACCTTCCTGAGCCACCCATGGCCAGGCTCTGTGGGCCCCATCTGCCTTCCCTGGAAGCACAGGCCTCACCCTGGGGGTCTCACAGGAACGTGCCCAATGCCTTCAAACCCAGTAAAATTTTACTTAGATTTTGACATAACATTTCCTAGAACTTCCTTTACTTTCCTTTGAAATACCAAACCATCTTGGTATTTTACTCTTAATTCTTTGGGCTTCTGACATTGGTGTCAAAGCAATATGTTTAGTTTCCAGCCAGAGCCAGACCTCCTTGGGTGGGAATGGGAACAAGCCAGGATGACGGACCTGCAGGCCCAGTGTCGCTGGGGCACAGCCTGGGACCTCCTGGGCTTGAGGACAGCATCCAGGGCAGGGAGGGGCTGGGGCCCTGCATGGAGCCACCTTTTAAGACAGCCTGAGGCTAGAGGAAGCCAGCAGTGGACACCACCCTTTTTGGCCGGGTCACCCCTGTCCCCAGTGCTGTGCTTTCTCTGGGTACTGCCTCTCAGCCCTCCAGGCATGGAGTGACTCAGGCAGTGTGGGAAGCAGCCCCGTCACAGATCTGGCCCTCCTTGATCAGGCTGGCCAAGGGCTGGAGGAAGCCTTGCGGGTACAGGAGTGCATCCTGGGGGAAGGACACAGACTTGACCTGGGGACACAGAATGACCTGGTTTGAGGAGAAGCTGCTAGAAAAGCCCCACTAGTGTCCCTGAACAGGTGCTGGGTGGCTCCAAGTTGTACCGGAGCAGCTCCAGGTGAAATGTGTCATCAGGATGGACTTGAAGTACACCAGGAACACCGGAGGGGAGTGGGGCATGCAGAGCAATGCCAGGTGGGTGCGGCCAGAATCTGACGCGCAGCTGAGCCTTAGCCAGCCTTGCAGTGCATCCTTGGCTTTGCCAGTGGAGCACTGTTCCCTGCCACGAGGAGCTTGAGTTGCTGGGTACCAAGGAAGTGGACTTCTGAGGGCAAGGAAGAGCAGAGCTACCCAAAAGAGGAGACCCTGGTGCTCCTGGTTCATTTGTGCCTAACCACAGAGTCCTGGTGGAGAAACACCCTCCCATGCCCCTCAGCAGGCTACACCAGCCCAGCCCTGCAATCATCACACCCAGGTGTCTCCCAGGTTTCATCTGATTCTTGGCCGAACCCAGGCCTCCAGAGCCTTTCATCCTAGGTGGGGCAGGTCAGAGGTCAAAGGTTAGGATGGCTCCATGTCTCTTTCCGACTAGGGCTTCTATATTATTCCAGGAAATAGGCCCATGGAGGACCCTGACCCTTCTGAGCTGGGGGCACGGGCCTGGGATCCAGCCTCAAATCTGCAGCCACTATGTCCTGTGACCTTGGCAGGATTCTGCCTACCTTGACCTCAGTTTCCCTCCCTGCACAATATGGGAGTGAGCAAGCCAGTCTGTCAAGCCTGCTCAACCTACAGGCTGTGACAAAGCACTGGGAACAAGAGGTAGCATGGAGGTCAGCCCCGGCTGGGGTCGGCTGATCCCGAGGGCCTGGCTGCTTCTGAGGGTGGCAGAGGGCAGGGCCCAACGCTCCACAGGGTGGGCAGGAGGACTGGTGTGTACTCCCTGTGCCCCTTGCAGGGTGGCCTTGATGAAGTCCTTGGTGTCACTGTTGGTGGGCACTCATGACGTGCTCCAGGACATCCACCTGTGCATGGCCACGTGGTCAGCAAACAACGGAGATCAGGCCAGGCTGGAGGGCAGAGGGAGGGCTGGAGCCTGCAAGGTCATCTGGGCCCTGGGCCTTGGAGGGAAAGGTTGCCAGGGCAGGGGCTGTGGGTCTCTCGCGCAGAGTGACTGGGACCAGGGCCTCCAGTCCTAACCTGGCTTGGGCTCTTAAGCCCCATGCTCCTCCAACCACAAGAGCCCCAGCAAGTGTCATAGAGCTGCCCAGAGGGATACAAGCCCAGCCTGCAGCAGGAGTCTGAGTTCACCCTGGGGTGGGGATCAGGGCTCAGTGTACACCAGCAGGGTCTCCAGAGCAACAAATCCCCTGGACAGGCCACCTAGAGCCTTTGTGGGACAGCATGGCTCAGTGCTCTGCCCTGTGGCCTGGCAGGGCCTCTTCTGCTGACAGTGGATGTATGAAAAAACCTGGGCAGCAGTTTCCTATTAAAGTTGGGCCTTATTGCCCATTTCCAAGACAGTTATCAGTTTGAGCTCTCAGGGTCTCTAATCTGAAAAGACAACTGACAGTGGGTGTGGCCCCCCTTCACGTGGACTTGGTGCCCTGTGTTGGATGACAGGGGCCTTGCAGTTAATAAAACAGTAACTTCTCCCCAGGCCAGAATATGTTTGTGTGTGTGGTAGGGAAAGGGTAGGCAGGATGGAAGTGGGATGAGTAGGGATCTGGGGGTGATCTCATTCTTCCACACCCTAAAGGATGAGGAGATGGAGGGTCACAGGTGGAGAGACTCTTTAGCCACACAACTGTGAAGAGAGGGCTATTTGGTCATGGAATTCACATTCTGCCCCCAGTGGCAGGAGTGGGAACTAGGGGGATCTTGGGAGTTGAGTGTCCTTGGGGATCACAGACCATAGAGACAAAAGCTGTCAGGCGTGGGCAGGGAGGGTGCCCAGGCCATGCATTCAGCTGACTTGCTCCTGGGGGTTTGTTCCGAGATCCCACTCAGGTGAGCTGAACTTGCTGCATTGTAGCTCTGATAGGGTGATGTTTTGAGTAAAGCCCAAATCTCAGGTTTTCATATCTCCCAGGCAGAATTTATGTCAGGGGGTGGTGGCCTGTTTGGGGATGAGGGAAGGGTGAGGGGGTTCCAGGTCTGTATTAGTCTGTTTTCACACTGCTGATAAAGACATACCCAACACTGGGTAATTTAAAAGATGTTTAGGCCGGGCGCAGTGGCTCAAGCCTGTAATCCCAGGACTTTGGGAGGCCGAGATGGGCGGATCATGAGGTCAGGAGATCGAGACCATCCTGGCTAACATGGTGAAACCCCGTCTCTACTAAAAAATACAAAAAACTAGCCGGGCAAGGTGGCGGGCGCCTGTAGTCCCAGCTACTTGGGAGGCTGAGGCAGGAGAATGGCGTAAACCCAGGAGGTGGAGCTTGCAGTGAGCTGAGATCTGGCCACTGCACTCCAGCCTGGGCGACAGAGCGAGACTCCGTCTCAAAAAAAAAAAAAAAAAAAAAAGATGTTTAATGGACTCACAGTTCCACGTGGCTGGGGAGGCCTCACAATCATGGGGGAAGGGGAAAGGCACATCTTACTTGGCGGCAGACAAGAGAGAATAAGAGCCAAGCAAAAGGGAAACCCCTTATAAAACCATCAGATCTTGTGAGACTTATTCACTACCACAGAACAATATGGGGAAACCACTTCTGTGATGCAATTATTTCCCACCTGGTCCCTCCCACAATGCATGGGGATTATGGGAATGACAATTCAAGATGAGATTTGGGTGTGGATACAGTCAAACCATATCAAGGTCATCTGAGAGTTGTACCCCAAGGAGGTGATTCCTGGGGAAGAGCTGAGTGTCCTGAGGCTGCCAGGTCTGGAGGAGGAGACACAGGGTCTGGCAGGGGCTATCCCGCAGGGACCATGGGGTCAGTGGGGAGCTCAATGGGGAGCCCCGGGGCAGATTTCAGTTCCATTCAGAGGAGGTTTTGCTTGTTCAGAGCTGCACCCCACCTTGTGAGCTGCCTGGTAAGTGAGTGAGGGCTGCATCACTGCAGGCATGCAAGCAGAGTCTGGGCAAGCCCTGCTAGGGCCTCCCAGGCTGCAGATGGCTACAGGGTCCTACTGACAACACACTCCTACCAGGGCTGGGGGTGGCCTGAGCCAAGCACCCTCCTGTCCAGGGGCATCCAGGCGCCGTCCTTCCCTTTCTCCCCCAGCTGCTGGGTATGCGTCTTCAGGTGTGGCTAAAGGACGGGGCGTTCAGGGAGAGACCCAGTCCTCTGCCCCCAGCCACCTTATCTGCTCCCTCACCATCTCTAGTGCCTTCTGACTCAAGGACTACTCTCACATCTGCTCTTTCCCAGCTCCGTGCCTCTCCCCCAGCCACTCAAGTGGCTTCTCCCATGTGAAATGCTCCCTCTTGCTTTCCTTTGCAGGCCTGGAGCTAAGGACAAGTTCTCCTGGGTCAGAGCTCCATGCAGTGCAGTTGCAGAGTTTGTGTGCGTAGCTCTGAGGGCTGAGGTGGGGCACAGGAGGAGCCACTGGGTCCTGAGGCATGGGGAGGGCATTCTGGAGGGCAGGAACAGCTTGAGCAAAGCTATGGAGGCCAGAAGCTGAAATAGAGCAGGTCAGGGTGCTGGCTGGCCCAGCAGGTCCAGCTGCAGATATGGGCAGGAAGAGGTGAGGTGGGAGTGGGAGGTTTTTAAGAGACCCATTGAGGAGCTGCAACTGTTTCTTCCATCCTGGGGAGCCACAGAGGGTGTTTGAGCAGGGTGTGCAGTTCTGAAAGTGTGAAGGGTGGGCAGGGGAGCGCTCACGGGCTGAGATGGTGTAGATATCTGCAGGGACAGGCCATCTGCACAGGCAGGTAGAGTGGGGGAGAGAGGGTGGGAAGCGGGGGTAGAGCTGACATGGAGGCCTGGAGTGATGGGCAGGGAGCAGGATGGAGAGGGGTGGGGACAGTCTCGGCTTCTGTCGCTACACTCTTCTTGAACAGACCCTCCAGCAGCTCCTTTGACACTGAGGCTCTGGTGGAGGAAAATATTAGTGTGGCTAGAACCTGATCTGGTCCCTGTCCTCCAAACCCGTGTGGCCTACGGTGGGCAGACCTCGGAGTGTTCTTTATTGTGGGTGGGGGCTTTGCTGGGAAGCTGGTGTTCAGGTGCCTGGTGGTGGCTAGGGAGGGGCACCGGGACAGTGGGCCAGGAGCCCCTAAGGGGCTAGCCCTAAGGACTGTCAGCACCATCAGCATGGAACTGGGTCTTGCCCCCTGAAAATGAACTCAGCAAGGCGGGGAAACTCACTTCCAGGTTCTCTGCTAGAAATTGAAGGTGCCCGTGACCCTCCCATGACCATTCCCCAGTGAGGCTTCCAATGCTTGCTGGGCCAAGCCAAGAAAAGACATTCAGAGGGTCCTCGACAAAGGATGTTAAGGTCCTCCAGAGGGCATGACTCCCCTTTGACCCCCAGGGCCCCTGTTCCTACCCTGTGCCAGGTCCCTGTGGGCTGGAGTTTGCTTTAGTGATGGCCTGACACTGAGCCATGCTCCCTGGACCTGCATGTCCCCATCGGTGACCTATATGGATGGGGGGTTGAGGGGTGGGGGGAGGGGAACCCATGAACTTGAGCCACTTGGATACCAACCTCATGGACAAGGGCAAGTGGCCCTTGGGAGCCTGTCACAGCCCTCAGGCACACTGATTGTGTGAACCTGTCTCACATGTTTACTGAGAACCTACTACATGCTGGAGAAATAAGGCCAGAGACATCCTCATGTGTCCAGCTGGGTGGCCATCAAGGCCCTGAGATGCTCTGTGGTGACTGATTTGCCTCCCAAGTGATGGGATTACCACATTCTGACTCTGGTGAGGCCTCTGGTAGTCAGAAAGTTCTTTCTGTCTTACCACTGCCTTGCCTGCTTGGGCTTAAGCCAACATTAGGGAAGCTGGTCAACCATTCAGGATGAAGGACATTCTAACCTCAGGCTGTTAGGGGAAGATGGCTTCATGAACATCCAAGTTCTCTGCTGTTCCACTGCTGAGCTCATCTTTCCCCAAGGAAGTGGTTCTGGTCAGACCAGAGAGTTCCAGCCATCCCAGGTGATGGCCTGGGACAGAGGTCCCCAGTGAGCCCCAGGCCCGGATGGGCTGGCCTTACAGATCAGGCAATGGGGAGGGCCCTGGGTTGGGACATACCAGATGGCCCTGGCTGGCTCCTCTTGCAGTGATCCCTGGCCCTGGGTTTGAGGGATGTGGGAAGTGCACACAACGCTGGCTCAGCCCAGTCCTTGTCATATGTGTGCCGTCGCCTTGCCGGTCTGGTACGCAGGGCCCCCTGTGTGGTTTCCTTGAACATGTGGCCTCCATCCTGTGGTGACCTCCCTGCCTGGGGCCATGCTGGGTGTACAGTCATTAGTGAGCAGAGCATCGAGTTCTGGAGCCAGTAGGCCTTGATTTGGGGCCTGGCTTCTTCACTTCCTGGCCAGCTAAGCTGAAGATGGGGATGGGTGGGTGGTCCCTGCTCTGTGCCCACCCTGGAGGCTGTAGCAAAGACTCCATGGAATGAGGTGTACATAAGGGGAGCCCAGCCCTGGCTGAGGAGGGAAACAGATTTCTAGGGCTAGGGGCTTGCTGTATGCAGCCCTGCGGTGCTGAGGCCACCTGCCCAAGAGGGCCATTGCTCCTCCCTCCCTCTGCTGCTGAGAGTCTCTATGGGCTCAGCATGGGGAGGCAAGATGTCTGGAGCCCAGCCCTCAAAGACTCCTGCCTGGCCCTCTGGCTAAGAGACATCTGGAGAGAGTGAGTGGGTCTTGCCCTGACCCTCATAAATGGGGGGTTACCTGCTGCTCTGACCCAAGGAGACTACTCAGTGGGGGCAGCTCCTCCCTGTGCCCAGTGCCTGTGCCATCTCCTGTTCCAGGCCCACATGGGGGATGGGCTAGGACACCTCCCTGGACTCACTTTGGACTTCGGCTGGTAGGAGACAAGGGCGCCTGGTGAGGCAGTCTTGGGATGGGACATGGGCCCTGCCCTGAGGTTGCACAATGGGAGAGGAGGGGGTAGCCAGATAAGCTGTGCCTTGAACAATGTGGAGCCAGGCATCACCCTGTGGGCTGGAGAATGTGACTGTCATTGCTTCTGACTGAGAAGGGACTGGGAGACACACCCAGAGCAGAGCACTCGACGGTCACTCTAGGGACAGTGGGCCACTGGAGTGAGAATGACAGGGCCCAGTTAAGAACGGCCGCTGCCTCCATTCCACATGTATGCCCATCACCTCCCTCGACTTCACGGCAGAGCTCACACGCCACAGACACCCTCCTTTCAGCAGCTGGGCCGTAAGTGTTTCCCACCTGCCAGTTTATAGCTGGGCTGGACACACAGTGAGGCCCCAGCCATCCAGACCACACGACTGTACAACTCTTCCCTCTGGAACACATTGGGGTTACCCCGACTGGGGAGAAGTGTCAGCTGCACAGCCTGTGCACCTTACTTTGAGGAAGAGGTGGGCTGCTAAGGCCAAGGTCATGAGGAGCAAGGCTGCTATCTCTCAGCACCGAGGATGACAGCAGTCACTACATTTTCCATTTTAAATGATCAAGCAACATGCGAGCAGAAATTCAAAGGCTGAGGGCACATAGGCCTCTAGCTGGGGAGTGCCCAGGAAGGAGCCAAGCCTGACCTCCCACTCATGGCAGGGGGCATTGCTGAATCAGTGTATCAGTCTGGGTCCAATCAGAAAACAGAAGCACACAGTGATTTATTTATTTATTTTTGGGGGGCACGGAGTTTCACTCTTGTTGCCCAGGCTGGAGTATAGTGGCGTGATCTTGGCTCACCACAACCTCCATCTCCTAGGTTCAAGCAATTCTCCTGCCTCAGCCTCCTGAGTAGCTGGGATTACAGGCATGTGCCACCACGCCTGACTAATTTTTGTATTTTTAGTAGAGACGGGGTTTCTCCATGTTGGTCAGGCTGGTCTCGAACTCCTGACCTCAGGTGATTCACCCGCCTTGGCCTCTCAAAGTGCTGGGATTACAGGCGTGAGCCACCATGCCCGGCCAACACACAGTGGTTTAAACAGAAGTTTAAGGCCAGGTGTGGTGGCTTACGCCTGCAATCCCAGTACTTTGGGAGGCTGAGGTGTGTGGATCGCTTCATTCCAGGAGTTTGAGACCAGCGTGGACAACATGGTGAAACTCTGTCCCCACAAAAAATACAAAAATTAGCCGGGCCTAGTGGCGTGCACCTGTAGTCCCAGCTACTTGGGAGGCTGAGGTGAGAGGATGGCGTGAGGCCAGGAGGTCAAGGCTGCAGTGAGTCGTGATGGTGCCACCACTCTCCTGCTTGGGTGACAGAGCCAGACCCTGTCTCAAAAAATTAAAAAAATACAAACATGAGAAGTTTAATATAAATATTGTTAAATTATGTTAAATAATTGTTAAAGGATGTAGACAGTCTCAATATTGCACACAGGGCTGCTGGAGAGCCCCCAGGAAAGGAAGATAAGGCCAGATGTGTGGCTCACGCCTGCAATCCCAGCACTTTGGGAGGCCGAGGCAGGCGGATCACCTGAGGTCGGGAGTTCGAAACCAGCCTGGCTAACATGGTGAAACCCGTCTCTACTAAAAATACAAAAATTAGCCAGGTGTGGTGGTGCGTGCCTGTAATTCCAGCTACTCGGGAGGCTGAGGCAGGAGAATCGCTTGAACCCGGGAGGCGGAGGTTGCAGTGAGCAGAGATTGTGCCACTGCACTCTAGCCTGGACGACAGAGCAAGACTTTGTCTCAAAAACAAAAAAGGAAGGTTAGAAGGGAGTCCCCTCTCCAGGGTCCCTCTTGAGGCCAAGCCACCAAGTGTAGAGGGTTGAGAGTGGTGGCTCTCAAACTCATCCATTCATTTGCTAACCCTAGAACCTTGATATCACCTCACATAGCAAAGTATATGATCCAGTTAAGGCTCTTGGGAGTTAAGCTCTAGTGAAGCTTGTCATGGGTGATCTGGTGGGTCACAGGCAGCCACACATGTTCTCATAAGAGACTGGCAGAGACACAGGGAGGACACTGGGAAGAGGAGGTGGCTATGTCACCAGAGACAGAGCCGGGGGAAATGCAGCTGCAAGTAAGGGAGTGCCAACAGCTACTACTAGGAACTGGGGGCAAGAAGCAAAGGAAGGGATCTCACCCAGAGCCCGAGGAGGATCAGCAGCCCCGCTGACACCTTGATGTCAGATGCGTGGCCCCCAGAGCTGTGAGGGAATCCATTTCTATTGTGTTAAACCACCAAGTGGATAACTTAGGTCAGCCACAGGAAACCAGTGCACTGAGGGAAGCCTGCGCGACAGTCAGCGTCTGCGGCGCCAGCTCCTCAAGGGCAGTGTGTTTGTCCTTGCTGTGTCCTCAGTGCCCCAGACAGGGCTTGCACACAGGAGGCGCTCCCTCAGTGTTCATGGGATGACTGACAAGAAAGGAAAAGACCAAAAATGTTACCCCAAGGCTTAAAAATCCTGCACTTCATGGGCTGGGCACAGGGGCTCACACCTCTAATCCCAGCATTTTGGGAGGCCAAGGCAGGTGGACTGCTTGAGCCCAGGAGTTTGAGGCCAGCCTGGCTAACATAGTGACTCCGATCCTACTAAAAATACAAAAATTAGCTGGCCGTGGTGGCATATACCTGTAGTATGAGCTACTCAGGAGGCTGAGGTGGGAGGATTGCTTGAGCCCAGGAGGCAGAGGTTGCAGTAAGGTGAGATAGTGCCATTGTACTCCATTCTGGGTGACAGAGGGGGACCTTATCTCGAAAACAAACAAACAAACAACCCAAAACCAAAACCAAAAACCAAAAAACAAAAAACATCCTGCACTTCTGGGTGGGGATAAAAGTGAGGCGCCAGGGCTGGCACCTACACAGATTATCCCTGCCTCCCAATCACACGGCCCCTCCTGAGGCATCTCTGCTGTCCTGCTGACCTAGAAGTCTCTGGCTCATGCAGGCGGCCAGCAGGTCTAGGCCAGTGCCCATGGTAGTGACAAATGAGACAATGAAAAAGAAAAACGGACCACCTCCCACTTCTGAAGATTGTGAGGGTGAAAATCTTATGGCCCTTTTAGTTTGGGCAGCACCCTCTGCTGAGCCATTTCCCCCCAGATGAGTGGCGTGGTAGGGACTTTTTGAGACAGGGTCTCACTCTGTGGCCCAGGTTGGAGTGCAGTGGTGCAATCATAGCTCACTGCAGCCTAGACCTTCTGGGCTCGAGTGATCCTCCTGCCTCAGCCTCCCTAGTAGCTGGGATTACAGGCACGTGCCACCATGCCTGGCTAATTTTTCTTATTTTTAGTAGACAAGGGGTCTCACTATGTTGCTCAGGCTGGTGGTGGGCACTTTGGGGCAGAGGTGTGCAAACATCACCCCGAGCATGACACTCCTAGGCACGTTTGTGGTCCCAGTGTGCCCCGTGCCCTGGCTGGAGCAGAGGGAGAATGGGGCTCCTGAGCAGTTTAGCTGGTGGGAGGTGTGAGGGGTGAGGCCTGCCGGGATTCCAATGGGAGCAGTGGGGAGCAGAGCTGCAGGGTGCTACCCTGACCCAAACTGCAGGGCAGTTCTGTAGAAGCAAGTTAGGGCCTCTCAGCTGCCGGCTCATTCATTCCTACCATCGTGCCAGGACTGACACACCTGGCCACCCAGGGAACATCTAAGGTCCCTGTGTGTCTTTCTCTGCTGTGAGCCTACCCTCCTCCCAGATGGAGCAGTGCTGCTCTGAGGGCCCATGTGGTGGTGACCCTAGACCTGTGCTGACCTCATGGTGGGCTTGCCCAGTGTCAGGGGTGCTTCTGCCTGCTCAGATCCTGGGACACCTGGATTCTAATCTCACCTCTCCTGCCTGCAGCAGGCAGAAGGGCCCTGGACAAGTATCTTCCCTAGTCTGGGCCTCAGTCCTCCGATATGTAATATCTGTCAGCTTAGGGAAGAAAATCCCTAAAACGCTCCGTAACTGTTCCCATGAGGGAAAGCGTTTTTTGTTTTGTTTTGTTTTTGAGATGGAGTCTTGCTGTGTCATCCAAGCTGGAGTGCAATGGTGCGATAGTGGCTCACTGCAACCTCTGCCTCCTGGGTTCAAGTGATTCTCCTGTCTCAGCCTCCCAAGTAGTTGGGATTACAGGTGTGAGCCACTGCACCTGGCCTGAGGGAAGGGTTCTGAGCAGTCAAGAGAACCAGGTTGTAGTAGCCAAGACTTGGGGGAAAAGGGTCCCACAGCACCGAAGCGGGTCTGATCTGTCTGGGGCACTGTCTGCTCCATTTCTTTCTTCATGTTCTTGCCCAACTGCTATGGAATAAGGGGTACTTAGGCTGGCCAAGGACCACCCATGGGAGCAGTCTGGCTTCCTGGGACAGATTTGCTCAGGGTGGCAAGAATATGCCTTGGTGCCTCCTTTTATAGGTGGGTAGACTGAGGACAAGTGAGGGGTGGGTCTTGCACCTGGGGTCACTTAGCATCCGCAGCCACTGGGACTCTGTATCGGGGTCAGTTTTTACCCATGGATGGGACCTGTTGTAACCGTGCCATGTCAGAGGGCCTGCGGTAGGGGTCTTTGGCCAGGTGGCACAAGTAGGAGGGTGGTCTTGGAACAGGGTGGGCACTTCATGGTTAGCCAGTTGCCAGGCCTCACTGGATGCCTCTGTGGCTCCTGTACCTTGGCCTGTGGGCGGGAGGTTGCCAGGACCATGGTCCCCTACAGAGGAGCCTGCAGCCTTGGGGCCCATCAGTCTCCATGGGATTGATTTGATCTGCTTGGTTTGTTCCAGGGAAGCCTGGGCAGAATTCTCCAGGGCAGCAGGGGTTGGGGCGGCAGGCTCCACGAAAGAGGTCAAGTTAGCATGGGGGACGCAGGGGCATCAGGTTGCTGGGACAGTGACCTAAGCTGGAGGGGGTTAACTCCAGGGACCTCTGTCTGTGATATACACTTACTCCCTAGAGATGCCAAAGGTGAGCTGGCCCTTGAGACAGCCCTGGTCCCTTTTGTCCCACCTGGCCACTTCTGAAAGCCCACCACCCTCTCATTAGCTCAGGAAGGCTGCCTGGAGGTGGAATCCTTTAAGAGAAAGGAGGAAGTAGGGCCTGGTAGGAACCTGTCCTAGGGACGCACATGTGCCTTCCTGCCGTGACAGCCTAGGCAGGGGAGTGCAGGCCTTTTTCTCCCGTGGGACAGGCCTGAGGTAGAGCTCAGGTCCTTTTGGAGACCACTTCTCACCCAAGACTTTGTAGAAACAGTGAGAGGGGCCTGCTCCTGTGCCAGCTTTCAGTGGTGGGACAGAATTTTCTCTTTCATGTTAGAGTGGGACAGGAAGTCAAACAGGCATATACAAGTACCAGTTTCTTCTAATTTCCTATTATACTGCAATAGTTCTAAAACTACTAACAGTTGGGTAACAAGAAAAAAACAGTTATCTGGTTGATGTATTCTTTATTATGTAACAATTATTTCTGAGACAAAATCCAATTCAAAACATATTACTGAGGATTCTATATTAGTATATTTTGGAAATGGTATAATCCAAACCTGATTTTCTAATATATTTTCTTATATAACACTTAAGGAATTTTTCACTCCCATTATTTGGCTCTGGAAAATCTTTACAGGAAACATTTGTTACACTAGAAATCAAAATTTAAGTAGAGTTGTTAGGCACAGTTAAACGGGATGATATACACAAACTATAATAATTACAAATCAGTACTTCTTTTGAATACACAATTGAATGTAAAAGCTTTTAAAATAATCAGTGTCTTAGATAAATATAAAACATACTGCAAGAACTGATTTTAACATCCCCTTTACTTTCTAATGCTTTTCAGAAAAAATTCCTTTCTGATTCATTCAGCAGCAAGAGCCCAAAAATGGTGTTCCAAGCCAGGATTCACCTTGTCCTCTTCAGAAATGACCTGAAGAGCTTTTGGATTGGTTAAAAATATTGCCCGATGGAATCTTAGGGTAAACCCGAAGAGCTAAAAGCACTGAATCCAGAGATCAGGTCTCTCGGCCGTGCTGGGGACACCATCGACCACTTGGGGTTAAATTGTATTGCTATGAATGAGAGGTGACTCTGAGGGGCTTTCACCAGGCCGGGGCTAATGAAAGGGTTTCAAACATCAGTAAGAACAGGAAGATCAGGGTTGAGAAGAGTGACAAGAAATCCTGAATAGTCTGAACCATTTTACACTTGATTCTATTTCTTAGAGCTCTTTGGGAAACAGGCAAGGATTTTCCTGGATAGTGTTTGCCCATGAAACAAATGAGTCATCTCGCTAAATGATTCAAAAACCATTTCCTGTTGGTTTTTTACTACTAACAATTATAATATTTTAATGGATAGGATAAATTATGGGTTTAAAATTAAATTCTCCGTTAATGCACATGTTTTACTAAACTGGTTATCAGACCGCTTATGACAATGTCAGTACCATATATTCAACTGCTTTTAGTCCTTCCAGTCTTTCTCTTGGGCAAAATTGGTGGTTATCTAATTTTTGCTACCTATCAATCACCTGTTTTGGACATTAACTGTCAATTACTGGCTGCAAAATATGTGTGTGTATATTTACATGAGATGTAACTATACAGATGCATGTTGAATTGCAGACAAGAGTTCCATTATTTCAGAGCTATACTCTGAATGTGAGACCTTTGTATTTAAACACACATACCTCTCCAGCCCAACCCAACATTCATTCATATAAAAATATATGACTATTGTAGAATCCTTCATTTACATATCACTAAAAATACGTTCTTTCATTCTAACATCTTTTTATCTAGCCTTGTCAACCAACATCATAAGACTGGGATATAAAATATTTTTATTAGTTACTTATTTATTTTAAATTATTATTATTATTTTTTTGGGACAGGGTCTTGTTCTGTTGCTCAGGCTGGAGGGCAATGGTGCCATCTGGGCTCGCTGCAACCTTGGCCTCCTGGGCTCAAGTGATCCTATCTTAACCTCCCTAAGTAGCTGGGACCGCGAGAATGAGCCACCACGCCTGGCCTATAAAACCTTTTTAAAATACATTTCCTGGCAGAAATTAACTTTTTTTTTTTTTAAAGTCTACTTTTAAAGCAGCAGTTAGAAACTTTGTTCTTATGATATGTAAATAATACTGTTATATCAAATTGTGGATTTAAATATTTTTAATTTAAGTTCCTTTCTTATCTCTTAAAAAAATAAAACAGATTTCTGTGTTACTTAATGGCTTCTCCATTCTTCCAATTCCAAGGAATACAAAGGTCTCCATCTTGCATAACAGAGTAAAAATGTGAAATGCAGAGGTGCATCCCATGTAGGTAAGGCAGTGATTGTTCTAGAAGTCTCTTACAACAATCCACCATTTGTATACTAGAAATGCTGGGCTCTTTATATAACTTCTCCAAAGAAAATTTCTTTGTTGATGCCTGTATCAATTCATTTTCAATAACTTTTAACCTATTATATAGAAAATAAAAATATTGTCATAAGCTATAACCAAATAAAAGAATACACAATGTAAATATATTCTTACATATTGGGGCCATAACTCTGCACTCACAACACCGAAAATGCCACCCACAAAGGCCAAATTATACATTTGGAAGACATGCCAATAGCCACCATGTGTTAAATCTTTTGAGTTTCTGTGACATGGATCTCTAAAAGTATTTGGTAATGTTTTTAGCAGTAAAGGGCTAAAAATAACATAAAATTTAAAAAGCTCTTATATCGCCTTACCTAGCAGCTGTTAGTGACTGAAGGAAGCAGAAAATGAAGTATATAAAACCCCTAGTTTTAGGACCCACCTAAAGTTTAACCCTTGGGCAGTAATGCTGTCTAAAGGTTTCCCAGATAAAAGCAGACTCACAGAAAACCAGGATCCTGAGGAGGACAGGTTCTCTTCACTCTTACTCTCCTACCTCACCAGCCCCCCGTCTGTTCCCTCCCCTCTGCCTGAGGTTACAACTCTCTTATTCTATCAGGGGCTTCAGTTCAGGTCTACAAAGTATACGATTCTAGGCAGAACTCAGTGTCTCAAATACTTTCTCCCACAGGTGGCAAGTGCTTAGGGATATGGTGTTTTGATAAGTGGATTCAATGCGCTACATCTAGACCAACACATGAGTTACTCAGCAAGCCCATTTAACAACGTGAATAAAGCAAAACTGCCATGGTCGTGTCCCTGAGCCAGTCTATTTAAAATACTTCATTGGTTTAAAATGTCCAAATATCTTACATTTAATCACCCTTAAACTCTGCCTAGAAAAGTAGGTACTATAAAATTTCCATAAACTAGACAGTAAAAACAGAAATGGTCACAGCAGTTAGTTACCCTGGCCTATAATACTGATCACTTTCTCAAGTGCTGTTTGCTTTTTCTGTAAGATTACTCTCCTACACAGTGCTGCTTAGAGAGTCAAGCAGACAGACAGCAGTCAGGGCTGATGGTTCTGAAAATGTTTCACAGCTGGGCCTGCTTCTAATCTCTCCAGGATTAGACAGAAAGAACCCTTAAACTTCTATCAATAGGAGGGGATGAGTAACTTTTTCTGTAAAGGTATTTTTCACTTGTCAAGAAAAGATATTAACAACTATGCTTAGAAATGAGAAGCCTTGCAGTGTGACCATGTTACTGCATAGTTCTCCAACAATACATCTTTAAAATCTGGGCAAGACTCTCATTCTCATTCCTTTTAGAAGCTTACAGTCTCATCCCAGGGTTTCCCAGACCCATGGGTCACAAGCTTTATTCTTCTGAGGTGCAATCTTAGAAAAGCATTGAGAAGGTAGCCCTTGTTAAGGTTCCCCAGGGCTGTCCCCTCAACAGGAAAATAATGTGTACGAGGCTTTCCTCATCCTTGTGTGCCTCTACAGTCAGCAGGAAATTTTTTTTTTTTTTTTTCCTGAGATGGAGTCTTGCTCTGTTGCCCAGGCTGGAGTGCAGCGGCATGATCTTGGCTCACTGTAACCTCTGCCTCCCAGGTTCAAGCGATTATCCTGCCTCAGCCTCCCAAGTAGCTGGGATTACATGCATGCACCACCATGCCCGGCTATTTTTTGTATTTTTAGTAGAGGCAGGGTTTTGCCATGTTGGCCAGGCTGGTCTTGAACTCCTGACCTTAGGTGATCCGCCCCGCTCAGCCTCCCAAAGTGCTGGGATTACAGGTGTGAGCCACCGTGCCTGGCCTTGAGAAAGGGTCTCGCTGTTGCCCAGGCTGGAGTATCAGTGTCGTGACCATGGTTCACTGCAGCCTTGACCACCCAGGCTTAGGCAAACCACCTGCCTCAGCTTCCCAAGTAGCTGAGACTACAGGTGCACACCACCATACCCAGCTAATTTTTAAATTTTTTGTAGAGATGAGGTCTCACCATGTAGCCCAGGCTGGTCTTGAACTCCTGGGCTCAAGTGATCCTCCTGCCTTAGCCTGCCAAAGTGCTGGGATTATAAGTGTGAGCCACCATGCCCAGCCTTTAGTTACTGTTTCTACTACATGCATCAGAACTACTTAAACATTCTTCTATTACTGTACATTTTGATTGTTTCCAACTTATCTAAGTGATTTTAAAATTTGAAATATATGATATAGAGTAAAAGGAAACATCTGAGTGGGTTACTACGAAAACATTAAGTGGGGAATGCCCCTGCTAGGGAGAGCTGGCTGATTCTCAGGCGCAGGTTGCTCTGGGTTATTACCACCCTACAGAAGAACTGTGAACTAGGCTATCACCAGCCTCCCAAGGACGGGGGGCTCCACAGGCATCAAACACTGTCTACATGCCAGCCAGGCAGTGCCAGGAGACAGGACCGACCAGTCATACAGTTTTGGGTTGTATATACCAGCTTAGAATAGTGTGGGCTTTTTTCCTTTTTTTCTTTAACTGTTCAGCAAGCTGAGTGTCCTGCAGAGCTGCTACTCTGAGGACCCTGTGAGCATGGGTGGCCTCTGGCTCCTTTTCTTTTGAACTAGAACAACTGAGAGCTTTACTCTTTTTTATTAGGTTCATGTAAAAGGAATTGCAACTTTTGCTATTTTTTTTTAATGGCAAAAAACTGCAATTCTTTTTGCACGAACCTAATAAAATAAACTATGTTTCCACTTAAGAATCTACCTTGCAAGTTAAAAAGTATCTGAAAACCACTCTCTAGGAACATGCTTCATGGAAGGAAAGAAGTTAGTCTGCATCACTGCTCTGCGAATATAATGAAGGTGTCTTACTAGGGCAGGGACAGCAGAGCTAAGGAAGGAAAGACAGCAAAGGCGAGGAGAGGCTCCTGGGCCCAGAGTCAGGGGCACAAGGATGATGACTGAGCGGGAAGGAAGGCTGGGACCAGCAGCAAGTGCTTCCTCTCCTTGGGGGCTAAGTATAGGGATGAGGACTCTGGGGCCCAGAGCCAGAAAAAGGCTAAGGAAGCAGGTGAAAGGTCAATGGGTATTTCCTGAAGGCCCCTTGTGTGCCAGGCACCCATCCCAGTTGGCACCGGAGGGAACAAAATAGACTGAAATCTGCCCTCAGCGAGCTTACCTTCTTTTGGGAAGGAGAGAGAGAGAACACATTAATAAGGAAACAGCAAATTTGCTGAGGTGGATGGAGAAAGGCGGGCCGGCTGAGGTGGAGAGGAGAGTGCAGCAGAGGGTGGGGGCTCCATGCTGCAAGTTGTGTGGCCAGAGAAGGTGGAATGTGAGCAGGGCCTGAGGAAGCTGCGATTTCTGAGGAAGGAGGACCTCAGGCTGGGGGAAAGCACACAGGCCCAGGAGCGGATGGATACATGTCAAGAGTGCTCGAGGAGGATGAAAAGGCTGGAGCAGAACGAGTGAGAGGAGAGTCCCAGGAGCTGAGCTGAGAGAAGCAAGGGAGTGGGCAGAGGGTCTGTGGGCACTGGGCAGAGGAGTGGGCAGAAACTAGCTCTGACTAGTGGGCACTGGGCAGAACCTAGCTCTGACTAGGTTCCCACTGCTGCTCTGACGAGAGTCCACTGCGGGCTGGGGAGGTGCTGAGTGTGGAAGCCTGAAGACCAGACAAGAGGCCATCACAAAATGATGGAGGCTCAGACCAGGTGCAGCAGGAAAGGAAAAGAGAAGAGGTGAGTTTCTTTCTGGGTCTGCTCTGAAGGTGGACTGGGGCAGGGAGTGAGACAGGGGAGAGGAATCAAGATGACTTGCTGGTTTTTATTCGCCTGAGCAACTGGTAGGACGGAACATTCACAAATTGACCTATTTGAATGTTTTTCTTTTTACTTTGCTTTCTCACAACGTAATAGCATTACTCGAAAGCTATAAAATGGTCACAGAGAAAAAGAGAAAAAGCAGCTGATAGGTTATAGCAAACAAAATCATCAGTCCTAATGATGAACAGTTGGCTAGAATTGTTCTTGAGGGTTAAAGCAGCCATAAAATTGAGAAAAGAAATAGCAGTAACAAATACTTAACAGCCAATCAAGAGGTAGGGTGTGATAGGATCTGGCCTACTGAGTTGTCATCAGTTCCATAAGGAAAACAAGAGATGCTGCTCCTTCATTTATTTTATACATAAAATGATCTCGCTGTCTCTTGCTCAAAGAATGGCTTCCATGGTTAGTTGCCATCCCTTCTATTTATTTATTTTTCTGAGACAGAGTCTCGCTCTGTCGCCCAGGCTGGAGTGCAATGGTGTGATCTTGGCTCACTGCAACCTCTGCCTCCTGGGTTCAAATGATTCTCCTGCTTCAGCCTCCTGAGTAGCTGGGATTACAGGTGTGCACCACCACGCCTGGCTAATTTCCATATTTTTAGTGGAGACGGGGTTTCACCTCAAGTGATCTGCCCACCTCGGCCTCCCAAAGTTCTGAGATTACAGGTGTGAGCCACCAAACCTAGCCTCTCTCTATATTTAAAATTCCTGACTTTTAAAAAGAGCACTTTCTGGAAACTGAACCTCAAATGAACAGTAAGGCAGGAGAACTGCTTCCACTGGCACCCTGCTAAACAACCAGGTCCCATTATCCTGTCCTCTCTTCTCCTTGAAACTTCCCTCCATGGACATGTGGATTGGCATTCTCTCCAGCTTCCACCCTATTCCCTGCCGTTGCCTTCCCTTGTCCCCTATGCTCCCAGGGTGTCAGCTTTGGCTCTTCCCACTGGATTGTGCTGCAGCTACCACTGGCAAATTTACAGCACTCACATCTCCTACTAGAAACAATTCCAGGAGGCAGAGATCATGTCTGAGTCTTTCTATCAATGGCATTGAACTCAGCTTTGGGCACATAGCAGTCATAGTAAATGATGGCTGAGTAAATGACCTCATTTCTTCATAGGTGATACATAAAACAATATCAAGCAATGTCTTACCACCTACAAAACAGGAAACTGTTGGCTATAATAGGACTCCTTCAAAGATACAAACAACATAAAAACAACACTGCTTAGGAACTAAAATGATACATATTTTTTTTGAGAAAGGATTTCATTATGTCACCCCGGCTGGAGTGCAGGGGTGCGATCACAGCTCACTGCAGCCTTGGCCACCTAGGCTCAATCAATCCTCCCACCTCAGCCTCCTGAGTAGCTGGGACACAAGCAAGTGCCACCATGCCTGGCTAATTTTTTTTTTTTTCTCACCATATTGCCCAGGGCTTCACCATGTTGCCTAGCCTGGTCTTGAACTCCTGGGCTCAAGTGATCTCCTTGCCTCGGCCTCCTAAAGTGCTGGGATTACAGGCTTGAGCCACTGTGCCTGGCCTAAAATGATTTTTTAAGGTTTCTTCTCAACTTAATTAAAATGCAGATAAAGTTTTCTTTATATCAACAGTTAAAAGGTTTATTATCTTTCTTTATCTCTCTCTGTCATCCAGGCTGGAGTGCAGTAGCGTGATCTTGGCTCACTGCAAACTCCGCCTCCTGGGTTCAAGCCATTCTCCTATCTTGGCCTCCTGAGTAGCTGGGACTAGAGGTGACCGCCACAACACCTGGATAATTTTTGTATTTTTAGTAGAGATGGGGTTTCACCATGTTGGCCAGGCTGGTCTCAAACTCCTGACCTCACAAGTGATCTGCCTGCCTCGGCCTCCCAAAGTGCTGGGATTACAGGCATGAGCCACTGTGCCTGGCTTAAGACGATTTTTTTACTTTAAGGTTTCTTCTCAATTAAGATACAGATAAAGTTCTTTTTATATCAACAGTTTGAAAAATTTTTAACAATAAAGATTCTTATTAATCAAGAAATAATCAATACTTTTCCTTGTTGCCAGTCTTTTCCATCTGGAAAATTCCTTGCTGATATTCTTATTTTTCATTCTGCTCCTGAATTGACTTTTAAGAAGCTGAACTTCTCAAACTGAGGTCCGTGGTGGTAACATAATTTAGGTAGGGAATAAATAAATATGGAATATCTACAAATTAGTCAATTTCCTAAGCTTCATACTGTTTCCAGGTCCCATATTTATGAGTTCCAAATATCTGAAGTTTTCAGTTAGACGGAATGATCTGACTTTACAGAGGACTGGCAGTACTTACTCTTCCTTTCTTTTCATGTTCTCTCTTGCCTGCTGAGCTTTGGTGAGAATAAACCACTGGAGATTTGCTGGATCACAGAGTGTTGGAATATTAAAATGCCCGAGTTCATGCAAGCTTGGAGCATATCTGTCACTGAAATAAAATATACATTAAAGGAAAAACCACTGACCCTCTCTTCTCCCCCACCAGAGAAAATGTTTTATTAGTCTTCAGGAAAATAAAAAAAATCATCAAGAAAAGCCACCTCAAAAAGTGCAGCAACTTAAAGCTTTGCTGCCCACAAAGACACACTTCTTCAGGATCACGACCTACTTGCAAGCCCTCTGACCTTCCTTATCTGTCACATGCAAGGGGTGACCTGCTGCCCAGTGAGGTTGTCAGAGCTAAAGACAGAATGCATATAAGTACCCAACACAGTGCTCAGCAAACAGTGTATACACCACAAATGTTGGCTACTGATTTACTATTAGTTTAATCTTACAATGTTTTCCATTGGATTGACTTTGCCCAGTAAATCTGCTCAGCAATATATTCAAAGAATGTTCTAGACATTAAATCCTTCAATCCTCCCATGCTGGCTTTTCTAGAGTGTAGAAGAGGGTTGCTAACACAAGTAGTGGCATTTTCTTCTTTAATTCTTAAGAACTACCCATTGAAATACAAAACAATTTAATGCGTTTACACACACAACCCACCTAGACGAAGGAATAAAAGTAATCCTTCTATCTTAGATATTTACCTGTTAAGCATCATTTGTAAACCACGCAAACTTCGAGGGTGAAATGGTATTCTACTTTTCAACAGTCTATTATAAAACACATCAAGAAGAGAGTAATATTCTTCAAGTGTCAATACTGGCTGTAATTCTTCAATATAAACAACTTGTATGCCACCTAAAAGATAGCTTATTTGGTCTTCTAAAATCATCAGCCTCCTCTGAAGGTCAAAATAACTTGGCAATCTTTCAAAAAGCTACAGTGTTAACAAAGGGAAAGAAACAATTAGCTTTATGTTACTATAATTTAATTTTAGAATTCCAATAAATGGCATTAAGACATTTTTAACAAGAAAATGATTTTCATTGAAAGAAAGTTCAAGTAAGAGATAAAAAAAAAACCTTAATTGAATTCTGGAAATATTAATATTCAAAACAAGCCACTGTAAATCTTTGGGATTTTTAGATGGGCATTTGTAAGGTTCTAAAATAAAATATGCTCCAAATAAAAGTCAGTCCAGGCTGGGCGCGGTGGCTCAAGCCTGTAATCCCAGCACTTTGGGAGGCCGAGACGGGCGGATCATGAGGTCAGGAGATCGAGACCATCCTGGCTAACACGGTGAAACCCCGTCTCTACTAAAAAATACAAAAAAACTAGCCGGGCGACGTGGCGGGCGCCTGTAGTCCCAGCTACTCGGGAGGCTGAGGCAGGAGAATGGCATGAACCCAGGAGGCGGAGCTTGCAGTGAGCTGAGATCTGGCCACTGCACTCCAGCCTGGGCAACAGAGCGAGACTCTGTCTCAAAAAAAAAAAAAAGTCAGTCCTAATCCTAAGCACTATTATTTAAATATTTAGGTAAGAATCTTCAATTAGTTTAGAATTATTAAATGGTATAATAAAGGTTTTAGAAATAAAGTGTATGTATTTCAACTCAGTCTATTCCTTCAAAATTTACTTTAAAGTAACTAAACTCAATTAAGTGCAATAAATACGATTGCGCACCTACCATATATGTAAGCACTGAGTTGGGCACTTGAAGGGTACAGATTGTAAGAGTTTGTCCCTGTTTGGTTGGCACTCACAGTTGGGGTACAAGGAAACAAAAATCCAAATTTAGCATGCTAAATGCCAAATCAGGGTGAGTGGATACAGAGGAGGTTCAGGCAAAAGTTTCTAAGGGCGTCTAATTCGATCAGTCTTAAACATTAAGTAAGATTTAGAAATGGCACGTGAATGTAAGGGCTGTTTTGGGGGAAGGAAAAAGAGCATGTGCAAATATGGAACCATGAGAAGGAGCAACATGTTTGGAAACAATAAGGAGTTTGGTATGGCTGGCACGTGACCTGCTGCAAGGGAAAGGAAAGAGAAGGGCTCAAGGCGGATGTAGGGGCTGGGTCAGGGAAGGACCACTAAGGACTTAAGATTTTCTATTAAAAGCCAGGGTCTTTTAGAAGAGTTGAAAGGCATTAAAAACTCTGCTATAATAAAAGCAATAGCTGTGTAAAAATTCTACAGATTACTTATAATCTACTTTTAACATCTTGTGGAAAATAATTTTACTCCCTATTTTTCAATTTTTCTATGGGTTACTCATGTATATCTGGTAACTACATTTTAAAAACTTTTTGTTTTGAGATAATTGTAGATTCATATACCTTTCACTTAACAGTACATCTTATACAATTATTGGTATAATATCACAACCAGGAAATTGACATTGATACAATTCATTAATCTTACTCAGAGGTCATCAGTTTTACTTGCATGCATTTGTGTATTTTTCACATGTGTATTTACTTTATTATATGTGTATGGAGCCATGTGACACTGCCACAGTCAAAACACACAGGAATTCCATCACAGGGATCCCGTTCATAGCACTGACACCTCTGCTCCCCTCTCTCTACTTCCTGGCAACCACGAATCTTTTCTTCCTTTCTATCATTTTATTATTCCAAGGATGTTATATAAATACAGTCAAACAATTTGTAACCTTTTGAGACTGACTTTTCACTCAGCACAATGCCCTTAAGATCCATCCAGTTGCTGCGTGTATCAATAGCTCACTCCTTTTCACTGCTGAGTAGAATCCTATGGTAGGGATGTACCAGTTTGTTTAGCTATTCACACACTGAAGAACATTCTTTTCCTAGTTTTTGGCTATTATAAACATTCATGTACAGGTGTTTGTGTGAACATAATTTTTCATTTCTCTGCTGTAAATACCTGAGGGGGACTGCTGGGTCATGTTTAGTTTTGTAAGAAACCATTATAGTCTTTTTCCAGAATGCCTGTACCATTTTACATTCCCATCAGCAATGCATGAATGACCTATTTTTTCTGCATTCTCACCAGCATGTAACTATTTTTCATTTTAGCCATCCTGGTAAGTGTGTAGTGATAACGCACTGTGGTTTTATCTATCTATCTATCTATCTATCTATCTATCTATCTATCTATCTATCTAATCTATCTTTCTATCTTTCTATTTATTTTGAGACAGAGTCTCACTGTGTTGCCCAGGCTGGAGTGCAGTGGCACAATCTCAGCTTACTGCAACTTTCGCCTCCCGGGTTCAAGTGATTCTCCTGCCTCAGCCTCCCAAGTAGCTGGGACTATAGGCGCCTGCCACCATGCCCAGCTAATTTTTTTTTTTTTTTAAATTTTTAGTAGAGACGGGGTTTCACTGTGTTTACCAGGTTGGTCTTGAACTCCTGACCTCGTGATCCACCTGTCTTGGCCTCCCAAAGCACTGGGATTACAGGCGTGAGCCACAGTGCCCGGCCAATGAATATGTTTTTATGTGCTTACATGTCATCTGTACATTCTCTTTGGTGACATGTCATTTCATGTCACCGTTTTTGGTTGGACTGGTTTTTTTAGTAGCCCTTTTTAGTGGTTTTTTTTTTAACTGTTGAATTTTGAGAGTTTTAGATTGCCCTTTTTTAGTTGGATTGGTTTTTTCTTTTCCTGCTGAAATTTGAGAGTTTTGAAATATATTCTAGATATAATATCTTTGTCAGATATGTAGTTTGCAAGTATTTTCTACGAAATAAATATTTGATTTGAACAGACGTTTCACTAAAGAAAATATGTGGATGACAAATAAGCACATGAAAAGATGCTCACCTTTATTTATTATTAGAGAAATGCAAATTAAACATTGAATGAGATTGTACCACAGAGCTGACTGACTAAAATTAAAAAGATGACCATAGTTAAGTGTTGGCAGTTTTTTAAAAAGTTAAAATACTCTACCATATGATCCAACCATTCTATTTTAGGTATTTAGCCAAGAGAAAGGAAATATATGTCCATATATTTGTACACAAATGTTCATAGCAGCTTTATTTGTAATAGTCACAAAGTGATACGACCCTATGTCCATCAACAGGTGAATGAATAAACAAACTGTGGTATTTTATACAATGAAATAGTACATAGTAATAAAAAGGAATAAACTCTCAATACATGCAACAGCATGAATGAATCTCAAAATGAGACAGTGAAAGAAACCAGACACAAAAGTTTGCAAGCCCTATGATTCCACTTACATAAAACTCCAAAACTAAGCTATAGTGACAGAAAGCAGACCAGTGGTTGCTTGGAGAGGGGGTGGTGAGATGGGAGGGAGTGTTTACAAGGGGCCATATGCTCCAGGTGTTGGATACGTTTGCTATCTTGACTGTGATAATGGCTTCATGGGCATACATATATGTCAAAATACCAAACAACACACAAGAAACATGTGCAGTTTATTAAATGTCAGTTATACCTCAATAAATCTGTTAAGAACAAGTAAAACAAAACAACAGAATATAGGCTTTCAGGCTGTGCTTCAGAAAAGAATGCAATATTACCAGACAAAAACTGCCTTAAAAATCAGTCTTCCTTCTTAAGTATTTTAAGTATATGAGATTTCAGCATCTGATCTGAAAACAGCTGACACTATGATGAAAAACATTAAAAAACAAAAACAAAAACAGAACACAATTTTTTTTTGGCTCATTAACATTATAGCATTGTTGGAAATGAAAGTATATGAATGACAAGAAGTTTTTAATTTTAAGGCTCTTTCTTACTTTTGTCCAGTGATGATGGACATCCATTGTTCCTAGCATCACATGGCCCACTGCACTCATGCCAGAACGGTCTGTAAATATGATTGTACACCCTGATGATAAAACACAAAACCTTTGGTCATGGTCGAGGTACTTCATTCTTTCTGCATTGTGCCAATAGTGTATAAACTCAGGATTAAATTCAGTACAAGCTTAAAGGCTAATTTTATGCCACTGCTTTATTCAAAGAACAGGTTTAAAAGTTCAGCTATGATAAAGTTACTTGGTTTTTCCATTAAAATTTATAGATGTACATAGCAGCTAGGTGATTTTTTAAAAGAAAATGGAAAATGTTTACCTTTTGCTTTTTTAAGTGTTTCCAAATTCTGCTGTGCTAAGCGGCTTAAACTATGAAGCTGGCTACAGCGGTGGGCGACGCCCCAGCTCCTCTGCCACCTAGGCCAACAGAGCACACAAGCATGTTAACAAGTGGCACCCCGAAGAAGGAGCAAGCACTCACCACAACTACTGGAGTCCTTGGGAAGCCAATGAGTCTCTTTCTGAAGCAGGCACATCACATGTTTAGATTGATCATATGTTTCTAAGCTAGTTAATTTTTAAATAAGCAACCACATGGAAAATGAATTTTTACCAGAGGGCAGAAATATTATTACTATGCTCAGGTATCCAAAGATTTAAAAAAAGCAAATATATGATGTTTCTATTTAAAAATAGGATGATGAAATGGGAAAACTTTGAAAAAAGTATTTTTCTTTTTCACATTGTTATAATGATGATGGTTTTGTTTTAGATTCAAGTTCCAACTAGGAATTCCAGTTAGGTTTATCAGGTTCTCTTTTCTGTTTTTGAGACAGGGTCTCACTTGGTCGCCCAGGCGGGAATGCAGTGGTGTAGTCATGGCTCACTGCAGCCTTGACCTCCTCTGCTCAAGAGATCCTCCTACTTCAGCCTCACAAGTAGCTGGGACTAAAGGCATGCGCCACCATGGCTGGCTACTTCACAAATTTTTTTTGTAGAGACAGGGTTTCACCAGCTCAGGCTGGTCTTGAACACCTGGGCTCAAGTGATCCACTGCCTCGGCCTCCCAGAATGTTGGGATTACAGGCGTAAGCCACCGTACCTGACCTCAGGTTCTTTTTATCTCATTCTAGAGAAAGTGATTTTGATGAAATCATGTACATCTGCTCATTTCATAAATTAATATTAAACCCCAGTGACACATGGAACCTGACATTGACACGATGTCAGAGGCCCTGCTGTGTAACTGTGAAGAACACTGGTCTTGAGTGGTGTCAGAAAACCCACCTTGGAGTTCTAAGGTGGTTTACTAGCTCTGTAACCTTGAACAGAGGTTTTAGCCTTTTAGCCTTCCTAAGGTTTTCACTTTCATGCATGCAAAGTGAGGATGTTTCCTGCCACACAGGTAGTAGACATCAAATGAGGTAATGTGTGTGAAGGAGTCCAGGCATTCAAAACAGGCTCTCAAGAAACACAGGTTCTTCTTTTATCCTAATACTGATTCTGATGAATGTCATTTCTGATAAAATGAAAACTTGTTTAAAAAAATTTTTCTTTAAACTACAATTTAAAAAGTAAAATATAATTTCAAAGAATATTAATTTTTGATTATTTGACATTAAAAAATTTAAGTGACAAAAGTGGTAAATGCTGTTTTTGTTAAAAATGGTGTTCTATATAGGCTGTTTAGAATGAAAAACAATGTCATTAGTTAATGTTTCTGTTTGCTGGAGTTTTGGCTAACTTTTTTTAGCAAGTAAAGAAGCCCTCATGCCCATAGTCCTCAAATGTTATGGTCTCAGGGACCCTTTTATACTCTTAAAAATTGAAACTCCAAAGAGTTTTTGCTTATGTGGGATAAATAAATAAATAAATAAATAATATATATTTTTGAAACAGAGTCTTACTGTGTCACCCAGGCTGAAGTGCAGTGGTGTGCTCTTGGTTCACCGCAACCTCCATCTCCCGGGTTCAAGTAATTCTCCTGCCTCAGCCTCCTGAGTAGCTGGGATTACAGGCATGCACCACCAGGCCTGGCTAATTTTTGTATTTTTAGTAGAGACGGGGTTTCACCATGTTGGTCAGGCTGGTCTCGAACTCCTGACCTCGTCATCTGCCTGCCTTGGCCTCCCAAAGTGCTAGGATTACAGGCGTGAGCCACCGTACCTGGCCAGGTTATATCTATTGACATTTACCATAATATAAATTAAAGCTGAGAAATTTCTCCATAATACTGTAAAATAATATTTATTTCTTTTTTATCTGTTTAAGAAATCCTTTCATTTTCTTTCTTTTTTTTTTTTTTTTTGAGATGGAGTCTCGCTCTGTCACCCGGGCTGGAGTGCAGTGGCCGGATCTCAGCTCACTGCAAGCTCTGCCTCCTGGGTTTACGCCATTCTCCTGCCTCAGCCTCCGGAGTAGCTGGGACTATAGGCGCCCGCCACCTCGCCCAGCTAGTTTTTTTTTTTTGTATTTTTTAGTAGAGACGGGGTTTCACCGTGTTAGCCAGGATGGTCTCGATCTCCTGACCTTGTGATCCACCCGTCTCGGCCTCCCAAAGTGCTGGGATTACAGGCTTAAGCCACCGTGCCCGGCCAAGAAATCCTTTCATTTTCTTAACCCAGTCTGCTTTGACAGATCTTTTAAAATTTCTATTAGAAAAAGTTATTTGCATGCACATTAATTTATTTACCTTATAAACTTTTAAAAATGATCTTACTATTTTTAGTTAGAAAAGTTTATGCTAATAGACTATGGAATGGGAAGAACCCCCTATAATAAAGTTTAATCTGAAAATGATTAGTGTGATGATAAAATAACAGATATATGCATACATTCAAACATTTCACACATGGAAGTCTAAAAGAATGCTTTGAAATTCTGAATTATCTTATGATGATTTGATTATACAAGAACAGAACATGTAAATACTATCTGTACTCTGTAAACACAGGAAAAACAGGTGTTTTTATGGTACCCAAATAGTCATTTGTTTTAATATAAGAAAAAAAAGTCCTAATAATGAGAATTGAAAACAACAAAACAGGCTATAGCAAAAAGTAACAAAGATGTTTAAACATGAAGACTAGATGACGATTTTTCTGAGTTCTAGTGATGGGAAGTCCAATGACTGAATGACCTGACTCGTCCTTTTCCCTTCCTTACAGTTTTAAGAACTGTTAAATCTATTCCGCAATAAATTTCAGCATGGATCTTTATATAACTGCAATTTTCAAGTTTATGAAAACTTACTTAAAAAGTTCCACGATATAATATAGAACCAAGAATACAACATCCATTTTCTCCCTCCCCTCCTCTTTTTAAACTCAAATACTAATTTTTTAAAACACTTATTATTATTATTTAGAGATGGGGTCTCGCTATGTTTCCCAGGCTGGTCTCAAACTCCTGGCCTCAAGTGATTCTCCTGCCTTGACCTCCCAAAGTGCTAGAGGTATGAGTCACTGTGCCTGGCCTTAAATATCTTATAAGATGGGGGCATAATTATTTTTTATATATTTTGTGTATATGGAATAGGGTATTTTTCTTACAAACTTATTATGTAAAAAAGTTTATTATGCCAAAAATGTCAGTACTTAAGCCTTACTTCTTTATCTATATATAGAAGAAAGAAGTAACATATATATAAATTGAGACGAAGTCTTGCTCTATCACCTAGGCTGCAGTGCAGTGATGCAGTTATAGCTCACTGCAGCCTCAAGCTCCTGGGCTTAAGTGATCCTCTTGCCTCATCCTTCCAAGTAGCTGAGACTACAGGTGCAGGCCACCGTGCCTAGCTAATTTTTTTTTTTTTAAGTTTTGTAGAGATAGGGTCTACTAGCCTGTTGCCCAGGCTAGTCTTGAACTCCTGGGCTCAAGTGATCCTCCCACCTTGGCCTCCCAAAGTGCTCGGATTACAGGCAAGAGCCACTGTGCACAGCCTTACTTCAATATTTAAAATAAGAAATTACTAAGAGTTTTCTTACACAGATGAACATTTCATGATGTTCATAAAGATAATTGAAGAGTACTCAGTTATCAGAGCCATTAAAGTTAAAGATGCAAATATTTAGCTGCTGAAAAGCTTATCAGTTGGTAATTCATATTCATTTTAATTTCTAAATTAGGTTCTCTCTTCTTTATTACCTGATATCTGACAGTTGCAATTGATGAGACAGTTCATCTTTTAAACGATCTAGTTCTTTTCTAAGTGGCAAACTGTTCTTTAGGTTTTTAACAGCACTTTTCCCATTGTTATCTAACCAGGATCTAGAAGGGAAAGAGAGAGAGGGAGATATATATATGTATATATTATATACACACACACACTTTAATACTAACCATAATATAAGTATTTCTACTATTAAAAGACACATGCATGCACTTGCATATTCACAATAGCAAAGACTTGGAATCAACCTAATCAATAGATTGGATAAAGAAAATGTGGTATATATATACGGTGGAATACTATGCAGCCATAAAAAAGAATGAGTTCTTGTATTTCATGGGAACATGGATGAAGCTGGAGGCTCTCATCCTTAGCAAACTAACACAGGAACAGAAAACCAAATACTGCATGTTCTCACTTACAAACAGGAGCTAAATGATGAGACCACATGGACACAAAGAGGGGAACAACAGACACTGGAAGACACTCTACCTTGAAGGTAGAGGATAGAAGACAGGATCAGTAAAAACAACTATAGGGTACTAGGCTTAGTACGTAGGTAACAAAATTAACTGTACAACAAACCCCTATGATGAGAGTTTATTTATATAACAAACCTACACATGTACTGCTGAACCTAAAAGTTAAAAAAAATTGTACTCAAAAAAAAAAAAGGACACATAAATGACCTTAAAGCAGCCCCGGTATTAAACCGAGTTTTCAATCAAACCTTTACTTCCACCTATTCTTTTTCAGAAATACCTACTTTTAAAATAAGTTGCTTGGAGAACTGCCAACACCTGTCAAATCATATTCTAGTTATGACAACCTTCTTTGCATATTAAAAAATTAAATTTTAATTATATCAAACCTGTCACTAGATTTCTAGATATAATTTTTTTTAATTAAAAATACTTCAAAGTGTGTTTATTACTAACTTCAGTAAGCTATACTAGATCTTCACTGATGTCAGTCATACACATATGGGAGGGTAGAACTAATACTAATTATGGAGTAAGTGACCAAATATTATAATAGAGCTAAAAAAGGTGTAAAAGTCAAACTCAACAGACATATCTGATGGGACTAGTGACAATTAAGAGGCAATGGGTCCTGATGAAGGAATATGAAAAGATTACTTTGTGGATTCTAGCTGGGTGGACTCCAGTTTCTCCCTTTATTTTAGTCTTGGATATTACTACCCTGAGCTCCCAATGCTTATTCCCTCATCCCTGTAACCTAGTCCCTCTAACTGGTCAGACCTTACCAATCTAGTCATTTTGCCACACCCTCCTTCCAGGAGGGCTTCTTCACTACCCTGGTGCTCAGTGACACCTCCATTCCTTTCCACCCAACCAAATGTCCAGTTTCAGTCTCGTCTCAACTATATCAACTCTATGATAAGCTCAGCAGAAAGATGTTCTCTAAACCTGTATTTCTTAGAATGTTTACCTCAATAGTCTTACAAGAACTAAATATCAAAAATGCTTTGGCCGGGTGTGATGGCTCAAGTCTGTGATCCCAGCACTTTGGGAGGCTGAGGTGGGCAGATCATGAGGTCAGGAGTTCGAGACCAGCCTGGCCAACGTGGTGAAACCCCGTATCTACTAAAAAATACAAAAAATTAGCCTGGCGTGTTGGCGTGCACCTGTAATCCCAGCTACTTAGGAGGCTGAGGCAGGAGAATCACTTGAACCGGGAGGCGAAGGTTGCAGTGAGCTGAGATCACGCCACTGCACTCCAGAGCTTGGGTGACAGAGTGAGACTCCATCCAAAAATTAAAAAAAAAAAAAAAAAAAATCTTTAAAGATTAGAAGATAGCTTTCAGAAAACAGCTGAAAGCCTGTGTGGCCTTCTAGAGAGCAGCACCACCTCTGTAGAAACCGTCTCTCACTTGGTGCTATAATCATGACACAAGGGTGCTTGTTAGTGCTCAGGGTCACTGGCTACCCAAGGGAAGTCCAGAGAAATGAGTGACCTGGATGGAGCCCTGGGAGGCTGACGAGCTGCTGCAGGAGTGGGTGGTGAGGGAGCGGGGATAGAATGGTAAAGTGACTCTGGGCTGAGGGGAACATTTCAGATTCCAAAACAAGGTGGTAGGGAGTGGGCCCTAGGCATTACTATGCAACAGAAAACTCCAGGAAAACCAGAGGTTCCCTTTCTTCGTTTTTTTGTACAGACTAGGTCTCACTTTGGTGCCCAGGCTGGCCCCAAACTTCTGTGCTCAAGTGATTCTCCTGCCTCGGCCTGCCAAAATGCTAGGATTATAGGCATGAGCCACCATGCCTGGCCATTTTTTCTTTTTTTTTCTTTTTTTGAGACGGAGTCCGGCTCTGTCCCCCAGGCTGGAGTGCGGTGGCTGGATCTCAGCTCACTGCAAGCTCCGCCTCCAGGTTTACGCCATTCTCCTGCCTCCGCCTCCCAAGTAGCTGGGACTACAGGCGCCCGCCTCATCGCCCGGCTAGTTTTTTGTGTTCTTTAGTAGAGACGGGGTTTCACCGTATTAGCCAGGATGCTCGATCTCCTGACCTTGTGATCCGCCCGTCTCGGCCTCCCAAAGTGCTGGGATTACAGGCTTGAGCCACCGCACCCGGCCTCATTTTTTCTTAAAAAGAATTTTTTTTAACTGGCTATGCTAATCTTCTCTGTATTGTTCCAATTTTTTTGAGATGGGGTCTAACTATGTTGCCCAGGCTAGAATAGATTGGTGTGATCATGGCTCACTGCAGTCTCGACCTCCTGGGCTCAAGTGATCCTCTAGCCTTAGCCTCTCTAGTAGCTGGGACTACAAGCATGTACTACCATGCCCACCTCATTTTTAAAAATTATTATTTGTAGAGATGAGGTCTTGCTATGTTGCCCAAACTGGTCTTCAACTCCTGGGCTCAAGTGATCTTCCTGCATTGGCATCCCAAAGTGCTGGCATTAAAGGTGTGAGTCACTATACCTGGCCTCATTCCATTTTCAGTATATGTACTACTGAAGGGAGCACTAGGTTCCTTAATAGTCACTTTATATGTTTTAGATATTGTGATCTAAAGCATTTAAAAATTATCAAGTTTAGAATATTGAAACTGACAAATCATTATGCATCTATTAAACATTTATCCTGAATGCCTGACATTGTGTTGTGTTGGAATTACAAGGAAGATAAAGTCCTTGTTTTAAAGGAAGACAGATTTAATAAGGAATATAGAGATAAGCAATTAGAATAGAAGAACTAGTATGAGAAAAGAAGTAGTAATTCTTCCTGGAAGATTCTGTAGAACAGGTAGTATGTGATCTGGAATCCAAAAGATGTATCAGATCTTTCCAGGTAGGTGAGAGAGAATGGCATGTCAATCATAATAGTGCACAAAGATCTATGAGATGAGCCAATATGCCCTGATGACAGGATGCTTAGAGGGAGAGAAGGGCATAAGAGACTGGAGAGGGATGACGGGTAAAGTGGGGTCAGACCATGAAGGGTCTTACACACTGAGAAAGGGAATTGGAAGTTTATCCTCTAGGTGAAAGTGTTCAATGGTTTTTTTAAAATTCACTGACGTTGCATAGCAATTAATAATCCTTCCTATACCCTCTTTAAGAATACTGGTAAACATTTTGTCACTTCTGCATGGCATGTGATTAAGCAGGTAAATATATCTTAATTTATATCACTACTATTGGATATAGCATTACAATTTTCCAACTTTTCCACACTTATTAATACATATTGTTCAACTTACTTAAAATCATGTAAGAGAAAGCACGATTTATTGACATATGAATTATCAAATGATACACTATGTTTGGTTTGGGGCCCAAATGTTTTGCAACATAGATTCAAATATGATCTTATAGATTCATGAATTGATTTTTGGAATTCTTACATTTAATGTATAAAAATAAACTGGTCTAGCTTAACAATATTTGTGTTTTGTTTCTAAAAACTGAAGTAAAAACAAAGACTCTCAACATGGTTTTTGTTTTTATTATTATTATTTTTTGAGACGGAGTCTCACTGTGTCACCCAGTCTGGAGTGCAGTGGCATGATCTCAGCTCACTGCAACCTCCGCCTCCCAGGTTACAGTGATTCTTCTGCCTCAGCCTCCTGAGTAGCTGGGACTACAGGTGGGCACCACCATGCCCGGCTAATTTTTGTATTATTAGTAAAGACGGGGCTTCACCATATTGGCCAGACTGGTCTTGAACTCCTGACCTCGTGGTCCACCCACCTTGGCCTCCCAAAGTGTAGGGATTACAGGCGTGAGCCACTGCACCCGGCCATGGTTTTTAATATATACAGATATAAAGATACATGTTTCCTGGCTCTGGCCACTGAGAGGATTAGTAGTAACTGAGCACATGTAGCACTGAATGTTGGTGTCTATAAACCAATCCCTACTAGAAAGAGCCAGAGCTTCCTGGCAAAACTGAATCAAACTTTGGAGCAGGAACAGTACAGATGAACCTGGAACAACTTGGTGAACCAGAAAGTAAGGGAATAATAGGAAAGATGGGGACATAGGCACTTCATATAGTCCCCATATGAAGAGACGATGAAATGAAGAAATCAACATGTGGCAACCAGCAGAGTAATATGTGATTCAAGCAAGAATCATCAATGAATATTAGAGCAAGTGAGGTAGTAAAAATCTAAGGAGTAAAAGAATATTTATATAGCCCTAAATATCTCCTTAACAGAAGCTAATTAAAGGAAAAAAAATCATAACTTCCTGGAAGAAATTAGTATCATTAGTAATGGGTTACATAAACATCACATGCCTCCTACATAATCCACTGAAAACACCACAACATCACTTCTGGGGTAGGCCTGTGAAAAACTCTGACTGTAATTATGAGGAAACATCAGATAAACAAATGGTAAGACATCCTACAAAATAATTGGCTTGTATTCATCAGGGTAATGAAAGACAAGAAAACACTGAGGAACTGTTCCAGATTAAAAAAGACTAAAGAGATTTGACAACCAAATGTGGCTCATGATTTGGGATTTTCTTTTCCTAATAAAGGGCAGCACTCAGAAAATGAGTGACATTTGAATAACATCTCAGGGTTAGCTAACAGTATTGTCATAAGTGCTAACTTTTTAATTTTTATTATTTTCCAAGATAATGTTTTTATATTTAAAAAATGTACAACCTAGGTATTCAGGGGTAAAGGGACATCGTGGCTGCAACTTACTCAAATGGTTTAGAGAAAAAATGTGTATAAATATACATATATAATTTCAATATTTAAATATATATATAATGATAAAGCAAATGTAGTACAAAGTTAACATTTGAGGAATTTGGATGGAAGTTACATGGGACTTCTTTATATTATTTCTGCAAATTTTCTTTCTTTTATTTTAGTCTCTACCTTTTTTATTTTAGAGACAGGGACTTGCTCTGTTGCCCAGGCTGGAGTACAACAGCACCATCATAGTGTCACGGGATCCTTGGGGTGTCGCTTTTCCAGCTGGAAACCTCTGTGGTTGGTAGTGTCCTTGCCTGAGTTTGGCTCAGGCCCACTGGGCTCATTCTGCCCACTTGGCCTGGCAGGCTGCACTCAGCTCACACTACTGGCCCAGATCCCACGTCTGCCAAGGGCCAGCCAGGCACAGAGTGGCAAGGGGTGTGTGAGTGAACGTAGGGTCCAGCCACTGTGCACAGCCAGGTATGCTGACTGCAGTGGAGCAGGCAAACCCATGCACCAGCACAGGCGCTGGCTCCATGCAAGGCTGCAGATGACCAGATGTACCACTGTGGGAACCGAGGGACATGGTGGTTCCTGGAAGCCTGGAGACACCAGGAACCACAGGGCCCCAAAGTGGGTGTCACAGCCCTGGCTTGGGGAGCCCCTAGGTCTGGCCTCCCCGAAAAGCTGCAGCTTTTCTCTCCTTGTCACTTGTAATGTGGTGAGCAGAGGGCGTGTTTCAGCTGTTTGTGTTACAGCTCTTTAAGTCCCACCATTAGGTGTTCACAAGTTCTTGTCCCATGTCCAGGAAGAATGAGGTATGTGGACAACTGGAGGATGAGCAAGTCAGAGAGGAGTTTCACTGAGTGATAGAACAGCTCTCAGGAGACCTGGGGTAGCTCCTTTCTGCAGGCAGGTGGTCCCCACGAGTGTCCAGCTCTCAGCAGAGAAGAGACGCACAGTGGGTAGCTCCTTTTCACAGGCAGGCTGTCTCAACATTGAGGAGACCTGAAGTGGGTAACTCCTTCCTGCAGCTGGTAGTCCCAATGTTGGCATGAGTCTGGCTGAGTTCAGGGTTTTTATGTGCTCAGAAAGGTTTTTCCTGGTGGGCCTGGAAAAAGCACCATCCAATTGGCCAAACCGTCATCAATGAAGTCTTTACTCTGGGCCACGGACTTCACCTGGAACTGGCAGCCCAGTCTCCACACTTCAGGCTGTTCCTGGCTTGAAGGTGGGGTTTCATCAGGGCCCTGGCCCTTTCTGCCCAGAAACCTATCTGCCTCCCGCCATCAACATGCCATCCATGGTGCCCAGGCTGTTTGTGCTGAGGGGTACCTACAGGCCTGGGCCAAGCTGCCCTCAGCCACCCTCACCATGCCTCCCTCCCATGCTCATCAGCACCCAAAGTCCGGAGGGGACAGAGACAGCAGGGGGCTGGTGTGTCAGCACCACCCTGGCCAGGTTGTGACAGCGCCCAGGCTCTGCTACAACTTTGCTCTGCACCTGAGGGGGCACTGGGAGTTGGGAGAGGCCAGGGAGTGGGAGCAGGTACTTCTGAGCTGGCAGGGGCAGGGGTTCCCAGGCCCCTGAGAGCCCAGAGATGTCCCAGTCCAGAGTGGGTGGCTGGGCAGCTGCAGCTGTGCCAGGGAGCATGTGGCTCCCACCCTACCAATTCAGTAGGAGGCAGGGCTCCTGCCTGTTCCCAGCCCACACCAGCTCTGAAGAGCATGCAGCCCCGGCCACGTCTCTCCTGCTGCACCCGGCGTCTTAGCAGTGGCTGCTCCAGATGGGGCTGCTGCTGCCATCAATAGCTCACTGTAATTTTGAACTCCTGGGCTCAAGCAATCCTCCTACTTGGCCTCAGGAGTCGAAAGAACTACAGGTGTGGCTAATTTTAAAGTGTTTTTTTTTTTTTTTTTTTTTTTTTTTTTCCCAGCTTCTGGCTCTGTTGCCCAGGCTGATGGACAGTGGTGCAATCTCAGCTCAGCTCACTGCAACCTTCGCCTCCCGGGCTCAAGTGATTCTCCTGTCTCAGCCTCTTGAGTAGCTGGGATTATAGGTGCGAGCCAGTTTGCCTGGCCCTATTCCTGCAAATTTTCTGTGGGTCTGAAATTATGTCAAAATTAAAATTAAAAAATAGCTTAAAAAAAAAGAAGTGTAAGTTGCTGGCTACTGTTTGTAAGCATTTCTCTAGAGAAAAAAAATAATTGTAGAGAATGTCTTTATTCTTGAATATGTGAAAAACAAAACTGAAAATAAAGTCAACAAAAGCATTTTCTTTTTAGTTTTGGTGCTTATGTACAAGAGACACCATCTTGTGTTTCTGAATTTTGATCAAATCAGTGCAACTATCAATGCAACTGTCAGGTGAAGGTAATCAGAGACAAATTTTCAGATTTTTTTTTTTTTTTTTGAGACGGAGTCTTGCTCTGTTGCCCAGGCTGGAGTGCAGTGGTGTGATCTCGGCTCACTGCAAGCTCTGCCCCCTGGATTCACGCCATTCTCCTGCCTTAGCCTCCTGCGTAGCTGGGACTACAGGCACCCACCACCATGCCCAGCTAGTGTTTTTTGTATTTTTAGTAGAGACAGGGTTTCACCGTGTTCGCCAGGATGGTCTCGATCTCCTGACCTCATGATCCACCCGCCTCGGCCTCCCAAAGTGTTGGGATTACAGGTGTGAGCCACTGCACCCAGCCTTTCAGAATTATTTTTTATGCTCCTTAACTTTTTCAGGATCAGCAGTCCCTGTATTTTTCTTTAAAACAATTTAAATAAGTATATGGATCTATTTCTTAGGGTAAAACACTCTGCACAAAAGCATCTACAGTAAAGTGAGAGTCTCTTTTCTCAGCTCATACCCATCAGGACATTTTCTCAACCATGTCCTCCAATATTCTGTAAATATGACAAGATACTTCATATCCTTGTAATTTATTTTCTATTTACATTAGATAGAGCTGGTTTCTTTCACTGGCAATCAAAAACTCTTGACTAATAAAATTCCATTTGATTTTCTTAGTGACAATCCTAAGTAGTGGAAGTGTATCTCTGCCTTTCCAATATTTACATGTCCCATTTCTGTTTCTTATTATACACTGGCTGGACTCTCCAGGACAAATACATTGTAGAGGTGATAGCAGGCATTCTGGCTGGCTTGTTTCTCCACAGTTCTGAGCTCATCTGCTTTCTGTCTTCCAAAAATTCCTAAAAATGTGTCTATCAGTATTTTCTTATTTATCAAGCTCCATGAAATTTAATAAACGCCTGTATTTGCAGGCTACCAACTGGGATCTCCTCTCAATAATGCGTGAGCTATTAAGGGGAATGATGTGATCAAAGCCTTTGGTAAAGTTGGGAATATAGAAGGAATGTAGAATCTAGGTTGCAGGGAAGAGAAACTGGTGGTAGAAAGATCCTTAGGAAGTTATTTCAATAGTCTAGAGAAAAATGAATGTGGCAATGAGGATTCCCATTAAACAACTTTGAATGATCTGTTCCCACATCAAGCAAAAACTATGAAAACTGGAAGTAAGCCAAGAGCTAGATTTAATTGAAAATCTTTCTGAGCTCCCTAATATATGTCCTGTGATTGGCTGTAATACTTATTCAGTATTCCTTTTTGGACCCATCACAGCCTGTTTGTATAAAAATTTATCTCTACATGTCTTATGTCCTCCATTATCCTATTACCCCCATGAGGGAAAGATGAGTCTTTTATTATCTAATGTGTGCTTAATCTGAATGTCATCACAGTGAGATCACTAGACAGCATGAAATTTGACTATAAATTAAACCATAAGGCAAATAGAAAAGAATACCTTCCTGATCAATGTGGAAACACATGGTTACCTTGTCTAACCATACTTTAGGTCAGAAATAAAGTTCTAAATTACTCTCTAAATGAGAATACTTTATTGGATTTTTAAAGGATCATTACTGCCTGAATTTGTCACATAAATCATTTTAATTCTTAGCTTAATTTTATAATCACAGACATTTAAAAATTCAGAGCCTTTGTTTTCAATGGTGAGTCCAATTAATTACTATTGAGATAAAAGAAATCTCATATTTATTCCATAGTAAAATACCAAGTAAGCCAGAATGTTTAACCTCTACTAAGCAAAAACTTTTTTAAAAATGCTGATTTTATAAAAAATGAAATTACCTATAAACAAGTAAATACTAGTTAGTAATCACTAATATATTTTTCCTAACCTAATTATTTTTTTCTTTTTTTAAAGACAGAGTCTTACTCTGTTGCCCAGGTTAGAGTGCAGTGGTGTGATCATGCCTGGCTAATTAGTTTGGCTAATTAATTAATTTTTTTTTTTTTTTTTAGAGGCAGGGTCTTGTCATGTTGCCCATGCTGATCTTGAACTCCTAAGCTCAAGTGATCCTGCTGCCTCAGCCTCCCAAAGTGCTGGGATTATAGGCATAAGCCACTGCACCCAGCCCCTTAACCATTTTTAAGTGTACAGTTCAGTGGTATTAAGTACATTAACATTGTTGTGCAACTATCAGCACCATCAATCTTCAGAACTCTTTTCATCTTGCACAACTCAAACTCTGTACCCATTAAACACTAATGCCCCCTTTCCCTCCCTCCAGCCCCTGGCAACCACTGTTCTATTTTCTGTCTCTGTGAATCTGACTACTCCTTGTACTTCACATAAGTAGAATCATATACCATTTGTCTTTTTATGACTGGTTTATTTCATGTAGCACGATGTCCTCAAGGTTCATATATTGTAGACGGTGTCAGAATTCCTTCCTTTTTAAGGCTAACATTCCACTGTATGAGTATATCAAATTTTGCTTATCCATTCATCCACTGATGGACACTTGGGTTGCTTCCACCTTTTGGCTATTGTGAATAATGCTGCTATGAACATGGGTATACAAATATCTACTTGAGACACTGCTCTCAATTTTGTGGTAAATCTATATTTAAGTTTTTGAGGAATCACCGTATCATTTTCCATAGCAGCTGCACCATTTCACATTTCCACCAACAGTGCACAAGGGTTCCAGTTTCTCCACACCCTCATCAACCCTTGCTATTTTGTTTTTTGGACAGTAGCCAGTCTAATGGGTGTGAGTAGGTACCTCACTGTAGTTTTAATTTGCATTTCCGTAGTGATTAATGATGTTGAGTATCTTTTCATGTGCTTATTGGCCATTTATATACCTTCTTTGGAGAAATGTCTATTCAAGTCCTTTGCCCATTTTTGAAATGGGTTTTTTGCTGGTTGTTGAGTTTTACCAGTTCTCTATCTGTTCTGGATATCAATTCCTTTATCAGATATATGAGTTGCAAACATTTTCTCTTATTTTGTGGGTTGCCATTTTACTGATAGTGTCTTTTAGTGCATAAACTTTAAAAATGTTCATGAAATCCAATTTGTCTATTTTTCTTTTGCTGCCTGTGTTTTAGGTGTTATATCCAAGAAATCACTGGCAAATCCAATGTCATGAATCTTCTGCCCTATGTTTTCTTCTAAGAGTTTTATGGCTTATGTCTTACATTTTGGTCAAAGATCCATTTTGAGTTAATTTTAGTGTAAGTCAGTGTCCAACTTCATTCCTTTGCATGTGGCCAGTTTTCCCAGTACCATTTGTTGAAAAGATTATCTTTTCCCCATTCAGTGGTCTTGGCATTCTTGTTGAAAACCAGCTGACCATATATGCAAGGATTTAATGCTGTATTCTCTATTCTATTCCATTAGTCTATATGCTTGTGTATTTTTCTTTTTATAGAGATGGGGGTCTCACTATAGTGCCTGGGCTGGTTGGCTCAAGTAATCCTTCTGCTTCAGCCTCCCAAAGTGCTAGGATTACAGAAGTGAGTCACCACACCTGGCCTATATGTCTGTTTTTATGCCAGTATCATAATGCTTTGTTTACTATAGCTTTGTAGTAAGTTTTGAAGTGAGGAAATGTGAGTTCTCCAGCTTTGCTCTTCTTTTTCAGGATTGTTTTGGCTATCTGAGGTCCCCTGAAATTCTAATTTTAGGATGGGTTTTTCTACTTGTGGGAAAAATGTCGTTGAGATTTTGATAGGGATTGCATTAAATCTGTACATTGCTTTGGGTATTGACATCTTAATATTATCTTCTGATCCATGATCATAGAATGCCTTTCCATTTATTTATATCTTCTCTAATTTCTTTCAGAAATGTTTTATAGTTTTCATTGTACTACAAGTTGTTCATCTCTTCAGTCAATTCCTAAGCATTTTATCCTTTCTGATGCTATTGTAAATGGAACTGTTTTTGTAATTCCCTTTTTGGATTCATTGCTAGTATACAGAAATGCAATTAATTTTTGTGTATTGTATCCTGCTAAGTTCCTGAATTTGCTTATTAGTTCTAATAGATTCTCAGTGGAATCTTCAGAGTTTTCTATGTATAAGACCACTATCATCTCTGAACAGATAATTTTACCTCTTCCTTTCCAAGTAGATGGAATTTAATTTCTTTTTCTTGCCTAATTGCTCTAAGACTTCCAGTAGTATGATGAACAAAAGTGGTGAAAGTAGGCATCCTTGCCTACTTTCTTATGTTACATGAAAAACTTCAGTCTTTTACTATTGAGAATGATGTTTGCTCTGGGTTTTCACATATAGCTTTTATTATGTTGATGTAGTTTCCTTTATTTCTAGTTTATTGTTTTTAGGATGAAAGGATGTTGAATTTTGTCAAATGCTTTTTTCTGCATCATGATCATTTTAATGATGATTTAAATGACCATGTGGGGTTTCTCCTTCATTCTGTTAGTGTGTATCACACTGATAGATTTTGTATGTTGAACCATCCTTGTACTCTAGGAATATATCCCACTTGGTCATAGTATAGAATCCTTTTAATATGCTGCTGAATTAATTTTTCTAGGATCTTTTGAAGCTTTTTGCATTAATGTTCATAAAGGATATTGATCTGTGGTTTTCTTTCCTTGTAGTGTCTTTGTCTGTCTTTGGTATCAGGGTAATGCTGGTCTCACAGAATGAGTTAGGGAGTGTTCCTTCTTCAGTTTCTTTTTGAAAAGTTTGAGAAGTATTGCTGTTAAATGTTTGGTAGAATTTGCCAGTGAAGCCATCCAGTTCAAGGCTTTTCTTTGTTGGGAAATTTAAAATTACTGTCTCAGTCTCATTTTCTATTTCTTTGTGGTTTAGTCTTGGTAGATTTTGTGTTTCTAGAAATCTGTCCATTTTATCTAGGTTATCCAATTTGTTGGTGTACAAATGCCCATGGTACTCTCTTATAATCTTTATTTCTGTGGAATTGGTAGTAATGTTCCTACTTTCATTCCTGACTTTAGTAATTTGAGTCTTCTTTCTTTCTTAGTCCATCTAGCTAAAGGTTTGTTGATTTTGCTGATCTTTCCAAAGAACCAACTTTTGGTTTTGTTGATTTTCTCTATCATTTTTCTATTCTCTGTTTATCTAATATCTATTTTGATTATCTGCTCTAATCTTTATTATTTCCCTCCTTCTACTAGTTTTGGGTTTAGTTTATTTTTCTTTCTCTAATCCCATAAGGTGTAAAGTTAGACTGTTGATTTGAGATCTTTCTTGTTTTTTAAATGTGTTTATAGCTGTAAATTTCCCCCTTAGCATCGCTTCACTGAATTTGTTGTGTCCTGTAAAGTTTGGTACCTTGTGTTTTTGTTTTCATTCATCTATATGTTTTGCTCAAAATTGTTAATCATACATTTTATTTTTTTTAAATTTTCAGGGTACATTCAGTAACGTAATATTCATATAATTTGTAAAAATCATATCAGTGTAATCGGTATATTCATCACCTTAAATCTTTCTTTTATTGTAGAAACATTTCAATTCTCTTCTAGCTATTCTGAAATACATGATTGATGATTGTAAACTATAGTCACCTTACTGATCTATCAGACAGATCTTACTTTTATCTATCAAACTGTATATTTGGACCCATTAATCAACCTCTCTTCATATCCCCCTGAAGATTTTCCCCTCCTTTTTCTCCTAAGTCTTAGTACTTTACATTTTACATTTAAGTCTATGATTTATTTGCGTTAAAATTCTTAATTTTTTATTTTAGGTTTAGGGCACATGTGCAGGTTAACAAAGGCAAACTCATGTCACAGGGGTCTCACGTACAGACCATTTCATCACCCAGGTACTAAGCATAGCACCTGATAGTTATTGTTCCTAATCCTCTCCCTCCTCCCACTCTCCTCCCTAGATATAATTTTAACTTTTATTTTAGATTTGGGAGTACATGTGCAGGTTTGTTACATGGGTGTATTGTAACATGCTGGGGTTTGGGGTATGATTCATCCTGTCACCCAGGTATTGAGTGTAGCATAACACCTGATAGTTAGAAACCCCTTCCCCTCTCTCTCCCTCCCAGCTCTAGTTATCCCCAGTGTCTGTTGTTCTTCCTGTTGTGCCCATTGGTTCTCATTATTTTGTTCCCACTTATAAGTGAGAACATGTGGTATTTGGTTTTCTGCTCCCGCATTAGTTTGCTAAAGACAATGGCCTCCAGTTCCATCCATGTTCCTGCAAAGGACACGATCTCATTCTTTTTTATGGCCACATAGCATTCCATTATGTATATGTACCACATTTCCCTTAGCCAGTCCCAGTCCACTGATTGGCATTGAGGTTGATTCCATGTTTTTGCTATTGCGAACAGTGCTGCAATGAAGATATGTCAGCATGTGTGTTTACAGGAGAATGATTTATATTCCTTTGGGTATACACCCTGTAGTGAGACTGCTGGGTTGAATGTTAGTTGTTTTAAGTTCTTTGAGGAACTGCCACACTACTTTCTACAATGGTTTAACTAATTTACACTCCTACCAACACTAAATAAGCATTCCCTTTTCTCTACAACCTGACCACAGCATCTGTTTATTATTTATCTATTTATTTATTTGAGACAGGGCCTTGCTCTGTCATCCAGGCTGGAGTGCAATGGCATAATCTTGGCTTGCTGCAACCTCTGCATGCACCCCACCCCACCCTCCCCACTGAGGCCCAGGCTCAAGCAATCCTCCTGCCTCAGCCTCCCCAATAGCTGGGACTATAGGCGCATGGCACGAAGCCTGGCTATTTTTTTGTATTTTTGGTAGAAAGGGGGTCTCATCATGTTGCCCAGGGTGGTCTTAAACTCCTGAGTTCAAGCAATCTCCCCACTTCGGCCTCCCAAAGTGCTGGGATTACAGGTGTGAGCAACTGTGCCTGGCCTGGCTTTTTAATGCTAGCCATTCTAACTGGTGTGAGATGATATCCCATTGTGGTTTTAATTTGCTCCCCCCCTTTTTTTTTGGAAACAGTCTCGCTCTGTTGCAGTGGAGCGATCTCGGCTCACTGCAACCTCCGCATCCCAGGTTCAAGCGATTCTCCTGCCTCAGCCTCCCGAGTAGCTGAGATTACAGGCACCTGCCACCATGCCCAGCTAATTTTTGTATTTTTAGGAGAGATGTGGTTTCACCATGTTGGCCAGGCTGTTCTTGAACAGCCTGTGATTTGCCTGCCTCAGCCTCCCAAAGCACTGGGATTACAGGTGTGAGCCACCGCACCGGGCTGCATTTTGCTTATGATTAGTGATATTCCGCATTTTTTCATACGTCTGTTGGCTGCATGTACATCTTTTGAAGAGTGTCTGTTCATGTCTTTGCCTGCTTTTTCATGGGGTGTTTTTTTGGTTGTAAAAGTTTTTTTTGGGGGGAGGGTAGGGTTGGGGACAGAGTCTCACTCTGTCACCCAGGCTGGAGTGCAGTGGCACGATCTCAGCTCATTGCAACCTTCACCTCCTGGGTTCAAGTGATTTTTGTGCCTCAGCCTCCCGAGAGCTGGGATTACAGGCATGTGCCACCATGCCCAGCTAATTTTTATAATTTTAGTAGAGATGGGGCTTCACCATGTTGGCCAGACTGGTCTCAAACTCTGGACCTCAGGTGATCTGCCTACCTCAGCTTCCCAAAGTGCTGGGATTACAGGTGTGAGCCACTGTGTCCAGCAGTTTGTAAGTCTTAAGTTCCTGATAGATTCTGGATATTAGACCTTTGTCAGATGTATAGTTTGCAAGTACTTTCTCCCATTCTGTAGGTTGTCTGTTTACTCTGTTGATATGTTTCTTTTGCTGTGCAAAAGCTCTAGTGATAACATTTGTCAATTTTTGCTTTCGTTGCAATTGCTTTTGGCATCTTCATCATGAAATCTTTGCCAGCCCCTATGTCCAGAATGGTATTTTCTTTTTTTTTTTTTTTTTTGAGACGGAGTCTCGCTCTGCCGCCCAGGCTGGAGTGCAGTGGCCGAATCTCAGCTCACTGCAAGTTCCGCCTCCTGGGTTTAAGCCATTCTCCTGCCTCAGCCTCCCGAGTAGCTGGGACTACAGGCGCCCGCCACGTCGCCCGGCTAGTTTTTTGTATTTTTTTAGTAGAGACGGGGTTTCACCGTGTTAGCCAGGATGGTCTCGATCTCCTGACCTCGTGATCCGCCCGTCTCGGCCTCCCAAAGTGCTGGGATTACAGGCTTGAGCCACCGCGCCCGGCCAGAATGGTATTTTCTATTTTCCCTTGGGATTTCTTTTTATTTTTAATTTTCATGGGTACATAGTAAGTATATTTACGTGGTACATGATATCTTCTTTGATCTGCTGGTTAAGAGTGCTTTAATTTCCACAATGTTGTGAAATTTCCAGTTTTACTTCTGTTGTTGATTTCTAATTTCATCCCATTGTGGTCAGAGAAGATACTTTGTATGTTTATCTTTTGAAATCCATTGAGACTGAATTTGTGGCTGAAAATATGGTCCATCCTAGAAAACGTTCCATGTGGACTCAAGAAGAATGTGTATGCTGTTGTTGTTAGGTAGAGTGTCTTGTATATGTCTGTTAGATCCAGCTTGTTAATTGTGCTGTGCAAGTCCTCTGTTTCCTTACTTATTTCTTGTTTGATTCTTCTATATACTGTTGAGAGTGGAGTATTAAAGTGTCCAGCCATTATTGTAGAACTTTCTATTTCTCTCTTCAATTCAGTCCACTTTTGCTTCATATATTTTGATGATCAGGAATTAGGTAGATGAATATTTATAGCTGCTATCACTTGTTGCTGTATGGAGCCTTTTATTAATATGTAATATCCTTCTTGGTCTCTTGTAATCTTTTTAAATTTCATGTCTATTTTGTCTCATATTAGTATAACTCTCTTTTGGTTACTATTGCATGGAATACTATCCTTTTCCATCCTTTCACTTTCAACTCGGGATCTGAAGTGAGTCTCCTGTAGACAGCATATAGTTGAATCACTTATTTAATTAATAATTTATTTATGAGATGGAGTCTCGCCCTGTCGCCCAGGCTGGAGTGCAGTGGTGCGATCTTGGCTCACTGCAAACTCCGCCTCCCAGGTTCTCAACATTCTCCTGCCTCAGCCTCCTGAGTAGCTGGGACTACAGGCGCCCGCCACCACGCCCAGCTAATTTTTTTGTATTTTTTTTTAGTAGACATGGGGTTTCATGGTGTTAGCCAGGATGGTCTCAATCTCCTGACTTCATGATCCACCCACCTCAGCCTCCCAAAGTGCTGGGATTACAGGTGTGAGCCACCTCGCCCAGCCAAATCATGTTTTTTAAATCCACTCTGCCAATATTTGTCTTTTGGAAAGTTTAATCCATTTACATTTAATTACTGATAAGACAGGACTTAATTCTATCATCTTGCTATTTGTTTTCCATGTGTCTTATCGCTTTTTTGTCCCTTATTTCTTGCACTACTATCTTCTTTTGTGTTTAGTTGATATTTTTTTTTTTTTTTGTGGTGAAACATTTAAATTCCTTTCTCGTTTCCTTTTGTGTTGTCCTTTAGGTATTTTCTTATGGTTACCGTGGGGGATTACATTTAGCAACCTAAAGTTATAACACCCTAATTTGAATTTATACTAGCTTAACTTCAATAACAAAAGCTCTGTTCCTTTACTAGCTCTCCCCAACCTTTTCAGTTGTTATCACAAAATTACACATTGTTCAAAAACATAAACTAATAATACTTTTAATAAAGTATTATTAGTTTTAGAAAGAGTAGTGATAGTTCTTTTTAAAAATGGCTTTGTTGGAATATAACTCATATACCACACAACTCACCCATTCATCCATTTTTAGTATGTTCACAGAATTGTACAACCACCACCACAGTCAATTTTAATATACTTTCATCACCTGAATAAGAAAACATGTACACATTAATAGTCCTGCTCTCCAGCCCTACCAACCACTAATCTACTTTCTGTCTCTCTAGATTTGCCCATTTTAGGTATTTTACATAAAATGGAATCATACAGTATGTGGTTGACTGCAATCAGCTTCTGTGACTTAGTATGTTTTCAAGATTCATCCATGTTGTAGTAAGTATCAGTACTTCATTCCTTTTTGTGGTTAAATAATATTCCATTATATGGATATACCACTTTTAAAAAATCCATTTATCAGTTGGTAGACATTGGGTTATTTCCACTTTTGGCTACTATGAATAATGTTGCTATAAGCATATTTTTGTGTGAATGTCTGTTTTCATTTCTCTTGGGTGTACACCTAGGAGTGGAATTCTTGGGTCACATAACTCTGTTTAATATTTTGTAGTATTGTCAAACTGTGTTCCACAGCAGCTGCACCATTTTATATGGAGGAGAGTTCCAATTTCCCTACCTGCTCACCAACACTTGTTATTCTCTTTTAGAATATAGCCATCATAGGGTATGGAAGTGGTAACTGGTTGTGGTTGTTTATTTGACCTCGGCCTGTGCTATAGTTTAAGTATTTGTCCCCTCCAAATCTCATGTTGAAATTTAATCCCCAGTGTTAGAGGCAGGGCCTGGTGGGAGGTTTTGGGTCATGGAGGCAGAACTCTCATGAATGGCTTCATGTCATCCTCATGGTAATGACTGACTTCTCACTATTAGTTTCTCTAAGATCTGATTGTTAAAAATAGCCTGGCGCCTCCTCCTCTCTTTTTTTCCTCCTTTCTTGTCACATGATGCTTGTTCTTCTTTCCCTTCTACCATGAGGGGAAGCTTTCTGAAGTCCTTATCAGAAGCAGATGCTGATGCCATACTTCTTGTACAGCCTGCAGAACCATGAGCCAAACAAACCTCTTTTCTTTATAGATTACCCAGCCTCTAGTATTCCTTTATATTATAGCAATGCAAAATGGACTAAGACAGCTTGATTAAAAATGATTTCATTATAACTGCAGCAATATGTATCATACATATATTACATGTATTGTTAAAAGATCCAAATAAAAAGAAAAAAACTGATAATAAAATGAAGCCAAAAGAACATTAAAAGATATATAAAAATGAATGCCAGAACACCATGTACAAGCACTAATGCTGGACTGTGAAATCATTTGGTTTAGTTCCTAGGGTCATGATGCTTTTGAAATAAAAATACTTTAGTAACTCAAGCGAAGTTCAGTTTTCCATGGATTTAAGAGATGAAAAAGGAGAGCCATGATCCAAATTACAATAAAGTTAAAATTGCATAAATTTTACACTCCTAGGCCTCAAACTGTACAAAACAAAGGAGTTTAGACCAATAACAGCCTTTATTTTATTTTCACTGCCTGAAGTTCATAGAGCAATAGTTTTTTATTTTTAATTTTTATTTTTTTAGAGAGACAGGGTCTCACTCTGTCACCCAGGCTGGGGTGCAGTGGTGTGATCACGGATCACTTCAGCCTCGACCTCCTGGGCTCAGGTGATCCTCCTGCCACAGCCTCCTGAGTAGCTGGGAGTGCAGGCACATGCCGTCACACCTGGCTAATTTTTTAACTTTTATTTTTCTAGAGACAAGGTCTTACTATATTGCCCAAGCTGGTCTTAAACTCCTGGCCTCAAGCAATCCTCCCACCTTGGCCTCCCAAAGTGCTGATTATAGTCAGGAGCCACTGCACCTGACATCAAAAGCTTTTTATACTTCTCTGATGGCAACACATAGTGAGAAATATTTCACATAGTGAACCAGCATATACACACACACTTGTATTTATGTGTATGTACCTAAACCAAGTATTTTGAGAAATAAACTTACTACTAGAAATGCATTAACAATATATAGTTAAAATAAAAAAAAAAAAGAAAGCAAAGCAAAACAACTTTGCTGGTCCTGAGTCACTAAATTGTGCATTATCACTTGTAATTTTAAAAACAGTGACTTAGCCTATAAACAAGGGGAAGAGTAAATAAATGCATGATATGAGTTAAAGCATGACTATCAAATCCCAAACATTCTATAGAATAGTTCCAATGTTGTAGGTGTGTCCAATGTGGTATTTCATGAACACAAAAATTGATTCAAAGTGTAGACACTCAAAGTGAAATGTAAATATATTTGAGCTAAGGTCAAATAGAGAAAATGGAACTCTGACATTCACTGGTATCTTAGCAGCTGTAAGAATAGTATTTCAATGGTCTTTTTATAGTTCAATGACATGTTTGTTCAGTGGGATAGACATTTCAATATGGAATTGTTTTGTTTATATAAAATGGATCTGGTTAGCTCCTCTCAAACACAAGCTATATAATTAAAGTACATTTTTGTTTTAATATAATTTGATAATCAAAGAATATACCCAAAATATAGAAATACAAAAACTGACAACACAGAACAGCATTTCCTAATTTTGTTTTAGACTGGAACATTCCTTTTATAATTTTATATAATCTTCAAAAACTACTTAGGTATTAAATTTTTCTTTTCTTTTCTTTTCTTTTCAGAGTCTCACTCTGTCACCCAGGCTAGAGTGCAGTGGCACGATCTTGGTTCACTGTAATCTTTGCCTCTGGGGTTCAACCAGTTCTCCTGCCTCAGTCACCGAGTAGCTGGGACTACAGGCGTGCGCCATCACGCCTGGCTAATTTTTGTATTTTTGTTTTTGTTTTTGTTTTTGTTTTTTAGTAGAGATGGGGTTTCACTATGTTGGCCAGGCTGGTCTTGAACTCTTGACCTCAAGTGATCTGCCCACCTCAGCTTCCCAAAGTGCTGAGATTATAGGCATGAGCCACCACACCTGGCCTAAAACTTTCATTTTATCATTTTTATATGGTATATAACAAAGGAATGTTGAAGTAAGATAAAACACAATTTGCTGAGAAATTCAAAATTACAAACCATGCCCTAAAATATACATTGAAATGTAATCAATGGATACAGTATAAAAGTGGGTTAAATAGAGTTTTTATGACCTGATAAATCTCCCACTTTGTGTTTTTAAAAAACTCCTCCAGCCTCGGCAAACAAGACCCTGTCTCAAAAAATATTAAACAATAAAAATAAAAAACTCAACTGATTTATTTTTATTTATTTTAATTTAAAAATGCCAAGACACAATTTTACCCTGCACTTCTCAGCAAAACCAAAAACAGATAAAATTATTTTGAAAGCTAAAGTCTATACTAAATAATACTGTAATTATATTTTCTCATTTAACATAGTGCTCAGAAACATTAAAACCATCTAAACTTGCTTTCAAGATTTAATTAAAAAGAAAATTTGGGGCCAGGTACAGTGGCTCACGCCTGTAATCCCAGCACTTTGGGAGGCCGAGGCGGGTGGATCACGAGATCAGGAGATTGAGACCATCCTGACTAACACGGTGAAACCCTGTCTCCACTAAAAATACAAAAAAATTAGCTGGGCGCAGTGGCGTGCGCCTGTAGCCTCAGCTACTCTGCAGGCTGAGGCAGGAGAATGGCGTGAATGCGGGAGGCGGAGCTTGCAGTGAGCTGAGATCGCGCCACTGCACTCCAGCCTGGGCAACTGCACAAGACTCCATCTCAAAATAAAATAAAATAAAATAAAATTTTGATTCAATGAAATGTAATTTGTAAATCAGGAGATCAGATGGATATAAATGTGCAGAACTATCATTTTTATGCTCCTTCTGAACTATATAATTCAGCATGTGTTTCTTATGATTCCTCTCTATAATCTATACATGTAACGAAGATGAATTAAACAATACATGAATAAAAATTTAAACTGCATATGGCCAAAGTGACCATGGTGGCTAAGAGGCTTTAGTAGACTTACAGGCACCTGAATCTCCCTACTAGGCAGTCACTTGATTCACATGATTTGAAAGCTCTGAAATGGTTTAACAGTTTTACAATTATTTGTAAAATAATTACAGATAAAAAAAAAAATCAGTACAGTTGTCTCTTGCTATACATGAGGCATTAGTTCCAGGCCCACCCACAGGTACCAAAATCTGTGCATACTCAGGTCCTATAGTTGGCCCTGCCAAACTTGCATATACCAACAGTCGGCCTTCCCTATGCATAGGTTTCACATCTTGCTAATACTGTACTTCCTCCCTTCCTTCCCTCCCTTCCTTCCTTCCTTCCCTCCTTCCCTCTTTTCTTTCTTTCTCTCTTTCTCTCTCTTTCTATTACTATTTCAGTAGTTTTAGGGGAGCAAATATGGTATGTTCAATCTGCTTTTGGTTGAAAAAAAAATCCATGTAAGAGTGGATCTGCACAGTTCAAACACAAATTCTTCGAGGGTCAACTGTAATTGAAATGAGAAATTGATAGAGATAGCATTCCGGCTTTTATGATATAATAGGAAAAACTACCATATATTAAAACATTGAACAAACCCTCAGCAGAGGTTCCTTCAAACTGGGCAATGCCCATGCTTGGGTAAAGGTCAAGGGGCTCTGGGCCTATGTGAACATGCTAGAATTGGGAAACCAGGTTATGAAAGGGAGATAAGAGATATGAAACCTTTCAGATGAATACAGGTATTATAATGCTACATCAGCACTGTAAGACATGCCGGTGAAGGGATTTAGCCTACACTGCATTTCACTCTAACGGCCCAATGAGCAGTATTCCTTGTCTTGTCTTGGTTCTGTGTAGTGCTGTCCTCTCTCTCCTACCCAGCCTGGATTTTTTGCTCTAAACTTACACACTCTTAAGCTAAACTCAAACTCCATGAGGTGTGATGATCTGGTTCAGGTAAATCAATAAGATGTCAATGCTTAAGAAATATAATCTAGGCGCGGTGACTCGTGTCTGTAATCCCAGCACTTTGGGAGGCTGAGGTGGGCGGATCACCTGAGGTCGGGAGTTTGAGACCAGCCTGACCAACATGGAGAAACTCTATCTCTACTAAAAATACAAAATTAGCTGGGCATAGTGGCGCATGCCTGTAATCCCAGCTACTCGGGAGGCTGAGGCAGGAGAATTGCTTGAATCTGGGAGGCAGAGGTTGCGGTGAGCAGAAGTCGCGCCATTGCACTCCAGCCTGGGCAACAAGAGCAAAACTCTATCTCAAAAAAAAGAAAAAAAAAAAGAAATATAATCTAGCCAGACATGGTGGCTCATGTCTGTAATCCCAGCACTATGGAAAGCTGAGGCAGGAGGATCACTTGGGCTCAGGAGTTTGAGACCAGCCTGGGCAACATAGTAAGACCTTGTCTCTACTAAAAATTAAAAAATTAGCCAGGTATGGGCCAGGCACAGTGGCTCGTGCCTGTAATCTCAACATTTTGGGAGGCCGAGGTGGGCGGATCACCTGAGGTCAAGAGTTCGAGACCAGCCTAGCCAACATGGTGAAACCTCATCTCTACTAAAAATACAAAAATTAGCCAGGGGTGTGGTGGTGTGTGCCTATAATCCCAGCTATTCAGGAGGCTGAGCCAGGAGAATGCTTAACCTGGGAGGCGGAGGTTGCAGTGAGCTGAGATAGCGCCCTTGCACTCCAGCCTGGGCAACAGAGTGAGACTCTGTCTTAAAAAAAAAAATTAGCCAGGTATGGTGGCACAGGCCTGTAGTCCCAGCTACTCCAAAGGTTGAGACAGGAGCATCACTTGAGCCCAGGAGTTTGAGGCTGCAGTGAGCTGTCATCACGCCACTGCACTCCAGCCTGAAAGAGTAAGAACCAGCCTCAAAAAAAAAAAAAAAAAAAGAAAAAAAGAAAAAAAAAGAAAGAAATTAAAAAAGAAATACAATCTAAGGCCCTTCAATATAAGCATTAAAAACTAAGAAAAAAAACCCCTATCTACTGTAATGCTATGTCACTATACATTTCACTTTTATGAAGCTAAAAAAAGAAAGGCTGTAACTGCTTAATAATGGGTTTACTTTAATTTCTGTAAAGATAAAATAGCTATTGACAACAAGATGGATAATAATCAGTGATTCAGAAAGCTAAATTTCCACTGACTTCAACTTCTAAAACAGTGGTCTTTTTTTTTTTTTTTTTTTGAGACAGTGTCTTACTCTGTCGCCCAGGCTGGAGTGCAATGGCGCGATCTCGGCTCACTGCAACCTCCACCTCCCTGGTTCAAGCAATTCTCCCGCCTCAGCCTCTCCAGTAGCTGGGACTACAGGCGCCTGCCATCACACCCAGCTAATTTTTTGTATTTTTAGTAAAGACGGGGTTTCACCATGTTAGCCAGGATGGTCTCGATCTCCTGACCTCATGATCCGCCTGCCTTGGCCTCCCAAACAGTGGTCTATTTTTTATGTTGCTATCCTCTTAAAGGGTAGACAATAAGTCAGAGTGACTTGTTTTTTAAGCTTGTCCTCATAATTGTCAAAATGAGAGCTTGAATTTAAAACAAAGCTGACTTTCCAGGAAATCAAGAATTCACAGCAACATAACTTATCTACGCATAGAAATTTTCCTTAAGACAATGTATCTTTCACTAAAAATAGCAGATATTTTTACTTAACATTAATAAAATTAACAGAGGCATTTTAAGAAAATATGGCCCTCTACATTCATTGCTAAGTGACTTCTATTGCTACACTATGTATTATGTTACTTTGCATTCCCATATTAAAGCCTGAGTTCTTTATACTGAGCCTCTAGCACACCACATTTAGTTATTCAACAATTCTTTAGTTCAGTTTAATTAAGATACTGGATGGATTCTATGAATCTATGAAGTAGATTAGTAGACACAGAGATTATCAAGACATATTCCCTACTCTTAAGAACTCATATAGTATAATGTAATATAAGAAAGTCTCCTTTACTAAAAACTAAGGAATTTTATTGAATGACATACAAATAAAAAAATTATAAATACTGAGCTTAGATAAGGAACCCCGTTGAATACCACTTATCTTGTTGAGTTGGCTTTCTAAAGTTTCAAGGTATTTTCATTACTTTGCCAGGGATCTGAGTCCAGTTCTAGGTCCTTTGGGGCACTCTTTTCATGATGGCTGCACATCCAACTCCACATAAAAACTGTGTTCTACAAAATACTCAACTGAACCACAGACCATGTGCTTCTCTGAGATCCTTTAATACAGTATTCTTAAGCCCTTTTAACTTGAGTAAAGTCCAACAACTATTATTTTTGCTGTTTTGGCTTGACTTACTCTATCTCACTGTTTTCTGTACCCATAGGCCAGTAATCCCCAACTTTTTGTTCATCTAGACACAGTGCAAGATAAGTACAGCAATATCCTCCTGTGGGTGTAAGCAGAAGTTGTATGTGCTGTATTCCACATAAAACTTGAAGGCAAGGCCGAGAACCTCTCTTCCAGTTTGTGCTCAGAGAAATCTACTTCAACTCCCACCATAGTGTCTGTGTGCAATTAACCTTAAATTATCTCGTTTTTCTAAACCAAAATTTTCAATTCAGCAACCTCTATGCCACCACGACTCTACTTTTTATTTATTTATTTATTATTTTTTGGAGACAGGGTCTCACTTTGTCACCCAGGCTGGAGTGCAATCGCACGATCACAGTTCACTGCAGCCTCAAACTCCTGCACTCAAGGGATCTTCCTGCCTGAGCCTTCCAATTAGCTAGAACTACAAATGTGTACCACCATGCCCAGCTAAATTTTTGTATTTTTTGTAGAGATGGGGTCTTGCTATGTTGCTCAGGCTGGTCTTGAACTCCTGACCTCAGGAAATCCTCCCACCTTGGCCTCCCCAAATGCTGGGATTATCAGCATTAAGCCACAGTGCCAGGCTATTCTTCATTTTTTACCCGACTTCTTACTGTGTCATTACTTCTGGTCCATCAGTAAATTATTATTCCCAAATGCACATTTCCATCTCAGAAGAGAATCTGAACAATTAAAGTCATCATATTTAGGGAAGTGATTTATCCATCAGTTATGTATATAGATAAATATCATAGACTATCACACATAGGTACATACATACACATCTTCATATACTTCTGTCCTTTTCTGTACTGGACTCTGCTACCTTCCTACCTCTTCAGACTTATTTGGAATCTAGCTAGGTAACAAGGAGGAATCCCTTAGTATAGATAATCCACAAAGCAGATATTATGCCAGTGGATAATGAAGGATCATGTACTATGCCATAATGAGAGAATCCTCTGATAAGCCACTGGACTTTTTAGATACAATCATAGGAAGAGAATGTGATGGGTCTTTATGAAATCCAAAAATGACTTAAAAAACATTAAGGTAACTTTACAAATAAGGCATGCTAAATAATAGAAAACATTTTATATATGGTTTTTATAATTTAAAAAGTAACTTTAAAGCAGCTATTCTAGATGATATTGAATAATTCTGTCACCATGTATTTTTCTCATGTATGGATTATTACACTAAAGTACATCACTACTGAACTATCCATTAGAAATGCCTGACACATGAAGAAGAGTAAAAAATATTTGTATAGTCTTAGGTATAGCCTTTCTCCACGTACTGGAGGTAACTTGAATAGAATTTTTAAAACTTAAACAAAACAATATCCTGCATGTGTTTGGTATCAAAAGACCACAACTTTAAATACAGCTGGAAGTATTTTGGCAACTTTAAGTAAGAAACACGAAATATATTTTTCATAATGGTTACTGGATTAACTAGATTGATAGCATTACTTTTCCTGGAAAACTAGGCTTTAATTTTAAATGTGAACTACACTTTTTATTTATAAAAAAAGTTTTTGCCATCCCAATACATCAGTGTCATAAACACAAACTACAAATACAGTCTAGTTAAATAAAAACTTTTACATACGTGAGAGTTGTTTCCATTCTCGAGACTTGTTCAAGGTCTTCATCAGGGTCCTTGAATCCAGTAAAGGAGTAATAAGACTTGTCCCATTTGATGGGCCTGTCAGGCATCCTTTTAGCTTCTTTGAGAGGCTGGGTATGCACATTAGTATTCAAGCTTTGGATATGTTCAACAGATAAACTGCAGGAGTTGAGAATATATAATACTGTGCTTAGCAGATCTCTGGTGTGCAAAGTAAATTTGACTGCTCGAAATCCTAGAGAATATAATTCCCCCAAACAATTAATACAGATGATTATTTGCTTTATTTCAACATGTATAAAATCAAAATCTTTGAAAACATTCTATTACTGATTTAAATTTGTCCTATTAGCAAATCACCTGTAAATAGAAAAATTACTTCCCTTCTCTAAAACTATACCACATAATATTTTACCTTCATGAATTCCTTCAATCATCAGCTCCATTTTCTAGTTTGGTTCCAGTGACCAAACCCATCCCAGCCCAACAAGGGGATTCAGAATATTCTCAATTCTGTTGATAAATCTGGTCTCTTAAGAGAGAGAAAAGCTCTCCTATAAGCAGCTGTACACCAAAGATAGTTTCTAGTGGAGACAGGAGAATACAGGTGTATACTGTAACAGCGGTTCAGGTAAGAGGGGCCATATAATCTAGTCTCAGTGGTCACAGAAACCCATCTTGAATTTTCTCTCTGATTGAAGGAGATGGTCCTCATACTTGCTTACTTGACTAGGCAGTAACCCAATATTTTCAGGAGTGATTTAAAATTCTCTAGTTGTTTAAAAGTTACTCCTGTAATCCCAGCACTTTGGGAGGCCTAGGTGGGTGGATTATGAAGTAAGGAGTTCGAGACCAGTCTGACCAAGATGGTGAAACCCCATCTCTATTAAAAATACAAAAATTAGCTGGGCGCAGTGGTGGGCGCCTGTAATCCCAGGTACTCGGGAGGCTGAGGCAGAAGAATTGCTTGGACCCGGGAGGCGGGAGTTGCAGTGAGACGAGACTGTGTCACTGAACTCTAGCCTGGGTGACAGAGCAAGACTCTGTTTCAAAAAAAAAAGTTACTGGTTTTGATGTTGGGTAATCATTGGGCTAAGGTAAGTAATCTAAATTGTTAAGTCATCAATAAAAAATCCACTGGTTTTGTTTTTTTCTTTTCTGGGTGTTAGGCATGGTTCAAGCTTAATTTACATATCTTTTCAATCAACACTACCACCAACTATGCCATTATCATTTCTCCTGTCAAATGTGAAGGAACATAGATTAAGAATGAAGCCAGGGCTTAAGTCTGAGTTGACACCAAGCCAAATATTTTCTCCACTACAACATGCTGACTCTGCTTTTAAAAAAAAAATTTTAATTAGTTTTGAAAATTAAGAGCAAAAGTCTCTTGTTAGTAGGCATACAACTTTACCATCTTTACTTGAGGTAACCACTATTAATAGGTACATATTCTTCCAGATCTGCTCTATCCAAGATGGTAGCTACTAGCACATGTGGCAATTTAAAATTAAATTGATTGAAATGAAATAAAAATTTAAAATTAAATTCTTTGGCCACATTGGCCACATTTCAAGTGCTCAATAAGCACAAAGGGCTAGGGCCTGCCATATTAGATGATGCAGATATGGAACATTTCCCTCATCACAGAAAGTTCTCTTAGGCAGCACTGTTCTTTGACCTTTTCCATCTATGTGCTTGTATGTGTGTACCACGTATGAGGCCGGGGCAGTGGTTCATGCCTGTAATCCCACCACTTTGGGAGGCTGAGACAGGTGGAGCACTTGAGGCCAGGAGTTCGAGACCAGCCTGGCCAACATGGTGAAACTGTGTCTTTACTAAAAATACAAAAATTAGCTGGGTATGGTGGTGCACTCCTGTAATTCCAGCTACTCAGGCGGCTGAGGCAGGAGAATCGCTTGAACCCAGGAGGTGGAGATTGCAGTGAGCCAAGATTGTGCCACTGTGCTTAAGCCTGGCAACAGAGTAAGACTCTGCCTCAGAAAAAAAAAAAAAAAAAAAAAGTATTTGCAACTTTTGTGATGACAGACACCACAATTTAAATCATTCTCACAGATACACATTCTGCTTGCCACACCAACTTATGAGATCCAGAACATGCCAACTAAGAAATACTTTTTTTTTAGTTCAATAATTTGGGGAAACTTAGAACTACTGGCAAGGGAATTATTCTAGTCAGTGAAGGAGGAAAGGAAAACCCAAACTGCTGCATTGGAGGTTAAGAAAAAATAGCTCATCCTCAGAAGTGCACAGTCAAGGAGTAAATCTGTTTCTATCTCAATTTGCCAGCTTCGTTATTTAATCCAACATAAGAGTTACTATATAGTGAGGACTGCCTGTACCACACTGCAATATCCTTTACTGGTTCCTCAGGATACATTCCAAGAAGAATTTTGTGGCTTTGGGGAGAGAATGCCAAGCTGCAGAGTTTGTAGAGTTTGCACTAATTTATATACCCATCAATAATGTGGGAAAATGTATTTTTACCATTCATGGGTATTACTAGCAAAAAAAGAAAAAAATTAATGGGCAAAATATACTACTTAATTATTTCAGTTTGCGTTCGAATACTGAGGCTAAAGATTTTTTTTGTTTTTTGAGACAGGGTCTCACTCTGTCACCACGCTGGAGTGCAGTGGTGCCTACTATCTTGCCTCACTGTAACCTCTGCCCCCTGGGCTCAGGTGATTCTCCTACCTTAGGCTCTCGAGTAGCTGGGACTATAGGCACGTGCCACCACGCCTGGTTAATTTTTTGTATTTTTAGTAGAGACAGAGTTTCGCTATGTTGCCCAGGCTGGTCTGGAACTCCTGGACTCAAGCAATTTGCCTGCCTCGGCCTCTCAGAGTGCTGGGATTATAAGTGTGAACCACCATGCATGGCCTAAAGATTTTTATATACTTAACTGACATTTATATGTGTTATTTCTTGAACTGTCTATTCATTGTCCATTTTTGGAATGGAGCTACTCTGGTTCATTTTTAATTTGTAAAAACTGTTTATGTATTAGCATCATCTTTTTGTCATATATGCTATATCTTTTCTCCCATTTCTAGTTTAATTTTTTCTGTACCTTTTACTTTTTTTTTTTTTTTTTAATGACAGTCTCGGCCAGGTGCAGTGGCTCATGCCTGTAACACTAGCACTTTGGGAGGCCGAGGTGGGCGGATCACGAGATTAAGAGATCAAGACCATCCTAGCCAACATGGTGAAACCCTGTCTCTACTAAAAATACAAAAATTAGCTGGGCGTGGTGCCGCGTGCCTGTAGTCCCAGCTACTCAGGAGGCTGAGGCAGAAGAATCGCTTGAACCTGGGAGGCAGAGGTTGCAGTGAGCCAAGATTGCTACACTGGACTCCAGCCTGGTGACAGAGCAAGACTCCGTCTCAAAAAACAACAACAACAACAACAACAACAAAAAAACAGTCTTGCTGTCTTGTCCAGTTGTCCAGGCTAGCCTCAAACTCCTGGTTCAAGTGATTCTTCCACTTCAGTCTTCTGTGTAGCTGGGAGTACAGGCTTGTGTCATCATGCCCAGCTTTAAGCTATTTTTGTTTAAGAAATCATTCAAAGTTAACCATTAACTGAAAGTAAAGGATTCTGTTTTTACTCAGCCAGAGCTGGCTACAGCTACTTGTCTTAGCATTAATTCACAGAAAGCTCTTAGTAAATCTCTAACTTGTTTTAAAATTTATTCTAATAACAACATTTACTTCCTCATGAACCACCAAAAAGATATGGAGCTGAAGAAATAATTTCAGCCTTTAAGGATTTCAATGTATTAATAATGCTAAAGGCTCATAAAATTTCAGTAATGAAAATCACTAGTAAACATTTTACATTATTACCATCTTAATTATCTAAAGCTGATTAATGATTTCTAGTGTTCTAGAAATAAAAATTTTTTAAAAACCTACTTGATTTTGATTTCATAATCAGGTAAACATGTTACAGAAGTAAAAATGTTTTAAATCTTTGTTATAAAGGCAAAAGGAAAAATGATTAATTACAATATTTTAAAAGAAGAATTAATAGATAATGTGGTATACAAATCAAAACACTGGACTAGGAATAAGGAGACATTAGTTCTAGTACCGGCTCTGTCCCTAATTTGCTGTGTGAAACTTTCTAAGATTTCCACTAAGCTTTTAAATTCAATTTACTAACTCTATGTATATTCAATATTTAAGGCAAATCCAGCTGATGGTGGTAGAAGCAGTAGTTGTAGCTGTAGGAATGAACTTGACTCTCTTAACCACATACAAATAAAAACAGATTGATGATAATATTTTTATTTTAACAACTATAAAGGACATAATCTGCCTCTAAAAATTCCATCTGTCCTCCTGGAGAAATCATGAAACCTAAGTAGACCACTACATATTAAGTAAGACGTTATTTAATTCCTAGCCTAATCTTGACCCTAACAGGAGCATATATCTATTAAAAGTATTTATGAGTATTTGATTTTACACTAGTAACAATGTATCTCAGTTGCTTGAGACTCATGGCTAAGAACAGCACATTCACAATGTATATAAACTTTCAAATAGAATTGTGTCACTTAGAGTGATCAACATGCTTATTATTCATTATTTACAGCATTCTTCAGTACAGCTGTTCCTTCACAAAAGGGCTATAAGTTGACTTTCTGCCTTTAAATATTGAAGAATAGGGCTATTTTTAATAAAACTCTATGCCAGAGGTAAATGGAGAAACTGCCAAGAAAAGGAATTTGTGATTCCTGATCTCCCATATTCAATTATGAGAAAATAAAAGGTAGGAGATCGTATACTATCAAATACTAGTCCCTGGAGAGACTGGGTGAGGCATTGTCTTCAATATACTTCAGCATTCTTCAGATCAAGCTCTTCCTCCTTCCATTTGAGGTCCTGAGAGCCAGGGGAGGGTGAGGTGTAAATTAGGGATCTTCCATGTGAGTGGCCTCTACACAGTTCTCCAGCTCTTTCATTTTAATAAATGAACACCCAAAAGTTAAAGGTCACACAGCTAGGTCACTGGCAGAGCTAGAAACAGATTTTAGATCTCAAAGACCTATCAAATTCTGAGTTTTATAGCAGTTTGTTTAAAAAAACAATTACAGTGTATCCTGTTTTAGCCTTAACTCACAGAAAGCACTGAGTGACTCTTTAAATTGTCTTAAGTTCATACTAAAAATACAGTTATTTCCTCAAGGATCATCAAAAGCATGTATAATTAGAGAAATGATAGGCCTTTAGTGACCTTAACCTAAATATTTGTCCTTAATTTTAAATATGGAAAAGCAGTGACAAAAGGTAGTGAAAAGGTGGCTGTCTACTAAGATCAATTGGATTTTAGAAGCAGCATAAGGTTGGAATTAAAAGACCTGGGTTCAAGACTTATATTCTTTCTCTCTGGTCTTGGGAAAGGCACTGAACATCACTAAGTTACAATTGGGTAAATATTTCCAGCTTCAGAGTATTCGGAGGACTAAATAAGAGAATGCAAGCTGTACTTTTTAGAAATACATATTGTTTGGACATGTTTAACACTTAAAATAACACTGAACTGGGAAGGGGACAAATAGGAACACTTTAGTTTCAGAAACAAAAAAGTTTAAACATGTAAAAAATCACTTGTTCGAACATATGCAGCTAGGAATAGAATCTAATTCTAGGAAAACAATCAATTAAATGCTATTATTTTTCTATCACCAAAGTTTTGATCCAAAGGTATTCTGACAATGTCAAAATTAATGAACACATTTAACATGAAGCTTGCAAAGGACACACCAGAAATAAAAAACGTACCGGAAGTACTAAAAGGTTCCTGGCCATCAGAGGAACTCTGGTCTGTTTCTCTTACATAAAATGTAAGCTGAGTTGGTTTCAAAGACTTGAAGCCTGGTTTCTGGAGGTTTTCTAAGTAGACACTTAACCTTTTAAGAGAATTTTCATTGATTTCCTGGAAAAAAACATTAAGGGCATTTACATACAAAATAGAACAAGGAAATATCAGAAATGATATCTATCTAACCTTTTAAACACATTGAGAGTATTAAATAATTTAGTATTTAGAAATGTTGGGATTTCATAGCCCTTTGGATCTACATCTCACAACATGTAACAGAATGAACTCCATATGGATAAGACGTAAAAAGATGTAACCATATAAGTAATAGAAGAAAACATGGTTGAATTCTTTTATAACCTAAATGTGGAAAATGCCAATGACTAAATATCCCAAAGTAATAAATGATAGTTTAATTTATTCTAATATGATGTTCTTAGCCACATGAGTCCTGTACGCAAGTGTGGGATATTTATTGCCAGTGTAAGACAAAATCTTCATTATTTTTTGATAAATATTTCTATTTTTGCTGAAAAGTAACACAAGAAGGCTGGACGTGGTGGCTCATGTCTATAATCCCAGCACTTTTTGGGAGGCTGAGGTGGGCAGATTGCCTGAACTCAGGAGTTTGAGAACAGCCCGGGCAACATGGTGAAACCCCGACTCTACAAAAAATACAAAAATTAGTTGGGCATGGTGGCATATGCTTGTGGTCCCAGCTACTCAGGAGGTTGAGGTAGGAGGATCACCTGAGACCAGGAGTCTGAGGCTGCAGTGAGCCCCTTGATGGTGCCACCACGCTCCCCGCCTGGGTGACAGAGCAAGACACTGTCTCCAAAATCTTAAAAAAAAAAAAAAAAAAAGATTATGTATAGGAAGTGAATAGGAATTGGGTAAAGGAAATAGGAATATAGGAATGAGACTTCTCATTAAACTTTGTATTTAGTTTTGATTTTTTTTTTTTTTTTTTTTTGGAAAACTACAAATGTTTTGCAGATTTTTAAATTAAATTAAAGAGGATTAAAAAAAAAACCCCAAAATCTGGTGCATTACTGTGAAACTCTGGACTTTGAGTTCGATGCTATGAATAGACGGGACTTTAAGCCAGTCTTCCTAAGAAAAGGGGCAAGGGTCTTCTCTAATAGTGGGAAGAAGACTGAACTGAACATGTGGTGGCAAAAAGAGTGACAAGAAGAGTGAACAGCCTTCATGGAGCTTGCATTTTAGTGAGGGGAGAAAAATAAACAACAAACCTAATAAATAAGGAAATAGGGTACATGGAAAGGAAAAAAAAACCAAGAAGTACTGCAGGGTAAAAGGGGGGAGGGAATGCTAGGAAGTAAAGCAGAGACGGCAATTTAAAATAGGGTAGTTTTAAAAACAAAACAAAACAAACACAAGTAATAGTGTAATCTGGGAGAGCCTCACTGAAAGGTGACACTTCAGTGAGAAAGTAAAGGACAAGCCATATCTGGGATATCTGGGAAAAGGATACTCTAAGCACAGGCAGCAGCTAGGGCAAGGGCTTGATACAAAGGAGGAGTCAATAAATACAAGTTTAAAGATAACATGAAAACGTAAATTTATCAGAACCATTAAACTCTAGGCACATTGTGTCAGGGGTCCCCAAGACCACTCTCAGGTTCAATAATTTACTAGAAGGATTCACGTAACTCAGACAAGCTGTTTTATTCACCATTATGGTTTATTACAACAAAAGAATGGAAATTAAAACCAGCAAAGGGAAAAGGTGCATAGAGCAGAATCAGGAGAGACCAGGTGCAAGCTTCCAGTTGTCATTTCACAGTGGAGTTTTATAGACAGTGCTTAATCCCCCCAGCAATGGTGTGTGACAATACGTGAAAAGTGTTGCCAACCAGGGAAGCTCATCCAAGTCTGGATGTCCAGAGTTTTACTGGTGGTCAGACAGGTAAGCATTTAGTGCTTATGTGACTCACTTTAGCTATTCAGTCTCAGCTCCCTAAATCCCCCAGGTCAAATGAATACAGTGCAGTCCAGGGTCTTAGACACAGGAAAACAGGTATTCACTATAAATCATACTGTTAGCATAAACTGTCTATCTGGCATGGTCTAACGCCTCAGGCAAACAGAAACATTCCTATCAGGTGGGATATTCCAGGGGCTCAGAGCTCATTTCCCAGGAGCCAAAGTTCAGCACTGAAGTCAGACCTTTCTTTGGAATGTGCAAGGTTTAAGCAACCCAAGCTTGCTGAGTTAACCCTTTACCACACGTAGAATTTTCTGTTGTTTGTTTTTTAAATTTACGACATGAGGTCTCACTACGTTGCCCAGGCTTGAATTCCTGGGCTCAAGTAATCCTCCTGCCTCAGCCTCCCTAGTAGCTGGGACTACAGGTTTGCCACCACGCCCTGCTGCATACAGAAGTCTTAATTTAAAAAAATACATTGGTAGAATAACATTAAAGTATTACTAAGCTTGATTTTTCTATACATGTTGAATTTAAAAACTTTAAATTATTAATGCATCCCCAAGGTAATGAATATTTTTCTGTTGATTCAATTTACTGATTACTTTGAAAAGTTCTGACTTTGAGTAGCCAACATAAGTATCAAATACCACAATCAGAATATTTTCCTAAAAGCAAAAAAGCAAAATAGATTTTGCATTGCAAGTAGAAAAAAAAACAATGTTCTAATTTTCAAGATTTCAAGTTCCTTTTCATATTAAACTAGATATCAGTGTTAATGAAAATAGAAGGAGCCAATGAAGTAATTCCAAAGCATGTGGCTTTGTAATATATAGTAGTCCCTTGGTATCCATAGGCGATTGGTTCCAGGACCTCCTGTGGATACCGAAATCCACGAATGCTCAAGTCTCTCATATAAAATAGTGTAGTATTTGCAAATAACCTATATATATATCCTCCCATATACTTTAAATCATTTCTAGATTACTGATAATACCTAATATAATGTAAGTGCTATGTAAGTAGTTGTTATCCTGTGTTGTTCAGGGAATAATGACAAGAAAGAGAAGTCTGTTCATCTGTAGTACAGATGTATTTTTTTCCCCCTAATATTTTCAGTCTGAGGTTGGTTGAATCCATGGGTGTAAAACCCACAGATATGAAGGACTGACTGAATTTTCTAATGTTAAAATATATTGACTGTCTTAACTACATCTACCATAAGCCATTTTTCGTATCAGTTTGTATTCCTGGAGCACACATTAACTGAGTTGTAGGGAGTGGTCCAGCAGCATGCATCGTAAGGAAAAATCACTAGGGCATTGAAAACTCTTCCATGTATCATCCTTAAAAGAAAAAGAGAGAGCCTGCTATTGGTCTATTCAGGGATTCAACTTCTTTCTGGTTTAGTCTTGGGAGAGTGTATGTGTCCAGGAATTTATCCATTTCTTCTAGGTTTTCTAGTTTATTTGCGTAGAGGTGTTTATAGTATTCTCTGATGGTAGTTTGTATTTCTGTGGGGTCGGTGGTGATATCCCCTTTATAATTTTTTATTGCGTCTCTGAAGTTGAGGCAATAATTAATAGCCTACCAACCAAAAAAAGTCCAGGACCAGATGGATTCACAGCCGAATTCCACCAGAGGTACGAGGAGGAGCTGGTACCATTCCTTCTGAAACTATTCCAATCAATAGAAAAAGAGGGAATCCTCCCTAACTCATTTTATGAGGCCAACATCATCCTGATACCAAAGCCTGGCAGAGACACAACAAAAAAAGAGAATTTTAGACCAATATCCCTGATGAACATTGATGCAAAAATCCTCAATAAAATACTGGCAAACCGAATCCAGCAGCACATCAAAAAGCTTATCCACCATGATCAAGTGGGCTTCATCCCTGGGATGCAAGGCTGGTTCAACATATGCAAATCAATAAACGTAATCCAGCATATAAACAGAACCAAAGACAAAAACCACATGATTATCTCAACAGATGCAGAAAAGGCCTTTGACAAAATTCAACAGCCCTTCATGCTAAAAACTCTCAATAAATTTGATATTGATGGAATGTATCTTAAAATAATAAGAGCTATTTATGACAAACCCATAGCCAATATCAAACTTTTAGCCTTTTTTTTTTTGGTCTTTTCCCACAGCCAACATCACACTGAATGGGCAAAAACTGGAAGCATTCCCTTTGAATACTGGCACAAGACAGAGATGCCCTCTGTCACCACTCCTATTCAACATAGTGTTGGAAGTTCTGGCTAGGGCAATCAGGCAAGAGAAAGAAATCAAGGGTATTCAGTTAGGAAAAGAAGAAGTCAAATTGTCCCTGTTTGCAGATGACATGATTGCATATTTAGAAAACCCCATCATCTCAGCCCAAAATTTCCTTAAGCTGATAAGCAACTTCAGCAAAGTCTCAGGATAAAAAATCAATGTGCAAAAATCACAAGCATTCTTATACACCAATAACAGACAAACAGAGTGCCAAATCATGAATGAATTCCCATTCACAACTGCTTCAAAGAGAATAAAATACCTAGGAATCCAACTTACAAGGGATGTGAAGGACCTCTTCAAGGAGAACTACAAACCACTGCTCAGTGAAATAAAAGAGGACACAAACAAATGGAAGAACATACCATGCTCATGGATAGGAAGAATCAATATCATGAAAATGGCCATACTGCCCAAGATAATTTATAGATTCAATGCCATTCCCATTAAGCTACCAATGACTTTCTTCACAGAATTGGAAAAAACTGCTTTAAAGTTCATATGGAATCAAAAAAGAGCCCGCATTGCCAAGACAATCCTAAGCAAAAAGAGCAAAGCTGGAGGCATCACGCTACCTGATTTCAAACTATACAACAAGGCTACAGTAACCAAAACAGCATGGTACTGGTACCAAAACAAGAGATATAGACCAATGGAACAGAACAGAGCCCTCAGAAATAATACCACACATCTACAGCCATCTGATCTTTGACAAACCTGACAAAAACAAGAAATGGGGAAAGGATTCCCTATTTAATAAATGGTGCTGGGAAAATTGGCTAGCCATAAGTAGAAAGCTGAAACTGGATCCTTTCCTTACTCCTTATACGAAAATTAATTCAAGATGGATTAGAGACTTAAATGTTAGACCTAAAACCATAAAAACCCTAGAAGAATACCTAGGCAATACCATTCAGGACATAGGCATGGGCAAGGACTTCATGTCTAAAACACCAAAAGCAACGGCAACAAAAGCCAAAATTGACAAATGGGATCTAATTAAACTAAAGAGCTTCTGCACAGCAGAAGAAACTACCATCAGAGTGAACAGGCAACCTACAGAATGGGAGAAAATGTTTGCAATCTACTCATCTGACAAAGGGCTAATATCCAGAACCTACAAAGAACTCAAACAAATTTACAAGAAAAAAGCAAACAACCCCATCAAAAAGTGGGCAAAGGATATGAACAGACACTTCTCAAAATAAGACATTTATACAGCCAACAGACACATGAAAAAATGCTCATCATCACTCGCCATCAGAGAAACGCAAATCAAAACCACAATGAGATACCATCTCACACCAGTTAGAATGGCAATCATTAAAAAGTCAGGAAACAACAGGTGCTGGAGAGGATGTGGAGAAGTAGGAACACTTTTACACTATTGGTGGGACTGTAAACTAGTTCAACCGTTGTGGAAAACAGTGTGGCGATTCCTCAAGGATCTAGAACTAGAAATACCATTTGACCCAGCCATCCCATTACTGGGTACATACCCAAAGGATTATAAATCATGCTGCTATAAAGACACATGCACACGTATGTTTATTGCAGCACTATTCACAATAGCAAAGACTTGGAATCAACCCAAATGTCCATCAGTGACAGACTGGATTCAGAAAATGTGGCACATATGCACCAAGGAATACTATGTAGTCATAAAAAAGGATGAGTTTGTGTCCTTTGTAGGGACATGGATGCAGCTGGAAACCATCATTCTCAGCAAACTATCACAAGAACAGAAAACCAAATACCGCATGTTCTCACTCATAGGTTGTAAATGAACAATGAGATCATTTGGACACAGGAAGGGAACATCACATACTGGGGCCTATTGTGGGGAGGGGCGAAGGGGGAGGGATAGCATTAGGAGATATACCTAATGTAAATGACGAGTTAATGGGTGCAGCACACCAACATGGCACATGTATACATATGTAACAAACCTGCATGTGTGCACATGTACCCTAGAACTTAAAGTATAATTTAAAAAAAAAAGAGAGAGATCAATCATGATAATAGAGGTCTTAAGTTTTCTTTCAAACCCTCAACTGTACTTCAAAACTTGGTGCCAAAAACATGATTACTAGTACTCTAAAGAGTTTAAATGACAGCTTTATTGCCTGTACAAAACAATGACAGCTTTCATTAAAAAAGCTCTATTTTCAATTTTCAGTATCTACATTTCAAATTAGTTCCAAGCATTGATTATATCACTACAACAGAATAATCCACATTTATAGAACTCTATGTATTATATTGTATCAAAGGTAAATAAGCAGAAATGTACACTACTGGTTTAAAAATAAATAAATGTTTACCCTTTCTACGGGGTGCTGTCCAAAGAAATCTGGATGTACTGCAAAATAGAAAGGCCTCAAGGCATTGACTGCTTCAGCTCCTGATAAAGCTCTTGAATAGGGAAACCAGTGTGGAAATATCTTCTCTAGACATAACCTTTTAAAAAGATGTGGGCTGGTTATTCATTGAGGCACTCACATACACACACAAATCCTCAATGTATAAGGTGACAATAAAATTAAACGTACTATGCACAGCAGAAACAAGATAGATACTTCATGGTTTTCTGAAATCTATTAGTTTTACAAGCGGTGAGTACCACATGGTTTCTAAAACAGTGGTTATAATTTTTTCTTGTGCAAAATGAGAAATATTAAATAATATTATAATTTCCCCTCAATACTCCACTTTGAAATTCAGCTGACTTCACTGCAAATAACAATTTTCTTTCTAATTTTCTTATTCAGATAAAAAAATCTTAATATCCAATAGTATAATTCTCTCTCTATATCTATATCTCTCTCTTTATATCTATCTCTTTTTCTTTCTTTCTTTCAGACAGAGTCTTGCTTTGTTGCCCAGACTGGAGTGCAGGGGTGCGATCTCTGGGGGTCAAGTGATCCTCCCACCTCACCCTCCCAAGTAGCTGGGACTACAGGTGCCTGTCACCACACCCAACTAGTTCTTTTGCTGATCTCAAACTGCTGGCCTCAAGCAGTCCTCCCGCCTTACCCTCCCAAAGCAATGGGATTACAGTCATGAGCCACCATGCCTGGTTCAATTTTTTTCTTTATAGTAGCAAACATTTTAATAATTATTATACTTAAAAAGAGATACAGATGTCTTTTAGTTCATTCCCTCATTATTAGCATGCTAAAATTATACTAGTTGGATAACTTGATATTCTCATTCTTTTTTTTTGAGACGGAGTCTTGTTCTGTTGCCCAGGCTGGAGTGCAGTAGCATGATCTCAGCTCACTGCATGCAATCTTCTGCCTCTCGGGTTCAAGTGATTCTCCTGCCTCAGCCTCCCAAGTAGCTGGGACTACAGGCGTGTGCCACCACCGCCAGTTAATTTTTTTTTTTTTTTTTTGTATTTTTAGTAGAGACAGGGTCTCACACCATGTTGGTCAGGCTGGTCTCAAACTCCTGACCTCAGGTAATCCACCCGCCTCAGCCTCCCAAAGTGCTGGGATTACAGGCATGAGCCACCACACACGGCCGTGATATTCTTAAGTTTTGTAACCCACTTGAGAGTGTTTTTTAAAAGTACAGTGTTTAAATCCAAATGAAATTATTTGCGGTTTTTTGAAAGTACTTCCACGACTATTTTTAAATGTTATCATTTACCTTTTCCATCCTAAGCTTTTATTTATTTATTTATTTTTGAGACAGAGTATCACTCTGTTGCCTAGGCTGGAGTGCAGTGGTACGATCTTGGCTCAACCTCTGCCCCCTGGGTTCAAGAAATTCTCCTGCCTCAGCCTTGCAAGTAGTTGGGATTACAGGTGCATGCCACCATGCCCAGTTAATTTTTGCATTTTTAGTAGAGACGGGGTTTTGCCATGTCGGCCTGGCTGGTCTTGAACTCCTGACCTCAAAGGATCTCCCTGCCTCAGCCTCCCAAAGTGCTGGGATTACAGGCGTGAGCCACTGCGCCTGGCCCAACCTAAGCTTTTTATAATGAAGTCTCTAAACATTGCACATGCCTTTGTTCTCATACATTAGGTGTGCCAAGTCTTTAGAAAAGTTTTATGTTTTTAAAATGGTAGAGATTGTGGAATCATTTCTGGTGATTTTTAAACAATCTGGAGACCACCAACCTATTTGCAGATTATCTTTTATTCCTCCCATATATTTGAACATTTTATAAAGTCAATATATGGATTTGTACCTCAAGGATTAGAACAGGAGTTTAAAGCAAAGGAAACAATCAGCCAGGATTAAATATGAGCTAGTCTAAGTAAACCACAGTTGCAACTCCACTTATCCCTCTGAGCTTCCATTCTCATTTCCCAACGTCTGACATACACTTAGCTCTCCTGCCAGCTGCTCAAATTTTGCATATCTAAAAAAGGAGCACAAGTCATTATTGTCTTTTTAAATTCAGCCTGGTTACAGAAGGCCAGGAGCAGCTAACAACTCAATCCAGGATTATCTTCCTTATTTTTGTTATTGTGGTACCACCTTTCTCAATGTTGTAAAGCACAAAACCCAAATTAGTTCACTACCCCCATTCACTTTCAGTTAGTAAAGTCTTCTCACTTTACAATGTTCAATGAAATCATTCCTTCTTTCCACGTTCTCTGCTATCAATTATCATCACTACAAAACTGGACTACAGTCTCACAATTAGTCTACTCTGCTGTCCCTTTCTCTAACCATATTGGGTATCACCAACAGATTAACTTTCCTAAAATCCCACCATCACTGTATTCCTTACTCAAACAGCTTTGGTGGTGCCCTAATTCCTGCGAATAAATCCACTCCTTAGTCTGGTATTTGAAACCCTCTTTGTTTCCCCATCTGTCTTTCCAACTTGATCTCCAATCACTCCTTATAGAAACCCTTAGTTCCAGCTCCCAAGAATCTTCCTCATTTTCCCCTTTTTGTCCTACATAATTTCTAAGTCCTAATGCATCCTCCCTGACCTGCATTTTTACCTATCCAAACTGAACAATTACTGCGTACCTGTCATGCTCCAGGAGGCATTGTACCTATTCCCCCAGAACCTTCCCTTCTGTATTCTCATTAGTCTCTCCCTCTTTTAAACTCTAAAGAAAAGAAACTGTGTGCCCTAGACGCTTGAAACATAATACCATAAAGTGAATTGTGTTAAGAGGAAACTTATCTGTTTTTCTGTTTAAGCTTTTCACACCTAACTATTCTGAAGGACAGTATTCTTTTCACCTTCTACTCCGAATGTACTCTTGGAGGACCTGTCTTCTCATATAAATTTTCTTTCCTTTTTTGTTCCTGCTTTCCACCATAATATAACTTCAGAATTAGAAAAATAATAACAAACTGAAATAAACCAAATGCATAACAGACCTCCCCCGCCACCCCCACAATACTAATTACAGATTGGACCACAATACTTACCTCCTCATAGGTCTCAGGTGGCAAAACATTTCTGAATATATATGTACGTCAACTTCCAGGCATCCATTAATTGCTTAAAAGTTAAGCAGATATCACAAATGAACAAGTAGAATTTTAAATGTAAAACACATTATGATTTATATTATCACCCAAAATATGAAATACTTAGTTATTAATCTTATAAAATATGTATAAGATCTAGATAAGGAAAACTACAAAACTCAGATGAAGGAAATAGGAAGACTAAACAAATGGAGAGATACTCCATGTTCATGGATAGGAAGACTCAATATTGCCAAGATGTCATTCTTCCCAACTTGATCTATAGATTCAATGAAATTACAATCAAAATCCCAGCAAGTTAGTTTGTGCATACTGACAAATGGATTCTAAAGTTTATAAAGACAGATAAAAGACCCAGAGTAGCCAACTCAATAAGGAAGGAGAACAAAGGTAGAAAAATGACACTACTTTATTTCAAGACTTACCCTAAAGCTACAGTAATTAAGACAGCACGGTGTTGCTGAAAGAATGAATAGATCCATGGAACAGAACCGAGAGCCCAGAAATAGATTCATATAAATAAAGTCAACTAATCTTTGGCAAAGGAACAAAGGCAATCCATTGGAGCAAAGACAGCTTGTTCAACAAATGACACTAAAACAATCGGACATCCACATGCAAAAAAATTAACGTGGACACAGACCTTACATTTCTCACAAAAATTAACTCAAAATGGGTCATATACCTAAATATAAAATGCTGTAAAACTCCTAGAAGATAACAAAAGAGAAAATCTAGATGACCTTGGGGATAGAAATGACTATTTAGTTATAACACCAAAGGCACTATCCAGCTTAACTGGTAAGCTGGACTTTGGTCAAACTGAAAATTCTGCTCTGTGAAAGAAAATGTCAAGAGAATGAGAAGAAAAGCCACGAACTTAGAGAAAATATTTGCAAAAGACACATCTGATAACAAACTATTATCCAAAATATACAAAGAACTCCTAAAGCTTAACAATGAGAAAACAAGCAACCCAATTAAAAATGGGCAAAAAACCTTAAGACACCTCACCAAGAAGACATACAGATGGCAAATAAGCACATGAAATGCAGTTCAACATCATGTATCCTCAGACAATTGCAAATTAAAACAAATGAGATGCCACTGCAAATCTATTAGGATGGCCAAAATCCAAAACATTGACAACACCTGCTGGTAAGGATGTGCGGCAACAGCAATTCTCATTCACTCCTAGTGGGAAGTAAGAATGCAAACAGGTGCAGCCACTTTGGAAGACAGTATGGCAATTTCTTACAAAACTAAACATACTCTTACCATACTATACAGCAACAGTAGTCCTTGGTAATTTACAAAACGAACTGAAAACTATGTGCACGCAAAAACCGGCGCACAGGTGTTTATAGAGGCTTTATTTATAACGGCTAAAACTTGGAAGCAAACAAGATGTGCTTCAGTAAGTAAATGGATAAACTGTGCTACATCCAGACAACTGAATATTATTCAGGCTAAAAAAAAGTCAGGGAGGAAACTTAACTGGATACTACTAAGTTAAAGAAGTCGGCCAGGTGCGGAGGCTCATGTCTGTAAGCCCAGCACTTTGGGAGGCCGAGGCAGGTGGATCACCTGAGGTCAGGAGTTTGAGACCAGCCTGGCCAACATGGTAAAACCCTGTCTCTACTAAAAATACAAAAATTAGCCTGGTGTGGTGGAGGGTGCCTGTAATCCCAGCTACTAACGAGGCTGAGGTAGGAGAATTGCTTGAACCCAGGAGTCGGAGGGTTGCAGTGAGCCAAGATCGTGCCACTGCACTCCAGTATGGGCAACACGAGCAAAAACTCGTCTCAAAAAAAAAAAAAAAAAAAGTCAATCTGAAAAGGCTGTATACCTGTATACTGTATGATTCCAAGCATATGAATTCCAAGCAGTCTGGGAAAGGCAGAAAGTATGAAGACAGTATAAAAGATCTGTGGTTGCCACGCGTTAATCGATAGGGAGGGATGAACAGGCAGAGCTCAGAGGATTTTTAGGGCAGTGAAACTATTCTGTATGAATGATACTACAACGGTGGAAGCATCATTTGTCAACATTTGTCAAAATTCTTAGAATGGACAACACCAAGTGAACCCTAAGGTAAAGCACGGACTTTGGGTGATAAGGATGTGTCAGTGTGGACTGACTGTAATAAATACACCATTTTGGTGTGGATGCTGATAATGAGGGAGGTTATGTGTAAGTAGGGATGGGAGTATATGAAACTCTCTTTACTTTCTGCTAAATTTTGCTGTGAACCTAAAATTGCTCTGAAAATTAAAGTTTATTTTTAAAACAAGCTATGGAGATAAAAGTAGGGGAAAGGATTTGAATCACATGAACTTTTCCAATAATTTAGATCTTTAGCAAGATATTCGAATATACTATGGTCTCCATATCAACTGACCAAATGATTTTTAAAATCCTATGAGCAGTACCTTATTAAAATCTTGCAAGGCCCTATTATTCACATAATAACCATTAGGTAAAAAATTATTTTCTCCCCTACATAATTGAGCTCTGAGCTTTTCCTGTTCTCCATTATTCCATTCTAGTGGAGAGCTGCTGAGTAGCACGTTCTCTCAAAACAATCACCACATGGCTAAAGTCCTATTCTGTCACATCTTAAGTATCAAAATGTTTTTTATATATTATATATACACATATATATAACTTTATATATGTAATATATAACTAACATATAATATATACATAACATATATATAAGTGAAGTGGTCAATATATGTGAAGTAATCTAATGAAGCATAACTGTTATTAATAGAATGATAGAAAATTTTAAATGAAAAATCAGGAATTATCTTTTTAAAAAGTACATTCTTAAACAAAAATGGATACTTCAATTTATTTCCAGGTTGACTGATGTGGCAAGAGTTTCTTGGAGTTAGAATGCGTTTATAAGTATCCATTTAAATACTAAAACGGTGGGTCGGGCGCGGTGGCTCATGCCTATAATCCCAGCACTTTGGGAGACTGAGGCGGGAGGATCACCTGAGGTCAGGAGTTCGAGACCAGCCTGGCCAACATGGTGAAACCCTGTCTCTACAAAAAATACAAAAATTAGCCAGGTGTGGTAGTGGGACCCTGTAATCCCAGCTACTTGGGAGGCTGAGGCAGCAGAATCACTTGAACCCTGGAGGTGGAGGTTGGAGTGAGCCAGGATCACGCTACTGCACTCCAGCCTGGGCAATAGAGTGACACTCTGTCTCAAAATAATAATAATAATAATAATAATAATAATAATAATAAACAAAATAAAATAAAATAAATTTAAAAAGGTGATTTTATTTAACCATGCACATTGATATTTTGAGACAAATACAAAGATACAGAATATACTTCTACCATTTCAAAGATTTCTAAGATCAAATGGAGATACAATGAGAAAAAAAAAAAACATTTGGGGCTAGATGCAGTGGCTCTTGCCTGTAATCCCAGCACTTTGGGAGGCCCAGGCAGGCGGATCGACTGAGGTCAGGAGTTCAAGACCAGCCTGGCCAACATGGAGAAACCCTGTCTCTACCCAAAACACAAAAATTAGCCGGCCATGGAAACGTATGCCTGTAGTCCCAGCTGCTTGGGAGGCTGAGGTAGGAGAATCGCTTTAACCCGGGAGGCAGATGTTGTAGTGAGCCGAAATCGTGCCATTGCACTGCCTGGGCGAGAGAGTGAGACTGCATCTCAAAAACAACAACAACAATAAAAAACACAAAAAAAATTTGAACTATTTGAAGGTTCAGTGTTACCTGTGAGGGACTGAATTCTCATCAAACTTCATCATAAGGTGAACAAAATAACCTAGATTTAGTTAAGACAGCACAAGTGCCAGACCCCAAGCTTGCAAAGAAAAAAAGACTAGAAAAATATGCAATCTGTAACAATGGCTATCTCTAGGAGGTAGGATATTAAATGTTTTAATTTTGTTTCTTATCTCCTATATTATTTACAACAAACATGTGAAATATGTTTTTTTAAAAAAATCATCTGCATATGATGGTTCCCACTTGTAATCCCAGTAATTCAGGAGGCTGCGGCAGGCGTATTGCTTGAGGGAGGCCAGGAGTTCAAGACCAGCCTCTGGGCTGTAACATAGTGAGACCCTGTCTCTAAAAAACAAAAAAGTAGCTGGGTGGTGTTGTCTGTCTGTAGCCTCAGCTACTCAGAAAGCTGAGGTAAGGATGGCTTCACTCTGGGAAGTGGAGACTACAATGAGCTGCAATCGTGCCGCTGTATTCCAGCCTGGGAGACAGAGCAAGACCCCTGACTCAAAAAAAAATTTAAAAAAAGAAGGAAGCGGGGCCTTTGGGAGGTAACTGTCAGGCGCCTGAGCCCAAGCCCGCACATATACATCCAGATGGCCTGAAGTAACTGAAGAATCACAAAAGTAGAAATGGCTGGTTCTTGACTTAACTGATGACATTACCTTGTGAAATTTCTTCTCCTGGCTCAGAAGCTCCCCCACTGAGCACCTTGTGACCCCTGGGCCCTGCTCCCAAGAGAACAACCCCCTTTGACTGTACTTTTTCACTACCTACCCAAATCCTATAAAACTGCCCCACCCCTAACTCCCTTTGCTGACTCTCTTTTCAGACTCAGCCCACCTGCACACAAAGCCTGTTTGGTGGTCTCTTCACACGGATGCATGTGACATTTGGTGACTTGGAGTAGGGGATCTCCTTTGGGACATCAATCCCCTGTCCTCCTGCTCTTTGCTCCGTATGAAAGATCTACCTACGACCTCGGGTCCTCCGACCAATCAGCCCAAGGAACATCTCACCAATTTAAAATCCGGTGAGCAGCCTCTTTTTACTCTCTTCTCTAACATCTCTCACTATCCCTCAACTTCTTTCTCCTTTCAATTTTGGTGCCACCCTTCAATCTCTCCCTTCCCTTAATTTCAGTTCCTTTCCCTTTCTGGTAGAGACAGGGGAGACACGTTTTATCCCTGAACCCAAAACTCCGGCACCAGTCACAAACTCGGGAAGACAGTCTTTCTTCGGTGTTTAATCACCGCGGGGATGCCTGCCTGATTATTTGCCCACATTTTGGAGGTGTGTGATCACCGCGGGGACATCTGCCTGGATCCTTCACCTTGGTGGCAAGCACCACCTCCCCTGGGGGGCAAGTACCCCTCACCCCCCTCTCTCCGTGTCTCTACCCTCTTTTTTTTTCTAGGCTTGCCTCCTTCACTATGGGCAACCTTCCACCCTCCATTTCTTTTTCTCCCTTAGCCTGTGTTCTCAAGAACTTAAAACCTCTTCAACTCACACCTAATCTAAAACCTAAATGCCTTAGTTTCTTCTATAATACCGCTTGACCCCAATACAAACTCGACAATAGTTCCAAGCAGCCAGAAAATGGCACTTTCAATTTCTGCATCCTACAAGATCTAGATAATTCTTGTCGTAAAATGGGCAAATGGTCTGAGATGCCTGATTTCCAGGCATTCTTTTACACATCGGTCCCTTCCTAATCTCTGCTCCCAATGCGACTCGTCCCGAATCTTCTTCTTTCTCTCCTGTCTGTTCCTTCAGTCTCCACCCCAAGCTCTGAGTCCTTTAAATCCTCCTTTTCTATGGACCCATCTGACCTCTCCCCTCCTCCTCAGTCTGCTCCTCGCCAGGCTGAGCCAGGTCCCAATTCTTCTTTAGCTTCCACTCCCCAACCTTATAATCCTTCTATCACCTCCCCTCCTCACCCCTGGTCCAGCTTATAGTTTCGTTCCACCACTAGCCCTCCCCCACCTGCCCAACAATTTCCTCTTAAAGAAGTGGCTGGAGCTAAAGGCATAGTCAAGGTTTATGTTCCTTTTTCTCTATCAGACCTTTCCCAAATCAGTTAGCATTTTGGCTCTTTTTCATCAAATATAAAAACCCAGCCCAGTCCATGGCTTGTTTAGTAGCAACCCTTAGACGCTTTACCGCCCTAGACCCAGGGGGCCAGAAGGCCGTCTTAGTCTCAATATGCATTTCATTACCCAATCCTCTCCTGACATTAGAAAAAGCTCCAAAAATTAAATTCCGGCCCTCAAACCCCACAACACGACTTAATTAACCTTGCCTTCAAGGTGTACAATAATAGAGAAGAGTTGCAATTACTTGCCTCTGCTGTGAGAGAAACCCCAGCCACATCTCCAGCACACAAGAACTTCAAAATACCTAAGCCACAGCGGTCAGGCATTCCTTCAGGATCTCCTCCCCCAGGATCTTGCTTCAAGTGCTGGAAATCTGGCCACTGGGCCAAAGAATGCCCATAGCCCGGGATTCCTCCTAAGCCGTGTCCCATCCGTGTGGGACCCCACTGGAAATTGGACTGTCCAACTCGCCTGGGAGCCACTCCCAGAGCCCCTGGAACTCTGGCCCAAGGCTCTCTGACTCCTTCCCAGATCTTCTCGGCTTAGCAGCTGAAGACTGACGCTGCCTGATTGCCTCAGAAGCCTCCTGGACCATCACAGACACTTTGGGTAACTCTTACAGTGGAGGGTAAGTCCGTCCTCTTCTTAATCAATACGGAGGCTACCACTCCACATTACCTTCTTTTCAAGGGCCTGTTTCCCTTGCCTCCATAACTGTTGTGGGTATTGGCGGCCAGGATTCTAAACCTCTTAAAACTCCCCAACTCTGGTGCCAACTTGGACAACATTCTTTTATGCACTCCTTTTTAGTTATCCCCACCTGCCCAGTTCCCTTATTAGGTCGAGGCATTTTAACTAAATTATCTGCTTCCCTGACTATTCCTAGGCTACAGCCACACCTCATTGGCAGCCTTTTTCCCAGTTCAAAGCCTCCTTCACATCCTCCCCTTGTGTCTCCCCACCTTAATCCACAAGTATAGGACACCTCTACTCCCTCCTTGATGACCGATTATGCACCGCTTACCATCCCATTAAAAACTAATCACTCTTACCCTGCTCAACGCCAATATCCCATCCCACAGCACACTTTAAAAGGATTAAAGCCTGTTATCACTCACCTATTACAGCATGGCCTTTTAAAGCCTACAAACTCTCCTTACAAGTCCATTTTACCTGTCCAAAAACCGGACAAGTCTTACAGGTTCAGGATCTGCGCCTTATCAGTCAAATTGTTTTGCCTACCCACCCCGTGGTGCCAAACCCATATACTCTCCTATCCTCAATACCTCTCACTGGATTTAAAAGATTTAGTACAAAGAATGGAAAGTAGCTCAGTAATAATTTTTCATATTGGTTATGTGTTGAAATTATAATTCATTAAAATTAATTTCACTTTTACTTTTTAAAAAGTAAAACATCTAGTTTTTGGAAAATTTTAAACTATATCCAAGGCTTACATCCTATTTTTATTGGACTGTGCTGATCTAAACACAGTTAATGGGACTGTCAAAGTAGGTAGTTTGCACAATGGTTTGGAAAGGAAGGCAGGGAGCTTGAGATCTGTATTCAAATCTTCACATCTTCAGTGACTGTGTGAGCAAGGGCAAGTTACATTACCTTCTGGAGTCTGTTTCCTCATCCCTTAAATAACACAGATGGTTAAGAAAAGTCTGTCGTAACACCAAAACATTTCTTTTTTTTTCTTGAGACAGAGTCTTGCTCTGTCGCCCACACTGTAGTGCAGTGGCATGATCTTGGCTTACTGCAACCTCTGCCTCCCAGGTTCAAGTGATTCTCGTGCCTCAGCTTCCCGAGTAGCTGGGATTACAGTTACTTACCACCATGTCCACCTAATTTTTATATTTTTAGTAGAGATGGGGTTTCTCCATGTTGGCCACACTGGTCTCAAACTCCTGACCTCAGGTGATCCTCCTTCCTCAGCCTCCCAAAGTGCTGTGATGACAAGCCTGAGCCACTGTGTCCAGCCTCAAAACGTTTATTTAATGTGAATCAGCTTATGTGCAATTGGTCAACAGGGGAAAGACATTATATATGTATTTTTCCCTCAACATATTACTGATCTGAAATGATCAGAGGTAGTCTTTCTACAATTTAAAAAAAAAAAAAAAGGCTTTAGTGATATGTAAAGACCTTTAGAGAAAAAAAAAAATCTCTTGGTAGTTCTTTTTTTTGGTTTAAGAAGCAGATGTTTAGTGGGTTCATGTCTGGCTACATTTTCCACTTTATCAAACCATCTGGCAATGTGCTAGGATAAATGAAAAAGCTAGAGATTTCTAAGTCTTAAAAAAAAAAAAAGGATAGATAAATAAAGCTACTCCTAGATTAGAATGTTAATCTTGACAAAACTGGTCTAAACTAGATTTAATTGTACTAGTATGTTTATTAGGGTTAGGGTTTTTGTTAGGGCTCTTATAAACGTTTGTTCAGTTGTGAGTGTTGTGTTTTTGCTCCACAAACTGTTACTTTTGCTTATTGTTTGGCAGCATGTCAGGATTTCCAGGAATGCAAGTATGGCATTACAGCGGAAACATGTGGATATCTATAAACATTCTGTCCCTGCTCCAAACTGCCTTTTAATTCTGAATCTTAAGTTTTCATTAACCGAAAGAATACTCTGAGCTAACACAATGCTAATCTGCTAGACAGGAGTACAAATTAGTCAATGAAATTAGTGAATATTTTATTGAATTTTTGTCTTTATTTATAAAAAAGAAAAATTACAATTCTAATACTAGTAATAAAGAATATGAAATGAAATACAAATGAGAAAATGACATCTATATTGCTATTTAGTCTGTATCTGATGCTCACTGGACTGAATTTATCTGGACAGCACATTTAAGATAAAATAGTGGAAAGACACAGACAAAATGCTAGAAATATTCAGTAAGACTTTTCTAAAAGGTGAAATCTAAATTTAGAACCTAATAATGATGTTTAAGCGCTCTGGATGTGGAATCCCACATCTGACTTTGTGTACGTGTTTTCAGGGATACATCACTTATGAAAGTAGGGGCTATCTTTTTCATAGCATTTTTGTGAAGCTTAAGTAAAATAATATGCATAAGGGATTTAGCCACATTTAGCAATTAAAAAATTCATTAAAGTTGCAACTATTGGCCCGGCGCGGTGGCTCACGGCTGTAATCCCAGCACTTTGGGAGGCTGAGGCGGACGGATCACAAGGTCAGGAGATCGAGACCATCTTGGCTAACACGGTGAAACCCGTCTCTACTAAAAATACAAAAAAATTAGCCGGGCATGGTGGCAGGCGCCTGTAGTCCCAGCTACTTGGGAGGCTGAGGCAGGAGAAAGGCGAGAACCTGGGGGGCAGAGCTTGCAGTCAGCGGAGATCGCGCCACTGCACTCCAGCCTGGGTGACAGAGCAAGACTCTGTCTCAAAAAAAAAAAAAAAGTTGCAACTATTATTATGTCAGAGTATATTAAAAAATGGCATAATTCTTTTTTCCACCTAATGTCGGATAACATATTGCTCAAACATGCAGTTAAATACAACACTTTATTTGAAAACAAATTTTGAAAAACTTTGTTGAAAAACTCAGAATTATCACAATAAGGAGTCAATGTCTGAAGGTCTTAAAAAATACAAGGTTCAAGCCTGTAATCCCAGCACTTTGGGAGGCCGAGACGGGTGGATCACGAGGTCAGGAGATCGAGACCATCCTGGCTAACACGGTGAAACCCCGTCTCTACTAAAAATACAAAAACTGGCCGGGCGAGGTGGCAGGTGCCTATAGTCCCAGCTACTCGGGAGGCTGAGGCAGGAGAATGGCGTAAACCTGGGAGGCGGAGCTTGCAGTGAGCTGAGATCTGGCCACTGCACTCCAGTCCAGGCGACAGAGTGAGACTCCGCCTCAAAAAAAAAAAAAAAAAAACAAGGTAGTAGACAATTTTGCCAAGGCTACAGTTTAAAAAGTACAAATGAATAATCTAATTTCACAAATTTTTCTCTAGAAAAATACTTTTAATTCATCAGAATTAAAAAGTAGCTAGTTGTTTATTTTTACCATTTGAAGATAAAGTTAGCACTTGCTAAGCAATAAAAACACAAGTTTTGATGGAAGTAGCATTTCTCTCTTCAAAATAAAAACCTAAAGTGAGTATAATAAAGTTATATTGTGCTGTGGTAATTGTCTTTTTATGAATTAATACTGACTTTTTGAAGACAGTGTTCTGGGGCATGGAGAAACAATGAGAGAGCAATAGAGGAGAAATGAGAGGGAATGTGACTTTTCCTTTTTCCAGCAACTCTCCTCTCTCCCACAATGGTAGCCAATTCATATTTCTAGAGGAAAATGCCTATATACATAAAAATATATTCAGTTAATAATTCTGCTATCCATTAAACAAAATTATTGCTCTAAGATGATCACTTTATACAAATCATTGGAAAAAATTAAAAATATATTTTCTTGTTCTGTTTAAGAATAAGAATGAACAACTGAGTCCTATGAGTCTTTCGAGTATTTCCTATAAGCTCTTATTTAAGAATGGGCTCTGAACACTAAGTGACAGATCAGGATCCAGTTTTGGAAAAGAGGAAAGGGATAGGGTAGGAAGGAGAGAAAGAACTCTTAGGGCAGTGGTTTTCAAAGCAGCAACAACATTCATGAGAAATGCAAATTATCAAGTCCCATCCTAGTCCTGCAGAATCAGAAACTGGGTGGGATCCAGGAATCTGTTTTAACATACTCTCAGGGATTCTGACGCACACTCAGGTTTGAGAACCACTGTATTAGGGAATCCTGATTCTATCACCAAAGAGGATTCTGGGGCATCTGTTAATGTTTAAGCTTTAATTCTTTAAAAACAATTATTTAATACAAACTTGGATTTTTAGCTACCCAATTTATGCTAAAAATCAAAGGAGGATTTCCAGTTTTTGCTTGAATTAGTTCTTTGTTTCCTGTATGGTTTACGTACTTTTCAGACTAAAAAAACAAAATTCCAAGTAGAGACAATGTTAGAGTCCAGCAGGTTGGCAGACATGGCTGCTTGCCTCTTCCTAACGCCCAGATCTTGAGTTAGTCTTCAACTTTGTAAGAACAGAACCCAATTTTATCACTTCAAACAGATATATGCGGACCTTGGGAAAGCTAAATTAGAAGGCCTGATAACTAGAATGTCAATCTGTAGATTTACTTTGAGATTATAAATGCTAAGACAATTAGAAGATTCAGATATAATGTTCTTACTCTCTCAGGACTAGCTACACAGAAAATCAAATTACTATCAGCTGACTGAAGACACACTGCTTCAGAGTCGAGTTGGGTGCTCTCATTCAGACACCAGCTCCAAAAGCCCAGGGCATCCACATCAACTGCAGGCTTCTCCTCTTCAGACAAATTGTTACATAAGTGGTTCCTGTCCATACTGCACTTAGCCCACTATACTTCCACATGGAAAATGCTATAAAATAACTAAAGAGGTTGCACTGTCTTATCAGACTTGGAAGGCATACTGAGTCTTTAACTCACCCATTCATCATCACTTACGGGCCAGGTCCTGCGTAAAGCATTGGGACTAGAAAAATATTAAGACAATTCTAACACTCAAAATACTTTTAGAGGGAGGGCGGAGTGTAAAAACAGACACAAGCAGGTAACTATAAACGCAGTAAATGCAATAATACAAACATGCACAGAATATGAGAAACTCCCAAACGCTACACTTAGAATGGGACGGGGAGCACTCAGGAAGGTCTTCTCCAAGGAAATGGTGCCTTTCCTGGAAGGGGGCAGAGGACCGGGAAGGATACAATTTATTTACAAACCATGGTAAATGACTACTTTAATCTACTTAATAGTGATATTAGCTTCTGTTTCATAAAATGAAAATTTCAAATTTTACCTAAAATCTGTGCTGAGGCATTAAATCTGTGCAGTTTCAAACCAAATTTGGAGGAAAGATACGTAAATCGGTGAAAAATCCAAATTATGGAAGAGTACAGGAAAAACGGTTTTGTTTTGCTTAAATCACTTTCAACTAACACAGAAAGAATAACAGTGTGTGCCAAATAGAGCTCCCAGGATTGAGCTTTGACCATTTGGCACAACTTTTATTTGAAAGTAATTTATTAATAAATAAAATTAATATCATGCCACTCTCATTTGAACTGTGACTTCCTTTAGTGACTATCCTGTAAGGTTTCTGAAAGCAGTTTGTTACATCAAGGAGGGATAAAAGCGGCAATTTTCATGGCTTTTCAGTTGAATATGTACTTCGTAGAGTAGGGGGAAAAGGCAAAAAGACCAAAAGCAGGAAATGCTATCAGATAAATTAGCCTAGATTCTGTAGCTTCCTTTTCTCAATCTCTTGCTATATGAGATTTAGTAGGTAACAATTTCCCGTAAACCAAAGACCTCGGTAAAATATAAGTCAGAAACAATAAAACCTAAATCGTCTTTGCGTTCTCATTTCAAAGCGAGTTAAAATGTAGATGTGATGCGGATACTGCGGCCACCGGCACCGCCTCAGTTCAAAAGTTAGCACTTTGCGCTAAGGTGGCTTTGAGCACTCCCCTCCGACCCTGCTTCCCACCCTGAGAGGAGCATGAACGCACCACCAGAGTCCCTCCCCTCTTGCTCCTTACAGTTCTGGCAAGGGTCCGACGCGAGGGCTTTGTCCAACCAGTTCCACCTCCCACCCAGTACACCAGGAGAGAGGACAGTCGCTCCGCCCGCAGGGTTGTTCGGCCGCGCATGCGCACCTGGGCGTCAGCCGGCCAACCAACTCGCGACGCACGGCCTAGGCGCTCCCACCTGCCCTCGCACCAGTGGGCGACAGGCTCTAACGGGCTCCTAGCCGCAGGGCTCTCTGAGCCCCTAACCCCGAATTCTCAGCTGGACCCCCCCCCCCGGCTCCACCTGCCCCAACACCCTCCCCGCTCGGGCGGCGGCAGAGCGCTGGAGGCAAGCCCGGGCAGAGGGACGGGCTGCAGGTGACGCCCTGGTTGGCTGGAGCGTGCCAGGCCTTCCCCCTACAGCGCCTGCGCGCAGCCAGGGCGTGGCTTCAACCTACCGCGGTGCCCTGCCTCTAGCTGACGTCACCACTCTAGTGACTGCTGCACCTTCCCCGCGCGCTTTGAGGCCCCTGCCCCTCCGCCTTCTTACCGGCCGCCCTCAGGGGTCTCGGCACGCTCGGCTGAAAGCTTTAGGAGGCGCGAGCGAGCACTCCGACTAGGCTGCAGGGACTCGGAAAATGATGGGCCGGCAGGTGGTGGGTCCTGACGCAAGGGTCCGCAGGGAACGGAGAAGGGCAACCGAGCACACGCTGGATCTTGGGGAAGGAGGGGAAAGGGGGCTGCCGGAGGACGCGCATGCGCCTTGCGGTCCCTTGCCCCAGACGCCCTGGCAGGGGACGAGCCTCTGCCGAACTCCCGGAGCTGGCGCCCGGGGACAAGCCTCAGTGGAGACCCCCGAATTTTAAAAGTCTCATTTAATTATCTCTTTTGGTTTTCCTTGTATAAATAAATATAGTCAACTTTTAAACATTTCTTTTCCGGCTTGCGTTGTTTGGCTTTGGCCCATTCAACACCTATTTTTAAACGTTAAGCATTCTCCAGTCAGCATGAAAGTTTTACTGTTGGTTTTATTTTGTTTCTATAACTTTGATTTCCCCCACCCCCGCACCCAGAAACTGCCACAGATGAAATCAAGCAAATAGAATTGCGAGCAAAGATCACCTGGTGGCCATTAAGCAGACCATTCTGAGGCAGAAACTCCTTACCTGAGGAATTTAGAAGTAACTAGACTTCCCTGTTATCTAAAGCCAGCATCTGGTACCAGACTTCTTCCCTCCAAATTTAAAAGTAACTAGAATTTCTATACATCTCCATAATGCACGCATGTCAAAACTCATTGTGTACCCCTTGCCATCTGCTCCATGCCCCAATCAACCCCTGCCCCCTACCATCCAGATACTTTATCACCCTCACATACTCGCACAGGAGTTACCTATGCCACTAGTACAGAGTCCTCAGAAAATCCCCCAAACATTTTGCCTCTCCACAAGGTGGCAAACGGAGATTTGGGAACAATTTGAGTTCATGTCCCTTTTCCATTGTCTGATCTTTGGCAAATTCAATCCAAGTTGGGTTCATTTAGCCAGGATCCCTCTAAGTTCATTCAAGAATTTCGGGCTTTATTGCCTTTGAGTTAACCTGGCAAGACACATTTGTGGTATTAACTATTTGCTGTTCCCACGAAGAAAAATCACGGTCTTCAGCTCGAGTTTGGGCAGATGAAGCTCATGTTGGCAATCCTAATAATAGAGGCGGGGCAGAAGCTGTCCCCAACACAGAACCCAATTGGCAATACCACGCTGCCAATGCCAGCCCAAACAGAGACAGGGGCAGAGAAGATTATATGATAACATGTTTGTTGGAAGGAATGAAAAAGACTGTAATAAAACCTGTTAATTTTTCTAAATTATGATAGATCACTCAGGACCAAGGACCCAGCCCTTTTCCAAGCTAGACTGATGGAGGCCATGCATAAATATACGAATTTAGACCCTGCAAGCCCTGAGGGCCAATCCCTTCTGGCCATACATTTTATAAGTCAGCCTTCCCCAGACATCAGACAAAAACTCCAAAAATTAGAGCAAGGACCACAGACTCCCTTTTGTACTTTATTAAAAGCAGCCTTTAAGGTTTTCAATAACCAGGAGGAAACATAAAAAAAAAAAAAGGCTGAATTGGAGGAGGAAAATTGCTGTCACCAAGCTAATTATACTGAGATAACATTGGCACATTCTTTTTCATTAGCCAATAACCCCAAGGCTCATCCCTATAACACTAACAGAATGGGAGCCTGTCATCACTGCAGAAATCAAGGACACTGAAGTTGAGAATGTCCCAAACCTCCAGGTTGCAAGTCATCCCTGGGACCCTGTCCTCACTGCAAATTGGAAGAGTGTCCCTCCCTTGTGAAGGGGGGCCACCTCTTCCTTCTAGGCTATGACAGCCACAATCTCACCAACCTAACAAGGGGATCCTGTAGAACGAGGGTGAGGGCAAGGGCAAGTACCTCTAATTCTATTCCTGGATTATGATCAAGCCTCTGAAATGTCAGTCATCCATCCTCTAGATGGGGCCTTTGAAGCCATCCATGGCCCTGTCTTTTCCATCTCTGTGGATAAGCCCAGGGCAAATCTGACTGTGGCTGAACAACAGGTAGTATTACTCATGGGTACAATGGACAGTTATTCAGCTTTAAACATTTACTATGGCCCAGTGTGCCACTCCTCCATTTTCCTCATGGATATTGATGGAAAACTCCAATGAGGCTGTTTCACACCACCACTCCCTTGTAAAATGAAAGGCTATTTCTCTACTCCTTTTCAGCCAAGCTGCCCTGTTCCATTAGGTTGTGATTTACAAAACTACAAGCTAATTTACAGCTAAGGCCCTGCCTTCTAGCTGTATTAACACTTCACTAAAATAGCCCCTGCAGCTTCTCCCAGATAGCAATCTACTTCAGTATGTGGATGACTTACTAATCTATAGTCCTAACAAGGCTATTCCAAACCAAAATACAGTATTAGTACTAAACAAACTTGCTAATTGTGGGTACAAAGTATCTCCTTCTAAAGTACAAATATCCACACAAAGGGTTAAATTTTGGGGTCTTATTTTAATTCCCAGTGAAAAAGCCTTTGTAGTGCTTGTAAAGATCTTAAACATGAGAACTGTGGTAAACAACAGCTTCAGTCATTTTTGGGTAAGGCTTGGTTTTGCAGAATATGGATTCCTTCCTTCGGGTTAATAGCAAAATCTTTATATGAAGCCCTCAAGGGAACTGAGGAACAGCCTCTATTCTGGACTAATGATATCAAACATGCTCTAAACACTTTCAAACAGGCTTTAATCTCAGCCCTGACCTCAGCCCTACCAGATCTGACTAAGCCTTTTTGTATGTACATGAACAAAAGGGAATAGCTTTGGGAGTCTTAGCCCAAGATTGGGGGGCCCTCTAAGTGCCCTATAGCACTTATTTTTCTTTGAGATGGAGTCTCACTCTGTTGTTCAGGCTGGAGTGCAATGGCGTGATCCTGGATCACTGCAACCTCTGCTTCCCAGGTTCACGTGATTCTCCTGCCTCAGCCTCCTGAGTAGCTGGGATTACAGGTACGCACCACCACGCCCAGTTAATTTTTGTATTTTTAGTAGAGACAAGGTTTCACCATGTTGGTCAGGCTGGTCTCGAACTCCTGACCTCATGATCTGCCTGCCTTGGCCTCCCAAAGTGCTGGGATTACAGGTGTGAGCCACTGTGCCTGGCCACTATGGCATATTTTTTAAAAAACTTTAGACCTAGTATCCCAAGGATGGCTTAAGAGCCTTAGCAGTGGTGGCCCTCTTAGTCCAAGAAGCCTCAAAAATGTATTACCTGCCCCTCCTGGACTCGTATGGTTTTGTGGCACTGCTATTAATTATTTAAATCCTTTTCAAGCTTTGGCCCTATCCCACCTTGATAATTCTGTTCGTTATGATGACTGTACTCTGGGTACAATAGCTCCTGCCCAAATCACTGTCTTAAACATAACTTCCAATCTAGAATGCCATTCTAGAAGAAAAAGGGTCCTAGGACTTATTGCTGGAGTTATTGGAATCATCACAACTCTCACCCCTTGGGGAGGTTGTACTTATCATGAAATCACACTATGGGAACTTACTGCCTCCCTCAAAATAGCTTAGCAAAAACTAGCACAAATCTATCACCACTAGAAAAGTCTTTAACCTCACTAGCAAGAATGATTTTTGATAACAGAAGAGTGCTAGATTACCTCCTATCTGAACAAGGAGTCATCTGTGCTGTCATCAACAAAATGTGTTGCACCTACATTAATATGTCTGGAGAAGTGGAAACTAACATCTGAGACATTTTCAAACAAACCAAATGGCTACACACACTTTCTCAAAGTAACCCAAACTGGGCCAAAATCCTTACTAATTGGTTTCCAAAAATCACCTGGCTTCTCCCATTCCTTGGACCTTTATTCCTCATTCTCCTTCTTCTAATATTTGGTCCCTGCTTCTTTAATGCTCTCATTAAGTTTCTATCTTCCAGATTACAATGATTCCACCTACAGATGATTATGTAATCCCAATACCAGCCTGCAACAGCAACTTCCACTTATATGGGGCCTCTTGATGGAATCTGGTGTCTCCTGTCCCCAAAACAAGTTTTTCATAACCCTTCATGACAGAGAGCAAGAAAGGGAAAAACATGACTTATCCCCTCAATGCTCCCTTTCAGCAGAAAGCAGCCAGACAGACCTGACACCCCTCTTCACTGTGCCGTTTTCCCTTTCTTGAAGCCATAATAGGCAGCAGGTACACAGGGTCATGGGGTAATAGAAAGGGTCAAAGATTTGACCAAGATATCTGTCAGGGGGAAAATGAGGCAAGCAAAGATCACCTGGTGGCCATCAAGCAGACCATCTGCAGGCAAAACTCCTTACCTGAGGAATTTAGAAGTAATTAGACTTCCCCATTATCAAAACCTGGCATCTGATACCAGGCTTCTTTCCCCAAAATTTGTAAGTAACTAGAATTTCTACACATTTCCAAATGCATGCATGTCAAAACTCATTGTGCAACCCTTGCTAACATCAAGGCACCAAAATGTCTACAAATATAATCATTTATCATTATCTACATGGCTAATATGGTCCAAATTACCCTTAAGCTCCTGCTCAAAGGTCTATAAATACTCCTAAGGAAAACTCTACTGTGGCGAGCTCAGTCCTCTCTTGCTGAAGTGCCCTGCTGCATCCTTCTGCAGCATTCTATCTATCTAATGAAACTTCCTTTTCAAACCTGTACTGTTGCCAGTATTCTTCTTACTACTCCAGAGCCAACACTTTTTCTTGTCAGGGCTTTGACACCTCACACCCAGCAATGATTAACGCTCCTTTCCCTTTTCTATCTTTTGGCACTGTTGACAAGTAAAAATGCCTCTATTTGTTCCAGCAATAAGGTCTTAACTTGTCATTAGAAACCAGTCCAGACACTTGTAAACCATTCCATCCAATCCCATTTTTCCTAAAAGCTTAATTTATCATCCTTTCCCTCCTGCAACTTCATCCTAATACATCTTTGCCACCAGCATCTCAGAGGTCACATACTTCTCTAATTCCTTTCTTAGGGTTTCAGTTATCATTTGTAGAAATGACTAATCTACCAATTGCCCACTTTCTATTCTCCCCTTATTTTCAAAGGTGCCTCAAAATGATCTCCAAACCTGATTCATTTCCTAGGTGCTCCACTGAAGTAATGGCAGGTTATAGTCACCCAGTTCCTTCATACTAAAGAACTGGGTATCTATCCAAGCACTTTGGGAGGCTGAGGGGAGGATCACGAGGTCAGGAGATCGAGACCTTCCTGGCTAACACAGTGAAACCCCATCTCTACTAAAAATACAAAAAATTAGCTGGGCATGGTGGTGGGCGCCTGTAGTCCCAGCTACTTGGGAGGCTGAGGCAGGAGAATGGTGTGAACCTGGGAGGTGGAGCTTGCAGTGAGCAGAGGTCGCACCACTGCACTCCAGCCTGAGCGACAGAGCAAGACTCTATCTCAAAAAAAAAAAAAAAAAAAAAAAAAAAAAAAAAAAAAAAAGAACCGGGTATCTTTCTTGACGTCACCTGCCTCACTTCCCCATATCCCATTTGTGATAGTATTCGTTCTACATTTCATCCATAGTAATCAGGCATTTTGGCAAGAGCTAGGATTTAACCTCCCTAGTCTTGTGATGTTACAGACTTATTCAAATGATGCTGCTATTTACCATATTTTGTGAACTCCCTTAAGAAATACTTTCGGTCCAGCCGGGCACGGTGGCCCGTGCCTGTAATCCCAGCACTTTGGGAGGCCAACGTGGGCAGATAGCTTGAGTCCAGAAGTTTGAGACCAGCCTGGGCAACATAGCAAAACCCCATCTCAAAACAAAAACAACAACAAAAACAAAAAACAACAATTAGCCAGGCATGGCAGTGCATACCTGTAGTCTCAGCTACATGGGAGGCTGAGATGGGAGGATCACTTGAGCCCGGGAGGTTGAGGCTGCAATGACCCATGATCATGCCACTGCACTCCAGCCTGGGCACAGAGTAAGACCCTTTCTCAGGAAAAAAAAAAAAAATACTTTCAGTCCCCTTAGTTACAACTTACTACTCACATTACTCATACTTTTTAAAATCTAAACAATTTTAAATTATGGTTCAAATTATCAAAGATGAGGACTACCACCTTGGAGAATGGGATATAGATTCTGAATATGACTTCAGAAGAGTTTTAACTTCCTAAATTGGTTTGGAAGGAAGAATCCTTGTTTAGATAATTAAGTTTTAGGTATATTTGTGTCTTATCTAGTGTAATGCACATAAATTTTCAAAACTCATCTAGTATTCTAAGATACATGAAAGGAAAACCATTCTGAGGGTAATTTAAACTTTTTTGGTGTAATTCAGAAAGTATTCTGAATTTTTGTGTTCATTTTCAATATTATATTATTATTCTTGATTACAGATGTAGTATAGCTTTAGAGACTGGACTGAGTACACACTAAACCTATTTCATACCCCTAAATGTTTTTCTGAAAACTCCAGTTACCTGCTTATATATTTTCCCTGTTATGTCTCCCTCTTATTAAATGCTGCACAGTATTCAGTTTTGGATTTCAGAATAAATTGGGATTTAATATGCTTAGTTTCTTTTAAAGTCAAAAAGTAATCTGAAAAGTCACTTTTCTGTGTGAATAAACTCACTGAAAATTACGTATCAATAAAAATTTTTAGGGCTTTAAAACTATTAACTTGCTGTAAGTCAATAAAGTCAAAGAGCTGAATATGGTGAAAACTGTCTATTTTTATTGCCTTTATTTTCAACAATGATTACTTGAACTAAAAAAAAAAAAAAAAAAAAAAAAAAAAAAAAAAAAAAAGAGCAGACTTTATTAACTAATGGTTACTGAAAAGCCAAACTTTTCCAGCCCACTTCATATTCTCTTTTAACCATTTCAGGGCAGAACAATGTTCCAAACTATAAACCTGTTCCTTATTAACATTGACAGTCATGTGTTTAACGAAAAGCTTTGGATCTGATATACGAGCAGCCATAATTAACCTTTCTACTGCAGCTTGATAATCATCATTGCTCCGAGACTGGTTGTCTTCACACCTATAAAATGAACACCTCATAAAGTCAGAAACTCTTAAAAAAGATAAGCTATATAGTTTCTTCAAAAGATAGTCATTTACATTTACTGGTACTAAGCTACGATCGTCTTTTCATCATATTCTTCTAAAAGTGGCTTTCAAACTTTTTTGATCATGACCCACAGTAAGAAAGGCATTTTGGTCAGGCGTAGTGGTATAATCTCAGCGATTTGGAGGCTCAGGTTGGGGGGATCGCTTGAGGCCAGGAGCTCAAGATCAGCCTGAGCAACACAGTGAGACCTTCGTCTCTACAAAAAATTTAAAAACTAACTGAGTATGATGACGTGAACCTGTAGTCCCAATTGCTCAGGAGGCTGATGTGGGAGGATGGCTTGAGCCCAGGAAGTTGAGGTTGCAGTGAGCTATGATTGCACTACTGCACTCTAGCCTGAGTGATAGGGCAAGACTCTGTCCAAAAAAAAGACATATTATGGCCCAATATATACCTTCATACATAAAAAGTAAATTTCACAAAACAAGACTTACCCTGATGACAAAAACCCCAATTTTAAAAATAATGCTAGCTGTAACACCCTAAATTGATTTCACCACACAAATAGTCTGCAACCCAGTTTGAAAAATACTGATCTAGAACACAGCTAATTACCTGTATCTTTTCATGAGAATGCATAAAATACTAAATGTAATCCAGTTTAGAATTAACGTTCACGTTAGTTTTACTTTGATATTGACTATTTTTAGTTATAAGGAAATACTTAATATGTAGCTAATGTTTGGTAACAAATTGTATAGCTATAGGGGCTTTATTATATTTCTGGTTATGTTCTTCAATCCTGACTTAGGGTGCTTCCTTAAGTGCTAGAATTAATTTTTCTAATAATTTTTCTACCAGCTCCATCTGTAATCAATTGTCACTGCATTGACTTGCATAAAATTCCCACCTCATGTCAGTTTTTCCTCTGGGGTAGGGAATGGGAACTATTTTAAAATAGAGATGTGGCCTGTTACATAAAGCATCACTTTTTTCTTTGTGTTCACTGCTTCCTACTCTTGGTATCTAGAGGGCCCAGCAGCAAGTTCTGAGTAGGAGCCTATCTGCATTAACATCACAGTGTGGTCCAGAGTGACAAGAGTGAGGACTTGCACTTGAAACAGGAACCAGTGGTCACAGAGAGGAAAGACTGGTCAGGTGCCTTCTAGTACATTCTAGCTTAGAAAGAGGTGCCCGGGAATCTGGTAGGTGGTGCACATGCCAACCATGTGCAGTTTAAATAAGTCTAAAGACGAATACAATTCTCTCTCATAGAGAGAGGTAAATGTAACAAGGCAGGGCTTAGCATGATAATGACAATAGAGAAAATATATGGGCTTGGACAAAATCAAAGATTTAGGTATGACACTAGTTATGCACTATGGTTACAAATACCTTTCAAATTCAAGAAATAAATAAAGAAGTTGCATGTGTGTGGGGAATAGAAAGCTATGAGAAAACCATGACCTCATTAGGATGATGGGGAGCCTAGATGCCTTATCCACCATACTGCACAGTGGTAAATAAGGAAGCACTCTGAAAAAAAAAAAAAAAAAAAAAAAAAAAAAAGAACTATAAGAAAAAAGGTGACTTTTAGTGGGTTTTTTTGAAGGTGGAACTAAAATAATTTACTTCCTAATTCTCCTCCCCTTAAGTGTGGGCTGAACCAAAAGACTCACCTACAACAAAGGAGAGCAGAAGTGACAGTATGTAACTTTGGATACCAGGTTGTTGGATGACAACTTTCCATGGGTCTCTTGAGTTTGTGAAGTTTTGCAAGAGTCACTGCCTACCCTTTGTTCTAAATTACCAGGATTATATAGTGAACAACCTTGAAAGATAAAGATAGTTTTTCCTTCTGGAGCAAAGGGCAGGTCTGCTCACAGTCTTAGATGATGGAGATAGTACCTCCCTGCAAAGCAAAGGGCAGGCATGCTTATTACTCATAAAAGATTTGGGTTTCCTGAGCTGGGAACTCCTCTCCTGTTACAGAACTCATGGCATATGTAGGTATCCATGTGGGACCATCTATGGGACTCAGGAGCAAGAGGAAATGATGCAAATATGTAGATAATCATGCTGTTTGCCATACCACAAATAATAAATTCCTCTGTCTCCAACACAGGAGTCTTGTCTCTTATGCTACCATCTAAGAAACTGTGGCAGGTTAGCTTGTAGCTTGCAAATAGGGTAAAATCTCAGACTCTTCACAGTTCTTGCTTGATATAGGTCACAAAAGACCCTGCAGTTTCCTCCTTGCTTTTTCTTTCTTGGATCACTCATTCTGGGAGAAATTAGCTGTCAGTCATGTCATGAAGACACTTAACCAACCTATGGAGAGGCTCATGTGGTAAACTGAAGCTTCCACCCAACAGGTATTTGAGTGAGTCATCAATGAAAAGGATCCTCTAGCTCCAGTAAGCTATCATGTAGGTGACTAAAGTTTCTGACAACACTCTGACTCCAACTATGCAGAGAAACTCTGAGTCACATGAAAATCCCTGAGCCAGGACAATCCAGCTAAACCTCTCTGAAATTTCTGACCCACAGATACTAAGATACTATTTGCTGTTTTAAGCCATTAGGTCCAGGGATAATTTATTCCACAGCAATAGATGACTAATGTAATATTCAACCAGAGGATCTGGTTTGTCACACCTGTAAACTAAAGCAAAATTCTTGGCAAGAAGCTCTAAAACAGGATTCCCAAGAGATCGTTATATTCCAAGTTTCCTGGATAAGGCTGACAAGAAATCATATGGCATACTATCATTTAGGCACACCATCTACTGTATGCCTAAATTCTAGGATTCCAAACAAAAGTACATGAAAGGGTGTCACTCTGGGACAGCACCTACTTTATAATATTTATGCATATATAGCATTATAAAATATAGAAACTAGGCTGATGGCTTTATTTTCAATGGTATTCTTGGCTGAACCTAATAAATGATCACGTATTTCCCTTTTAGACCCTAGTCCTTTGATCTTTTGAGTTGACTAGAGATTTTTATAGGTACTGATCTCTAAACACAAGAAAGGTTGGTACCTAAAGAGGATCCATCTCTTTGAATATTTAACTATATCTTTGAAGTTGCTAAAATGTTTACTGAATGCTACTAACTTGTTTGGTTTTAAGCCTCAAACAGGTCTAATCCTTTCTCAATTTAAATGACACCAGAGTTTGCAATATACACACCAAGTACACATATAAATATATACATAAATATATATGTATATATAAAAACACATAAAACATTTACATCCTAGGGTGGGAGTAGGGAGCCAAGATCTACATTCAGAATGCAGTTAAAGTTATGTCAACCAACCTTTTCAAAACTATCTGCAGTATCTGTGTAGAAGTTCCAGGACTCTGAATACTACTAGCATTAGATACCATGAAGATTTCAATAGCTAAGAGCATTTCAATCTCAGATAAATAAGATGGAATTAGAAGAAGTTTTCGGTATAAATTTCCTTCCAGTGGTGGGTAGCAACCCAAGGAAAGAGCACCTGAAAAATCAAATAATAGGTCAAACTTTACTAAAACCCAATAGGTAAAAACCTAGATTTCTGAAATACCTATAAGTGATAATTACTTACACAGAATACATCTTCACATTAGAAGTAGATTAACACATTACACGATAGCTTATCCTAGTATATTTCACATTATTCTTTGTAAAGTGTTTTTGAAACATTAAATAAAAAGTGAGAATGGCTGGGCGTGGTGATTGATGCCGGTAATCCCAGCATTCTGGGAGGCTGAGGCGGGTGGATCTCTTGAGGTCAGTAGTTCGAGACCAGCCTGGCCAATATGGTGAAACCCCATCCCTACTAAAATACAAAAATTAGTCAGGTGTGGTGGTGGGTGCCTGTAGTCCCAGCAACTGGGGAGGCTGAGTCAGGAGAATCACTTGAACCTGGGAGGTGGAGGCTGCAGTGAGCCGAGATTGTGCCACTGCACTCCAGCCTGGGCGACAGTGTGAGACTCCATCTCAAAAAAAAAAAAAAAAAAACCTTTGAAAAATGACTTTTGAGCCTTATTACGGCAGACAACATTTATTTCAAGCCATAGTAAACACAAGATAATTTCAGAATAACTATTTTTGAGCACAGTTATTTATAGTACCATTATAGTTTATGCAATATTTACTGTTGCTACTAAATGTCTGGCATTGTGCTAAGCACAAGGCATAAAATACATTTCCATCCTGTAGGTGATCTGTGTGTTGTAGCCACACTCACCATTTCATGTTTTTAAAACTTCACTTTTCAAGAGAAGAGATTTAACCTTTAAATTGTTTAGGTGCTTATTAGGAGTGATATATAGGGAAATACCTTTAAAACTTCTAGAACATCCAAATTATATATAGGCAATTTTATATTATTATATTTTACTGAAACCAATTTAAATCTGTATGTAAATTTTGCTTAAAATGTTTTGTTTTGTTAGAATAAGTTTCTTCAAGAAATCTTTCTAATGTGGGTAATGGCTAATCTTTGAAGACCTGCTATGTGCCAGGTACATGTGCTAATAAACACATGGGTTTTACCTCATTTTAATCTGACAGTATGCTACCTTTGAAATTAGGTACTATTATTCCCATGTCATAGACGAGGGGTTTTTGGTAAGCATTCAGGCTCTCTAACTCTCCTTGGGGTGCCCACTTTCTGGTTCCAGATTTTGGATTCCTAATCACTAGATATTCCCACCTCCCTAGATCACTGCCAGGAGCAACAAACTGTTAACTCATTAACTTCACTAGTTTTTGGTAGGTATAATTTACATGAATTCTTATTTAACTTTTCTTACCAGAATTAAAAAATAGAAAATAACAAATTAACTAGATTAACTAGAAATCTGCTAATATGATTTTTTTCACTCAAAATGAAATGTGAGAAGAAAAATACTCACATTTGATTTGGGGGGAGGGGGAAGTAAGGGAAAGACACACTAATAACATCTCTCTCCTGACTTCTCAGTTCTGAGAGAAAAGCAGTATTTTTAGGACAAGGGAGAACAAATCAGGAACATGAGGAAGGCAACTCTGTTGTCCCTAGACAATCTCCTCCTGATTAGTCTGGCATGAAAGCAAGGCAAAGCCATCAAGAAAGTAACAGACAACTCACAGGATGGACAAAATATTTGTAATTCACATATCTGACAAGAGATTTGTATCCAGAGTGTATATAAATGCATATGTACATGTGTATGTATGTATGAATACACTCTTACAATAAAAAAAGGGCAAAGGATTTAATAGACATTCTCAAAAGAAAATTTATGAATGACCAATAACTGTATGAAAAGGTCCTCAACATCATTAGTTATTAGGGATATGAAAACCAAAACTGTAATGACATATTACTTAACACCCACTAGGAGGAAAGCTAAAATAAAAAACACAGTAACAAGTGTTGGTGAAGATATAAAGAAATGTTTGGGAAATCCCATACATGGCCGGTGGGAATATAAATATAAAATGGTGCAGCTTCCTCAGGAAACAGTTTGGCAGGTCGGCAAAAAGCTAAATATAGATTTACTGTATGAGTCAGCAATTCTCCCAAGATAAATGAATGCATATATACACATAAAAACTTACGTGAATATTCAAAGTAGCACTATTCACAATAGCCAAAAAGTGAAAACGACTCAAATGTCCATCAACCAATGAATAAACAAATTCCATTCTATAGAATGTTGTTTAGCAATAAAAAGGAATAAAGTATTGATACATGCTACAACATTAAAATTTGAAAACACTAGGCTGGCCGGGCGCGGTGGCTCAAGCTTGTAATCCCAGCACTTTGGGAGGCCGAGACGGGCGGATCACGAGGTCAGGAGATCGAGACCATCCTGGCTAACACCGTGAAACCCTGTCTCTACTAAAAAATACAAAAAAAAAAAAAAAAAAAAAAAACTAGCCGGGCGAGGTGGCAGGCGCCTGTAGTCCCAGCTACTCGGAGGCTGAGGCAGGAGAATGGCATAAACCCAGGAGGCGGAGCTTGCAGTGAGCTGAGAACCGGCCACTGCAAAAAAGAAAACACTAGGCTAAGAAGCCAGTCATGGCTGGGCACGGTGGCTCACACGTGTAATCCCAGCACTTTGGGAGGCTGACATGGGTGGATCACCTGAGGCTGTGAGTTCAAGACCAACCTGGCTAACATGGTGAAACCCCATCTCTACTAAAAATACAAAATTAGCTGGGCATGGTGGCGCACACCTGTAATCCCAGCTACTCAGGAGGCTGAGGCAGGAGAATCACTTGAACCTGGGAGGCAGAGGTTGCAATGAGCCAAGATTGCGCCGCTGCACTCCAGCCTAGGTGACAGAGTAAGACTCTGTCTTCAAAAAAAAAAAAAAAAAAAAAAAAAAGTCAGTCACTAAAACTCATGTATTGAATGATTCCATTTATGTGATCTGTCTAGAATGGACAAATTCATGGAGACAGAGAAGAGACAACCAGGGAATGGAGAATAAATGTTAATGTGTACAAGATTTATTTTTCTTAAGGTGTTAAAGATGTTCTAAATTTAAACGGTGGTGATGACTGCATGACTCTGTGACTATACCAAAAATGAATGTATATTATATACTTTAAGTGAATTAATTTCATGATATGTGAAATTATCTCCATAAAGTCATAAAAATATTAAAACAAAAAAAGTTTTAACAAAGTCAAAACAAAGGCACTGGCACTAAGTCTTAACAGTGCCTTGAAGAAAGTCAGCCTTAAGTCCCAAATGAAGTACTACTAGACACGGTTATACACCACTGAAAGGCTCTTCTTGCGATGTTAAGCTATGTCTGAAGATAAATCCAAAAGGAGTTCCAATATAATTTAATGTCAACATTGTTAGAAAATGAGATGTTTTGAAGACTGATCAGTGGCTATAAATTACTCATTTGGCTGTAAATGACTCATTTTTATTCATGGTTTTATAATTCAGTTACATTCTTTAAAAAACAAAACGACTCTTTACCCCGTAACCTCACCTGCATAAGTCTCAGAAGTTACACTGCATATGAAATAAGAAACACGTGTGATTAGATAAAAGGAAAAGTTCCAATAACAAAGATACTGTACTGTACACAGGCATTAATTGCTTTAACACACTGCTAGGCTGGGCACAGTGGCTTACGCCTGTAATCCCAGCACTTTGGATGGCCGAAGCAGGCGGATCATGAGGTCAGGAGATTGAGACCATCCTGGTGAACACAGTTAAACCCCTTCTTTACCAAAAATACAAAAAATTAGCCAGGTATGGTGGCAGGCGCCTGTAGTCCCAGCTACTCGGGAGGCTGAGGCGGAAGAATGGCGTGAACCTGGGCGGCCGAGCCGAGCTTGCAGTGAGCCGAGATCAGGCCACTGCACTCCAGCCTGGGCGACAAAGCAAGACTCTGTCTCACACAAAAAAACAAACAGAACAAAAAACAAATAAAACCGCACTGCTAAAAAAAATCATTACAAGTAATTCTTACTAGGGCTGAATAGATTTGCGGGAATGAGGTGTGACTGCTAATGGACATGAGGTTTCTTTCTGGTGTGAATAAAATATTCTAAAGTTGATTATGGTGATGGTTACACAACTCTCAGATACGGCAAAACCATTGACTTGTATACTTTAAATGGGTGAATTGTATGGCATTTGAATTATACTTCTGTAAAGTTGTTAAAAATTTTTAAAGTGATAAAGTTTAGATGCTTTAATATAAAATTTTATTTCCAACTAAAAAATAGAAATATTTATAAAAATCTCATTTAAATGTCTGAACTTATACTTGTTCCTGTGGCATATAAACACCTTCTGATGGCATCTCCCCCAAGTTGCAGTTACATGAAAAATAAATTATTCCCATTAACTTCAATTCTAGAAACTAAAATCACATACACATACCTATATGTGCATGTGTATGGTTTCTAGAAGTCTGAAGGTAAATAGTATAAAGAGTTGAAACATAACTACACAATTGAAATTAGGTGTTATGAACAAACAATTCTCTTTCCTCTAAATTTCTGATCACCCTTTTTAAGAAAACACAGCTTTCAAAACTTTTTTTGATTATAACCTACAAGAAACACATTTTATGTAATGACCCAGTATACATATGTGCATACATGCAACTGAAATGAAAATTTTATCAAATAATTAACCTTATTATCTGTAATGTACCCTAATATTTTCTTTCCCATTTTGTTGGGGGAAAAAAGTTGCCATCTGCTACACTGATCACAGCTGGCCACCTGAAAAACACTTCCAGCTCAGGTAGTAGCGGCTAGGATATTTGACACATCTGGTACAGGGTGACAGAGTAGGTACTCAAATATTTGTTATATACATGACAGCGGTAGAAATGGTAATTGAAGACAAATTACCGCATGAAGGCAGAAAAAACAATTCTTTTCTAGATTTAGAACCTACATGGAATTATTTTCTAATTAAAATACCTGCGAGGTGGCTTGGACTAGAGAAAGCACTAGTTTTCCAGTCTTATTTGTTAGAGAACAACAACTGTAAGTAGATTAACAAAGTTCTATTACTAAAAGCCATGTGGAAAACATATACCATGTTGCATTGTTATGACAGCCTTTGTGTTTCTGATGTTACCTGCTATTGAATATTCTTAGTTATAACAATTAGGGATACAGCAGAGATAAATAAAAACATGGATATTCTTTAAACTTCATTCTACCCAATTGTTTTATGCCTGTATTGTTTATAAGATATGCCAAACTGGTTCTATCCTGTTATTTGTTCCCTTTGCTCGCCCTCTAGTGGACAAGCTACTGTGCAAGAAATAAAGATTGGAAATTGGAAAGACTGGAAATAAGGAAAGCAATTGCAAACAGAAGAGAAACAATAGGCTTCAAAAGAGAGCACAGATCTGTTGAGATCACTACATATGAATATGTATTACTGCTCTTTTAATACATAGAAATATCTAATCTTAAATATCATAAATTCTAGGTTAGAGAATAAAATTATAAACCAATATATTAAAACATTTTAAATGTAACTTACTTTTGTAGTGGGCTCTGGCTTTGAGCCATAAATGACTCCTTCCTAAAGAAGTAATTAATCTTCTAAGAAAGGAAAAATCAATAGGGATGCTCTTTGAAATCATGAATTCTGCCACAGAGGATGACATACCAAGACTATTGCTTTCTATACAGGAACCTAGAAGCTTATTAAAAAGAAGGCTATATTGTGAGACTTCCACAGTTTCTGGAATGAAAAAAAAAAATGACATAATAAAATTGATTTATCTTAGTGTCTCAAACCTCCATCTCATACTCCTTTTTATTTCTCCTCCCCTTGACCCTTTCTTACCCATTATAGGAGTCACAGTCACTAAAATGCAATCATGTTATATATTCTCTTTATTATTCTTCTCCTTTTTCGAGACAGGTCTCACTCTGTCGGCCAGGCTGGAGTGCAGTGGCACGATCTTGGCTCACTGCAACCTTCACCTCCTGGGCTCAAGTCATCCTCCCGCCTCAGCCTCCTGAGTAGCTTGGACTACATGTCCACCAGGCCTGGCTAATTTTTATATTTTTTGCAGAGACAGGGTTTCACCATGTTGCCCAGACTAGTTTCAAATTCCTGGGCTCATCTACAGCCATACCACCCTGAATGCACCCATATTGTCTGATCTCAAATTCCTGGGCTCAAGTGAACTGCCTGCCTCGGCCTCCCAAAGTGCTGGGATTACGGGCATGAGCCACGGTGCCCAGCCTATCTTACATATTCTCTAAGTAAGAAATGAAAAAGCATTTGACAAAAGAAAAACCATTAACTTCCGTTGCAACAGAGAAGATAAAAAGAAGATTGACAAAAATTTCAGAAGATGCCTTAAGACCTCTGTATTTGATCCCCACATGTGACTGTGTATCTGCAGTGTCTTGAATAATTTCTCAATTCTGTTCATATTATACCTATAGTTCAGATCTTAGCCTTATATATCCCTCGACTAAAAATAAATAATCCCCTAATAAATATTTACTGCCAAATTTAAAACAATCCTTTAATGGGTTTTCTATTCCTTCAGTCATTCTTAGAAGAAAAAGAAGTCATCTTAGAGACTTCTCTTCTATTCCTTATATTCAGTCAGTTGGGTCTGTGAGCTAGACTGTAGTTCTTTACTGCTTTAGAATCTTTTAGTTATCCAGGCCTTATCAGCAAATTAATCTCTCTACTTTTAGTCTTTTCCTAAACACTACTGCCAGAAGAACTTTCCTGAAACATCAACTTCATTATATCACTCCCTAGACCCAAAATTCTAGTGACCCCTTTTTATACACAGAGAATAAAGCTCCTTTAGTCTGACATTTAGAGTCTTCCAAAATCTCGCACAACTGTCTCCCTATTACTCCCTATTACTACTTTATTTCATTACCAACTAATTGTATATTAAAAGATTGCTAGATAGCAGTCATTGGGCCAGGAATACCAAGGTAAAGAAAATAGTACCATCTTGATTGTTTCTCCTTATATACCATCACTTTATATAAGGAGAAACAGATAAGAACACTAATTACAATACAGGAGCACAGTGGAATTAAGTGGGAAAATGAAAATTTATAGATAATACGATGAAAGTACTGAGGGGAGGCCCTCAAGTTAACGTTTTCAACATCTTCTGAACCTATCACATAGCTCATTCTTGACCCAAAGCTTTTGCTCATGGACACCCAACATTCAAGAGTACTAACTACCATTGCCCACATTGGTGTTTCTTTGAACTTGGCATCTGTTTCATTTCCTCCATTTCTTTCAAGTTTATCTGTGTTCCTAGGTAATATAAACTAAGTTCTGTATTTATTCAGTGATAAGAGAAAAAGCTTGCTCAGGGCATTTAAATATATTGTCTGCTGATGACAGAAGTAGGGAAAAGGGAAAGATAAAAATGCTTGTCTTAGGAGCTGCTGACAAACAACCCAAAGATAAGCATCTCAGATTTTTTTAAACCACCAGGAAAGCATATTCAATTTGCAAAGAACACATTTTACAGAAAACCACTTCATTAAAAAATATGCTGGAATATAAAACTCAATCAAAACAGGTGGATAACTGTTTCTTATTAACAGTTAAACACCAGATGGGCAAGACATAATTAAGACAGACTTTTAAAAAACATACCTTGGGAATTTTGAAAACCTGGTAGATTCTGCAAAACTTCAAATGTCTGTCTATAAAGGCTCTTGGCTAAGGTTTCATGTGCAATTGTACAGAGCAAATTATGTCGATTAAGCACATCCAGTCTATCACAAGGCCATAGAGGCGTATCGATTATCCATTCTGACTCTTCCAAAAAGAAAAAAATATGAGTAGTTTATACCATGAAAATGACACTTAACAGTATAATCACAAGTAATATTTCAAAATATTTTTTGGAGAAATAGGCAAAACTTAAAGAAGATAACCATGGCTCAAATTTATTAGAAATAACGTATATAGTGATGATCATCATCTGAAGAAGATGCAAGCGAATGGCCACTTTGTTAAACTTATTTTTAATTAATTCTTCATCTAAGTGTACTAGTCAATTACCAATTTTAAAGGTAATGTTTATTTTTTATACAAAAAAGTTCAGATTATCACAAATATTTGCTTTAACATAAAATATTATTCGTGTGGACAAATTTAACAATTTCACAATAAATAATTTAGTTTTTGGTATTACTGGGGAACAGTTTTTCTTTTCTTTTTTTTTTTTTTTTGAGATGGAGTCTCATTCTGTTGCCCAGGCTGGAGTGCAGTGGCTCAATCTTGGCTCACTGCAACCTCTGCCTGTCAGGTTCAAGCGATTCTCCTGCCTCAGCCTTCTGAGTAGCTGGGACTACAGGCGCGTGCCACCACACCCGGCTAATTTTTTGCATGTTTAGTAGAGTTGGGGTTTCACTGTGTTAGCCAGGATGGTCTCAATCTCCTGACCTTGTGATCCGCCTGCCTTGGCCTCCCAAAATGCTGGGATTACAGGTGTGAGCCACCTCGCTCAGCCAGTGAATAGCTTTTCTTAACAATTTCTATTTTAAAAACAATTTATATTATGAAATCACTGTTGTATACAGAAGAATATCTAATATATGTTATAAAAGCATAACAATAAAATTAACTCCTATGTACCCATCACACCCATCCTAGGACCCTCAAACGAACAGATCTCAGACGCTCTTTAAAAAAAGAGAATATGACCTATAATGCTGAAGTTCCTTAATTTCTGCCCTGATTTTCACATTGAGAAAAACAATGGGAGACCGTAGTACAGAACAGTGAGGTACTAAGATGTTAGAAATGTCAATATTTTATCATTTACCTAATTTACTCAATCATTATACACATAGTGAAACATTACCCTATATAACATTCAAATCACATTTTGGTGCTCTTTTTCAATTGGACTAAATGTAGAAGTAATCTTTTTATTTTGTGGCTTTCCCAGCACAGTGAATGTAAAAAGTATTGAAGAAAAAGTTGATAATTCAAATACATCATGACAAAAGAAAGCTTTCAGTAGTATAAAGCTTTAAAAAGGAGCTTTTCAATTACTAGAGTCCACTTGACTGATTGACCTAACAGAGTTATACTATGTGTTAGGAATGTTCTAAGTGTTTTAAGAATATTAACTCACTTAGACACTTTTATTAATTTGCTCCTACATTTGCTAAAATTTTAATGTAGAGAGAAATGTAAATGAACTTAATATCTTCAAAGACTGTATGATCATCTGTTAAACACAATTCCCATTAAAAGTAAAACTGTTAGTTCACCATTCCTTATAAATTGAATTTTACTTTGAATAAGTTCAATTATTTTTTTATCTGTTAGATATATCCCATGTACAAAAAGTAGACTATGTAAACCTTTTCTTATAAAAATTGCATCGTTTTCCTTTATTTAATACTTAGTCTTTATATTTAAGGGAGGATAATGGTCACATTTTTTGGAAAGTATATATGGTATTTTAGGAGATTCATTTAAAAATTTTATCAAACTGTTTAGGTATACAAAAAAATCTGACCTAGCATGCTCTCTCCTCACATCATCTCCCTGTCTAGGTTTTTGGGTTTTTCTGTGTTTTCTTTTCTTTTTTTTTTTTAACCTGTTCAGTGCTGCCAATCAACCGACAGCCTGTGAGGGGCAGCATGGGATCAGGCAGCAGCGTTCTTCCCTGCTTGCCTTGGTTCCTTTGCAGGACTGAGCCACCTGGCTGTGGGGGAAGGCGTCAAGCTGTATCCCAACACGTGTAGGGTGATGGTCCCTGCTGGCACATCCAGGTTGTGGGCCGACCTGTGCTGGGGAGAACAGACCTGGGCATGGAGGGGAACCGCTCCCCAAAGGTTTCCGGTTGCCTCTCCTCTTTCCACTTTTGTCAGCCCATCAGTTTGTGGTTTCTGTGCCACAAAGGCTTCAGGAAGTATTAACAAAATAATATATATATATATTTATATTTATATATCCGCCCACCTCGGCCTCCTTAAGTGTTGGGATTACAGGTGTGAGCCACCATGCCCACCCCTCAGTAGGTTTTAAGGAGCCCCCAGCCCTTCTTCTCCCCTTCCAGGCCTGACCAGCTATACTGCTTCATCACCCCTGGCCACAGGCCCTGCCAAGTACTACACAGGGATTCCCACCCAGGGGCCCCGCACCATGAAATAATGTGAAATATTGACCGTGGACTAAATAAATAAAAATTCTGTTTTTAAGAAGAAAAAAATATCTGAGTAAGCTGATTATTCTATGTATCAAAGTTGACTGAAACCGGTAACTGAGAAGTCACTTGGAAATTAATAGCTTTAAATTTAATCCAGCTAGTTCACAATTCTACCAACATAAATACTTTTATGAATATTTTATGAGAACTCTTATGAGAATTAAATTCCCAAGAATAAGAAACAGTTTACTAGTGGACTTAATACTACTTTTACAACAGTAAAAGTTGTTATAGCATTCATCTTCATGTTTTTCTCTATTTCACATTTGGGAAATATTTTCTATTTGTCTAAAATCTCAGAATCAAAGGGAGAGCATATTTTCCATAATAGCCTGTTTTTATCCACTTACCTGCCGACATATGCACGTTTAATCATTACTCATGCAAGATTTTGAATACACACACTGGGAACATAAAACTATTAAATGAATTTCCAGGCTAGTCAGTGAGAATATCAAACAAATAATTATCCTTTACAACAGTGAATACTAAAATGGGGGAATATCTAAAGATACCTATTTTTCCCTTAAGGTATACATTTATTTTCATTTATTATTTGTGACCAAGTCTTGCTCTCTTGCCTAGGATGGAGTGCAGTGGCACGATCCTGGCTCACTGCAACCTCCGCCTCCCATGTTTAAGTGATTCTCGTGCCTCAGGCTCCCAAGTAGCTGGGATTACCAGCGTCTGCCACAATGCTAGGCTAATTTTTGTATTTTTCGTAGCAACAGGGTTTCACCACGTTGGCCAGAGTGGTCTCGAACTCCTGACCTCAAGTGATCTGCCTGCCTCGGCCTCCCAAAGTGCTGGGATTACAGGCATGAGCCACTGTGCCTGGCCAAGGTATACATTTAATATAATCCCAATCAAATTTCCTACAGAACTGTATTAAAACCCGATCCAGTAATTCTGAAATTCACTCAAAGAATAAACAAGAATAGCAAAGAATAATTTAGAAGAGGAGTGACAGTGGATAGACAAATGGAGACAAGTGGAGAGCGGATAGACAAATATCACATATTCTAAGATTTTATTAAAAGAGCATCGTGCTAGCATAGAAACACAGAGATGCTTGGCAGAAAGGTGCAGAAACAGACCCAACAGATTCAAGATTCTAATATATGATAAAAACGGCATTTCAAGTAAATGAGTAAAGGATGAAATGGGAAAACATTTGTGGGAAATAAATAAAATTAACTTCCCATCTCATACCAAAATTTAAAACTAACAACACATGAAAAAATTGGAAGAACATATGGATGAATATGTAACTTCGAGATGACTAAGGACAGCCTAAAAGCATGATACAAAAAAATTATTAAATATTTAAAAAGCAGCACTTTATATTAAGTAGAAAAAATGCCAGTAGGCAAAAGAAAAAAAAATGCAAAAAAATCATAAAGTTAAAGAAAAATGAAAAGCTAGGAAAAATATTTGTAAATGCCCAACAGATCAAGGACTAGTATCTTTAATATGTAAAACTACTGCAATGTAAAAGGGACATTATTATACAGTATGATATTTCCTAAGTGTGATATACACATCACTGATGGTACCTGAAAACTTTAGGTGTTACATTAGAATTTTAATTTGGTTGTATATTTAAAAAATTAGGCCGGGCGCGGTGGCTCAAGCCTGTAATCCTGGCACTTTGGGAGGCTGAGACGGGCGGATCATGAGGTCAGGAGATCAAGACCATCCTGGCTAACATGGTGAAACCCCGTGTCTACTAAAAAATACAATAAACTAGCCGGGCGCGGTGGCGGGCGCCTGTAGTCCCAGCTACTCAGGAGGCTGAGGCAGGAGAATGGCGTAAACCTGGGAGGCAGAGCTTGCAGTGAGCTGAGATCCGGCCACTGCACTCCAGCCTGGGCGACAGAGCAAGACTCCGTCTCAAAAAAAAAAAAAAAGAAAAAAAAAATTATAAAGATCACATTAAATATGAAAATCACAGTAAATCTGTGATTTCACAAATATTTGGATGAGGCCAAGTTGCTTGATTTACTTTTAAAAAATGTTTATTTTATTTATTTTTTTGAGACAGGTTCTCACTCTGTTGCCCAGGCTTGAGTGCAGTGGCATGATCACTGCTCAATGCAGACTCGACCTCTGGCGCTCAAGCAATCCTCCCACCTCAGCCTCCTGAGTAGCTGAGACTACAGGCGTGTGCTACCATGCCTGGCTAATTAATTTTTTTTTTTTTAAATTTCATAGAGACAGGGTCTCACTATGTTGCCCAGGCTGGTCTTAAACTCCTGAGCTCAATTGATCCAACCACCTTGGCCTCCCAAAGTGCTGGGATTACAGGCGTGAGTCACTGTGCCTGGCCTTAAATGTTTATTTTTAAAATATAAATGTTTACTATAAAAAACTCAAGCAAAACAGAAAAGTACAAAGAAGTATTTTAGAAATAATTAAAAATCCCACGACTGCAAATAACCAGGGTTCACATTTGGTGAAAATTATTTGAGAAAGAGGTGTTAATGACCTAAGTAGTAGGTCTTGATGAGTAGATACAAGTGCAACTGTGGTGTTCAATTAAAGACTGAAGATGGCCTGGTCTAACACAGCTTTGTGCTGCGGAGATCCATCCACTGAGTGAAAATGGAGATGCTGAACATGGTGGGTCAAGCCTGTAATCCCAGCACTTTGGGAAGCCAAGGGGGGTGGATCACCTGAGGTCAGCAGTTCGAGACCAGCCTGACCAAATGGAGAAACCCTGTCTCTATTAAAAAAAAAAAAAAAAAAAAAAATAGCTAGACATGGTGGCGCACACCTGTAATCCTAGCTACTTGGGAGGCTGAGGCAGGAGAATTGCTTGAACCTGGCAGAGGCTGCAGTGAGCTGAGATCACATCATTGCTCTCCAGCCTGGGCGACAGAGCAAGACTCCATCTCAGAAAAAAAAAGGAAAGAAAATGAAGACAACATGTTTTTTCTTAAATGATTTTTATTAAATATTAACATTATTTATATGCTTATATTAGTACTGTAGTCACTGGCACTGGTCCACATGTGTGAGCTAAACTTTATGCTAAATTTCATAGTATAAACACACACACACACAAACCACACACACTCTTTCAAAACCTCCAACCATTTCCTCGTTGGAAGGTATAAAGATACATAAATGAAGAAAATCCATCCATCCATCCACCCACCCACTCACCTCAACTAATATTTACTAAATATTTACTCTGCCAGGTACCACCACAGGTGAAATACTCTAAATGTAATTAACTTTCAAAAACATAAAATGGTAGCGTTTATAGCAGTGGTTAACAAACATGGGGGAGAGACTTGGGAGTATGGTTTAGGAACACAGGTAAGGTATGAGAAAACGTCACTACGTGAGAGTGCTGTAGGGCAGTGGTCCTCAAAGTGAGGTCCCCAGATCGGCAGCATCCATAACATCTAAAAACCTGACAGACATGCAAATTTTTAGGACCCACCCCAGACTTAATGAATCAGAAAATCTGTGGGTGGGCCCAGTAATATGTATTTTAACAAGCCCTCTAGAGAATTCTGATGATCAAGCTTGAGAATCCCTGTCTTAGATTTACCAAACAAGCTCAGTACCACCATTTTGCTCAGGAGCTTGACTATCTTAGGTTTGGATCTGTTTGTGTAGTTTGTGCTTCTGATCTAGTTGCAATTTTATGAAGTCTATTTAGAGGAAAAACTAGGAAAACAATAGTACTGGTGTAGTAGTTAAAAATATGGACTTTGCAGTCAGACAGACCTGGATTGGAATTCTTGCTTTACACTTATTTGTTGTGTGATCTTCTCTGAACCTCAGCGTCCTCATCTTGGGATACCATTACCTACGTTACGGGGTTAGTATTGATTAGATGAGATGACACAAGTAATACACTTAGCACAATGCTTGGTAGATAGTGAATACTCACATTATTATGAAACCAATAATGAAGAGAAATGCTAAATTCAGAAAACAGACCAAGAACATAAAGAGGCAATTCACAAAAAAATAAGCTCCAGATGGGGAAAAATTTTCTTTAATAATTAAATGCAAAGTAAAGCTGTGAATATAACTTTTGCTCTATCAAACTAGCAGACAGATAAGAAAAATAATAATACTAATTGTAGGCAAGGGTATTTCATAAGCTGCATCTTCATATACTGTTAAGAAGACTGTAATTACTACAGTCTAACTGAAGGTGTAGAGGACTTTTATAGTCTACTCACAGAGAAAAGACCTGGAATGGAATGTATTGAATAGCTAGATTAGGGTTTGCATAACCTGGAATGTACCAGTCTGCCTGTCTGATAACCAAAAAACATAGTATCAGGCACTAACATCTGGAACTGTTAAGTAACATCTGCACCTGTAATCCCTAAAAGGACATGTTTGTATAGAAGCTATATCTGAATAAAATAACTCTCTAGGATTTTCTAATAAAGGGCCAGGCAGGGGTGGGGGGGCTTTTTTTTTTTTTGAGACACAGTCTCGCTTTGTCGCCCCAGGCTGGAGTGCAGTGGTGTGATCTTGGCTCCGCCTCTCGGGTTCACGCCATCCTCCTGCCTCAGCCTCCCAAGTGGCTGGGACTACAGGGGCCTGCCACAACGCCTGGCTAATTTTTTTTTGTATTTTTAGTAGAGGTGGGGTTTCACTGTGTTAGACAGAATGGTCTTGATCTCCTGACCTCGTGATCCGCCCACCTTGGCCTCCCAAAGTGCTGGGATTACAGGTGTGAGCCACTGCGTCCGGCCCCGGGGAGCTTTCTAATAAACCTGAAATAACATCTGCAAATATGAATAGCAATAAGGGCAAATTTGTTGACATTTACCAAGAAGCTTTAAAATCCCTTTACCCTTTAACACAGCAATTCCATCAGAATTTATCCTAAGGAAAAGTATGATTCAGTGGTGATGTTTAGCAGGAATTATTGTTTATAACTGAAATCTGAAAAACAAGCTAGTTCAGTAAAAGTGGATTCATGGATCAAAAGACAGATCTATCCATCTGTCTGTTTATAAGATAGAAAACCATGCAGCCCAGTAAGTGATGCTGTCGAAAAATTTTTCACTGAAAGGCCACTGCCTGAAAAAAAATACAGAGTATAAAAGTGTCTGTATAACAACATTAAAGTGGATAATAGCAATTTCTGGGTGACCAAATGATAAGGGATTTTTATTACTAGTTTTGCTTATCCAGGTTTTTATATTTATTAATATGTATTACTTATATAAAGGCAATAAGTTATTTCAAAATTCAAAGGCAGTTTCTCAATAAATGGCGTAACTTTTTTACAAAATTTGATTATAGAGAGCTAAGATACTTATTTTTCAGCCTCTGAACAAAGATTATAAAATGATGGTCTTAAAACCATTTTATATTTTAATACTTTTTTATGTTGGTATTGGGAGACGGCATGGTAGGAATCTGTTGCTCATTTGCAGGATAAAAAGCACTAGTATGAGAAAGAGTTTGAAATGTCAAAGTAAAATGCCAAAACAATAGATTTCTTCTCACCATCAAGTCTGCCACTCACCAAACAAAAAAAAAAATGTGTGAGATATTCTACATTTCTCAAACTTGAGTAATGTATGTAACCCTACCTTTTGTAAATTCGGTAGGTAATAAAGGCATATTTTTAAAAAGGAAAAATGTATGTAAAATGTTAATCTGCTACTCTGTCCTCCAAGAACTCAATTTCTCCTCCCAGAGGCAGAGGCAGAGGCAGCCACTATTACTAGTTTCTTGTGTATCCTTCTACAAATATTTTAAGGGTATATAAGCAAATACGTATTTATCCATTGTATTATTATTTGTATTCAAATGGTAGCAACTGCTCTGTACCTTCCTTTTTTTTTTTTTTTTTTTTTTTTGCGCTTTGCAATAGATCTTGAAGATCATTCCAAATGAACACTTACAGATCTGCTCATTCTGCTTTATCATATGGCTATAACACAGTTCAACTGGTATGAATGAGCATTTAAGCTACCTGGAATCCCTTGTTACCATTGTTGGTGTAACAAAATATTCCAGATAATTTAATATGCATACCTTTGTAAACAGGTATAAATGTGTGTGCAGTACAAATTCCTAGAAATGGAATTAGTAAATGAAAAAAATGCATTTTAAACTTTTGACTTTTGCCAAAAAGCTCCTAAAGACAACATCTGTGAATGTCTATTTCTCTATACCTTCACAAAAAGCGTATCACTAAACTTCGATCTTTGATAGTCTAATGGGTTCAAAATGGTGTTTGTAATAGTAATGTATTTCTCTTATTACAAGTGAGTATTAATCTCACTTCTTATTAGTGAGATTGAGCCATTTGTATTTCCTTTCTTGGGAATGGCCTGTTCACTATAGAGACCTTTTAAGAATTAAAAAATTCTAGAAACAACTGAGCATACTTCTGTGGGCTCTTCTTTTGTAGAAATAAAATTTTACTTAAGAAAATTGTTAGTTGAAACTGTCACTGCAAAAAAAGAACACTGCTTATAATTGATAGAAGTTTAAAGTTAGTCTAAAAACGGAAACACTGAAATTTAAAACAAAATCTCCAAAAATCACTTCACATCCCTCCCACAAACTCTCCCAGTTTCTAGTTTGAGAAAGACTGGTTTTGCCACAAACTTTTAGACAGGAGGTTCCTATCATAAGGTGACTCAAGTTCATTTTTATCAACTATTTTCCCCTTCCCATTTCTTGCCACATCGCTTCTTTCCTCACAGAGCTGGTGAGCACTGGCTTGTATTTCACTAATTTCTATTTTTGTATTTTGGTACTCTTCCCACTTAAGAAAACTCACTATGTTTAAGTTGAAGAATACCTTTACAAACAAGCTTTTGAATGAAGCCTACTCACAACCTCTGTATTAAACCCTCATACAAGATATTTTATATACATATATCTCCCATACATGAATCACATGTATAAGAATATATATATATGTGCTAGTGTTTGTGTGTTAGTATGTTTTAGAGTTCTCCATTTGCTTTATTTATTGATTCCATCTTCCCACCTAAACTCTTGAGATCCTTGAGGTTTCTTCATTCTTATCCCACTTTATCAAATAAAATCTGCCTGATGATCCAAATAGCAAGAGCTATCATTAGCTTCATTAGTATCATAACACTATTGTGCTCTTTTTAATTTTTCTCATACTAAACTAACCTTATTTGTTCCTGCTGGCTTAATTTCACTGTAATTTCTGCTTAGAAGAATTGTCTTATCAAGGAAAGTAAGCTCTACTCATCCTGATTTGAAGTCATGTTTGCCCATACATATGAAGATAGAGTTTATGCATACTGCAATCAGGATTTCCATTTTACACAGTAGCTGAAGCCTGGGCTCTGAAGCTGGATTGTCTGGGTTTGAATTTGGCCTCCATTTCTTATTTGTTATGTCATTTTGGGCAAGTTGGTTAATATCTCTGACAGCATTTTCTTATCAATAAAATGGGGGTTTTAATAGTTCCAAATTCAAGGTTGTATGAAGATTAATTGGGATAATTCAGTGAAAGCATTTAGTATGGAGTCTAGGCCATAGCAAGAACTAGGTTTTGTTTTTTTTGGTTTTGTTTTGTTTTTTTGAGATAGAGTCTCATTCTGTCGCCCAGGCTGGAATGTAACGGCATGATCTCGGCTCACTGCAACCTCTGCCTCCTGGGTTCAAGCGATTCTCCTGCCTCAGCCTCCTGAGTAGTTGGGATTACAGGCTCCCACCACCACACCCAGCTAATTTTTGTACTTTTAGTAGAGATGGGGTTTCTCCATGTTGGTCAGGCTGGTCTCAAACTCCTGACCTTAGGTGATCCACCCACCTCGGCCTCCCAAAGTGCTGGGATTACAGGCGTGAGCCACCACACCCGGCCCAGCAAGAACTAGTGTTTTTTTGTTTTGTTTTGTTTTTTGACAGAGTCTTGCTCTGTCTCCAAGGCTGGAGTGCAATGCAGTGGTGTGATCTCGGCTCACTACAACCTTCATCTCCTGGGTTCAAGCAATTCTCCTGCCTCAGCCTCCTGAGTAGCTAGGATTACAGGCGCGCACCACCATGCCCGGCTAATTTTTGTATTTTTAGTAGAGATGGGGTTTCGCCATGTTGGCCAGGCTGGTCTTGAACTCCTGACCTGAGGTGATCCACCTGCCTTGGCCTCCCAAAGTGCTGGGATTACAGGCGTGAGCCACCTCGCCCGGCCAAGAACTAGTTTTTAAACGAACAAAGACTCATGTAATTTATTCTTTAACGCTAAGTTAACTTTTCCCTTTCAGTTTACATAACAACCTCTCCTACCCACATGTTCACTAGGGTTTAGACCAAACTATTAACCACAGTTCAATATCAACTTAAGGTAATTACATAGACAAAAATGTATGACTAGTTTAACGAATTATTTTATGCTTGCATATATCAGGACTTACCCCTCATTACCCAAAGGGCACCATCTAGGCTTCCACTTTTTAGAAAAATTTCTGCTGCAACATTCACAATTTGACATCTTGATGCTAACTTCTCAGGCCCTATAAGTCCTTTTAAACTTGCAAAGTGTATTTTTAATTCATATAGTTTATCTAAGACCTTCCTTCCCTAGAATAAAAATAAAGAACACTAATTGGGTATCAATCATTTACAGACACACAAAGTCATTGATAATTATTCACAAGCCAATTATCCAGTTTGAATCATCATACTAGACTGCTGGCTGTTAAGCTGCTCCAATACTCTTTCCTTAAGTCCCTTCCTGTTCAGCCATACAGATGAAAGGGAAAGAGGAACAAGCAAGGCTCTGCCTCATATTAACCACCCCTTCCCACCAATACCACCAGACCCCCTTTATCAGAAGCCTTCTTTGTATTTGTTTTATACACGGTACTTCTCCTTAAGATTTCATTTGATGAAAGGATTCTATGATTTAACATAGAAAACTACCGATTATATGTTTTTGTTCCTCTTCTGTTGGTCAATCTGGGATCCAGGAGGGAGAGACAGTAAAAATGAAAATAATTTGTTATCAAATTTAAACATACTCAGGAGGCTGAGATGGGATGATCACCAGAGCCCAGAAGTTTGAGACCAGCCTGGGGAGTGTGGTGAAACCCCTGCCCTACCTCCCAAAAAATTTAGACAAAGAATGATAGTGAAGAAAAGGATAAAAGGTTAGCTAAAATTCTTAATTCAGTAGACTAATTATTTCATGTATTCTACTGAAAATTACCTTTGGTTTGGACATCAGAAATTGGACATATATCATTACTTTATATCATGGGTCAGCAAGCTTTTCCTGTAAATGGCCAGATAGTGATAGTTCAGGCTTTGCAGGCCACATTTAGTCTGGTGTACATTCTTTTTGGTTGTTTTTTTAAATTTATAACTCTTTAAAAATGTAAAAAAATTCTTAGCTTGAGGGCTGTACAAAAACAGGCTTTGGGTGAGTTCTCGCCCATAGGCCTTAGTGTACAGACCCTTGTTTTATATTCTATACTATTTGAATCAGATGCTTATTATGATGTCAAGGTTCTTTCAAGATGACTGTATAAATGAGTACATTTTTAAAGGGATATGTTTAGTTTACTGTCAATGATTTTATTTTTACATTCAAAAAGAAATAGGTTTCATTAAAAAATTCATACTAAGGTGATACAATAATTTTCTAAATAAAGTAGTTAAAATTTTTAATTAAAATAGATAAAATTAACCAATCAACCAATGTCTTAAATAATAACCAAATAAAATTAAAATATACTCTAAAATTTCAGCAAAATAAGTCTGAGTTTCTTTTTTTTTAATTTGAGATGGAGTCTATAAAGACACATGCACACGTATGTTTACTGTGGCACCATTCACAATAGCAAAGACTTGGAATCAACCCAAATGCCCATCAATGACAGACTGGATTAAGAAAACGTGGCACATATACACCATGGAATACTATGCAGCCATAAAAACGGATGAGTTCATGTCCTTTGTAGGGACATAGATGAAGCTGGAAACTATCATTCTGAGCAAACTATTGCAAGGACAGAAAACCAAGCACGGCATGTTCTCACTCACAGGTGGGGAACTGAACAAGAGAACACTTGGACACAGGGTGGGGAACATCACACACTGGGGCCTGTCATGGGGTGGGGGGAGGGGGAGGAATGGCATTAAGAGATGGAGTCTTGCTCTGTCACCCAGGCTGGAGTACAATGGTGCAATCTTGGCTCACTGCAACCTCCACCTCCTGGGTTCAAGCAATTCTCCTGCCTCAGTCTCCCAATTAGCTGGGATTACAGGCATGCGCCACCACTCCCTGCTAATTTTTGTATTTTTTAGTAGAGATGGGGTTTCACCATGTTGGCTAGGCTGGTCTTGAACTCCTGACCTCAAGTGATCCCCCCGCCTCAGCCTCCCAAAGTGCTGAGATTACAGGCATGAGCCACTGCTCCCGGCCCAGTCTGAATTTTTATAAAGGATCTTCTTGTTAGGTAGTCCTCAAATTCCCAAGCATTAAATAGTCAAGAAATTAATGCTATGATCAACCTTAAACTTGATTGTTAGAGCAGATACAAGGTACACCTTGTCCACTCCAGGCCTACCACACAGTAAGAGCTAAGCCTCCTGAAGACTTTTGAGCCTGGAGACCTTCTATACAACCATTCTAGGTTAAAAATTTTTTTCTTTTTAATTCATGAATTTTGTAGGTATACATGTACTTAAATGTTATTGAACATATATATTCAAATGTGAAATAACCTCTTTATAAAAGTAGCAAGTAAAAACAGATATTCTTTAATAGTTAATTCAATAGTGATCACACTCTCTACTCTCTATATAACTCCATCCCTCAGCACTTCCTCCCTATTTTGGATTTCCCTGTCCTCTTCTTGAACTTTATTGAGTCTATAACTCCAACTGCCACCTCAGGAATATCTAAAGAATGGTAATACAATATGGTCTTGAGTCACTAAACCACCTCTATGATAAGCTAAGCCTCAAAGTTAGACATCAAGATATACAGTATATAGTGTTCCAAGATATTCTAAGAGGTGATTTTTAAGAAGTTCTGTTAATTGTGAGTATTCTGAGTTCATCTTAAGAAATGTGTCTTGGCTGAGTGTGGTGGCTCACACCTGTAATCCCAGCACTTTGGGAGGCTGAGGTAGGTGGATCACCTGAGACTGGGAGTTCGAGACCAGCCTGACCAACATGGAGAAACCCTGTCTCTACTAAAAATACAAAATTAGCCAGGCATGGTGGCACATGCCTGTAATCCCAGCTACTTGGGAGGCTGAGACAGGAGAATCGCTTGAACCTGGGAGGCGGAGGCTGTGGTGAGCCAAGATTGCTCCATTGAACTCTAGCCTGGGCAACAAGAGAGAAACTGTCTCAAAAAATAAAAAAAAATTTAAAAACCCACAAACAAAGAAAGGAGTCTTGAACCCTTCTAAAATTATAATACAACTGATACTCAGGTGTTGGCAAAATAATATGAATTGAAAATTACTTCAAATAAATATGACATTTAGCATGGGTTCTTAACCCATTTATGCCTAGTGTTACATTATTGGAACACTAAGCTTGTGGGAGTTATTTCTATCCTACTGCTCAAGGTCATCACCAAGGTCTGATTTTTCACACAAAAAAATTTGCAACCTCTGGCATAAATGGGTTAAGTGTTCTCTATACTGAGATTTTATTTATTTTTATAATAAAAATTATTTTTTAAAGATGGGAATCTGTCCATGTTGCCCAGGCTGGCATCAAACTCAGCTTCCTGAGTAGCTGGGACTATAGGTACACGCCACTGCATCCAGTTTGATCTTTAAACAGTAGCCATTTGCTTAATATACCATCTAATAAATCACTCACTAGCCTGGGTCCCATTTTCTCAACTGTGATGATTATTAGCAAACTGCTAATCTTCAGGGTTAACTTACATTCTGTTCAAAATTTTAAAACTAGTATTCTCTATACCAAGCCAAGACAAAAACTTAAGGAAGTACCTTGGACCACTGCAACAGCTTGTGATAGAAGTACATCGCACTGATTCCGATTCTTCCCAGTACACCTTTATCTACTTTACTGTTTTGTGGATCTTTGCTAACTGAAACACAAATAGGCATATAAAAGAAGATTAAATAGTCACTTAAAATGACAGAAGAGGCAAATTAATACAGAATTATTGATACCACCATAAAGACCAGGTGTTGGCAAGCTGTGCCCTGTTTCTGTATAGCCTACAAGCCAACAATTGTTTTCCTGTTTTCAAAGCATCGTTTAAAGAGAAAATAAAACTATGCCTAGTGTTACATTATTGGAACACTAGCTTGTGGGAGTTATTTCTATCCTACTGCTCAGGTCATCACCAAGGTCTGATTTTTCACACAAAAAAATTTTAGATCACATGTGGTGTGTTCAAAGTCTAAAATACTGACTATCTGGCTTTTTACAGAAAAAGTTTGCCAACCCCTGATAAAGTCTACAGTAGTAAAGAGCTCAGGTCAAAAACAAAACAAATTCAAAACTATATAAATTCTGTTGACTTGTAAGAGTAAAGAGAGTAACAACTTAAATAATTCAAAAATTCAGGTGCTCCACTATAATTTGCTAGCAATAGTTTTACCAATCTGAGTGAAAAGAAAAATAAGAATATGAAACATCTGATACTAAAACACCAATTCCTGACCTTTTCCCATAATCTAACTTAACAATAAATAGATGGAAAAATTCAGAAAGAGAAGGACGAGTGTCTGAAGCCTGCATTAGTTTATCCACAACATGGAAAATATTCAAGAGTTTTACATTCTTTTTTTTTTTTTTTTTTTGAATTTTACGTTCTTGTTAAGAATACTGCCACTGGCCGAGCTGTGGCTTATGTCTGTAATACCAGTGCTTTGAGAGGCTGACATGAGAGGATTCCTTGAGCATAAGAGTTCGAGACTAGCCTGGGCAATGAAGCAAGACTCTGTGTCTACAAAAAACAAAAAAATTAGCTGGGTGTAATGATATGTGCCTGTAGTCCAAGCTACTTGGGAGGCTGAGGCAGGAGAAGTGCTTGAGCCCAGGAGTTCGAGGCTGTGGAGAGCTATGACCACACCCCTGTACTCTAGCCTGGGTAACAGAGGAAGACCCTGTCTCTAAAAAACAAAAAAGAACACTGCACCATCCTCATACAAAATATTCAGGCCAATAGTTACATTTTACCTGTTTCAGCAAATTCACAAAAGGGAGTATCTGGTCTTTCATCTTCACAGTTTTTTGTGAGTGTTTCAGCAATGCAAGCACAAAATGTCTGGAAATCTGCAAATTTTTCACAGCCCATTTTTACGTTAATGTATAATTTTCCCAATTTGGTCCAGTCACCTTTTTCTTTACAATGCTATTAAAATTATTAAAAGCAAAACAAAAGAGAAAGAAAAAGAATGAAAACTATGTCATTTATGCAAACATGTCTTTAGGGTCAAGCATGTTTTAGGTATTAGATATACATAAATTAATAAGACAAAATCTGCAGATCTTATAAACTTACTGACAAGCATCACATCAATAACATACTATTGTAACTTTGCTTTTCTGGCTATAGTAAAGCCTCTATAAATTCCAAATAGCAATGCACATTTGTTTTAATTATCCAGGTCTTAAAGTATTTAACTGTATTTACCCCCAAACCTGAACCTGACAGTGGGGAGGGATTTATGGAAAACAGAGATGAGCAGCATAATTTGAACTGTCTCCATGGCAATGCATTATTTTACTACTTTTAAAAAGTGCATTTTAATGTTACCTGGCCATTTATAATTTGGGCCCACATATCGTTTTGGACACTACGTTTTACAAAAGTGGCCACAAAGTGAATTTCAGTCAACTTATTATCTTTTTACGATTTCTGCTATAAACTAAAAAAGTTTTTCACATCAAAAGTCTTAAGAATATAAAAGTACTAATTAAAACCAGAGAAACAATTACTACATGAATACAAAAATGATATTAAATTTAAAAGTAAAAATCATCCTGAAGGTCCTCATTTCTTATACTCTAAATGGTTGGAGAGTTCAGTGTAATCTGGGTTTTCCCCCATCATTTCGTGTATTGTAGCCATCCATGACAAGTACCTCAGCTTTCTTACGCACTCAGCAAGTCTGCCCAGCCTCAAGAATTAAAGACTAAGCTCTGAAATATTATTTCACTTTAATATAATTTTGAAACTGAACAATTTTTAGAATTATTTTTAATACAGTTCACAACTCTAGAAATTAAAATGTTTGCCTTTCAAAATATTAACTTGTAAGAAAAACAAAACTTACTTTCCTTGAGCATTTTTGCTGTATAACAGCCACATTTCTAAAACTTCTCATAAAATGGGGTTATTATTCAAAACGTTTTTGTTGCTATTGATTTGCGGAGATCTCAGCAATGTATTTAAAATAATAAATGTCATACCTCTAATTTATTCAAGGCTGAATCTAAATCACACTTCCAGTTCTTTTTAAATTGCCTCATCTGTAACCTTTAACAACAGAAAAGAGTTAATTATACTATATTCACCCCTTAAAAGTCTCTGCCGCTTCTAACTAATCTGTCCTATAGTTTATAAGAAACCAGAGGAAAAAATGAATGTATATAATAGCTATAAACATTCTTCAGAGCTGAAAAAAGGCAACTATACAGACACCTACTTTATATTATTTCCTTCCCAAAACAATAAGAAGGAAAAAGCAAATTCCACATGAAATCATACCTTCAGCCTAATTTGTACACAGAGCATGTCAAAACTTCAAAATAACTGTGACTAAAAGGAGAGAAAAAATACAAAATACCAAATCCTGGCACATGATCTCTACTGCTCCTGCCCTACCTTTACTGCTCCTACCCTACCCTTACTGCTCCACAGGATTTGTGGCAATCAAAGACAGACCAAAGGCAGGGGGCGGTGGCTCAAGCCTGTAATCCCAGCACTCTGGGAGGCCGAGACGGGCGGATCACAAGGTCAGGAGATCGAGACCATCCTGGCTAACCCGGTGAAACCCCGTCTCTACTAAAAAAATATAAAAAACTAGCCGGGCGAGGTGGCGGGCGCTTGTAGTCCCAGCTACTCGGGAGGCTGAGGCAGGAGAATGGCCTAAACCTGGGAGGCGGAGCTTGCAGTGAGCTGAGATCCGGCCACTGCACTCCAGCCTGGGCGACAGAGCGAGACTCCGTCTCAAAAAAAAAAAAAAAAAAAAAAAAAAAAAAAGCACGTCTGGGTAGATCAGAACCACGAGGAAGGATCTTAAAAGTCTGTGTGATTTAAAGAAGGCAATTTTTGAAATGCATAGTTTTTGGAAAAGAAAAAAAGACAAAAATGAAAGAAACACCCTTTGGCAATTAGAAGAAAAGAAAAAAAAAAGGCAGAGGTAATAAGAAGGTGCCACTGAACTAGTATTATTATGTAATACCCAAATATGAGTTCATCAGTTTTGGTAATTTATCTAGAGTATTAAGAAGGAAGAACATACTATCACATTTGGGATTAAGAAAAAAAACCCCAATTTTCTAACTCCTTTTATGAAGCAAGTATAACTAATATTTAAACTAGATAGCCTGTGTGAGGTGGCTCACACCAGAAATCTCAGCACTCTGGAAGGCCGAGGTGGGCAGATCCCTTGAGCCCACGAGTTTGAGACCAGCCTGGTTACCATAGTGAATCCTACCTCTGAAAAAATTAGCTGGGTGTGGTGGCACGCACCTGTAGTACCAGCTACTTGGGAGACTGAGATGGGAGGATAACCTGAGCCCAGGAGGTCCAGGCTGCAGTGAGTTGTAACTGCATTACTGCACTCCAGCCTGGGAAATAGAGCAAGATCCTGTCTCAATCCATCAATAGTCAAACAAAAAACAATAGCTTTTATAGATACAAAAGAAATTACATAATGATACAGAAAATCTCATTTACAATAGCACCCAAAATATTAAGTACTTATACAAGGAAAATCATAAAACACTCCTGAAAGACACATTACTACTACATGGAGTTAGGAAGTTGATACTAAATATATGGAGAAGCGTACATGCAAGAAGATCCAGGAAAACACTGAAAAACGATGAAAAAGAATTATCCTTACCAAATATTAAAACATACTATTAAAGCTTCTGTAGTTACTATAGTGTGGTTCCAGTTTAGGAACAGGCAAACAGGCCAGTGGAATAAAATACAAAGTTGAGAAACAGACCCCATTGTATATGAAATTTAGTATATGATAAGGGTGGCATCTCTAATCACTGGAGGCAAATATGGACATTTTATTTTATTTTATTCATTATTTTTTGAGATGGAGTCTTGCTCTGTTGCCCAGGCTGGAGTGCAGTGGCGCTATCTTCGCTCACTGCAAGCTCTGCCTCCCAGGTTCATGCCATTCTCCTGCCTCAGCCTTCCGAGTAGCTGGGACTACAGGCACCCGCCACCACACCCAGCTAATTTTTTGTATTTTTAGTAGAGACAGGGCTTCACTGTGTTCGCCAGAATGGTCTCGATCTCCTGACCTTGTGATCTGCCCACCTCGGCCTCCCAAAGTGTTGGGATTACAGGTGTGAGCCACCACGCCAGGCCAAGATGGACATTTTAATACATGTTGTTGGGAAAGTTGGATAATCATTTGGAAAAAATAAAACTGAATCAATTTCACACAACATACCTAAGAGAAAAAACTCCACGTAGATTAAAAACCTAACTGTTAAAATGAAATCATACAAGTAGTAGAAGAAAACATGTGCCAGTTTGCCTAAAACCTTCGTGTAGAGAAATGATGACTCAAAATCCACATGCAATAAAACATAACTTTGACTCAGAACTGAGAAAAAAGATTGAAATATAAGGTTGCATAAAAATAAAACTTTTTGCATGGTAAAAAACACTAGAAGGTCAAAAGACAACTGACAAACTGGAAGAAAAATTGCAATATATACTACAAAGGGTTAATACCTGTACTATATTAAGAACTCTAAAAGTTTAAGAACCAAAGAACCAAAATCTAATAGAAAAAGGGGGAAAAAAAGTGAAGAGTTCACATAAAACATGTAAAAATAGCCCTCAATTATATGACTAGAAAATGCTCAAATTCATTCATGAGAGAAACGCAACTAAAACATTATTTGTCACCTAATAGATTAGCAAACATTAAAAAACATTCTAATACATTACATTAGAAAGCTAGGCTGAAAAAGGCAGCCTCATATTTCTGATGGGAACACAAATGAGTACAATTATTCTTGAGGAAAATTTGGCAATACCTAACAAAAGTTATATATACTTACCTTTAAAAGTTATAAGTTATATACTTATCTTCACAATTTTTTTACTTTTAAATAAGCTCACAGGAATTTCCAAAAATAGTATATAAAGTCCTGTGTACTCTTCACCCAGCTTTTTCCAATAGTGACATTTTATATACTATCAGGAAACTGACTCTGGTACAATACTGTTAACTACAGGCCTTATTCAGTTTTTATCAATTTTTACATGTATTTGTGTGTGTGTATGTAACTACAACTGTTCCATTTCTACACAGGAACTTTCTCATGGTACCCTTTTATACTCATCCCCTCTCCACTGTCTCTGTCCCCTGCAATCACTAATCAGTTCTCCACTTCTTAGTTTTGTCATCTCGGGGATATTACATAAATGAAACGTATGCATTGTATAGCATGTAGCCTTTTGAGATTAGCTTTTAAAATTCAACATAATTCTCTTGAGGTCAATCCAATTTGTTGCACATTTCAATAGTTTCTCCCTCTTTTTACCTCAATAGTATGCCATGGTATGTACCACAGTTTAACTATAACTATTCACTCACCTATTGAAGGATATGTGAGTTTTTTTTTTTTTTTTTCCCAGTTTCTGGTTATTACAATTAAAGCTGCTAAGAACATTTATCTATAAGTTTTTATGTGACCAAAAGTTTTCATTTCTCTAGGATAAATGCCCAGGAGTTCAATAGCTGCCTTTGGTATGTGCATGTTTAGTTTGTAGAGAAACTGTTGAACTGCTTTTCAGAGCAGCTGTACCATTTTATATTCTCACCAACAGCATATGATCCAGTTTATCCACACTCTCCCCAGTATTTGGTGTTAACACCATTTAAAATAAAATTCTGTCACTCTGATAGGTGTGTGGTGATATCTCACATGGTTTTATTTTACATTTCTCTTATGGCTAACAATGTTGAACTTATTATTTGCATGTGCTTAGTTGCCATCTGCATATCCTCATTGGTGAAATACGTTTATGTCTTTAGCCTATTTTCTTTCTTTCTTTCTTTTTTTTTTTTGAGACAGTCTCACTCTGTTGCCCAAGCTGGAGTGCAGTGGCATGATCTCGGTTCACTGCAACCTCTGCCTCCTGGGTTCAAGTGATTCTCCTGGTGCCTCAGCCTCCTGAGTAGCTGGGACTACAGGCATGTGCCACCATGCCTGGGCAATTTTTGTATTTTTAGTAGAGATGGGGTTTTGCCATGTTGGCCAGGCTGGTCTCAAACTCCTGATCTCAAGTGATCCGTCCACCTCAGCCTCCCAAAGTGCTGGGATTACAGACGTAAGACATGGTGCCCAGTTCCCATTTTCTAATAGTATCATTTGTTTGTTTATTATTGAATTTTGAGACTTTCAAAATATATTCTCAGCTGGGCACGGTGGCTCATGCCTGTAATCCTAGCAGTTTGGGAGGCCGAGGTGGGTGGACCACGAGGTCAGGAGTTTGAGATCAGCCTCGCTAACATGGTGAAATCCCGTCTCTACTAAAAATACAAAAATTAGCTGTGCATGGTCACACACATCTGTAATCCCAACTACCTGGGAGGCTGAGGCAGGAGAATCACTTGAACCCAGGAGGTGGAGGTTGCAGTAAGCTGAGATTGTGCCACTGCACTCCAGCCTGGGTGACAGAGCAAGACTCCGTCTTGGGGAAAGAAAAAAAAATGTATGTTTTATATAATTATATATATTATATATAATAATATACAATATATTATATATAATATATATGTTATAGAGAGAGGTTTCCAAATTTTCCCCTATTTTTTCGTAAAAATTTTATAGTTTTTTGTTTAAATTCATGATTCATTTTGAATTAATTTTTGTATAAAGTGTAGGGTTTGGGTCAAAGTTTTTTGTTTTTTACTATGGCTGTTCAATTGCTCTAGCAACATTTGTTTAAAAACTAGCTTTCTTCCATAAAATTGCTTTTGTACCTTATAAAATCAATTGAACATATTAGTAGTCGTTTATTTCTGGATTCCCTCTGTTCCTTTGATCTATGTGTCTCTCCCTCCATACAATAATACACTTTCTTAATTACTTGATTACTGTTAGTATGTCTTAAAACATTAAGTAGAGTGAATCCTTTTACTTTATCCTATTCTTTTTTTCTTTTTTGAGACAGGGACTCTATCCGTCACCCAGGCTGGAATGCAGTGGTGCAATCACAGCTCACTGCAGCCTCTAACTCTGGGGCTCAAGTGATCCTCCCACCTCAGCCTCCCAAGTAGCTGGGACTACAGGTGCGTGACATCATGCCCAGCTAATTTTTTGTAGAGATGGGGTTTCACCATGTTGCCCAGGCTGGCCTTGAACTCCTGGGCTTAAGTAATCTGCCTGCCTTGCCCTCCCAAAGTGCTGTGATTACAGGTGTGAGCCACTGCATCCAGCCTATTCTTTTTTAAAAGTTGTCTTAGCTGTTCTAGTTCTTTTACCTCTGTACATAAATTTTAGAATATATGTTTTTATATCTACAAAAAAATTTTGCTGGAGGGATTCTGGTAGGAATTGAATTAAACCAATGGATGAAATTTCGGAGAACTGACACCTCTATTAAGTTTCCCAATCCATGAATGCAGTATGTCTATTTATTTAATCCTTCAATTTCTTTCATCAGCATTTTGTAACTTTCAGCATATAAGTTTAGCATGTGTTCAGTCAGATTTTTACCTAATTTTTGTTTTTAGCCATTGTAAATGATACTGTTTTAAATATTGGTTTCCCTAGTTCATTTTCAGTATATAGAAATATGGTTGATTTTTTTGTTGATGTTTATGCTGCAACCTTACTGCACTCATTAGTTCTAGGAGAGTGTTTTGTTTTGTTTTGTTTTGTTTTTTGGTACATTCCTTGGCATATATGTAGAAAATGTCATCTGCAAATATGGACAGTTTTATTTCTTTATTTCCAATCTGTATGCTAGCTATTTCCATTTCTTGCCTTACACTGGCTAAGATTTATCATAGTATGTTGAATGAGAGCGGTATCAGTGAACATCCTTGCCATGTTCCCAATGTTAGGAAGAAGCATCCAGTCTTTCATCTAAATATAATATTTGCTGTAGGTTTCTTACAGATACTCTTTGTGAAGTTAAAGAATTTCTTCCTTTATTCATAATTTGCTGAGTTTTAAAAATAATGCATGAATACTGCATTTTGTCAAATGATTTTCTGAATTGAATAATCATGTGACTTTTCTTCTTATACTGTAGATATGATGAATTACGTTGATTGATTTTCAAATACTGAACCATCTTTGCATTCTTGGAATAAACCCTATTTGGTCATGGTGTACAATTCTTTTTACAAATTCCTGGATTCAATATGGTAGTGTTTTACTGAGAATTTCTGCATCAAAGCTCAGGAGAGATAACACTAATTTGTAATTTTATTTTATTTTCCTTTTTTTTTTTTTTTTTTTTTTGAGACAGACTTTCACCACTCTTGTCCAGGCTGGAGTGCAATGGTCCAATCTCGGCTCACTGCAACCTCTGCCTCCCAGGTTCAAGTGATTCTCCTGCCTTAGCCTATCAAGTAGCTGGGATTACAGGCATGCACCACCATGCCCAGCTAATTTTGCATTTTTAGTAGAGACGGGGTTTTACCATGTTGGTCAGGCTGGTCTCAAACTCCTGACCTCAGGTGATCCACCCGCCTCGGCTTCTCAAAAAGTGCTGGGATTACAGGTGGGAGTCACCGTGTCTGGCCGTAGTTCTCTTTTCTTTTCTTTTCTTTTTTTTTGGGGGGGGGGGTATTCTCTGTGTCTGGTTTTTGTGTCTGGGTAACACTGGTATCAAAATATGCTGGTAAATGTTCCCTCCTTTATGTTTTCTGGAAGAGACTGCGTAAATCCATGCTGATTCTTCTTTGAATGACTGGTAGAATTGTCCAATGAAATGATCTTGCCCTTGAAATGTCTTTTTCGGAAGCTTTTAAATGATGGATTAAATTTCTTCCAGTTATAAGACTATTTAGATGATCTAGTTTATATTGCATCAACTTTGTTTTTTTGTGGTTTTTAAGGACTTGCTCCATTTCATCTATGTTGCTGAGTTTATGTCAAGTTGCTCAAGGCAATCCCTTATTATCACTTTAATGGCTGCAGTAACTACACTGATAATCCTGGCCTCATTCCTGGTATTGGTAATTCATGTCTTCACGTCTGCTTTTTTTTTTTAGTCTTGCTAAGAGGCTTGTTAATTTTATTGATCTTTTCAAAGAAACAGCTTTTTGTTTTCAGCTTCATTGATTCATATTCTCTTACCTTTATTGCCTTTCTTATGCTTGCTTTGAGTTTATTTTGCTCTTATTTTTCCTTGTTTTGTGAGGTGGGAGCTTAGAATATTGTGTAATGGATTTTCCTCTCAGGATTGCTTTATCTGCATCCCCAAGTTGTGATATATTTTCATTTTTATTCAGTTCTAACAGTTCACTTAGTTTTGAGACTTTCTCTTCACACGTGGATTATAGAGAAGTGTGTTGTTTAATTTCCAAGTGTTTGGAGATTTTCCTATTATACCTCCATTGTTGATTTCCAGTTTGATTCTATTACAGTCAAATAATGTACTCTGTATAGTTTTAATTGTTTTAAATTTTTTGAGGTTTATGATCCAGGATACGGTCTACCTTGGTGAATGTTCCATAGATGCTTGAAAAGAATATGTATTCTGTTGTTTTGGGGTACAGTGTTCTATAAATGTCAATTAAATCCTGTTGATTGATGGTGGTATTTAGTTCTACATCCTTGCTGATTTCCTAGTATTTCTATCAATTATTGAGAGAGGGATATTGAAGTCCCCAACTATAATTATAGATTTGTCCATTTCTCCTTTCAATTCTATAATTTTGTTTCATGTATTTTGAAGCTGTTTTTTTGGTGCATATACTTTATAATTGCTATGTCTTCTTGGCGTATTGATCATCTTATTATGCAGTGTCCCTCTTTGTAACTGTAGTTTTCTTTGCTCTGAAGTCTATTTAATTTGTTATTAATATAATCACTCATGCTCCTTTTCAAACTAATGTTTGCATAGTATATTGTTTCAACTACCTATATCCTTATAATGGAAGTTAATTTCTTATAAAGGGCATATAGTTATACTTTTATATGTATTCTGCCAACTGCAATCCTTTAATTATTGTATTTAGAACATTTACACAAACAGTGTATCTTGGATATCACTCTAAATAAATTTGTAGAGAAATTCTTCATTTTTTTATGGCTTGATTGTGTGGATATACTATATTATTCGTCTACTGTATTGTTATTTATATTGTTCCTAATATTTTGCAAGTATAAACAATGCTGCAATGAATAACCTTGGGTGTACATATGTTTGTATTGACAAAGGTGTATTTTCAGGGTACATTTGTAGAATTGGGATTGCTGAGTCAACAGGTAAGTGTACTAGAGCAACAACTAAAAATATGTATATACAAAGAGAGATGCTAAAAAACTATAGCTAATCAGAGTGGAATTCTAAAAAATGTTCAAGTAATCCCCACAGGAAAACAGAAAAAGGGAAACAGGAGATAAAAAGTAAATAATAAAGTTGCACACTTAAGCTTCAACATTTCAATACTCACTTTAAATGTAGAAGTTTTAAAATAATCGCTGAATGTTAAGAAATTTCCTAGGTTATAGGCACATATAAATTCTCACTAATGTCCTGAATATAAATGTTAAAATTCTTTCTAGCAGCCTTATCTTCTGTAAAGTCTTTCAAATGAACTGTAAACTAGCCAATTAAAAATATAATCAAAATCAAAATATAAATGAGTATTAAAATTCATTTGACTACTTTGGGATGCTGAAGCAGGCAGATCACTTGAGCTCAGGAGTTCGAGATCAGACTAGGCAACATGTTGAAATCCTGCCTCTGAAAAAAATACAAAAAAAATTAGCTAGGGCATAGTGGCACGTGCCTGTAGTCCCAGAGAGTTGGGAGGCTAAGGTGGGAGAATTGCTTGAGCCTGAGAGGTTGAGGCTGCAGTGAGCCATGAGCCATGATTGCACCACTGCACTCCAGCTTGGGAGACAGAGGGAGATACTGTCTCAAAGAAAAAAAATAACTGCCTAGTGCAGAATAGGGTGATTATTTCAAAGAGTCAAGAAAATTCAAATACCAAATAACACATACTATCTTTTTTTTCTTTTGCCTTGGAGCTGGGTTCACATGCTCAATTATGATCTAAACTCCTTAACTATCCAGTTATTATCCTACTCTTTCAAAACTCTCCATCATCAAATAGGTCACCAATGTTAATACCTCTTAAAGAATACTATAGACAGTCATGCATCATTTAATGGGTATACGTCTTTTTTTTTGAGACAGAGTCTTGCTCTGTCATCCAGGCTGGAGTGCAGTGGCATGATCTTGGCTCACTGCCACCTCTGCTTTCCAGGTTCAAGCGATTCTCCCACCTCAGCCTCCTGAGTAGCTGGGATTACAGGTGTGCACCACTACACCTGGCTGATTTTTCTATTTTTTGTAGAGATGAGGTTTCACATGTTGGCCAGGCTAGTCTCAAACTCCCAACCTCAGGTGATCCACCTGCCTCAGCCTCCCAAAGTGCTGGGATTACAGGCGTGAGCCACTGCACCCGGCTGGGGATATGTCCTCAGAAATGTGTCTTTACCTGATTTCATCTTTGTGTGATCATCATAAGGGTGTACTCACACAAACCTAGATGGTACAGCCTACTATTCACCTAGGCTATATGATATAGCCTGTTGTTCCTAGGCTACCAACCTGTACAGCATGTTATTGTACTGAATACTGTAGGCAACTGTAACACAAACTGTAGACTTTACAAATACTATATACTTAGGCTACACTTAATTTAGAAAAAAAGTTTTTCTTTCTTCAATATTAACTTTAACTTACTGTAACTTTACAAATTGCATTTAAACTTTTTGACTCTTTTGTAATAACACCCAACTTAAAACAGAAACACAAACATGTTCTCTATATCCTTATTCCATAAACTTTTTTCTATTTTTGAAAATTTTTATTTTTATCTTTTTACTTTGTAAACTGTTTTGTTAAAAACTAAGACACAAATACATGCACTAGCCTAGGCTTACAGATAATAAGGATCATCAATATCACTGTCTTCCACCTCTACATCTTGTCTCCCTGGAAGGTCTATGGGTCAATCACACGTATGGAGCTGTCATCTCCTATGATAATAATGCCTACTTCTGGAATACCTTCTGGAGGACCTGCCTGAATCTGTTTTACACTTAACTTTAAAAATATATAAGTAGGAGTACACTCTAAAATAATAATACAGTAAATACATAGACCACTAACACTAATTTATTATCATTATCAAATATTATATACTGTACATAGTTGTATGTGCTATACTTTTATATGACTGGCAGCACAGTAAGTTTGTTTACACTAGTATCACTACAAACGTACGAGTAGTGCATTGTGCTCTCACATTACAACAACTAAGATGTCATTAAGGGATAGGAATTTTTCAGCCCCATTTTAATTTTATGGGATCACCATGGTATATGTGGTCCATCATTAACCAAGACATCATTATGGGGCACATAACTATATGGTTTGAAGTGTGAGCACAGAAAGGGGCAGAGGGTATAAAGATACAATTTTCAAGGTTATATACTATAAAATAGACTAAGAATATTCATGATTGTGTTGCTTGTGTTTGAAAGCACAATAGGGCAACTACAGTTAACAGGAATGTACAGCATATTTCAAATAACCAGAAGAGAAGCTCTGGAATGTCCCTAATACAAAGAAATGATAAATGTTTGAGGTGATGAATATCCCGGTTACCCTGATTTGATCATTATACATTGTATACATGTATCATTAAAACTCATGTACTCTGTAAACATATACAACTATTATGCATCAATAAAAAAAGTGAAAAGCTGGATTGTTCTGGGGTCTTCCTATATACTAACAGGGTCTGCTGTCAATCATTGCATGAAGAGTGAAGTTCAGTAGCTATTCAAGGCACCAGATACTGCTATTCTCTTGAGCCTTGATGCATACACTTTCCCTGTGCAACTGCTACTGAATCTGGTGGGAGATTAACATCTGTTAGTCATGTGAGGTCTCTGCCATAGCTGCCACTGCCCAAAATGGGAAAAGTTTTTCACATATCGCTCTAGGGAAGAATAAACTCAATGACTGGAAGACACCACCAATGCACCCTACTTAAAAACAAATTAGACTCCAGAACTATATGCTCGATGAATTATACTTTTCTTACAAAAAATTTGTTTCCTAGGTAGTCCTCAAAATCTATTTAGCCTAAACAGTGTTACAATTTTCATGGAAAACATGAATATTGTTAATTACCAGTAATTAAATTTAAAAAATCACAGAACTTGGAAAACTCAAATGAATTTCAATGCTAGTGATTGAAGGGAAGTAGTACTACTTAGAGCTGCAATTCTTTTAACTGCACCGAGGCATCTAGGGCACAATGGCAAACTCACCAGGACACCACAGGTTATTTTAAGTTTTCAGGCTGACATCTGTCAGACACTGAACAAATTACTACTATTAACTTGTTTGCACCTAACTAGTTAATAAATGGGACAGTTAATACCTTTCTTTTGGCCTAGGGACACAGAACCAAGAAAGTTTGGGAACCTTTGCATTACAGGATAATGAGAAATGAGATAAAAATAGCAATGGAAGCTCCATATTGGAGATTTCTGGGCATTCTGAAGGATTTCAGTAGTTGATTTGCTCTTTATCAAATCTAATTACATTTAAAAAGTTATGATTCATTTAAACACATAATTTATGTATTTTTTCTATGTATGTTATACTTTAATTTTTTTTTAAGTCGTGACTTTCCTTTTTCTTGGTATAAGTATATTATGGTACTACTTGGGTACTACTTGTATAGTTGTGAGTTTTTTTTTTTTTTGAGACGGAGTCTCACTCTGTCACTCAGGGAGTGGCATGATCTCGGCTCACTGTAACCTCCGCCTCCCGGATTCAAGTGATTCTCCTGCCTCAGCCTCCTGAGTAGCTGGGTTTACAGGTGCGCACGACCACACTCAGCTAATTTTTGTATTTTTAGTAGAGACGGGGTTTCACCATGTTGGTCAGATTGGTCTTGAACTCCTGACCTTGTGATCCACCCGCTTCAGCCTCACAAAGTGCTGGGATTACAGGCATGAGCCACCGCGCCCGGATTTTTTTTTTTTTTTAAAGGTCTTTGGAGGCCCATGAGCTGAGTAGAGAAAGTAAATAAAGTAGGGGCACTAAAGTATTTTATTAAGATAACAACAAAAAGTGAGTCAAATAGAAAAAAGAATTAAGGTAATTTGTACACATATAAGAGAGTACATTAGGTATAATTAAGTAGTGAAACAGAAGATATAAGACACTCTTTTTTCTAAAATTATACTTTAAGTTCTAGGGTACATGTGCACAACATGCAGGTTTGTTACATATGTATACATGTGCCATATTGGTGTGCTGCACCCATCAAGTCGTCAGCATCCATCAACTCGTCATTTATACCAGGTATAACTCCCAATGCCATCCCTTCCCTCCTTCCCCCTCCCCACAATAGGCCCTGGTGTGTGATGTTCCCCTTCCCATGTCCAAGTGATCTCATTGTTCAATTCCCACCTATGAGTGAGAATATGCGGTGTTTGGTTTTCTGTTCTTGCGACAGTTTGCTGAGAATGATGGTTTCCAGCTGCATCCATGTCCCTACAAAGGACGCAAACTCATCCTTTTTTATGGCTGCATAGTATTCCATGGTGCATATGTGCCACATTTTCTTAATCCAGTCTGTCACTGATGGACATTTGGGTTGATTCCAAGTCTTTGCTATTGTGAATAGTCCCACAATAAACATACGTGTGCATGTGTCTTTATAGCAGCATGATTTATAATCCTTTGGGTATGTACCCAGTAATGGGATGGCTGGGTCATATGGTATTTCTAGTTCTAGATCCTTGAGGAATGGCCACACTGTTTTCCACAATGGTTGAACTAGTTTACAATCCCACCAACAGTGTAAAAGTGCTCCTATTTCTCCACATCCTCTCCAGCACCTGTTGTTTCCTGACTTTTTAATGATTGCCATTCTAACTGGTGTGAGATGGTATCTCATTGTGGTTTTGATTTGCATTTCTCTGATGGCCAGTGATGATGAGCATTTTTTCATGTGTCTGTTGGCTGTATAAATGTCTTATTTTGAGAAATGGTCTGTTCATATCCTTTGCCCACTTTTTGATGGGGTTGTTTGCTTTTTTCTTGCAAATTTGTTTGAGTTCTTTGTAGGTTCTGGATATTAGCCCCTGTCAGATGAGTAGATTGCAAACATTTTCTCCCATTCTGCAGGTTGCCTGTTCACTCTGATGGTAGTTTCCTTTGCTGTGCAGAAGCTCTTTAGTTTAATTAGATCCCATTTGTCAATTTTGGCTTTTGCTGCCGTTGCTTTTGGTGTTTTAGACATGAAGTCCTTGCCCATGCCTATGTCCTGAATGTTATTACCTAGGTTTTCATCTAGGGTTTTTATGGTATTAGGTCTAACATTTAAGTCTCTAATCCATCTTGAATTAATTTTTGTATAAGGAATAAGGAAGGATCCAGTTTCAGCTTTCTACTTATGGCTAGCCAATTTTCCCAGCACCGTTTATTAAACAGGGAATCCTTTCCCCATTTCTTGTTTTTGTCAGGTTTGTCAAAGATCAGATGGCTGTAGATGTGTGGTATTACTTCTGAGGGCTCTGTTCTGTTTCATTGGTCTATATCTCTGTTTTGGTACCAGCACCATGCTGTGTTGGTTACTGTAGCCTTGTAGTATAGTTTGAAGTCAGGTAGCATGATGCCTCCGGCTTTGTTCTCTTGACTTAGGATTGTCTTGGCAATGCGGGCTGTTTTTTGATTCCATATGAACTTTAAAGCAGTTTTTTCCAATTCTGTGAAGAAAGTCATTGGTACATTGATGGGGATGGCATTGAATCTATAAATTACCTTGGGCAGTATGGCCATTTTCACGATATTGATTCTTCCTATCCATGAGCATGAATGTTTTTCCATTTGTTTGTGTCCTCTTTTATTTCACTGAGCAGTGGTTTGTAGTTCTCCTTGAAGAGGTCCTTCACATCCCTTGTAAGTTGGATTCCTAGGTATTTTATTCTCTTTGAAGCTATTGTGAATGGGAGTTCATTCATGATTTGGCTCTCTGTTTGTCTGTTACTGGTGTATAAGAATGCTTGTGATTTTTGCACATTGATTTTTTATCCTGAGACTTTGCTGAAGTTGCTTATCAGCTTAAGGAGATTTTGGGCTGAGACGATGGGGTTTTCTAAATATACAATCATGTCATCTGCAAACAGGGACAATTTGACTTCTTCTCTTCCTAACTGAATATCCTTTATTTCTTTCTCTTGCCTGATTGCCCTAGCCAGAACTTCCAACACTATGTTGAATAGGAGTGGTGAAAGAGGGCATCTCTGTCTTGTGCCAGTTTTCAAAGGGAATGCTTCCAGTTTTTGCCCATTGAGTATGATATTGGCTGTGGGTTTGTCATTAATAGCTCTTATTATTTTGAGATATGTTCTATCAATACCGAATTTATTGAGAGTTTTTAGCAGGAAAGGCTGTTGAATTTTGTCAAAGGCCTTTTCTGTATCTACTGAGATAATCATGTGGTTTTTGTCTTTGGTTCTGCTCATATGCTGGATTACATTTATTGATTTGCATATGTTGAATCTCCTGCATCCCAGGGATGAAGCCCACTTGATCATGGTGGATAAGCTTTTTGATGTGCTGCTGGATTCGGGTTGCCAGTATTTTATTGAGGATTTTTGCACTGATGTACATCAGAAAAGATACTCTTTTTACACTTGATGAGCAGGACGTTGAGAGGAAATGAAGTACTGAGAAAAATGAGGTGAGGCTGGCCAGAGGCAGCTCGACTAAAGTAGGGCATAGCCAAGAGATGGGAGAAGGGTTTATGACAGGCAACTATCTAAATGGGCATACAAACAGTTATTACAGCTTTGCCTTCAGCTTTTATAAGTCCCCACCAAGACACATATATTTTGGCAAAAATAATGATGATTTTTCTCACCTGGATTTCATTTCCAGAACTGCAGTTATTTCTTGTTGGGAAGCTTGTACTTGATATAAGAGCTTAACAATATAGTTAAAGTGCTCTGGGTCAAGCACCATCCCGGCTTCAACAAGCTGTAGAAGAGAAAAGAAAGTGGTTATTCTTACAAAAATGTGACAGAATTGAGGACCCAATGTGTGTGAAACAACTAAGACACTGATGGAAGAAGTGAAACATGGAGACAAGTGTAATAAAACTCATTAAAAAAAAATTGAGGCACAGAATCACAAAAAGATATCCTAAGAATTTAAAGCAAAAATGAAAATATTAAGTTTGTGAATTTTCTTCCTGTTCTCTAAGTTATCTCAACCACTTTATCATATATACCTCTTATTTAGTACTCAGTCTGTCTTTTAGTCTAGGACTGGTATTCATACCTCATCCCTGATTGTAAACTTCCTGAGAAGTATTGTTCCTGTGCCTCACACAGGGCCATGGCCAGAGAAGAATCAGTGATTCCTTGATAAATTAATCACTCAGGTGGATTAACTGCCCACATGTAATATAGCATTTAATTAAAAAAAATCAATTCAAAGATTTTATCTGTCATTCACATATGACTCATTTCCTGTCTTCTTCATGAACCTCAACTCTAATGAACAGAACCAACAAGGGAATATCTGGATACTTCCAGTGTGAGAATGGATGTATGAGAGGCAGGCCTTTTCTGACAGCTCTTCTACATGACATTATCCTGGAAAAGTGGGAAGGTACAAGGTTGTGAGCTGGCAGTCTTATTAGTTGCCCCAGCTCAAATGATCCTCTTGACCTTGGTTCAAAGGTACTATGACTAGGTCCTCCAATACCTCCATAATACCTCGAAGGTATTATGTCTAGCTACCCTGGACTAGGATTTAGAGAGTTAAGAATGACTCAACTGAGTGGTGTTTGAAATTCTCTGAGCAATATTTTTGCTGAGAATTTTCTATGGTTCTATTCTGGTTTTCAGAAAAATTCCCTTTAAGAAATTACTTAAATATCAAAATATATTTTGAATGTTTGAGAGAATGTATGCTTTGTCTCCAGTATAGATCTGAAGGGAGTACTAGGAAGTAAGAATTTGGGGTAGGATAACAAAACAATACCGGGGTAAGTGGAGAAGCTACCTGTTTCAAGGTATAATGTGAGATGCTGTAATTTGGCTGTTATAACTTACAATTATATATTTTGAGATAGAATTTCTTTTAGTGAAGGACAATAGTAACAAGCTGCTAAGAGATTTTTCTCACCTTTGAACTCCAAGGAAAACGGTCTCAAATTTAGTGGTACTAGGCTCCCTTTGAATGGGTCCTAGAAATGCTACCCTAAGCCATGTTATTAAACAATTTTAACTAAAAACAGCTTTGGTAAAAAATCCTGTAAAAATGACTGTTTAAAGCCTGTTCTAAAGATTAGGTTCTAATCCTTAAGCTCTATTAGCTCCTCTAGATTCAGAGCATACTCAATTTTATCTTAAAAGAGGAAAAGAGCTCCTCTCCTAAACCTACCAATCCACTACCTTAACAAATAGTTTTCCAAACATCATGAAGTAAAGGAGTGGGCATCATGATTTTTTTTACTGTTATGCTCTACAACATTTGAAAGGGTCACTGGTGGTCTAACTGTATTCACTGATCTTGCAGTGACTTTTGACTAAATGAACAAGGCCAACTATAAACAAACCTGCAAAAGAACAAATCAGTTATCTGGTAACTGACATGCTTTAAAAACTCTGCCCTTTAACACTGCTCAAAAACCAGGGTAAATAAAAATTGTTTTGTAACACACTAGGTAACAATCTAAGGCAGGACAAAAATAAGATGTTAATTATCTTTCCTCAGTGATATTTATGCTAAATACATGGAGTATGGTACACTAGGATAAAGAGGAGGAAAAGCATCTTTCTCCATGATGATATTATGGTGTTATTACTGAACCCTGAAATAGTCTTAAGAGGGAAATTGGTGCTGGTTTTAAACAACTTCCAGAAATGATGGTTCCATATTAGCCATGCAAAAATGAAAATCATTGTCTTTGTTAGATATTCTCCACTAAGGGTAATTTTATTTAGACAGTCACTGGGGAGGGGGGGTACATTTTGCAGAAAGTCAAGTTATTCAGTATCAGACAATTTATGGAATCCTTACTGAGATTTTCTACAACCTCTATGGGTTATCAGCAACTTTTTTTTTCTTTTGAGACGGAGTTTTGCCCCCTGTTGCCTAGGTTATGGCACAATCTTGGCTCACTGCAACCTCTGCCCCCCAGGTTCAAGCAATTCTCCTGCCTTAGCCTCCCGAGTAGCTGGGATTACAGGCGTGCACCACCATGCCTGGCTAATTTTTTGTGTGTTTTTAGTAGAGATGGGGTTTCACCATGTTTGTTAGGCTGGTCTTGAACTTCTGACCCTGTGATCTGCCCGCCTCGGCCTCCCAAAGTGCTGGGATTACAGGCGTGAAGAGCCACTGTGCCCGGCGATCAGTAACTTTTGATTCAAAACATTTCTAGGCAAGCAATTGTCAAGTTTTATAATGTAAAATCTGAGGTATTAACTCAAATATCTGTTTTTCTGCTAGAGTTCTTCCAATGTTGCTTCTGAAAGAAAACTGGTAGTTTTCCTATCAGGTCTATTCTGAAGTAGATGATTAAGTATCAAATATTAGAAAGTATTTAACAAAAGTTGAATTTTATATTTTTGTCAGTCTTTTTTGGTTTGTTTATTTCTGTTGTAAATGATCTCAATTCTTTTAGAGAAAGAAAATTTCATTTAATCATCCTTATGAAGTAGAGATGAAGACAATTCATACATCAAAAAGCAATAATCTGAATGTTTGAAACTAATTTAAGGGGAAGGCTTATCAGCCACTGGAGTATATTTTTATAAACCCTATTTCAAGAGAAAAAGAATACTTCTGGAAATAGAATTCTTTGGCATCTAGAATGTGAATAAAAGGCAGCTCAAGGGTATACATGGAAACAATTATTTTCTTGGTTACTTGCCATCAGAGAATAAGAGAAAATAAAACCATACCTTGCAAAAGATATCAATTAAAGCAGGTACAGCATTCCTTAATTTCATAGTTGCCACATGCTCAAATATGTTTAGTAATATTTTCAGAGAAGGCTGGATAAAACAAAAAAATTACACTCATTTTCAGATCTTCTTTTAGTACACCTTAAATTTCTCAAACTCATTTATGTTGAAAAACACAAGTGGTTTCTAGGAAGTATTCAACAAACACAGAAATTCAACTGCTAAATTCAAACAATGAATAACAGAGAAATTAACATAAAACATTAAAATAACATATATTTTCAGGCTACTTACCAGCATTTTAACCATTATGCTGAGGTTCACTATCTGAAATACTTCTTTCAATAAACAATGTTTGAGTAAAGAATTTAGAAGGTCATTTAGCACTTGTAAATCAAAGTATATACCTGGGGGAAACTTTCTGTAGTACTCCATAAATACGTTTACTGAAAATGAAAATATATATACTAATGTCATTTGCTGTATCAGATATCCGTATTTCTTAAATTCAATAATTTTTCTATATATAAAGATAAAATAATATGAATTCAACGTAAATTCTTGAAAGGTACAGTTCTAGTATTAGAAATAGTGGATGAAAATTAAAGCAAAAGTCAAAATGGCAATAATATTTGAAGTCAACCAAGCATGTTCAGCATGGAGTAACTCATGCGCTACCTGCAAAGAATAGGTCTAAACTGCCATTCCCATATATCATAGTGTCAATATGAACTCCTAGAGAGTCAAGTTCCCAGGCAGTCTTGAGGCAGTAGCCCTGGTACAGATGTGAAGTTGTATAGTTTGGTGATGGATGCAGACTGTTTTGACACATACCCATTCTTATTGCTTTAAACCTACCAACATGTTGACATTATTTTTAACTTCTCCCTGCCTTGTCATGGATGGGGATATTTTTGATTTCAGTTTGTGATTGTGGAACATTCTACTAAAAATTACAACAACGCTGATTAGTTTTCTTTGAGAAAGTACTTTTTTCATGCCCATCCAAATCCTTAATTTTCTATGTAACATGATGTTTCCAATTTTTCCCCATTGATTTCACTAAAATTATTTAAATTGGGATTCTTTCATTGATCATTTTTTTCTTCATTCCAAAATTTCCCAGGTTAAAATCTGTATACCTTAACTGCCTTAGTAAAAATACTTTTGGTTTTATTTTGTGTTAATTATTTCTATTAGAAATATTTATTACTAGCTGGATTACCTGGTGTTGTTTGGGAAAGCCAGTAGCTATTGACAAAGTTCAGTGGCACAAGTGAAAAATTAATGTTAAAGTTTTAAAACTTTAATAACATGGTATAACAACATTCAAATTTCTTGTAAAGCTTTTTTATATACTACAATTATTTTCCCTGAGCACATACAGATAAACTATTGCTGCTATACTTTTGGCAGTATTTATATAGTTGCCTATACAGAAGCAGATCAACTGATAAAATGGTAAACTCAGTGTTATTATAGCTTATTAATAAAACTGAAATTGCAGATATTCAAAAAGGTGCAGTTAATCTATGTTAGCCAGTGTGTAAACAGTCCACTAATTGACATGCAACCTTCCTCCTTTGTGTCATTATTTATTTTTTTGAGACAGAGTATCATTCTGTCACCTAGACTGGAGTGCAGTGGCATGATCTCGGCTCACTGCAACCTCTGCCTTCCAGGTTCAAGTGACTCTCCTGCCTCAGCCCCCCAAGTAGCTGGGATTACAGGTGTGCACCACCATGCCTGGCTAGTTTTTTTTGCATTTTTAGTAGAGATGGCATTTCACCATGTGGGCCAGGCTGGTCTTGAACTTCTGACCTCAGGTGATCTGCCTGCCTCAGCCTCCCAAAGTGCTGGAATTATAGATATGAGTCACCGCGCCTGGCCTCATTAAGTTATTTTAAAACTGTTAATATATTTTCTGCATTGAAAATAATGATCCTCTCAGCTGGGCGTGGTGGCTCACGCCTGTAATTCCAGCATTTTGTGAGGCTGAGGTGGGCGGATCACCTGAGGTCAAGAGTTTGAGACGCCTGGCCAACATGGTGAAACCTTGTCTCCGCTAAAAATAAAAAAATTAGCCGGGTATGGTGGCGCAGGCCTGTAGTCACAGCTACTCAGGGAGACTGAGGCAGGAGATTCACATGAACTCAGGAGACGGAGGTTGCAGTGAGCCAGGATCGTGCCACTGTACTCCAGCCTAGGTGACAGTGGGAGACTCCTTCTCAAAAAAACAAAAACAAATAATGATACCTTCTTGTTAAACTGTTGGGTGGAAACTGAACATTTTTAATACGTTTTGACACAAACTGCTGTATTGTCTTTTATTTTATTTATTTATTTTTGAGACATGGTCTTGCTCTGTCACCCAGGGCTGGAGTGCAGTGTTGTGATCTTGGCTCACTGCAACCTCTGCCTCCTAGGCTCAAGCGATCTTCCCACCTCAGCCTTCCGAGTAGTTGGGACTATAGGCGTGCACCACCATGCCTGGTTAATTTTTAAAATTTATTTTTGTAGAGATGGGGTTTTACCATTTTGCCCAGGCTGGTCTAAACTCCTGGGCTCAAGCAATTCACTCACTTCAGGCTCCCAGAGTGCTGAGATTACAGGTGCCAGCCACTGCACCCGGCCTACATTGCTTTTTTAAAAAGTCTGTCAATTCATAATGCTACTTTACCAATTATTCACCAGAATCAGGTACTTTTACTCCTTTCTTTGGTTAGGAATGGATAATTCTAGTGAATCATTAACCAATGGAATTTCCTCTTGAAATGTTTCTAATTTTCACAAGAAGAAACAATATTCATGTCCTTCTAAATAGCTGATTGGACTCATTATTCTTATATATTGGAATATTTTTGTATATTACCAGTGGTAAATCTAAAATATTGAAGATAATAGCTTTTTAGTTCAAATTTATGTGATCAAATTTATATCTTTTATACTCCCTTTGATTACTTTAAACCACAGAAATCGTCATCTTTCTAAAAATCTGATTTAAAAGACTTTTTTCTACTGAATTGCTAATTGCTGTACTTCATCGATTCATTCTGGTATATGCTAAATGCGTTGTTTTAAAATGTTTTTGGCCATAAAACTTCTGGAAAGGGAAATTTTATGTGGAAATTCACACATAAAACAGATAAAACAGGACCTATAGTTTTACTCTTAGGTATATACCCGAAACAACTGAAAGCAAGGACTCAAGTAGATACTTGTATGTCAAAGTTCATGGCAACATTACTTTAATACCCAAAAGGAAAAAACAACCAAGTGTCCATCAACAAATGAATATATAAACAAAATTTGGTATATTCATACAACAGGATATTCAGCCTTAAAAAGGAAGAAAATTCTGATACATGTTACAATATGGATAAACCTTGAGGACACTATGCTAAGTGAAATAATCCAGACACAAAATGACAAATATTGTGTAATTTTACTTATATGAAATACCTAGAATAGACAAATGCACAGGGCCAGAAAGTAGATTATAGGTTATCAAGGGCTGAGAATGAGGGTAATGAGGAGTTATTGTTTAATGCATACGGCGTTTCTGTTTGGGATGAGAAAGTTCTAGGAATGGATAATGGTGATGGTTACACAACACCGAATGTACTTAATATGGCAGTGAATTGTACACTTAAAAATGTTTAAAATAGTAAATTTTATGTATATTTTATCACATACATACTCCCAAAATGTCCAAGACAGATGGTGGAAATGTTCTAGATTAAAGGAGGCTAAAGAGTCATGACAACTAAACGCACACCTGATCCTGGACTGGATCCTAAACTAGAGGGAAAAATGCTACAAAAGGCCATCATTGGGTCAAGTGACAAAATTTGAATATAAGTAATAAATTAGACAAAACTATTGTACTCATGTTAAATTTACTTAGGTGGATAAATGTGCCATGGTTATATAAAAGGATAGCCTGTTTTTCAGAAATATGCATTAAAGTATTTGGTGGTAAAGGGCCATGATATGTGCAACTTAACTTCAAGTGGTTCAGGGAAAAACGTGTGTGTGTGAATGGCCATGCACATATGTGCACGTGTGTATACACACACATATATGGAAGGAAGGAGAGAGCGAACAAATGAAAATGATAAAGGATATGACTATTGTTTGTATTATTTCTATTTTCACAGATTTTTGTAAATTTAAAATTTCTAAATGGAAACTTAAAATTTAAAAACCTCTCAAAAGAATTTTATGTGGAAATGTAAATATAAAATAGATAAACAAGAAACTATGGTTAAACAGGGAGTTGGGGGGGTCCACTGACTCAGCTCCCTCCCCTTGTGCAACAAAATGATTCCTGAGGCCTCTCTGTAGAGCCTGAGTAGCTAAATCCATAACTTATTTATACCAGTGGTATTCAGAGCCTCTTTAAGTTGCTATCTAGTCATCTTATCATTTTCAAAGTGATTCCTCTTGTCTCAAATCCTATGGTCTTTCTAAACACTAAACCCCTCATATATATCAGGTCTATTCTGAGCTATCTATTATTTCCCACTAAGTTTTTATTTTTATTTTTTTTTTTTTTTTTTTTTTTTTTGAGGCGGAGTCTCGCTCTGTCGCCCGGTCTGGAGTGCAGTGGCCAGATCTCAGCTCACTGCAAGCTCCGCCTCCCGGGTTTACGCCATTCTCCTGCCTCAGGCTCCCGAGGAGCTGGGACTACAGGCGCCTGCCACCTCGCCCGGCTAGTTTTTGTATTTTTAGTAGAGACGGGGTTTCACCGTGTTAGCCAGGATGGTCTTGATCTCCTGACCTCGTGATCCGCCCGTCTCGGCCTCCCAAAGTGCTGGGATTACAGGCTTGAGCCACCGCGCCCGGCCAGTTTTTATTTTTAAACCAAAAAATTTCCACAGGTTCTTGACAACTTTCTACATTTATTCTTTGCTACAGGCTCTTATTTTTGTTCTCTATTCATTGTTTTAAAGCAAAATGCAGACGGATTTTTCCTGTAGCCATATTGGATCTTTATACAGTCAGACTTATATTTTTGGGAGTTTTGCATCTTTTTCATGACATCCTCTTTTCTTCCACATCTCATATATGGGATTATTTCTGGAATTTAAAATTTTATCCATATCTAACCTATGAAACTATATAGGTTAGATATGGATAAATCCCTCAGGTTATAAGTATATTCCCATATAGGTACCTATTACTTTACCTTAACTACTACTTCTTTGTTACAGTTACATTAAGTTCAGACTAGCAATTTCGTTAGGTGTTTCCTCTAATCCTTGGGGAGATGATATCACCAGCAAAACAAAACAATAAACCTGTCAGAGACTTTGTTTTTAGCAGAATGAGATCTCAAGCAGAAATATATGAAGTGAAAGTGCTCTATTACCACATCTACTATGTGGCTTTGGTGGTTGTGCCAGGGTGACAAACACAAATAAATTAAGCATGGTCTCTGTCCTCTTGCAGCTCACTATTAGTATGGGGAGAAGGTGGCAAAGAATGGGATGGGGTTGTGGAATCAGATAAGGGCCTAATAGAGGAGGTAATCCTATTTCCTGTGACTTAGACTTGAAGGCCAAATAGCCAATCCTATTTCCTATGACCTAGCCTTGAAGGCCGAATAGCCTTTCCTTTGCCATAAGGAAATGGGATGGAACTAGAGGCATCCCTAACAGAGAGAAGTGGTAATAGTAGCCTTGAAGTTTGAACACAGCCTGGTATATATAGGGAACTGCACAGACTCCCTGGATGGTACACTGGCTACAAGAGGTAAATGTAAAAAGAGAAGAAGGAAGAAGAAACAGGAAAGAGTCAGCTTCTGAAAAGTCCCTTTAGATAGAGTTAAAGACTAATTAACAATACCATTTTCTCCATCTTACACTTGTAAGTAAAATTTGTAAGTCATGAAAATATTAGTGTGTAAGGGAATTACAGTATTAGGTAGATTTTTTTTTAATTAACCAAAATATCTCATTTATTTTCAACCCTTTCTTAGGCCAACAGAGCCACTAATGAGTAAGGCATTCCATTTTCAAACTTACAAATTATTGAATTTACTTTTAAACTATTTTCAAACAACAGCACATTACCTAATATCCACACATTAATAGCTTTATACTATTTGTTTCATACCTGCACGCTGTAGCAAACACAGTTCATTGATACTTATATATTTCTTAAACACATCCATGCAAACCTGCAAAAGTCATGAAAAATGTAAAATTACCTTTTTTTAAATATTCTGTAAGAACTATACACATTTCAATCCTATCTTTTTGCTTATATTGAAATTTTTAAATGATCTCAAAGGATTGGAATAAAGAAGCTGATGTCTGGTTAACTCACAGATTTGAAGTACATATTTAATTCATTACAAAAATCTTATGTTATTTTACAAATAACCATTTCCTGGTGCAAGGATAAACACATTGACCAACGTATTAGAACACAGAGCCCAGAAACAGACCCACTCATATACAGTCAGCTGATTTATAACATGGTATCATTGTAGTGTAGTGGGGAAAAGATGGTCTTTTTGATAAACGGTAATGTGTCACCTGAAGACCCACATGGGAAAAAACTGTATCTTGATTCTCTTCTTATATCATAAACAAAAATCAATTCTAGCTGATTTGATTCTGCAAAAGGTAAAACAAACTTTTAAAGGAAAAACATAGGAGAACATCTTCATGATCTTGGTAAAGATCTTCAACAGGATGCAAAAAGTTAATACCACAAAAGAAAACTGAAAAATTGGACTCTAAAAATGAAGAAATTCTATTTCTCAAAAGATACTTTTAAGAGGGTGAAAAGGGGTTTCTGACTACCATAGCATTGCGGTGGGTATTAAATGCCTGAAGACCTGGCCTTGGACCACCCATTTCAGTGGAGAAGGGATGGCATGGTGAGCCAAATGGATGAATGCATTTCAGTGAGATTTTGCTAAAAGGTAGAAGAAAATGCATTTGCTTAGTTTGTCTTATACAGACAAAGAATCTCAGCAGGATTAAAACCTACTAGTGGAGTTAGAGAGGCTCCCTAATACAGAGAAAGTGTAAATGAGAGACTCCCAGTGGCCCACACTCTGGCTGAAGACTCCTATAATCCTAGCCATGACAGAGTCCCTTGACCCTTGTGGGTCCTGAGACTAATGTAGGGGGGTTGCCTGGAAAAGCACTGCTCCAGAGAGGAAGAGCTCATGCTGAGTCCCACAAACTACTAAGTCCTAAGTAGCTGCTAAAAAAGCTGCTAATTAACAACACCCTGGTGCCATGTTGGGAGCCTAGCCCCCACAGATTGTGCCCTGCCCTGGTGCCAAGTGAAAAATCCCTGGAGCCCCACTGACATTCCTGGCCTGCAGCTGCAGCTGCTGTTGCTGTGGGAGCCAACAGCAGCGACCCAGCCACCCCCCCAGCAGAAAGATGGCTACACATTTTCACATGCCAGAAGGACAAATTCTATTGTTTGCAACCATCACTGCTGTGGACTGCTAAAACAACTTTTGAAAAAGAAGAACAGGCTGCGTACAGTAGCTCATGCCTGTAATCTTAGCACTTTGGAAGGCCAAGGTGGGTGGATTGCTTGAGTCTAGGTGTTAGAGACCAGACTGGGCAACATGGTGAAACCCCATCTCTACTAAAAATAGAAAAATTAGCTGGGCATGGTGACATGTGCCTGTAGTCCCAGCTGCTTGGGAGGCTGAGGTGGGAGGATCACCTGAGCCCAGGAGGCAGAAGTTGCAGCGAGCTGAGATCACACCACTGCACTCCAGCCTGGGCAACAGAGAAAGACCGAAGACCGTGTCTCAAAAAAAAAAAAAAAAAAAAAAAAAAGAAAGGAAAGGAAAGGAAAGGAAAAAAAAAAAGCATATAGTCACTTATAAAGAAATCTCCATCAGACTAACAGTGGATTTCTCAGCAGAAACTTTATAGACCAGGAGAGAATAGGATGATGTATCTAAAGTATGCTAAAAGAAAATATGGATATTAATTGATATTATACTCAGCAAAGTTAGCCTTCATAAATAAAGAGAAATAAAGTCTTTCCCAGAAAAGCTAAAGCTGAGGGAGTTCATCACCACTACACCAGACCTACAAGAAATGCTTAAGGGAATCCTACACCTAGAAGTGAAAAGAATGATATCTACCATCATGCAAATATAAACACCACTGATAAAGCAGAGCATACAAACAAGAAAGAGAAAAGAATAAAATGTTAGCACTACAGATAAGCAGTAAGAGAGAAAGAAAGGAACAAAGGATATACAAAACAGCCAGATATCAATTAATAAGATGACAGGAATAAGCCCTCACACGTCAATAATAACCTTGAATGTAAAGGAATTAAACTTTCCACTTAAAAGATATAGATTGGCTAAATGGATTAAACAAACATGATCTAACGATATGCTCCTTACCAGAAACTCATCTCACCTGTAAAGACACATATAGATTGAAAGTAAAGGGATGGAAAAAGATATTCCATGCAAACAAAAGCCAAAAGCAAGCAGGAGCAGCTATACTTGTCAGATAAAACAGACTTTAAGTAAAAAAATAACAAAAAAGATAAAGTCTTTATTTAAAGACAAATGGATCAATTCAGCAACAGGATATAACAACTTAAAATACATGCATCTATCAATGCAGCACCCAGACACATAAAGCAAATATTATTAGATCTAAAGGGAGGGACAGACTCCAATACAATAATAGTTGGAGACTTAAACACCCTACTCTCAGCATTAGACAGAACATCTAGACAGAAAACTAACGAAGAAACACTAGATTTAAACTGCACATTAAATCAAAGGACCTAACAGACATTTACAGAACATTTCATCCAACAGCTACAGAACACACATTCTTTTCATCAGCACATGGAACATTTTTTAGACCATATGTTAGAATACAAAACGAATCAGCAATTACAAAAATCAAAATCATATCAAGTATCTTCTCAGATACAATAAAATAGAACTAGAAATCAATAACAAGAGGAACTCTGGAAACTGTGCAAATACATGGAAACTAAACAACATGCTCCTGAATGACCATCGGGTCAAGAAAGAAATTGAGAAGAAAATGCAAAAATTTCTTGAAGCAATGAGAAAACAAAATACCAAAATATATGAGATACAGCAACAACTATTCTAGAAGGGAAGTTTATAGCATTAAATGCCTATGTTAAAAAAGTAGAAAGATTTCAAATAATCACTCTAACAATGCACCTCAAGAAACTAGAAAAGCAAGAACAAACCAAACCCAAAACTAGTAGAAGGAAAGAAATAAGATCAGAGTGGGGCTAAACAAAATAGAGACCAAAAAAAAAAAAAAAAAGAAGAAGGAGGGTCAACACAATGAAAACTCAAAATGATAAACAAAATTGATAAACTGCTAGCTAGACTAATCAAGATAAAGAAAAGACCCAAATAAACAAAATCTGAAATGAAAATGCAGACTTTACAATGGATACTATGGAAATATAAAAAGATCATCAGAGACTATTATGATCAACTAACTATACGTGAAAAAGTAGAAAATCTAGAGGAAATGGATAAATTCCTGGACACATACAACCTACTGAGATTGAATTAGGAAGACACAGAAAACTTGAACAGATCAAAAACAAGTAATGAGATTGCATCTTTAATGAAAACTCTGAACAAAAAAAAAGTCCAAGACCAGATGGCTTCACTGCTGAATTCCAAACTTTCGAAGAAGAACTAATACCAATTTTCCTCAAACTATTCCAAAAAATGGAAGAGAAAGGAATTGTTCCTAACTCATTCTATGACGCCAGCATTACTCTGATAACAAAACCAGACAAGGCTACAACAACAACAGTAAAAACCATAGGTCAATACTCCTGATAAACACAGACTCAAAAATTCTCAACAAAATATTAGCAAACCGAATCTAGCAGTACATAAAAAAAAAATACATCATGATCAAGTTAGATTTATTCTAGGAATGTAAGTTTGGCACAACACACACAAATAAATAAACATGATACATCGCATTAACAGAATGAAGGACAAAAACCATATGGTCATCTCAATAAACGCAGAAAAAGCATTTAATAAAATTCAATATCCTTCATGATAAAAACCTCAATAAACTAGGCATAGGAGGAATATACCTCAATATAATAAAGGTCATTGTATTATTAGGTCATTCTTGCATTGCTATAAAGAAATATCTCAGACTGGGTAATTTATAAAGAAAAGATGTTTAATTGGCCCATGGTTCTGCAGGCTTTACAGGAAGCATGGTGCTGGCATCTGCTCAGTTTCTAGGGAGGCCTGAGAAAGTTTACAATCATCACAGAAGGTGAAGGTGGAGCAGGCACATCACATGGTGAAAGCAGGAACAAGAGAGCAAGAGAGAGTGGAGCGGAAGGTGCCACACACTTTTAAATGACCAGATCTCATGAGAATTCACTACAGTGAAGAAAGCACCATGACATGAAGGATCCACCCCCATCACCCAAACATCTCCCACCAGGCCCCACCTCCAGGATTGCAGATTACGATTCAATGTGAGATTTGGGCAGGGACAAATATCCAAACTCTCTCAGCCATATAAGGCAAACCTGCAGCTAACGTCATACTGAATGACCAAGACAAGGATGCCTACTTTCACCACTCCTATTCAACATAGTACCAGAAGTCCTGGCCAGAGCAAGCAGGAAAGAGAAAGAAATAAAAGGCATCCAAGTTAGAGAAGTCAAATTGTCACTCTTTGCTACTGATATGATTTTATATTTAAAAATAACCAAAGAATACACCAGAAAACTCTTAGATCTGATTAATAAATCAGTAAAGTTGCAGGATACAAAATCAAAATACAAAAATTAATAGTGTTTCTATATACCAATAATGAAATAGCTGAGAGAGAAATCAAGAAGGTATTCCCATTTATAAAAGTTACAAAAAAAACACCTAGGAATAAATTTACCCAAGGAGGTAAAAGATCTCTACAAGGAAAACCACAAGGCACTGATGAAAGAGACTGAAGAGGACATTAATAAATGGAAAGACATCCCAAGCTTATAAATAAGCAGGATTAATGTCATTAAAATGACCATACTAGGCCGGGTGTGGTGGCTTATGCCTGTAATCCCAGCACTTTGGGAGGCTGAGGCAGGCAGATCACGAAGTCAGGAGAGCAAGACCATCCTGGCCAACAAGGTGAAACCCGTCTCTACTAAAAATGGTGGCATGTGGCTGTAGCCCCAGCTACTCAGGAGGCTGAGGCAGGAGAATTGCTTGAACCCAGGAGGTGGAGGTTGCAGTAAGCTGAGATCTCGCCACTTGCCCTCCAGCCTGGCAACAGGGCGAGACTCCATCCAAAAAAAAAAAAAAAAATACTGCCCAAAGCAATCTACAGATTAAATGTAATCTCTATTAAAATACCAATGTCATTTTTCACATAGAAAAACAACCTTAAAATTCACAGGGAACCAAAAAAGAGCCAGAATAGGCAAAGCAATTTTGAAAGAAAAAGAACAAAGCTGGAGGCATTACACTACCTCACTTCAAAATACATTATAAGGATATAGTAAACAAAAAAGCATGGTATTGATATAAAAACAGACACACAGACCAATGGAATAGAACAGAGAATCCAAAATTAAATTTATGTATTTACAGCCAACTGATTTTTGACAAAGGCACCAAGAACATACATTAAGGAAAGGACCCTCTTCAATAAGTGGTGCTGGGAAAATTAAGATATCCATATCCAGAAGAATGAAACTGAATCCCTATCTCTCACCATACACAAAATCAACTCAAGATGGATTAAAACTTAACACCTAAAACCATAGGAGAAAACATAGGGGAGATACTACAGGACATTGGTCTAGGCAAAGATTTTATGGTAAAAACTACAAAAGCAAAGACAACAAAACAAAAAACAAGACAAATGGGATTCTATTAAACCAAAAAGCTTCTGCACAGCCAACAGAGTGAAGAGAACCTGTTGAATGAAAGAAAATATCTGCAAACTATTCATGTGACAGAGGACTAATACCCAGAATATACAAGGAACTCAAACAATTCAACCGTAAAAAAAGCAAATAATCTCATTAAAAAGTGGGCAAAGGACATGAACAGACATTTCTCAAGAGAAGACATACAAATGGCTAACAGGTATATGAAAGAATGCTCAACATTACCACGTATCAGGGAAATGCAAATCTAAACCACAGTAAGATATTACCTTACCCCAGTTAGAGTGCCTATTACTAAGAAGACAGAAAATAACAAATGTTGGTGAGGACGCAGAGAAAAAGAACTCTTATACACTGTTGGTGGGAATGTAAATTAGCGCAGCCTCTGTGGAAAACAGTATGAAGATTTCTTAATAAACTAAAACTACCATATGATCCAGCAATCCCACTACTAGGTATTTATCCAAAGAAAAAAAAAGCAGTAAATTAAAGGGATACCTGTACTCACATGTTTATTCCAGCACTATTCACAATAGCAAAGATGGAATCGACCCAAGTGTCCATCTATAGATCAATGAATAAAGAAAATGTGGTATATATACACAATGGAATATTATTTGGTCATAAAAAATAATGAAATCATGTAGTCTGCAGCAATATGGATGAACTGGAGGTCATTATGTTAAGTGGTAATAAGCAGGCACAAGGACACATACACCATATTCTCACTTTTATATGGGAGCTAAAAAAGTTGATTTCATTGAGGTAGATAGTAGAATGATAGATACAGAGGCTGGGAAGAATGTGTAGGTAGGAGGGGGAAAAAGAGTGGTTGGTGGAATAGTATAAACATATAGTTAGAAGGTATAAGTTCTAACTTTTGATAGCAGTGTAGGATGACTATAGTTAGCAACAATGTATTGTGTATTTCAAAGTAGCTAGAAGAGAGAATTTGAAATGTTCCCAACATATAGAAATGTTAAACACTCAAGGTGATGGATACACCAAATACCGTGACTTGATTGATCATTTTTTAAATCTTGATTCACAATATTTTACATATTTATGGGGTATATGTGATATTTTGTTATATCTATACATGTAAACTATGTGGATGTATAACAATACATTTTACATATTTATGGGGTATATGATATTTCACTACATGCATAGATGTATAAAAATCACACACATGGATGTAACAAAATGTCACACATATCCCAGAACTATGTAAAATACTATGAATCAAGAGCAATAAAAAAAAACAAAAAAAAACCTACTAGTGGAGGTACAAAATAAGAACTGCCATCTCTCACTTAAAAGAATTAAAGGTGGCCTGGTGCGGTGGCTCATGCCTGTAATCCCAGCACTTTGGGAGGCCAAGGTGGGCAGATCACCTGAGGTTGGGAGTTCAAGACCAGCCTGACCAACATGAAGAAACCCTATCTCTACTGAAAATACAAAATTAGCCAAGCGTGTTGGCGCATGCCTGTAATCCCAGCCACTCAGGAGGCTGAGGCAGGAGAATCGCTTGAACATGGGAGGCTGAGGTTACAGTGAGCTGAAATTGTGCCACTGCACTCTAGCCTGGGCAACAAGAACGCCATCAAAAAAAAAAAAAAATTAAAAAAAATTTAAAAATTCCATTTTGTGCCTTTTCAGTGCTTAGCATTGTGCCTGGCATGTTGTAAATATTCAATAAATGGTAGTTATTATTATGTTTATTTTACTTAAACTCTTTTTGACTCTCATTTTCTTTTCTTTCGTTTTTTTTTTTTTTTTTTTTTTTTTGCTTTCGTTTTTGTTTTTTGAGAGGGAATCTTGCTCTGTCACCCAGGCTGGAGTGCAGTGGTGCAGTCTCGCCTCACTGCAACCTCCACCTCCTGGGTTTAAGCAATACTCCTGCCTCAACCTCCCAAATAGCTGGGTGCCCGCCACCATGCCCAGTTAATTTTTGTATTTTAGTAGAGATAGGGTTTCACTTTGTAGGTCAAGTTGGTCTCCAACTCCTGACCTCAAATGATCTGCCCGCCTCAGCCTCCCAAAGTGCTGGGATTACAGGCCTGAGCCAACGTGCCTCGCCAAAAAAAAAGAGACAGGGTTTCACAATGTTGGGGAGGCTGGTCTTGAACTCCTGACCTCAGGTGATCCACCCACCTGGACCTCCCAAAGTGCTGGGATTACAGGCATGAGCTACCACGCCCGGCCTCTCATTTTCATCATCAACAAAATGAGGATTAAATCAGTTAATACACGTAAAGCACTTGAAACAGAATCTGACATATATGGTAAGTGTTGACTATTATTCTTTCACCCATGAATATCTTTTTAGTTTTTCTGTAAAGCTTCTTCTGATCTTACTTGTTTGGATTAATAATTTGCCTACCTGTATTCTGCTCATATTTTATAACACATCCTTTATATTAAATAACATTGATTTGTTTGCTTGTGTGTCTCTCTATCAAATGGGGTTCTCGATAGCTGGGACCTATCTTACTTATCTTAGTGCATAGTCTTTTCTTGCCAAATATTATTGTGGCTTTGAGCTGGGTTTTAAAGGATGAAGAGGATGGTGTGATTAGAGCATGGCGGGTGGTACATCAGTGGGAACTGAAATTTGACAAATATACTGACATGTGATTGTAAGTTGTTGAATGCCAAACTAAATAATTTGAATTTATTTTGTATACAGAAGGGAGGCATTTTTTTTATTATTGACCAGACTAATTCCATATTTTAGGAAGGTAATTCTGAATGTGGAATAGAGAATACAGCGTAAAGAGGAAAAGATATTGAAAACAAAAAGAAGATGTAAGAAACTCTGGCTCTTGCTGTATTAGAGAGTTATTATTTTAGCAGAGGTCTTCTAGAATATAGCCTTTTACAATCATGCAACCTTTTAAGCCTTATCACAGAAAGGCTTCAGTGTGTCCCTGCTAACTTTGTTTTGACTTCTGTTAAAATAAAAACTTCAGAAAAAATAAATTTAATAGAGTTTATCTGAGCATTAAAAGATTCACGAATGGGAAAGCACCGCAAACTAGAGAGGTTCAGAGAGCTCTGTTTTAACAGTGTGAACAGTGGGATTTCTTACAGACTGAATGTGGAAACAAAGTTGAGAAATTACTTGAATGGCTATAGCTAGGTGTTTGCCTTATCTGGGCACAATCTGGTGGTAAATTCCTTGTTAGAGGATAGTTGTTGGTTTCGTTAAGATTAAGTTCTGACAACCTATAGATTGGGAGAAAATATTTGCAAGCCATACATTTGATAAGGGGTTAGTATCTAAAATATATAAAGAATTCAAATAACTTAGAAAGAACAGAAGTAATCCAATTTAAAAATGGGCAAGGGAGGCTGGGCGTGGTGGCTCACGCCTGTCATCCCAGCACTTTGGGAGGCCGAAGCGGGTAGATCACAAGGTCAGGAGATGGAGACCATCCTGGCCAACATGGTGAAACCCCGTCTCTACGAAAAATACAAAAATTAGCCAGGTGTGGTGGCGCAGGCCTGCAGTCCCAGCTACTTAGGAGGCGGAGGCAGGATAATTGCTTGAACCCAGGAGGCAGAGGCTGCAGTGAGCCGAGATTGTGCCACTGCATTCCAGCCTGGGCAACAGAGCAAGACTCTGTCTCAAAAAAAAAAAGGGGGGGGGGGTGGGTGGGCAAGAGAGCTGAACAAACATTCCTCAAAAGAAGATACATAAATGGCAAATGTACGAAAAAAGGCTCAACATCATGAATCAGAGAAATGCAAATTATTAACCCGTGAGATATTGCCTGACATCTGTCAGAATGGCTATTATCAAACAGACAAACGATAACAAATGCTGGTGAAGATGTGGAGAAAAGGGAATCTTTGTATGCTGTTGGTGGCAACGTAAATTAGTATAGCCATTATGGAAAACTGTATGGTCATTCCTCAAAAAACTAAAAATAGAATTGCCATATGATCCAGCATCTCACTTCTGTGTATTTACCCAAAAGATTTGAAATCAGTATGTTGAAGAGATGTCTGCACTTCCATGTTCATTGCAGCACTATTCACAACAGCCAAGGTATGGAATCAACCTAAGTGTCCATTAATGGATGAATGGATTAAGAAAATGTGGTATATATACACAATGAAATACTATTCAGCCTTAAAAAAAGAAAGAAGTTTTGTCACTGTAACACAGATAGACTGGAGAACATGCTAACTGAAATAAGCCAAGTACAGAAAGACAAATGCCATATATGTTCTCATTTACATATGGAATCTAAAACTCAAAGGAGCAGAGTAGAACAGTAGTTACCAGAGGACAGGTGGTAAGGGGAATGGGGAGATGATGGTCAAAGAGTACCAAGCCTCAATTAAACAGGAAGAAAAAGTTTTTTTTCTTTGATATCTATTGTATGGCATGGTGACTATAACAAATAATAATGTATATTTCATAATTGCTAAGAGTAAATTTCAAATATTCTCACCACAAAAAAAGACAGTATCCTAGGTGACAGATATGTTAATTAGTTTGATTTAATTATTCCATATCATATTCATAAATCAAAACATCACACTGTACCCCATAAACTAGTTTTCAACCTGTACTTTAAAATTAAAAATTAAAAAACAAAATACAAAAGGTGAAAAGGCAACTTCTAAAGTAGTAAATGATTTTATATATATAGATATACATACACACACAACTGAGAACTTGTATACAGATTATATGATGAATTATTGTAGACAGAGAAGAAAAAGAATCCCACAGAATATAGGGAAAATAACAGTATACTTCCAAAAAGAGTATATCCTACTAATGCCCAATAAACATTTTGAAAAGTGCTCAACTTCATCAATCATCAGGGAAGGTATCACTACCCACCCGCCAGAATGGCGAAATGCAAAAGGCTAATAATACTGTTTGGCTGTTATCTACTAAGGCTGAATATATGTAGGCCCTATGACACAGCAGTTCCAGTTTTAAGTATAACCTATCATAATGTATACATATGTTCACCAAAAGACATGCAGAACACTGATAGCATCACAATTGTAATATCCAAATCTGCTCCACCCAATATTCCATTTTGATATACTCACAAAATGGAACATTAACTATTATACGACAATGAGAAACATCTACAAAAGGTGTTTGCTCAAAAATATTGAGCAAAAGAAGATAGACAAAAGAATACACATATGATTCCTTTTATATAAAGAACAAAAGCAGGCAAAACTCACATCAATGCTATTAGGAGTCAATGGAAATCTAAATTAAAACGCATGACTGAGATAGTTATTAAAACAATCTCTACTTTAAAGACTTTATATGTTTTACCTTTTCATCCCCTTGTTCAGGCACATGAGCAAACTTGCACAGTGGTCGCTCACAGCCACGTAACGTATTAAAATGAAATTTGCAATATTTATAGGGTATCATCAACCCTAGGGACTTCTGGAACACCTAGAAAATTAGAAAGATTCACTTTCTGTATTAACTGTAAAGCATCCACTAAGTTAAGCAAGACAGCATTTGAAGCAACACAAATAACATATACTCCAAACAGTATCAAGATAACTTGTTTGCTAATTTGATAAGAAAAAGTAAAACTTCAAACAATTTATATTTTCAAAAATAATTTAAAAATCATTTCAGAGTGATTTGTCTGGATTTTAAAAAATTTATCTTTGTGTAAAATATTCCATCAAGGTTATTCTCTTTTATGTCTCTCTCTTTTTTTTTTTTTCACCAATGACATATTTATTGAGCACTTTTTCTGTGGAAGGCACCCTCTAGAAATTTATCATCTATTAGAGGGATGAAATACAGATGACAGAAAAACAACTACAAGACAGTATATTATAAGTGGTATGGAAAATGGCACTTTGCAATTCTCATTTTTTAAGACTGTTTTTTTGGAGCAGGTATAGGTTCACAGAAAAATTAAGGAACAGAAATATCCCACGGACTCCCTGCCCCCACATATTTTACATAATTAAAAAAATGTACACATTCCTCCTCCCTTTTATATACCTGTCTCTGCTTTTACAAAAAGTTAATTCTATTATAATTAGCACTATATTTCAGATGCATTTATTAGAACCAAAATTCTCCTTAGTTTTTCTGGTTAATAGAACAAGGCAAATGAGAGTTAAAACTTTTTACAACAAACTTTCCCCATAAACTGCTTTATATCAGCAGCTTTCTCTTGCATCACAGAAAACTATTCAGCCTGTTTTTTCTGTTTTGGATGTTCTCCCTCTGCTGTTTTCAACCTCTTATGCTATTTGTGAATATCTTCTACGTCACTACTTATTTTCTACCTCTTACCACAAACCTCTATTCAAAATCCATATAATATCTGGAACTGCTTAAAAAATGATGATACGCTGGGCACGGTGGCTCACACCTATAATCCCAGCACTTTGGGAGGCCAAGAAAGGAGGATCACGAGGACAGGAGTTAGAGACCAGCCCGGCCAACATGGCGAAACCCCGTCTCTACTAAAAATACAAAACTTAGCCGGGTGTGGTGGTGGGCGCCTGTAATCCCAGCTACTCGAGAGGCTGAGGCAGGAGAATCTTGAGGCTGAGGCTCGAACCCAGGAGGCGGAGGTTGCAGTGAGCCGAGATCATGCCATTGTACTCCAGCCTGATGACAAGAGCAAGATTCCGTCTCAAAAAAAAAAAAAAAAAAAAAAAAAAAAAAAAAAAAAAAAAAAAAAAAAAGATAGGGAAATAAAACCAAAAGGTCCAAAGTATTGGTTTTACCAAATTATTTTTTTTTGAGGGGAGGGTAAAACAGGGAGTGGAGGAAAGTGAGGAAAAGGAGGGAGGAGAAGGAGGAGGAGGGGGAAGACAAAGAGACACATTATTACTTTTTTTAAAAGTAGACTTACCCCCACATTTTTTTCCCTCTTAAATATTTCACAAGTTTCAGGATTCTGCAGCTTTAGGACAGAATGTTTTCCCAGAAATCTGAAATCTAGAAATGATTTAGAGTGACATTACACACCAATATGTTACAATTTATTTTCTTCATAACAATGAAATAGATGATCACTACTATCTGCTTTAAAGTTTCACTTTGAAATATTCATGTTCAATTCACAGACTGTGCTGCCATGTGTGTTCCTGTGAAATATAGTGTGATTTACATCTTAGGTGCCCTCAAGTATTTCTAGACCGGAATTTAAAATTTTAAACTCACTATAAGCCGCAGACAACTTTCTTAAAAACCTCACATAGCAGCATTGGGCACTGTATTCAAATGATATGTCTCTAAGTTAAATAGACAAATATTATACACAATGAACATTTCTAAGGGAAGAAAACTAGTGACAAATCCAGGTGCGATGTACTGAACTGTGTCCCCACAAAATTCACATGTTGAAGCCCTAACCCTCAATATGACTATATTTGGAGATAGGGTGTTTATAGAAGTTGATAAGGTTAAATGAGGTCATAAAGGTGGGGTCCTGAATCAATGGAATTAATGTCCTTATACGAATAGGCGCCAGTCTGGCGTGGTGGCTCACACCTGTAATCTCAGCACTTTGGGAGGCCCAGGTGGGCAGACTGCCTGAGGTCAGGAGTTTGAGACCAGCCTGGCCAACATGGTGAAACCCATCTCTACTAAAAATACAAAATTTAGCCAGGCATGGTGGTGTGTGCCTGTAATCCCAGCTACTTGGGAGGCTGAGGCAGGAGAATCACTTGAACCTGGGAGGCGGAGGTTGTAGTGAGCCAAGATCACACCATTGCACTCCAGCCTGGGCTACAGAGTGAGACTCTGTTTAAAAAAAAAAAAAAAAAGAATAGGCACCACAGAGCTTACACTCTTTCCTTGCACACACCAAGGAAAAATTATGTGAGGACTTAGCAAGAAGGTAGCCATCTGCAAGCCAGAAAGAGAGCCCTCATCAGAAAATGAACCCTTCTAGAACCTTAGTCTTGAACTTCCAGCGCTGCATAAAATAAATTTCTGTTGTTTGAGACCTTTAATCTGTGGCATTTTATTATGGCAGCCCAAGCAAACTAATACACCAGGCATCATATCCCTTAATGTTGGTCTTTTAAAAAGAGAACTAGGGCATTTAAAAATGTTCTTTTCTAAAGATAAAAATAACAAATAAAAATAAAAGTATTTTTAATTTTAAATCATTTATTTTTTACTTTGGCAGCATCCAGCTATAATCTGAAACAAGCTGAAGTTTTTGCTGCATAGCTTCACAGTAATTTGCATTATGAAAACTGTAAGACTTTTTAAGATAAAACATATGACCATCATGGGCTTGCTGTTACAGTATACAACACGAGGCAGCATGAAGTCACTACTGGGTAGGTATAGAAAAGTTAGGTGTGTGCTATACAACGTGATTTTATAGATTCTAAATTCATCCTTTAATGTAGTCTATTTTGTTCAAAGTACTGTTAATTATCAAAAAACTGACACAAGGTCTAAAATACATATACAAATACACTCCATCAAAATATATTTTAGATATAATCTGTAATTTACTCATACTACCACTATCACATAAATACAGATATTTCACACATTGTTCCATCAAAAGTACTAAGTAGGCTAGGTGCGGTAGCTCACACCTGTAATTTCAGCACTTTGGGAGGCTGAGGTGGGCAGATTACAAGGTCAGGAGTTCAAGACCAGCCTGGCCAACATAGTGAAACCCCATCTCTACTAAAAATACAAAAAATGAGCCGGGCATGGCGGTGGGTGCCTGTAATCCCAGCTGCTCAGGAGGCTGAGGTAGGAGAATCGCTTGAACCTGGGGAGGTACAGGTTGCAGTGAGCTGAGATCGTGCCACTACACTCCAGCCTGGGCAGCAGTGTGAGACTCTGTCTCAAAAAAAAAAAAAAAAAAAAAAAAAAGTACTAAGTACAGCTGCACAAACTTTCTACTTTTAACATATTTTACATGTTTCCATTTTTCTTTTTTAATCATTTTTTGTTTTTGGTAGAAAAATCTCCTAGTTTCTATATTACCAAAAGCCAACAGTATTTCATTAAGAAAACAAATAGTACCATTCATCCAGGTATTCAGTATTGTGTCTTCTTGATGACCACTTAGATTCAAAGGAGGTACTAATAAGCACAGAGGTTTCGGGACTGGTGCTGCAAACTGACATTCGCCAACCATAATGTCGGCATTTCTAGAATCTTTGCTGTGTGAAAGGAAAAATTAACATCAGAATTTAAATGCATTTTTAAACATTAAAGTAATCCTTTGCAGATATTTCTTTTTTAAAAAAGTTTTTATTTTTATTTTTTTACAAATTGAAGGACTGTGGCAACCCTGAGTCGAGCAAGTCTAACTGGTGCCATTTTTCTAACAGCATATGCTCACTTACATTTCTGTGTCACATTTTGGTAATTCTCACAATATTTCAAATTTTTTCATTATTATTTTATCTGTTATGGTGATCTGTGATCAGCGATCAATGTTACTACTGATATTCTTTTAGAGCACCATGAAAACTAAGCCCCTATAAGAGGGTGCACTTAATCAATAAATGATGTGTGTGTTCTGACTGCACCACCAACTGGCTGTTCCCCTATCTCTCTCCCTCTCCTTAGGCCTCCCTATTTCCTGAGACAAAACAATATTGAAATTAGACCAGTTAATGACCCTACAATGTCCTCTAAGTAGTCAAGTGAAAGGAGGGGTCTCACATCTCTCACTTTAAATCAAAAGCTAGAAATGATTAAGCTTAGTGAGGGAGGCATGTTGATGAATAAGATAGGCCAAAAGGTAGGCCTCTTGTACCAAATAGTTAACCAAGCTGTCAATGCAAAGGAAAAGTTCTTCAAGGAAATTAAAAGTGCTATTCCAGTGAACATGTGAATCAAAAGAAAGTGAAACAGCCTTATTGCAGAAATGGAGAAAGTTTGAGTGATCTAGATGGAAGATCAAACCAGTCCCTAATACAGAGCAAGACCCTAACTCTCTTCAATTCTGTGAGGGCTGTGAGAGATAAGAAAGTTACAGAAGTATGAAGCTACCGGAATTGGTTCACAAGGTTTAATGAAACAAGCCATCTCTGTAACATAGAAGTGCAAGGTCAAACAGGAAATGCTAATGGAAAAGTTGCAGCAAGTTATCCAGAAGATCAAGCTAAGATAACGGATGAAGGAAGCTACAACAAACTGATTTTCAACATAGACAAAACTGCCTTATACTGGAAGAAGATACCATCTAGGACTTTCATAGCTAAAGAAAAGTTAATGCCTGGCTTCAAAGATTCAACAAATAGACTGGCTTTCTCCTGTTAAGGGATAATGCAGCTGGCAACTTTAACCATTTCAAAAATCATAGGGCCCTTAAGAATTATGCTAAATCTATTCTTTCTGTGCTCTATAAATGAAACATCAAAGCCTGTACAACAGCACATCTGTTTAAAGCATGGTTTACTGAATATTTTAAGTCTACTGTTGAGATCTCTTGCTCAAAAAAGATTCCTTTCAAAATATCACTGCTCATTGACAATGTATTTTGTCACCCAAGAACTCTGCTAGACATGCTCAAGGAGATGAATATTGTGTTTTTTTGTTTGTTTTTTGAGAAGGAGTCTTGCTCTGTTGCCCAGGCTGGAGTGCAGTGGCATGATCTCAGCTCACTGCAACCTCCGCCTCCTGGGTTCAAGCAATTCTCTGCCTCAGCCTCCTCAGTAGCTAGGATTGTAAGCGCCTGCCACCACGCCTGGCTAATTTTGGTATTTTTAGTAGAGGCCAGGTTTCACCATCTTGGCCAGGCTGGTGCTGAACTCCTGACCTCGTGATCCACCCACCTTGGCCTCCCAAAGTGCTGGGATTACAGGCGTGAGCCACCACGCTCAGCCTGAATGTTGTTTTTATGCCTGCTAACACAACATCTATTCTGCAATCTATGAATCAAGAAGCAGTTTTGACTTTCAAGTCTTATTATTTAAGAAATACATTTAATTAGGCTCTATCTGCCATGGATAGTGATTTCTCTGATGGATCTTGGCAAAGTAAACTGAAAACCTAGAAAGAGCTCACCATTCTAGGGGCCATTAAAAACATTTGTGATTTAAAAGAGGAGGTCAACATATCAACATTAGCAGTCTGGAGGAAGTTGATTCCAACCCTCATAGATGATTTTCAGGGTTTAAATACTTTAGTGGTAGAAGTCACTGCAAATGTGGAGGACACAGCAAGAAAACTAGAACTAGCAGTAGAGCCTAAAGTTGTAACTGAATTGCTGCAATCTCATGATAAAACTTGAACAGATGAAGAGTTGCTTCTTATGGATGAGCAAAGAAAGTGGTTTCTTGAGATGAAATCTACTACTGATGAAGAAGCCATGAACATTGTTTAAGTGGCAAAGGACTCAGAATATCACACAAACTAGCTGATAAAGCAGAGGTAGAGTTTGAGAGGATTGAATCCGAATTTGAAAGAAGTTCTATTGTTGGTAAAATGCTATCAAACAACATCACATACCACAGAGAAATCTTTTATGAAAAGAACTGTCAACTGATGCAGCAAACTGCATTATTGTCTTATTTTAAGAAACTGCCACAGCCACCTCAACCTTCAACCTTCACTCCAATCTTCAACCACCCTATTCAGTAAGCAGCCATCAACATCCAGGCAATTATGACTCACTGAAGGCTCAGATGATGTAAGAACTTTTTGGCAATAAAGTATTTTTAAATGAAGGTGTGTACATTTTTTTTAAAGACATAATGCTATTGCACACTTAATAGACTATAGTGTAAGCATAACCTTTCTATGCACTGGGAAACAAAAAAAATTCATATGACTCATTTTATTGCAATATTTGCTTTACAGCAGTAGTCTGAACTCAAACCTGCAATACCTCCAAGGTATAACTGTATATATTACAATTATTTAACATCTCCAATAGGTTGTTCCTGCCTTCTTAACTAGAAAACCAGCACTTCTTAAGTGGTTGGAGTAGAGGAAGGAATGGGGTGGTGTGATTAAGATTAGAGCAAAATATTTTTGACCATGCCAAACAAAAGGTCTGAGGAGGAGTTAGGTTAGTGTTTTAATCCGGAAGAGGTCATTAAATTATTCTGATAATGTAATTAAATGAATTACAAACTATTCTTCAAGAAAAGTATATACAATAAGCCTATAAAGGTCTTTGAGAGCTTTCTCTGGGGAAAAGGTATTAAAAATGTTATAGTTTCAGGGTGACTGATTTAAACAGCTTTAATTGTATTCTAATATGTGAGATCCTACATAACCAATTTTACAAAAATTTAATTTGGACACTACTTCTCTAGAAAAATAACTTAAGCAAGGGGAGGGAAAGAAGTACTTCAGAGCTGATTAGTAAATACAAATGCATTTACTTTTTAGGAGAAAGGTTTACACTAACATTCAGATACTATAATGTTTACCTTAAAAATAATTCTAATAAGTTTTTTCAGCTTGTGTTTTCTGGGCCAGAGGAGAGTAAAAGTAGTAAGAAGAGGGACCCATATTTACAACAGTTGAAATTTAGTAGCATTGACAGAATTTAAGATTTTCACACAAAATAAAGATCTTCATTTATCTCCCCAACTTGGGATGTCACTTATATGTATTATCAGTATGTCCCTCGCAAATAAAACAAAAGCGACAACATAAAGAAATGGAAATTATGAATTTCTACAGATGGAAGAGATTATCTATCTTTTAGTTTTGATCAGATGACTGAAGCCCATGGTGATGTGATGACTTAACTGATCAATGTCACACTGGTGATCGCTATGATAGAGTCAAGTTGATAAACCTTTGCAGGCTGCAGTTACACTATCTTAGTTTGTAAGCAAAATGATTTCAATAGAAAAAAAAAGTTAACCTTGTTGCTTTTTCTTTAGTATCTTCCTTTTTCTTTAGTATCTTCAAATGGTCATGAACTGTACTAAACCTTCTATGCCAAATAAAACAAAAGCGACAACATAAAGAAATGGAAATTATGAATTTCTACAGATGGAAGAGATTATCTATCTTTTAGTTTTGATCAGATGATCAAAAGGAAGATAAAGTATCTTCCTTTTTCTTTAGTATCTTCAAATGGTCATGAACTGTACTAAACCTTCTATGCCAATCTAATTCTAATTCCAATCTAGCCTTTCCCTTAACACAGTAGTTCTCAAACTTGAGCATGCATCAAAATCAGCTGGTAGTCTTGTTAAAAACAGATTGATAGGCCCATCGCCAAAGTTTGATTCAGTAGGTCTGAGATGGGACCCAATAATTTCAATTTCTGACAGGTTCATGCATGATTATGCTTCTCCAAGGATCACACTTTGAAAATTACTGCCTTAACATTAAAGGCCTCAAATATATCCATCACCTGACCTGGATGAGCCTTGCCTCAAATGCAAAATGAGGGTGGTGGAGGATGGATCAGATGATCTTTAAGGTGTCCTCCAACTCTAAATGGGGTTTTATATGTTCCAGAGAGTGTGCTATATAACTCTCCATATGAATCACTGCATCCATGTAAGATCCTTGCAAACGGCAATGTGAGTCTGATTTCAGCCACTCTTATCTTCATAAAAGTCAAACATACATCATTTTTTCTTTTTATCACTACTCCTTATCTTTCCTCAAAAAATATTTTAATGGCTGAAAAAACTTAGTGACAGCTTTAAGGTAATTTACAATACCCCTTACACCTGAGTACATCTGACACATTAATTAAAGTATACGTATATATGGCTAATGGCATATAGCCCAAGCATATAAACAGCAGAGAATAAAAAACATACTCAAGATACAAATTAGATGAGTGACTATTTTAAGTTATGTAGTTAAGAATTATGTTACAGACCTTTTGCAAACTTCATAAACATTTTCTTTTTCTTCTTTGGTAATCACTTTGTCTGTAAATCTATGCTGTGAAGAGATTATGGTTAAATAAGAACAAGTGAATGTCTCTGTATTACACACTAAGCTATGAGGATTACTGGATTTATTATAATGTAGTCGATGTTAATTAAACAACTAGTTTATGGCCAATCCCTAAAAACAATTCTATTCTACATAATTTAAAATACTGAATCCTGACTTTAAAATTTCCACTGCTGCTTAAGAGAAAAATTAATAAAAGTCAAAATACTTGTCCAGGTTTTGATATCACCTTTAATTACCCAAGTCGCTATTTCAAATCATTAGGTAAAACTAAAGTTGAGTTTCTTTTTATTCAGAAAAAAAGCTTGAGCTTTGAGTTATTTTAAAGTGGTATTTATGAACATAAAATTTATTTTTCATAAGAAATATTTAAATGTGTTTTAAATATAACTATACTTACATTTCACAAGTAGCTGTTTTGAAATCATGATTTTCCAGTCATAAGAAGGTTATACATGTTCAAATACTAAACTTTTGAAAAAACAGTCATCCACTAAAAGAATAAAATACCTAGGAATACAGCTAACCAGGAAAGTGAAAGATCTCTATGATGAGAATTACAAAACACTGCTCAAAGAAATCAGAGAGGACATCAACTAATGGAAAAACTTTCCATGATCATGGATAGGAAGGAGCAATATCATTAAAATGGCCATACTGCCCAAAGTAATTTATGGATTCAATGTTATTCCTATTAAACTATCAATGACATTCTTCACAGAACTAGAAAAAACTATTTTAAAATTCATATGAAACTCAAAAGGAGTGCGAATAGACAAGGCAATCCTAAGCAAAAAGAACAAAGCTGGACGCATCATGTTACTGACTTCGAACTATACTACAGGGCTACAATAACCAAAACTGCATGGTACTGGTACAAAAACAGATACACGGACTAATAGAACTGAATAGACAGCACAGGAATAAGGCTGCACACCTACAACCATCTGACCTTCGACAAAGCTGACAAAAACAAGCAATGGGGAGAGGACTCTCTATTCAATAAATGGTGCTGGTTAACTGGCTATGCAGAAGACTGAAACTGGACCATTCTTTTACCATATGCAAAAATCAACCCGAGATGGGTTAAAAACTTAAATGTTAAAACCCAAAGCTATAAAAGCCTTGGAAGACAACCTAGAAATCTTAGAAAACTACAAAAATCAACTGAGAAACATAAAATATAACAAACTGAAGGACCTACCATGTTCCCGAATGAGAATACTAGAGTTAAAGATGTTGGTTCTCCCCAAATTAATTTATACATTAAAAAAACTACAATGTGAGTTTAAAGCACTCTTTAAAAAAATACATGAGAGAACCACCAAAAAATATTTTACTATTTAATATTTTACTTACTATTTTTCAAAAAATTGATGGTTTGCTATTGGTGTAAGGACTAGCAATCAATGAAACAAAAGAAAAGAAACAGATCTATACATAAAACTTTGAAAATACTCAATATGGCACTTGAAATTTAGGAGGAAATGATTCAATAAATGGTAGAACAACTGGCTAGTTAATTGGATGGAAAATAAGTGTGCTCCCAACTCACCATATGCCAAAATACCTTTTGGGTTCATTAAAGATTTCATTAAATTAAAAATAAATTCTAAAAGTAGAAAATAAAATAAAAGAGCAAAACAAATCAAATATATAAATGAGTATATAATCGGGAGGGTTTGGAAAGCCTAAGCATGACACCAAAGGTAGAAACTATGAAGATATCAATAGGTTTGACTACAAATATTTTAAATATTTTCATATGTTAAGAGAATAAAGAGTACAAAATGCCATCTGCTAAAACAAGGAAAAGTTACATTGTTTCTATATTCCTTCTCCTAAGATAAATTTTAGTTTGATAAAAAATTTAAACATAATAAATAACACCAAAAAAACCTAAAAGAAAATATGGGAGAAAATTTTAAATGTTGAGATGGGGAAGGGTTTCTCTAAATCTGACTTGTAACTCCTATTATGAAAGAAAACTGACATATTTGATTAAATAAAAATAAAAGGCTTTTACAAGGTGAAAAGCTCCTAAACTAAGTCAAAACAAATGAAATCCAGGAAAAGGTATAGCCACATATGACAAAGAACAGATAAGTTTATATCATGAAACGTTCCTACAAGTAAAAAGATCAAATCCAGAAGAAAATGGGCAAGTGGGCATGTATTAGTCCATTTTTATGCTACTATAAAGAACTGCCCAAGACTGGGTAATTTATAAAGGAAAGAGGTTTTAACTGACTCGCAGTTCAGCATGGTTTGGGGAGGCCTCAGGAAACTTACACAAGGTGAAGAGGAAGCAAGGCACCTTCTTCACAAGGTGGCAGGAAGGAGAATGAATGCAGGAAGAACTACCAAATGCTAATAAAACCATCAGATTTCATGAGAACTCACTATCACAAAATAGCAAGGGGGGAACTGCCCCTATGATTCAATTACCTCCACCTGGTCTCTCCCTTGACATGCAGGGATTGTGGGGATTATGTGGATTCAAGACGAGATTTTGGGTGGGACCACAGCCAAACCATACTAGGACATAAACAGTAAGTTCATAGAAAACAATATAAATGGCTTCTAAAGATGTTTAACTAGGCTCATAAGAGAAATGCATATTAAAACTAAAACAAAGTCATTTATAAAAATAGGCAGATGGACAAAAAATTAATAATGAATTAGTGTGTGGGGAGAAAATGGCACTCTCACACAATGTTGTTGAAAGTATAAATCAAAGCAATCTCTATGAAGGACAATTTGACAACTCCACTTCTAGGAATTAATCCAAAAATGCTTGCACATATGCAAAATGCCTTATGCTCAAGGATGCATAATGCAGCAATATTTAAATAGCAAAAAAATGGAAACAAACCAAGTGTCCATCAGTAGTGGGACTTGTTAGAGTATATTCATATAGTAGGTAATTATACAACTATAAAAACAAGACATCATTACATACATTGAAAGGAAAAACATCTCAAGCAAGGTAAAGAACAGTATGCTACCATCTGGATGAAATTCAAAATAATTCACAATGGGTGTACTTTGAGAAATGGCAGAGAATCTCCTATTGGGGTAACTCTTCTGCAGATAACAACCATAAACCCTGGATAAAATATTTTTAAACTACCTGAAAACCCTGGAGAGATATGAAAAGCAGGCAGAACCTAGAGGGAAGTCTACACTCAGAAAGATGGAATGCCACTGGGTAACTGTCTTGTTTTTATGGCTGTATACCCAAGGGCAGGCCCTAGTTGGAACCACTTGGGGAGGACAATAATTTGCCCTACTAACAAAGAACCAGAAGAACAGAGTTTGGGGTAAAATCAGAAACTGGAAAGTGAGGCTAGGAATCTGGGAGAAAGTTTAACAGACAAAGTCCCCAAATCTACTTATAACTTGGCCCAAATCTCTAGCTGATCTCTGAACAATATGTATGTAACGTGGATTCCAAAGAGCCCAGCTAAGACTCAAAGAACTGAACAAACATTTCAACTGACTCCAACCGCAGGGGAGTAATCTGGAGGATGAGTTCACCCAAATTAAAACCTAACATGCGACTACCATACAGTTCAGCAGTTACAGCCCATTTATTCCAGAGAAATTAAAACACATAGATACACAAAAACCTATACATGAATATTTATAGATAGCAGCTTTATCCTGTAACAGTCCCAAACTAGATATCCATCAATGAGCAAATAGCTAAACAAACTATGGTACACTCATACCATGGAGTATTACTAAACAGTAAAAATGAATGAACTATCGATATATGCAATGATTTGGTTTAATATCCACAGGATTATGCCAGGTGGGGAAAAAAAAAAAAAAAGAAACCAATCCGAAGAGGTTACATACTGTATGATTCAATTTATATAATATTCTTGAAATGACCGAATTATAGAAATGCAGAACAGATATGTGGTTGTCCAGGATTAAGGAATGGGCGATGGAGGAAAGAGAGAAGAAAGTAGGTGTGCACTATCAAAGGGCAACATGAGGGATCCTTGTGGTGATGGAAATGGTCTGTAATATCTTGACTGTATTAATGCCAATATTCTGGTTGTGATATTGTACTGTGGTTGTGCAATATATTACAATTGGGAGAAACTAGGTAAAGGGTACATAGATATCTATGTATTATTTCTTATAACGCAGGTGAATCCACAATTTATCTCAACAAAAAGTGGGATGCTGCTGAAACAGTATTTATGGATAAATATATAGCACTAAATGTCTCTATTAGAAAATAATTAAGAAAATAATAAATCAATGACCTTGGCTGCAACTTTAGGAAGCTACAAAAAGAACAACAAATTAATCCGAAGTAAGTAGAAGGAGGAAATAACCAGAGCAGAAATTAGTGAAAAAACTGAAAACAAAAAAGCAACATAGAAAAAAAAAATCAGGCCGGGCGCGGTGGCTCACACCTGTAATCCCAGCACTTTGGGAGGCCGAGGCGGGCGGATCACAAGGTCAGGAGATCGAGACCATCTTGTCTAACATGGTGAAACCCCGTTTCTGCTAAAAATACAAAAAAATTAGCCGGGCGCGTTGGCAGGCGCCTGTAGTCCCAGCTACTCGGGAGGCTGAGACAGGAGAATGGCATGAACCCGGGAGGCGGAGCTTGCAGTGAGCCGAGATCCCGCCACTGCACTCCAGCCTGGATGATGAGCAAGACTCCATCTCAAAAAAAAAAAAAAAAAAAAAGAAAAGAAAAAAAATCAGTAAAACTGAAGCTGGTTTTGTTTTTAGAATTATCAATTAATAATCCTCTAGCCAATCTCTTATGAATCTACATTGTAAAATGCTAAAACTATAGAAATTATTGGGGGAGGGAGAGAGGTATGACTATTAAGAGGTAGCATAAGGGAGATCTTTGTGGTGATGTTATAGTTCTTTGACTGCAGAGGTGGTCACATAAATCTGCATATTTGATAAAATACACTGAGCTACACAAACATATTTTATCAATATCAAATTCCTGCTTCTTATACTTTAAGATGTAAGATGTAGGGGAAAACTAGGTGAAGGCAACATGGGTCCTCTGAACTACCTTTGTAACTTCCTGTGAATCTCTATTTCAAAATAAAAAGTTAAAAAAAGTACACTAGTACTTTATCAGGAGCCCAACAGTAGACTCATAAAGTAATTACTACTATGGTAAACCTAAAAATTGACAAGTGATACACAGAAGACAAGAAAAGGCCTCTGGAAAAGACTCATTCACACACAAACACACACGTATATAATAGATACGCGCGCGCACACACACACACGCGCGCGCCCCTACCTTTTCTTCTTTGAGACAGGTCTTGCTTTGTTGCCCAGGCTGGAGTGCAGTGGCCCGAACATGACTCACTGCAGACTTGACCTCCCAGGCTCAAGCTATCCTCCCACCTCCACCCCGCCAAGTAGCTGTGACTACAGGTGGATGCCAGCACGCCTGGCTAATTAAAAAAAAAAAAAATTTTTTTTTTTGTAGAGACAGGGTCTCACACTATGTTGCTCAAGCTGGTCTCAAATTCCTGGCCTCAAGTAGTCCTCTCACCTCAGCCTCCTAAAGTGCTGGGATAACAGGCCCAAGTCACTGCACCTGGCATATTGATCTTTTATTTCTCACTATACATGTATGCACTTGTACATACATACATACTTGTACACACATACACATGTAGTGGGAAGTAAAAGATCAATAAAGAAGCATTTCTAAAAATTTACAGCCAGCCATTTATAAGAGCAGAAAAGCAGTAGGCCAGGCATATGTCCCATAAGTCAATCTATTTACCCTGTAGTGTTCCTAAAATGTAAGAGAGAGATGAAAACAAGTTTGTTAATTCCCAAATTTGGGGGCCAGACATCTTAAGAGCAAATATTACTAAGTCTCATATTTTGTAAAGGGTTAGTACTTTGAAGCCTACCATGGTATTAGAAGGATAAATATATAATCCCCCTTCCCTCAAACAAAACAAAGAAATCATCTCATACTAGGAAGCATGGCCCTCAAGTACTATGCTACCTGAAAATTAAGGAAGATCAAACAATTTTCAGTATTTAGTGTTTTCTGAGGCAGAAAAATATGTGATATTTTATTTAGAAAGACTTTCATAGGTTTGTGGCAAACTTCAGATACTAAAAAGCTAACTACAGTATGTAATTAAACAGTACATCCCATTTTCCCAGGCAAGGAAAATATTTTTTATACTATGCTTACACCAAATATCAAGGGATACATCCCATGGCTAGAGCAACTTGATTCTTTTATTCAATAAAGGGAGTTATACTTGCCACCCGATAGCACTGTTAAGATGGATTTATGCATTACCACTATCTAAGACCAAGAAATAAACACATGCAAAAGATCCCCTAGTACCTTTTCATCCAAGTCTGAACCTTTTATTTGTTCACTGAAGTCTCCCAGTGTTTCATTTTCAGAGGTCTCATTAGCAGCTTCTCCTAAGGAAGTGTTTGTATCTTTGGGATCATGTTTTATTTCACTTGCTGAAAAGAAATAATATTCAACTATAGAAACTTTAAAGACAAAATAACTGAGTTATTCAAAGGCTGTTGTAAAAAATGACTTAGAATTCAGAGGTTCTTTTAAGGTTTAATGTGACAAATATGAAGCAGAGTTTTCAGCGAATTATGCAATAATTCCTCTTATTAAAATAACTCCATTATATTATATAAAAAGAAACAGATATTTAAGAATTTTTCTTGATCATCTTAAGAATTTTTAATTTTAAATATACTTATTTTAAATATACTTATAAAATAAAATATATTTTAAATATACTTGTAAAATTTGAAAGTCAAAGTAAAATTAACTTTCATACTAAGTTATGCCCTGTGAAATAAAGATTCAGGTATTTGAAGTGCTGACTATCTGTTAACTATATATACATTTTTTTGAGACAGAGTTTTGCACTGTTGGCCAGGTTGGAGTGCAGTGGCGCGATCTCGGCTCACTGCAAGCTCTGCCTCCCGGGTTCACATCATTCTGCTGCCTCAGCCTCCTGAGTAGCTGGGACTACAGGTGCCCACCACCAACCTCGGCTAATTTTTTATACTTTTAGTAGAGATGGGGTTTCACCATGTTAGTGAAGATGATCTCGATCTCCTGACCTCGTGATCCACCTGCCTCAGCCTCCCAAAATGCTGTGATTATAGGCATGAGCCACTGCCCCCGGCCAACTATAAAATTTTTTTAAGCAACTGAGATTTAAAATGTGATAAAGCTAAAATACATATTTCAATTTCAAAATAAGATGACAAACACTGCTGAGGTTAGTTACCTATCTTTTGTAGATAAAGCCTAACAAAGTTATTTATTAAATAATCAAACAGAAAATATCTCAATGTGATCTTCCAAACAGTCAATTAAAACAGGAAAATTGACAAACTATAAAACATATGGTCAACAGACCCTAAAATGAAAAGTTTCCTGTTCTAATAATTCATCTTGACTAGGCCTGCATGGAGATATAAAGAGATGCTTCAATAGTGCATATTCTGAAAATGTCAACTTTTACCTGCTGAGTTGGAAGCACAGATGTCTGGCTTTATAGATCCACAGTCCAGTACAGGAAGTTCTCTACTATAAAGCAAACAGAGCTTAAACATTGTAACAGATTCTAAGCAGAACCATCTAAACATTATCTCTAAACATTATATAATAGTCACTTTAGCTTCTGGTGAACATCAGCTCAAGTCCTCCAGGGCAGAGTACTTACTATAACGAGACTCAGAACCCAGTGCACCTGTGTGGATTCTTTGTTTGGCTCTTTAATCACATATGCCTCAACTGTTAGGGGGTGCTGCCACTCAAACTTTGTTACTGAGAGCTTGACAACATATACAAAGCATGTAAAACTCAAAAAAGTATTACATCAATACAAGATAGTGTTTACTCTTTTTTTTTTTTTGAGACGGAGTTTTGCTCTTGTTGCCCAGGCTGGAGTGCAATGGCGCAATCTTGGCTCACTGCAACCTCTGCCTCGTGAGTTCAAGTGATTCTACTGCCTTAGTCTCCTGAGTAGCTGGGATTACAGGCATGCACGCCCAGCTAATTTTGTATTTTTAGTAGCGATGGTGTTTCGCCATGTTGGTCAGGCTAGTCTCAAACTACTGACTTCAGGTGATCAACTGGCCCTGGCCACCCAAAGTGCTGGGATTACAGGTGTGAGTCACCGTGCCTGGCCAATTTCTACTCTTAAGCATGTATATGTATGTCATATGGTCAATGTCAAAGGAAGACAGCTTGAAAGCAGCTTAGTTTTTTTTTGGTAGTCCCTAAAGACAACTTAGAGTCTAAAGATTATGTAGAACAGAGTTAGACCAGTCTGGGTTCAAACACTGTTCTGCCACTTGCTGTATAAACTGTGGCAAAACTACTTAACTTCTCTAAGTTTAATCATATCTGTAAAATGAGAATACCACTAAACACAAGGTATTGTGAGGATTAAATGAGATAAGATGTCCTTAAAGCCAACATCATAGGCCCAACAGATGAAAACTACATTTATAGAAGCCACTCAAATACAAATGGCCAAACACTATTCCATTTTTAATCACTTAGACAAAAATTTAAAACATACAAAAGTACACAGAATAAAATAAACACTCATAATCCCACCATTTGTTCATTTAACAAGTGGATAAGCATATCCTTCAGACTGCTCACTGGTTCAGAATTACTTCCTAGCCAAGAAAGAGGAAAACTAAACAAAACATTTTGTATTTACCATTCTTTGAAGTTTGGAAAACAAAGTAGTTTTTCCCAACATAAACCCTAGAAACAATCAGTATAGTTTAAAGGACGGGGAAATAATACAAACAGAAAACATACACAAATGCAAATCTTTCTCTAACCCAGACCTTTCTAGATTCATATCTAGCTATCTACTAGAATATTTCCATCTCAGTATCTCAAAGGCCTCTTCAACTTAAAATGTCTAAATCTGACCTCCCCAATGCAGCTCTTTTGCATGGGAGATGGATGGTAATGTTCTTCTCCCATGCAAAAGATGGTACGGTAATGCCATAGGAGATAGTATGGTAATGCCATGGATGGTAATGAGATAAAAGAGAAACCAGGTATCAACCTTAACACCTCCCTCTGCCTCACCCTCATCTGATGAATCAATATTCACTTCTTAAACCTCCCTCAAATTCACTCCCACTTCTGTGTAAAGTCACCACATTCTTTCGGCTTATTACAATAGGTCCCTGCCAGTTTATCCTTCACACCAGAGCTATAATTATTTTTAAAAGTAAATGTGATCAAATCATCTCTCTTATTTAGAAGTCTTTCCATGAATTCCTATATGCTTAGCATAAACTTCACACTCACCATAAATTCTAGTTTGCCTAGGAAGGTCTGTTTACGCCTGTTGTCCTGGCATATTAACAGCTCCTCATGTCCTCAAAAGCTTTGCAATCCAGAAGGTAAATTCTATGGTCATTTTACTCTCACAGCCCTTCATGACAGCTTTTGTATATTCTGTAGCTTCATTTCTTGCTATTTGAACACCAAGCCATGGGACATTATTTTGGTGTCTCAGTTTTCCTCAACAATTAGCTAATCCCTACTTATCCTTCAGTGATCATTTTAAATGCCACTTTCACAAGGGGGTGTTTAACATCTTGCACTTCTCCTATCATTTTATGGTACATGCTTATTTGCCTCCCTAAAAGCACTGTGAGGACAAGGCTTATATATGTCTAGTTGTTCTCTACACATGCAGCACCTAACATATTCTACGCTAAGGAGACCCAAATGAAGATGCCGCTCCCCTTTCTAAAAATTCCAGTACAAGGTGAGGCTCACATACAAGCAGACATAATATACTGAGATGTGTGCCAAGAGACCTACTGGAACAAATCCCTGGAATAATATCTCAGATGTGATTTGATGGATAACAGAATGCAAAGAAAGGGACTTTCAGATAAACATATGCAAAAGGCCTAAAGTACATGGTGCATTGTAGAAACAGTAAGCTGCTTGCTATGCTTATCTTTCATTAGCCTTTCACCCCACTTTCCTCCCTCCAATACCATAGTTGCCAAAGAGGGAGTGGATGCAGATCCACAAAGAGCCTTAAAAAGCCATGCCAAGCAATTCAGACTATCCCCAGGTGGCTGAAAGCCAGTGAAACACTCTCAACACTCTCAACAGTTACTGGCAGATCAATTTCTATTTAGAATATCACTATGACAAAAGATATATTAAGAGAGTTTAGGAAGATTAACCAGGAGCTCATTACAATAATCTAGGAGAAAAATAAGAACATAGAGAGAACTGAGAGGAAGGAACAGCCATGAGAGATATTGAGGTAATAACATGAACAGAATTAAGTGACTCAATAGAAAACTGAGGGATGCTTCCTTGGCCTCTAATTATCCTGAAAGTTCCATTCATAAATAGGTACAGCAAGTATATTAGTTTAATTTCCAAGTATTAAGATAGTATTTATAATACTGCTAGTATAATGTATATAGATGTGGGAAACTTTTTACTATGAAAATAGCTAACTTACAAGGAAGGTAAAATTACACATGCAAACTCTCGTAAGAAACAGTTTATTTTTGTCTGGAATTTGAGAGACAAAAAGTTAAATTCACTGAGGTAAAAAAAAATCACAAAGTGAGCAAAATTGTAATTTACACAAATATTTTACAGTTTTGCATTGGTGTAGTTACAGTTCTGAATTGGTAAAATGAAAAAGGGAAAAATGAAGGGAAGAACAACAAAAGGAGATAAAAGAGATTTGGATGAGGCTACAGAGATACAGATAAGCAAAGAGAAGATCTGAGTAAAAAGGAGAGGACAGAGTAAAACAGGTTTAAGCCAACTCTGAAGAGCCATACAGATTACATCAAGCTTATTCTCTACCAGAGCACTTTTCATGTGGATAATGAAATCTATTCAGTGGGTCACAACCAAGAAATTTTTTAATGAAATTGAATATGAAATATAAGACTATATCAGTTGTAGCAAGGAAAATAATTGTTTTCATAAACCTATAATTTCATATATTTATAAATATGTACCAGATTGTAATATAAAACAGATCTTTATTGAGGGTAATTGGCAAAATGGCTGGAAGATGATTGCTTTAGAATAATTACTATCAGAAAAAGTCTGAAAACTATTGCCCAAGGAAAAAGTTTAGGGTTTAGCATAGTGGCTCACACCTGTAATCCCTACAATTTGGGAGACTGATGTGGGAGGATTGCTTGAATCCAGGAATTCAATACCAGGTTGGGCAACACAGTGAGACTTAGTCTCTACAAAAAGAGAAAAACATTAGCCAGGTGTGGTGGCATGCACCTGTAGCCCCAGCTACTTGGAAGGCTGAGGTGTGAGGATCATTTGAGCCTGGCAGGTAGAGGTTGCAGTGAGCCATGATGGCATCACTGCACTCCAGCCTGGCAACAAAGCAAGACCCTCTCTCTCTCTCAAAGAAAAAAAAAAAAAATCAGAATGTCACTGCCTCCTTTTGAGATGCTAATTGTGGTCAGTATTCATTTACTTACAAATACCCATATTCTGTTTCTGGATAGAACTGCTACAAATTTACTGGGGCACATATTATGCAAGTAGTAGTGGCCCTCCCTAAGCAGAGAAATATTATAGTATCCAATTCCTCAAGGCAGAGGTTCCCTAGCCTGATGCCACACTGTACTGTTAGGTCTCCTGATATTACAAATGCTCAATCAGGTACAATACTGTTTATTCCAGCAAAGACAAAGAATAGTTTACGTGGCCTGAAAGAGAAAAGAAAAAAACTCAGAATAATGTTTCTTAATAGTCTCCACCTGCACTTTAAAGAGGAAGCAGAGATGAGAGGAAAGGGACCTCAAGTAAAATAATGTTCTGCAGTAGTTTTCAGAGTAATTGAATTTAATATATAGGAAGAACCAAAATGTCGCTCTTCCAGCATGCTGTTTTGCAGAGCAGGGACAGACTTTGGAGCAGGCTGCCTTGAGTTCAGATGTCAGCTCTGATACTTGCAAGCTGGGTCCTTTAGAAAGTTAATCACTTTGATTTAAGTATAAAAATAGGGTGAGTTTCAATCTCAGAATTGTTTCACTAAATAAAATAAGTAATGTATCTAGCATAGGGTAGACATTAAATATTAGTTCTTACGATTAAAATTTAGTAAAAATTTAATTTTTATAAAAATTTAATAACATTTTGCAGTAAAGTTAGAGCATATTAGATATTCAGCGCAATGGGACAATGAAGAAAATTAAGTTTCTTAAAAGACAATGAATCTCAATATATAAGGGAGAGAAAAAAGATCTTTATTTTTGGTGGAAACCTTTTTTTTTTTTGTCATTTGATGGTAAAATTGGTAATAAGACTACTCTACTCTAGAAGTCCTCTCTTGGGGAACAAACTGGGATTAAGTCAGACTCTGAGAAAGTAAGTTACTTGAGACAGGATATAATTTGCCCAGCATAGATCCAGGCTAGACATGGGTCTAATGAGAATCAAATGCCTGGGCAAAAGTGGTAGGCTTTTATTTTCTGTGCATTGGTACCAGATATTTATCCCTCAGAACTTTATTATTTACTGGCTCCAGAATCTACAATGGCTGCCTATGGATTTGAGACCAAGTTGTGAAGGTGGTAAATAACTGATCCCCACTGATTACCAACATCAATTCCATACAGAATTCAAGTTTTTGTGCCTAACTTTTCAACCTCCTTAATCTAGCATCACCCTACTTTTAAAATCTTATTTCCCACTATTGTTCAATGTCTACTTGCTTAAGAAAGAAACGATTTACTGTCTCCATTTATATGTAATCTAATTCAAGCACTTCAGAAATGGCCTGCAATATTCTCAAATAGGAATTGAAACCTTAATTCTCCTTCCCATCTCAATATATGAGGGACTGGACTTGCAAACAAAAGTAAATAAGACATCGACATTTCCCACCCTCACGAAATCCAACAGTTTAGCAAGTGAGAGATTAAATTATACCACCATGAAATCAATGCCACAACTAAGGTAGCATAAGGTGCTATGGGAATGCATAAGGGATTTCCACCTCTGCCTGATGGAGTCAGGAAAACCTTTAACCTTCCGTACACAATCATGTTTACATGTACTTTTACCTTTCTGCCCACATACTCTTCATTATTTCTCCTTCCCTACCAAACTTCTTTTCTTCTTCTCCTTTGTCAATCTAAACAAATCCAAACTTCAAGGATCAATACAAATTTTTGCTTTTCCAAGGTATCTTTCATTCTTCTGTTTTCTAAACTCCTACTACTCTTAGTACTTCAGTTTACATACTTTTGTTTAAAACACATTAGTCCCTCACTCCTCCCCCCTCCTCCCTAGCTATATAGCAATTCCCCTGAATTTTTGGCAGACACTTAAAATCTCAACAATCCACCGTATAGTATCATTTAACTGATATTTCAGCATATAATAATCCTATGTTCTAGTACAGATTAACTGTCCAGCACTGACTATTACAGACATTCTCAGATCATTTCCAATGATACAGCCTATTTCAAACATTTTACCAATTTCAGCCATTACACATTTCCAAGCTCATCAGTTCAAGATTTAGTGAATGAGTTCTAGTATGCTTCTAATGTTTTAGATTTTAACATGGACTTTCCCCACTGTGGAGACTAAAAACAAATAAGCATTCTATCATGACTTAGACACCTTACAAATTCTCCCCAATCTGGTCTGAGAATATTTTCCCCAGTGATTAAGTCAGCTCAGGTTTGTCTACTTGTTTTACCAAAAGGGGCAGTGCAGAGTTTCTCACAATATATGGGCCTTGCCCTTTCATCTTCTACTTTTATTCCTGTAAAATAAAAATTCATTCTAGCAGGCTTCAGCCTCTCAGTGTCTTAGAAGGGAGAAAAGGGAGCATATGAACTAGCAACTGGCTGGTAAAAGGGACATAGCTGAAATTCGAAATAGATTTTAAGCTTCATTTAGTTCCAGAACCATTAACGAGTTTCTGTGCAACTACTGATAGATTCTCTGGTTATCAGGTCTTCATTTTTCCCTGTTAAGGTTTATCCTAGCACTGTGGATGACTACAAAACTAGTATTTCCAGTGCAGAATAAATATAAAAATATTAAAATAATACTGAGAAAATGTTCAAGTTTGCTTAAAAACAGAAACTTTAGAGGTAGATAAAAGGCAAAGAAGAGCCAATAAAAGTATAACTGATGCTTTTGAAGTGAAGAAAAATGAAGTTCAAAGATAGTAACAAAAAAGCTATCTGAAATAAACACCTGATACTGCAAACCAAAATGGCTAACCTTGTCTCAGGAAAAACTGATATGTAATTACCATTCCCAAGGTGGAAAACAAGAAGAAACAATAAAGGCAGTTTAAAGTGGAGCAGTGGGAGTATTAGTTTGGCCTCAAAGTTTTTTACTACAACACATAATGCCAGAAAGCAGGACAGCAACGTCTACATAGCTGTGAGGGGGAAATACGTAAACTAAGAATTTTACACACAGACAACCTGCTCTTAGACAAATAATTCTCATGCACCCAAGATTTTAGGGAACACAGTAATTATGAACTCTTCTTAAAAAAATTTCATTACTCTGAAATCTAGCCAACTAGGTGATGAATCAAAATAGTCAAGATTAGGCCAGGCACAGTGGCTCACGCCTCTAATCCCAGCACTTTGGGAGGCCGAGGCGGGTGGATCACTTGAGGTGAGGAGCTGGAGACCAGCCTGGCCAACATGGTGAAACCCCGTCTACTAAAAATACAAAAAAAATTAGCCAGGAGTGGTGGCATGTGCCTGTAATCCCTGCTACTCAGGAAGCCAAGGCAGGAGAATTGCTTGAACCTGGGAGGTATAGGTTGCACTGAGCCGAGATCCGCCACTGCACTCCAGCCTGGGCGACAGAGCAAGACTCCCTCTCAAAAAAAAAAAAAAAAAAAAAAAAAAAATAGTCAAGATTAGAGGAAAGTAAAAAGGACTGGTGGTAGGGACTGAATCAATTTAAATGGAAAACTAATAGTGAGAATCTTTGGAGTTCAGGTTATTGAAGGAATGCACATGGCACAAGGCTTAGTAATACAAAATAAACTTTAAACAAAAAAGTGGGGTAGGCAATATTAGGAGAAAAAGTGTGTACAAGTATGTTCATCTTTTATATGAAGAAAGCAAACACTGCTGTCTACAGTTGGAAAGCAATTTTTATAAGTGAAGCTAAAACTCACAACTTTTAAATAATTTTCCTCATTAACTTGAGAACTTCAAGAAACTAATTTCTTGTGGTAAAGTATATTAATTCAGCAATCCATTTCATTCCACTTTCATTTCCCTGCCTCTTCTGGTTAAGTGTAAATGAAATTATCTTTAGTGTTTTTACTAAAAAATGGCATGATCCAATTTTTTCTAGTATTATATCCATTTATATGTATAGATAAATGTCTGGAATGATGCATACAAATGGCAATTAATTTGTTACTTGGGTGGTGGAATTTCCCCCCAACACCATTTTTACTTTAATTAACATGTATCACGTTTTAAAATCAGCCATTATTGTTTAAAAAAAGAATACAGAACAAACGTCCTGCACTTTAATTCACAACATTTATCTCTTTCTAAATTTGGCTTAGCTCACTGTCAACATCTTATCAGTCAACAGAGATGTTTGCTCTTGAATGCAGAATTTACTCTGATTTTCCTTTGTATTCCTCCAAGGAAGGATGGTGTAACAGTTAAAAATGCCAAAACCTTCTCTATTCATTATTTAATTTAATCCTCACAACCCTGAGGCAAGTACTTTCCCTTTTTACAGAAAGATGAAATAATTTGCCTAAAAGGTCACATAGTTGTTATGTGGTAACAAGAAGATTCAAAAATCAGACTACAGAGACGAAGCTCTTAATCGCTAGGTTTAGAGTAAGATAGGCCTAGGTTCAAATCCAGATTCTGTTACCAGGAGTGTGATCTTGGGTAAGTGACAAATTTATCTTCATTTTTTTCCATCTTCAAAACAGACAGGTTACCATGCTACCTCATTACATGGTTAAAAAAATCAATAAAACTCTTGGTTCTCCATTTGGCACACAGAAAGCATTATATTTGTCAATAAGTTTCAAGTTCTTGTAACAATAAGACCATCAAGAAGAGTATGATACCACAAAGGTAACAGAAAATAAATGGCAAAGAAACTTAAGTCATGCACCACTGAATCTTAATGAAAAGTGTTTTCATTTTTCTTTTAGTCTGTTCACAAAATACTATGATATTCAGGTATTATATAAACAACAGCTCCAGAAATTATAAAATTAAGTAAAATATGACATAACATTAAATCAATTTGGGGCCAAGCAGAATAGATTAAGTTCCTGAGCATGAACGTTACTACTTGGCCCCATTTAAAGTTGCATTGGGCAAACTAGTCCTATTTGAGGGAAAAATCATCATTTATAACCACTGCCTTAAAAGTAAAACTATGAAGAAATTCTATACTGTTTATCTCTGAAAATCAGTTTAACTTTTGACTCTACTTTCAAACCCTAATTACTTCAAACAAAAATTTCCAAGGCTTCTCTGTCCCCTGAAAAATGAACTTTTTATCGAATAAGGAGGGTATAGAAAATGGATTAAAATAGATAGCACTGATATTAATAAGTAACCTGGCTGAAATAAAAGTTTATCTGCATATTTATAATAATTAAAGAACATTTGAAAATAAACTTAATTGACTTTTGAAAGAAGCAATCTCCATCATTTAAAAAGCCACTCTATGGGCGGGTTGCGGTGGCTCATGCCTGTAATCCCAGCACTTTGGGAGGCTGAGGCGGGTGGATCACAAGGCCAGGAGATAGAGACCATCGTGGCTGACACGGGGATTTCATGGCATGAACCTGGGAGGCGGAGCTTGCAGTGAGCCAAGATTGCGCCACTGCACTCCAGCCTGGGTGACAGAGCGAGACTCCAAAAAAACAAAAAACAAACAAACAAAAGGCCACTCTATGAACCATAAATTCTGAAGAGCTAATCTTTTCTATCTTCCAAGAGACACATAATTCATTATTTTGACTCTAAGTTTTATCATAATGACATTTCCAGGTATCAGCAGTAATAATGGTATATTACATTTAATAAATAACTGGGTTAAAAAATAATGGAGCTTCAATATCACTGAATACATTAGTGAAACCTAAGAGTAGAGACTGCTTTTCTAACCCCCAACAATCTGCACTAAAAGGCATACTTGAACATGCATACCTTAAGTCATCACTTGGTTCTTTTTTTACTGGAATTTCCACATACTTGGAGTCTGTTGATTGGTGCTCTCCAGGAACATTGGGCTCTTGGCTTATCCTGGGGACCTCTGAAGTAAATGAGGGCTCCCCTTCATTGGAGACTCCAAAGAGGTCTGGGTCATCTTGAATTACATCAATTAAGAGGACGTCATCTTCATATGCTTTAAGAATATCTGGAAATCCTACTTCTGAAAAATTCTTAGTTATTTTTCTACCCCTAACTTCACTGGAAACTGGTCGGAATGTTTGTTTATTACAGCAGAAGGAAGGACTTTTCTCTACATACCCAGGATCACAAGAAAAAGCATTATTTTCAACTGTGAGAGAAGTAACTTCTTTATTAGAAACAATATTGCCTGGTTCAGAGAAGTGATTAGATGGTTTGCTACTGTTACCGTGCTTTGTAAAGCTTGGAGAAATACTACAGGAATTCTTATTGTAGAATGAGTCAGAACTAGCTTGCACTGGAGTTACACTATTTTGTATGCTCAAAGTTTGAGGTCCTAACATCGTCATGGAGACATTTTCTTTACTCCTATTCTGTCTTGTATCTGCTCCAGATAAATTGTCCAGAAGTTCTAAAGGACTGTAAGCTTCTCTCTCTGATGACTTGGCATTTACTTCTTTTCTTTTTTTTGTTTTATTCTTAAGTAAAGGAATTTTAAAATTAGTCAGTCGTCCTGTGTTCAATATTTTAACCAAGTCTGGAACTACAAATGTTTGTTTAGCAACACATGCTTTTCGACGAATACTTTTGCCTGTAGAGTTATTTGCTTCCTGACCATCTTTGGAAGCTGCTGTCAAATTAAGTTTTGTTAAATTTCCTCTATCTCTTTTTTTATTTCCTGTTAAGCTTTGAGTCTCAGTGGTTAATTGAGTATCTTCAGTAGTGTTAGAAATTACCTCTGACCCACTTCTGCTCAGTTCCTCTGATTTTATTTTTTTATCATCCTTGATTATAGGTTCCTTTATAACCATTAAAGTACGTTCTACTGCAGGAACTGAAAACAAACAATTCAAATTAGAATCTAATTTTTCTTTACTTGAAGATTCAGTATTTGTTTCTGTTAAGGAACTTTGTAATAATAATTTGGAGTCGGTTAAGTGGGTCTCGTTTGTTTGGTGTTTAGGGACATCAACTTTCTTACAACTTTCCTGAGACCCAGGAAGAAAGTAACTTGATTCTGGCAAGGAAGCCTTTTTCCAACACCAGGCAGATATTCTAGCACATGAATAATAGGGCCAAGTTCTTTTACCAGTCATAGGTATTGTTCTCTGACAGCTTAACTTCAATTCTTCAGAGTCACTTCTTAAGTCTTCCCGTGAAGATCTCCTTTCAATATTGTACTCAGGTGATTTCCCTATGAAGCTTTTCGATTTAAAATCCTCTTTCAGCGCCATGTTTTCATATCCTAAGGGTTCTGAAGCATTCTCTGTTTCTTCTTTCAAAAGTGGTTCGATGGTTTTCTGAAACACAGCATTTACATGATGTTCAGAACTTGTTTCTTTTTCTACCATTTCTGGGACACTTAATAAATGATCCATCAAAGAGACTGTATTATGGCTTACTTTTCTCAAAACATTTAAAGGACTTTTAGTCTCTGCTTCTTTACCATCAGCAATCATTTGATTTTCTTGCAACATCAACTCAGACTTGTTATACTCATTAGAGAAGTTCATCTGAGTAACTGTTTCATCCGCTTTTTCAGACAACTTCATCCTTTTCCTGGGTTTTCGCCCAACACTGCTCTCCTCTATTGAATATTTATTTTTTTCACGTTGAAGGCAGGGAAGCAAGCCATTGATTTTACTTTGGTATAAATCACTCTCTTCTGGTAGTAACTTATTTACTCCCATTACATTTTCTTCAGTTTGTAAGAGTTGAGGAATACTACTTGTGTCCCTCTTTTCTGCAAGACTTCTAAGGTTTTCTTTCTTTGAGAAATTTTCTGCTACATGCATACATCCACCATCAGGCTCATATGGCAGGTTGTTTTCATCATTACAACCCTTGGAATGGGGAAAACAATTGCAATCACGTAATTTAAAAATGGAATTATTTTCTACTTCAGGTGACAAGATGTTACAAGAATATTTTGGAGTATTCTTGTACAATTCATCTTGGAATTCAACCTTAATATTTTGTGTAGCCTCATTTTCGGTTATTTTGAGACGTGGGTTTTCTAAGCTTTTAAGTTTTTTATTTCGAATTCTTCTTTTAATACCTTCTACTATACCTTCCTTACCCAAAGACCGCAAGCACTCCACTGTTTGGAAAGATTCCGAACTAGTTAATGATTCCTTTCTTACCAGGTCAAACCCTGGCTGTGGATCATCACTTGAGGCTTCAGTAACTTTTCTTTTTTCCTTGGCTGATCAAAAAACAAAAAACAAAACACATCAGAAAAGATTTTATATTGAGGAGGAAAATGCAATATCATTGAAATTAAAAATTGTGAGGCTATCATTTTTATTTCCCTGAAGAGCTGTATGTAAATACACATTTGTTTTTAAATGAAAGCCTTAATTTCTGTTAAGGAATTACATATAAATCTGTATAAATTCTAAAGCAACTGAATAACGCGTATAACATCGTCATCTCATACTAGACAAAATGGACCACAAGTAGGAATTCCTCCTATCATAATTCTGACCAAGGACTCCTAACGGGAACACCCCTTTTAAAGAAATCCATTTTTTTCCATCTCCTGGTCAACTATGTGCATCAGAAATAACCATGCAGGTTCAAGTTAAAGACTAGTAGTAAAACAAAGATGGAGCACGCTGAGTTGCAAAGGCTAAAGGTAAGTGATCGTGGGTTCTTTCTTACTGTGTCTTTCCGTTTGCAAGGGGAGTTCAGCCTCCTTTGCTGCTTCCAAGTCTCGCCGGTCTGACGGGCTCACCTGGCCCCTGCGCCCCTCCACCCGACGCCTTGCGGCCTTTCCAGCCCCTGATGCCGCAACCGACTTGTCACTTTTCACCTCGCCTCTCCCAGGGGTGGCCCGGGCCACCATTCTCCTCTTTTGCCTATTCTCCCAGCGCCCCCCAGCCTCAGGGCCGCAGCCTCCCGCCGCGCCTAGCCCTGGCGCCTGCCGCTTTCGCAGGTTTCGCACTTTGCCTTCAGGCCCTGAGGCCGTCGTGGGGCCCAGGGGTGGAGGTCGTCGCATGTGCCCCGGGGCCGGCCCGCCGGGGTCCCTCTGCACCAGCTCGCAGGAACCCACCGCGGCGCAAAGGCTGCTCCCCCCGCCAAGCACCTACTGCCCTCTGACCCACCCCACACCGCCAGTCACCACAGCCCAGGGCCGGAAGCGGAAGTGGGGCGCCTAAGCGGAAGTGGGGTCTAGTGTCTGGGGCCCCGACTGGTGCTTCGGGATCCAACGGGCAGGAGAGTCGCGAGTTCCGTGCCAACATCTTTCCGGAGGGCCTCTCGCGGAGCCCGGAGGAAGGCAGTGGCCGCGCCCGATTTCATTGCGAGGGACTGTAGTGAGGCTCATCACATCACAGACCTCCGTTGTCCCTTCCACTAGGCCGAGCTTCCTGGAACCGTTCAGGGCTCATTCTCCCAGGTGCTGCTCCTCACTCCTTGGCTGCTTGCAAAGGCTACTGTCAGCCAGTGGCTTCTAACTCCACACCAAGTCTCCCAGAAGCCCCTGTCTAAAAGCCTTCCTGATATATTCACCCGGATATTCCACAGGCACCTCACACTCAGTTCACCCGGATATTCCACAGGCACCTCACACTCAGATGGGCAAACCAGCTCATCGATCCTCACAAGCTTGCTCCTTTCACATAGGTGGATGTGCCACCATGCGCCTAATTGTTTAAGCCAGAAACCTAGAAACCATCAGAGACAACCTTCTTTCTACTTCATCCCTCACATCCACTTTCACTAGATCTGCTTGACTGTATTTTGTTTGTCAGCCACTCTCCCACTTGCCATTACCGTGGCTCTGGCCCTCAGACTTTCTTGACTGACCTACTGCATCAAGCCTCTGAATCCATCCTTGAGCTATTCCAGTCAAATTTCCACCTCCTTGCCAGGCCATGCCTCTCCGATGAAAGGGGATCCTAGCACTTCTTAGTTTGACCCTTCATGAACTTCTTTTGCTCAAAGACTAAAACTAACAGAAATCAAACTCTAGTGTGGTATCTGCGACCCTATCTGATGTAGCCTCTGAAAATTTACCGGGTTTTCTCTTACTGCCACTGCAGGGTAAAAGTTGTGCTTTGATGGAAAACTACATAGAAGTCACCCTTCCGAATTAGTTGATTCTGATTCTATGGCAGTTATTTTACAACTGTGTAAATTATAGATAAGCAATAGCAACACAAAATAATGGTCTATAGACATCCAAATTCTGTCCAATAGAAGTTTAATTGACTTCCCATTTTCACTGTGGAAGAAGCCAGTTTTGCCTCCTGAAATGAATGTGAAAAAACATTCATTTCATTCCTGGTCTAGAATGTTTGTTGTTTGGACTTATCCTTTGAACCAATGTTTATAAAATCTGCCTGATGAGAGAATATAATCTTTAATACATGTTCATCTATGACAGCCATTATTTTCTCTTTTTTGAAAATTATCTCATCACCACACATAGCCTGCCTGTAAGCCACGTTGGACTACTACCTGAAGTTCCCCAGATTTCGTATACTTTTGTCATGCTTGTGCTGCTGTACCTGACAGTCCTAGAAAGTCTTCCTTTGCTCGTCTGCCTGGTGAACTACATATTTCCCCTTCAAGATTGAGTGCAAGTATCACCCATCAAGGAAACTTTCCTGCCACTGTTCTTGCACTTTGAGGGGTAAAGTGTTTCTTCCTGTCTGCACACACAGTTCAACTATTTGTGTGTCTCCCTTAGTAGCTTCCTTCCATCCAAGTGCAGATACCTTCCATTAATTTTTGCTTTCTGTGTGTTTAAAGAAGGACCTGGCAAATTTGAATACAAAGCATTAAAGAATGGTAGGTATGATGCATAGAGTGTGACTAATATGGCAGTTTGGATGAGGGGCTCAGGTCGAGTATTCTGAGGAGCTTTTATAAAATGGAATTTAAGTAAAAGAGGTGTAAAAGATACAGAAATTTTTCTTGTTTCTTTCTCCTTGTAAATACCCTTGGTAAAAGGAAAATCAGTTTAAGACTAGCAGAATTTATAACAAGTTATCATAAGCATTTCAGACTCATTCCACAGTCACTTTATGATTCACTTTATATATCAGTTTCCTCATCTGTAAAATGAAATAGTATCTCCTCAGAGTTCTCATGAGAATTAAACGTGCCAGTATTTGTAAAGCAGTAAGAATAATGCCTAGTTGATTATAAACATTAAATAGATTTGTTAAGTAAAAAATTCAGCACACACACACACTGAGTCAGAGTCTCACTCTGTCACCCAGGCAGGAGTGCAGTGGTGTGAACACAGTTCACTGCAGCCTTGACCTCCTTGGCCCAAGTGATGCTCCCACCCTAGCCTCGGGAGTAGCTGGGACTACAGGTGTGCATCACCACGCCCAGCTCATTTCTTTTTTCTTTATTTTTTTTTATAGGGATAGAGTCTCCCTATGTTGCCCAAGCAGGCCTTGAACTCCTGGCCTAAAGTGATTCTCCCACCTCAGCCTCCCAAAGTGCAGGGATTACAGATGTGAGCCACCGGCCCCGGCCTCAATATATATTAAAAGGTAGACTCTATAGAATTCTGACATTTACTACCTTCAAAATAAGCATTGCTACTAGAATGTTAGTAAAATAAAGATAAAAATTCAAGAGTCCGGCCTCTGGTCTGAATCTGGAGCCCACAGGCTTCGCAGAGGCTGTTCCTGCCACTAGGCACCCACTGCCTTCGGCCCACTTTAAGGACAGATGGTATTAAAGTTGGTTGTAGGCCCAGGAATTTAGAAACTTTTATGACCCATAACTGTTGAGCAATATGTAGAACAGGAATGAGCAGAACTTAGTAGCATAGGAAATTCCAAAATCAAGTGCAGTCGTCCCTCCCTGTCTGTGGGTTCTGCATCCGCAGATTCAACCAAGTGTGTAACAAAAATATTTGGAAAAAAATGAATAAAAGATACAAAATTAAAAACCAATGTAACATTTACATTGCATGACGTATTGTAAGTAATCTAGAGATGATTTAAAGTATACAGAAGGATGTGCGTAGGTTATATGTCAATACCATGATATTTTATGTAAGGAACTGAATCACAGATTTTGGTATTGAGAGAGGTCCTGGAACCAACCCTCTGTGGACATTGAGGAAGGACTGTATACTTAGGGTTCTGCATAGGAAAATTTTAATCTTTATTACAGCTTTTAAAATCCTCATACCAAACTGCTTTCACAGAAAACTTGAGGTTAGATGTCTTTATAAAAAGTTTCCATGCATCTTCTGTTCTCTTCTGTGAAATGATTATCATAATTTTACTTATTATGCATGGCAATATCTGGAAAGGGAAGGCATTATCATTTATCAAAAAAGATTGTCTTCCTAGTGGGAGACCTCACATTCTTGGGAATCCAGAACATGAAGCAGAATATTTACTGATAGCTATTGGGTTGCATCTCAGTCCACACAGAGATGACCTTCTGTGGGTGCCTAAGAGTCCCTTCTCTTCTAGTCCGTTCCCTTTTCCTTTTCTACCCATGTGCCCTTGTCCTTCAACCCTGGCTGACAATATTGCCCAGCCCTTGAAGTCAACTTCAGGGTCACCACTTCTCCAAAGTCCTAGTTCTATCCAGAAAAGAGGACAGCAGAGCTACATTCTCTGCATTCCACAACTCTAAGTTGTAGATTATTGATCCTCTGGACTGGCTACATAACTTATGGGCCCCAGTGCAAAATGAAAACTCACACAGCCCTTTGTTCAAAAATTAAAGTTTCCCCATTTCTTTGGGTCTTCATTTCTAAAGGCTTTTGTGTCATGTAAAACTTAAGGAAGTTTGTGAGCTTTCAGCCGGGCATGGTGGCTCACACCTGCAATCCCAGTACTTTGGGAGGCTGAAGCAGGAGGATCGATTGAGCCTAGGTGTTCAAGACAAGCCTGGGCAACACAGTGAGACCCTGTCTCAAAAAAGAAAAAAAAAATCAAAAACTTTCAAGACAGCGACAGCAGAGCATTAAACCAAGTATGGAACACAGGCCATGTCCCCATAAAGCTGACCTTGTAGATTCATGTTCTATTTATACAAACATCTATAAGACTAACAGTCCTCTCTATTGCTAATATTTGTCAACTCTAACATCATAACTTCTATCCTTTATTATGCCAGTCCGTGGCCAATTTGCAGTTAGAGCAATTCCATACCCTTTTCCTGTCCTGCTATGACTCACAGGGGCCAGCTCCTGAATCTGCATTTTCCATATTCTTGGGTCAGCTGGCTTGGGGTGAGACTCCACCAATAGAGAACCCTGGCAGAATAAAGAAGGGAGAGTTTTCCCACATTGCTTTCTGCCTTGAACTGCCCAGCAGACGACTGGTACATCTGCCCTGGGGCTCCATCTCTTGCTGGAGGGGCTCTCTGTGGGGGCAGCTTCAGCCATGTGCCTTGAGGTCCCTTTGCCCCTCCAGCCTACAAGTGGTAGTTGCTTTCTGCTGTTATTAATATCTGGGCACCACAAACCTCATTTGATTTCTCAGTTCTTCTATCCCATTCTCTGCAGTACAATCCTGTTTTGTTGGGAGTGATGAGGTTCAGAACATGCTACCCCAAAATATGGCACCTTGGCACTTGAGAAAACAGCAGAAGCAAGATCACTTTTACCCTCCCCCTGCCCTTCTCCCCTGAAACAGGCCATAAAATCTAGCTGACATTTTCCTGAAGTAGGCCATAGACCCTTATTCCAGAGGTGCCCTTCTTATTCCTGGAAGAAAGCAATATCCTTATCTCTGAAGACACAGGGACACAGAGAAGAACCTGAACAAAGAAGTCTTGCTAAGTTCTCCCTAGTTTATTACCATTAGATCACACCCCCTTTGTCCAATTACACTTCTGCACAACTGTCCACTATTTAAGTATAAAAATACACAAGTTTCTCTATTTCTTTGTGTCTTCTTTTCTGAAGCCTCCTGTGTCATGTAAAACTTAAGTTTGTGAGCTTTTCTCTTGTTAGCATGTTTTTATTATAGGTGCCTCAGTCATGAACCTAGTGATGATTATGAAAATAAGTAGCTTCTCCCCTATGGGAGGAAATATTTTTTTCCTCCTTTGACTTGGGTCCAGTGTTTGGGGGTCTGCAAATTAACTGACAGTAGACATATTAATAGGAGAAAAGACAAAATTTGTGTATTCACTCTGGATCCTTTAGATGAAATGGCTATTCAGTCAGCCAAAGATAGAAGTTTATATATCCACTGAATAAGGAGAAAGGAGGGGGAGAAAGGGCTTCTGTGGAAGAACGAGTAGAAAGTTTGGTTCAAATAAAGTTTAAGCAATTACTAATTCCAGTGATAATAGTTTTTTTTTTTTTTTTCTTTTCTGGCTGTAAATCATTCCGAGAGGGAATTATGGTGGCTGGTATTTTCTGGGAGGTCCTGCTTAACTCAGCAAAAGAAGTTTAGGTAAGGTCCGCCCGCCTCCTGCTCTCGTGGCTGCTGTTTGTTCAGATGGTTTTAGCTTAAAATAATCCTTATGCCACTGAGGGGCATTTGAGATTCCTACAATTTAAAATACTTAATTTCTTTTTTCCTGGTAAGAGAGTCCCCTCTGTAACTAAAGGAAGCTGGAAGAAACAGTATGAAAGCAAAGACTTGTTCAGTCACAGTGGCAGAAGATGTTCTTTCACTGTCTTGAAATTAGCGTTTAAATAATGCACGAATAAATTTTGTGTTCTCCCAAAACATGGTCTCTTATCTTTTCTGCTAAACATTCCCCATGTTTTCTCCAAGTTTGGCTTCTTATTCAATTTCTGATTGTAAATCATCTGCCTAGGAATATTATCCAATCCAACGTTCAGCAGACAATAACATATCGGTATCTCTCAAATGTTAAAAAAAATTAATGATCCTATTTTACGTTGGAGAAAAATGAAAGGTTTCAAAACCTGCCGCTTGCCTCGAGTAATTTTACATCTTAAAGTCCAGACTTCGGAATCTCAATTAACTTTCTATCCACTAGAGGGCCCCAGATCAGAGTCGCCAACGATGACTCACCCTCTTTCCTCAGGCTGCAGGAACTCCAGGCTCTTTAATCTTAAGAGCCTCTCTGATTGTGTCATTGAGTCGGAAGAACTCAATTACTCAATGTAATAAGTCCAAAATGGAACACAATAGGAATCTGTGAGCAGAACAGGACCTTGAAATAATCTAGTCTAACCTCTCCGTTTTACTCCTGAGAGGCAAGAGCAGCTAAGTAATTTAAAAGCGCGGTGAATCAATCATTTCCTAAGCGTTTCCTCTTGGTTGCTGCCTAGCCGCCTGTGCTTCCAAATTGACCATTCTCTAGGAGGCAAGAACCTCTGGTCTGAAAGAGAGGTGGAAGCAAGCTTATTCTGCTTCTGCACCCGTCGTACACTTAAGAATGCCTAAGGTGGATGTGCCCATACTCTGGCATCTCCGAAAAGGACCTCGTAATATTTATCCCTCTCAAATTTTAAAGTTAGGGCCTGCTGTGGTGGCTCAGGCTTGTAATCCCAGTACTTTGGGAGGCCGAGACGGGTAAATCACCTAAGGTCAAAAGTTCCAGACCAGCTTGGCCAACATGGTGAAACCCCATCTCTACTAAAAATACGAAAATGAGGCTGGGTGTGATGACTCACTCCTATAATCCCAGCACTTTGGGAGGCCGAGGCAGGTGGATCACTTGAGGTCAGGAGTTCGAGACCAGCCTGGCCAACATGGTGAAACCCCCCACCTCTATTAAAAATACAAAAATTAGCTGGGCATGGTGGCTCACACCTGTAATCCCAGCTACTAGGAAGGCTGAGGCAGAAGAATAGCTTGAACCTGGGAGGCGGAGGTTGCAGTGAGTCGAGATGGCGCCACTGCACTCCAGTCTGGACGACGGGGCGAGACTCTATCTCAGGGGGGAAAAAAAATGTCAAGTTGGATTAAGGCCATCATTTCAGTGTATTATTTTGTTTGTTCGTGGGGGAGAGAATCGCCATCTCACTATCCCATATGGGATAACCTCAGACGGGCAAAGAGAGCTATGTTAGTGGCTACGACGTTAACATGAAGCTTGTCAATGGATAGAGCAGACGGTGTCTAAATGGTTTGATTTGATGTGTGACAGGGAAAATTCCCCTGCTACGGTCTCTTCCCACTAAGGAGAACATTATATGTATTTTTAAATATACTGCTGACTTTTAAAGTTGTATCTCTAGCCCTATGTCCTGTTTTGTGTCCTCTTGGCCATGTCTCTTGGGGTAACCACTTCCTTGCTGGCTTCGACTCACCTGGCAGGGTGCGTTCACCAGGACTCTCCCCTTTCTGCCCCAGGGATTTCCCAAATGCCTAGGAGCAAACAGCTGGCTTCCTTTAGGGCTTGGGCAACTAGAAAGTGCAGCAGTGCTAGCATGCCTGTAGAAACCTTCAACAAGCGGGGGAGGGGAGCTGATGGATAAATGCTCCTGCCTCCTGTTCCACAGACAGTGCTGGAAGCAGTCCGTACATTTTGTCAGTTACCTCTCAAAGGTTGAGCTCTCATTGCACAAGTCAGCAACCTTAATAACATACCCTTTGATTAGATTTTGCTCCTTCCTTGTCTCACTCTTCCTATTCCCTCACTTCTGGTCCCTGTACTTCCCAAATAACCTATTTACACATAGGTCCTTGCCATGGGCTCTATCCAAGCTAAGACAATATCCAATCAACATTTAAAATATGCTGAAATATAACTTTATTCCCCCACAGTTTCCCCAGCTCAGCAAATGGCAACTCTGTAATTCTGTTTACTTAGGTCAAAAATTTTAGACTCATTCCGGAATCCTCTTTCCCAACTCCCATCCAATCCATCAGCAAACTCTGTTTGCTCTACTTTAAAAACATATCCCAAATCTTACCATTTCATATCACCTCCATCACTTCCACCCCCTAGTCAGGCCAACATCCTTCCTGGTCTGGACTATTTTAGAAATCTCCTAACTGGTTTTTCTATTTATAACTTTATCCAACTATCCTCTACACAGTTGATCCATTAAAATTCAAGTTGCTTCTGCCCAGAAACTCTCCAATGGCTGCTCATCTCATTTAGAATAAAATCCAAAGTCCTCTGATCCTCTGCATATAATAACGGCTCTGGAATCCCTCTGCCCTAATATTCTACCACACCCCTCTTCCTTGGGTGGCTCCACCCCACTGACCTCATCCTCAGCGCTTAAACTGCTAAGCCAGCTCCTCTCCTCAGATCTTTTGCATTTACTATTTCTCTGCCTGGAATGTTTCTTCCCTCCAGAATCCACATGCTCCACTTCCTGACTTCCCTCAGCTTTCTGCTCAAATGTTCCTTTATAGAGCAACCCTCTCTAATCACTGTTAAATTTTAAAATCTAGATTTAGCAATATATTAGTCCATTTTCACACTGCTGATAAAGACAGACCTGAGACTGGGTAATTTATAAAGAAAAAGAAGTTTAATGGACTCATAGTTCCACATGGCTGAGGAGGCCTCACAGTCATGGCGGAAGACAAAAGGCATGTATTAAATGGCGGCAGACAAGAGAGAACTTGTGCAGGCAGATTCCCAGTTATAAAACCATCAGATTTCATGAGACTTATTCACTACCACGAGAACAGTACCGCCCCTTTGATTCAATTGTCTCCCACTGGGTCCTGCCCACAACACATCGGAATTATGGGAGCTACAATTCAAGATGAAATTTAGGTGGGGACACAGCCAAACTATATCAAACAAGGACAGAACTTTATTCAAAAAGATCATTGCAAGGGTGGAAAGAGACTATTGCAGTAAAAGAAGGGTGTGACCATAAGGTCTGCAGGGGCTTCCAGAGGTGGGTAAGAAGAGTTTTTCGTTATAGAGAGGAGTAAATAAAGCTAGAAAAGATGAGGTATGGGGTAGTGGGGTGTTCCAAAGAGTGGCGTGTTCCAAAGAGTGGTGTGTTTCAACAGGAGATCACAGAATGTTTGACCCTGAGGCCAGCCTCTTCTCAGGAGGGGCTGTATATTGAACCAAAGTTCGGGGACCTGGAGGAAGGAGAGAAGCTGAACCAAAGTGTGAAACATGCATTTTGTTCCAATTGGTCAGTGGGGACAAGTAGTTCAGCTAATGATTTATGAAGCAAAGAAAGGTCAGTGTCTGGCTTCATCATAGATAATTAAGGTGAGTATCTCTGAGTCTTATCTCAGTTACATGGGGAAAGGTGGTTCTTTGCAGGAAGCTGTTTTTTGGAACACAAAAGGCAGGGAGATATCTTAACCTTCCCTTTTTCCAGGGTCACAGGGCACAAGTAAAATTCAACATTGCTACCACTCTATAATGGAAGTTCCCTCCCATGCACTTTTCCAGTTTGATTTTCCTCATGACACTTTCAATAGTTCCATATTGTGTATTTGCTCATTGTTAGTCTTCCCCAACTCTCAGCTAGAACAGGGCCTTTTTTCATGCCCTGCTGTATCTCTATTAATGAAAAAAGGTGCCAAGTTAACATTTGTTGGCTGTGTGGGGCCTGCACTTTTTTTGGAGGGGTTGTGGAATAGCAGGACTGTCAGGGTCATGGCTCAGGAAGCTGATCTGGAAGGGATGTGCAGCATTGTAGGAAGAAACGAACTTCCTTGGAGGACCCTCTCCACAGTCCACGTGGGAAGGATGAGGCCTGTGACAGAGTGAAACCCTGACAAATGAGGTTACAGATTCAAGGGATCCTTAGGAAGAAAAATTTCTCTTTGAGAGCCAAGAGAGTCTTATTTTAATCTCTTAAAAATTGATAAATAATAATTGTACGTACTTATAGGATACAATGTGATGTTTTGACATATGTATACATTGCAGAATGATTAAGTTACATCAAGCTAATGAACATATCCATCACCTGATATATTTCTTTTCGTAGTATGAAATCTACTCTTAGCAATTTTGAAATATACATTATTACTGACTATAGTTACTACGCAGTGCAAAAGATCTAAAAACCTTGCTCCTCTTAACTAAAACTTGGCACTCTTTGACCAGCATCTCTCCATCACCAACCCTCTACCCACCATTCTAATCTTTACTTCTGTGAGTTTGACTTTTTTAGATTCTACATATAAATGAGGTCGTGCGGTATTTGTCTTTCAAGAGTGTCATATTGATCTCTCTTCTCTTGGCACCTAGCATGACTCCTTGCCACTGGTCAGTCCTTAAAAATAAATGTCATGGTGTCTCCATGGATATTCAGAGGAGTGTTGGGAAGAGTTTGTATATATCTATGTTGAAGAACATCAAGAGTGAAAACAAGAGCAAATGTGCATCTTAAAAAGGGTATGAAAAGGAAAGAATTCCCAGCCCTGGCATTGTCTTCAGTACTTTCCTTTGAAGGAGAACCATATTGACAGAAGAACATCACATATTTGGTGGCACCAAAGAGCTAGATTGCTTTCTTCTGTTTCCCTAAGATCTATCTTTCAATAGCCACTGCCCATGTAGCCACCCCTTACCCCCACAGCCTAGTCAAAAGTACTGACACTATCAGGCAACCTACAGCCCTATGCCTCATTTGTCACCCCTTAGGATATATGCCTTCAACAGTAATGGTTGTCTTAGACTTGGCACACATGGAAGTAGTGTAGACTGTGGGCTCTGGTGCCAAACAGCCTGGGTTCAAATTCTGGCTCCAGCATTTACCAGCTCTGTGACCTTGGACTAGGTATATAATCTTTATGCCCTAGTTTCCTCCTCAGTAATAGTAATACTTATCTCATCCAATTGTCCTGAAGATTAAATGTCAATGTAACAATGTTTGGCATGAAGAAAGCACTAAATGAAGTATTAGCTTTAGGAAATCTTCTTTTAATAATTGTACTGTATATCTCCGGTTTACTAGTGAAGTTCTATTTATATTCAGCGCTCTGATCCATGTCCATGCCAAGAGATTCAGCAAAGGACTAAGAGAAAACACTGTCTTGTATGCATCAGTTTCTAAGATTTTACATGAAATGCCAGCATTCATATCTTGACATACTGTAGAATGCATACCTGCACCCCCGACCCCAGCCCCCAACAACATTCCCTCGTTCTTTTCTCTTATCTAATTCACAGTCTCTGGTATTACTTTTTGCATGAAACACAAGGCATAAGTCAATGGATGCTGACTTGGTGGGAGGGGGAGCTTGCTGCTTCTCAATGCTTAAAACCTGGAACACCCAGTGATGTCAGAAATTTGTCCTTTCAGTCAGCATGTACTTATTAAGCAGCTATTATGTTCCACATCCTGTGCCCAACCTACCCTTAATGCAACATAGTTCAGTAAAGAAAACAGATAACAAATAACGTCACAAGGTTCCATTCCAAATAGAGTTGAAAAGAGGGCTTGCAGGCTGATCCAGCACTTTTTCTCACATACTGCCTGGCACCTATTGATAGAATGTGGCTTTGGTTTATCCAGGAAGTGGCTAAGCCAGCATTAGGTTGAAAAGGGTTACATGTTCATGAGGCAATTCAAACTGTACAGAGGCACATAAATTAAATTAAAAAGTGAAAGTCTTTCCTCCAGTATCTTTTCCCAGAGGTAACCACTCTTAGATTGGGTGTCCATTTCTCCAGGTTTTCTATAGATGTACAATTAACATATATCTATGAAACATGTACAATATTTTGTTTGGACATAAACTTTCCTCAGAACAAAGCAGTTCCTATTGTTGCTCAACTTGTCTCAATTTATTTTTCCCCCCAGTATATATTGTGATTTTTTTTTTCAGATATTGATTCACAAGGTTTTCATAGAAATTGTAGCCCTCTGTTCCATGACCCAAGCAAGTACTATGTGGAACAGTGCTATGTAAATAAAGATTTTTGATGACCAAGGGAATGGAAGGAGCGAGGAAGATACACAACATTTTTACTATTTTTCTCATTGCAGGGACAACTAATTAAAAATTTAGAAATAAAATTAAAATATGATTAAGTTTGAATTCATACTTAATTATTGTGTTCCTGATAGTTCAATTTTCAGTTTTATCCATTTTTATAATTAATTGTTTAGGATTCCTATATCTTCCTAAGAAATTTGCCATTTTATCTTTATGAAACACCCCTCTATTTCTGGCAATACTCTCTGCCTTGATACTACTTAGATTGTTTTTTTTTTTGTAATGGAGTCTCGCCCTGTCGCCCAAGCTGGAGAGCAATGGTGTAATCTCAGCTCACTGCAACCTCTGCCTCCCAGGTTCAAATGATTCTCCTGCCTCAGCCTCCCGAGTAGCTGGGATTACAGGCATGCACCACCATGTCCAACTAATTTTTGTATTTTTTCGTAAAGATGGGGTTTCACCATGTTGGCCAGGCTGGTCTCAAACTCCTGACCTCGTCATCTGCCTGCCTTGGCCTTCCGAAGTACTGGGATTACAGGCGTGAGCCATCTATTTAGATTCTTAAAAATAGCCCCCATCTATTTAGATTCTTATGGTTAGTATTGGTATATAGTTTATCTTTTGTTATATTTGTTTCTGTCATTTCCCTTTTTTTTTTTTTTTTTTTTTTTTTTTTAATACGGAGTCTCACTCGGTCGCCCAGGCTGGAGTGCAGTAGCGCGATCTCGACTCACTGCAAGCTCCGCCTCCCGGGTTCACGCCATTCTCCTGTCTCAGCCTCCCGAGTAGCTGGGACTACAGGCGCCCGCCACCACGCCCGGCTAATTTTTTGTATTTTTAGTAGAGACGGGGTTTCACCAACTTAGCCAGGATGGTCTAGATCTCCTGACCTTGTGATCCGCCAGCCTCGGCCTCCCAAAGTGCAGAGATTACAGGGGTGAGCCCCTGCACCCGGCCTGTCATTTCCCTTTAACCTGTCTGTAGGCCTCTTGTAATAACATATAGTTGGGTGTTGGTATTTTTTTTCCCCCTAGTTTGACATTCTCTTAATTTAATCTCTAGAGGATTTAAGCATTATTTATTTATTTATTTTTAGATGTAGTCGTGCTCTGTCCTCCAGGCTGGAGTGCAGTTGCACAGTCTCACCTCACTGCAACCTCTGCCTTCCGGGTTCAAGCAATTCTCCTGTCTCAGCTTCCAGAGTAGCTGGAATTACAGGCATGCACTACCATGTCCAGCTAATTTTTGTATTTTTAGTAGAGACAGGGTTTCACCATGTTGGCCAGGCTGGTCTGGAACTTCTGACCTCAAATGATCCGCCCACCTCAGCCTCCCAAAGTGCTGGGATTACAGGTGTGAGCCACTGTGCCTGGCCTTAGCCATTAATATATAACATAATTACTGATATGGTTGGATTAAATCTACTGTCTTGCTGTTTGCTTTGTGTGTCCCATCTGTTCTTTTGTCTCCCTTTCCTGACTTAAAAATTTTTTTTTAGGAATTTAGATATATTTTTTTATTTTACATCCTTTTTGTGGCAGTGGTGGAGGGGTTAAACAGTAACCTGTTGTTTTTAGTAACGAGAAATTATAGTATGTATCCTTAACTCATTACATCTGCCTTGAATTGGTTCTTTACCATTTCCAGAATCATATGAGAACCTTTAACAATGTAATTCCGCTTACCATCTCTTGCTCCTTATGACATTGTCATATTTTACTTATACATGTTATAACCTCTTACAATGCATTGTTGTTATTGTTGCTCTAAATAGTTAGCAATCTTTTGTAACATTTTAAACAGTCATTTATATTTGCCCTTTTATATTTCTTAACATTTCTTGTATGTAGTGAGAGTACATGGGGGGAGAAATTCTTGCGGGTTGATTTGTTGAAGAATGTCTTTATTCCACTTTGTGTTATAGAATATGCTTTCATTGGGGGTAGAATTACAGGCTAGCTTTTATTTTCTTTCTTTCCCCTTTAGGCACTTTAAATAAATCGTTCCATTGTCTCTGGCTTCCATTTTTTTGTCGTTGTTATTGAAAAGTCGCTGTTATTCTTATTGCTGTTCCCCTGAATGTAATGTGTCTTTTTTTCTGTTAATTTGAGATTTTCCCGTTATTTTTGATGTATGGTAGTTTAACTAGGTGTAATTTTTTTTATATTTGTCTGCTTGGGGTTCACTGAGCATCTTCAATCTAGGAAGGGCTTGTTCCCTTCTCTGGTATTTCCTCTAGATTCTTCTCCCTTGTCTTTAAAAAATATTTTTAAAAGTTTTTGGTTATTATGATAAGAGCAAGGATTTCTTGCAACTCCCTAGGATGAAAGCTGAACACTCTGCCTCTGATATTTAGTTCATCTATTCACAACATAATTTAATGGGTAGTCAACTAAGCTTCTTTTACTATATTGATTCAAACCTGTCAAAGTAAAACAATGCTCCTTCACCTGAATCAATAGCACACACGTGCACGTACACACATACACACACTAACCTTTTCAGTTTTAGGGTATGTAGCTGGTTATTTGCTTCTTTGCAGATTTTATTTTATTATCATTTTTTGAGACAGGGTCTCTCACTCTTTTGCCCACGCTGGAGTGCAGCGGTGTGATCACAGCTCATTGTAGCCTCCAACTCCCAGGCTCAAGTGATCCTCCCACCTTAGCCTCCTGAGTAATTGGGGCTACAGTAACTGCGCTACCATGCCTGGTTAATTTTTTTTTTTTTTTTTTTTTTTTGAGACAGAGTCTCGCTCTGTCACCCAGGCTGGAGTGCAGTTGCTTGATCTCGGCTCACTGCAAGCTCCGCCTTCCGGGTTTACGCCATTCTCCTGCCTCAGCCTCTTGAGTAGCTGGGACTACAGGCACCCACCACCATGCCCGGCTAATTTTTTAAAAAATATTTTTAGTAGAGATGGGGTTTCACCATGTTAGCCGGGATGGTCTCGATCTCCTGACCTCGTGATCTGCCCATCTTGGCCTCCCAAAGTGCTGGGATTACAGGCATGAGCCACGGCGCCTGGCCACCTGGTTAATTTTTAAAAATTTTTCATAGAGGCGAGGTCTCACTATGTTGCCCAGGCTGGTTTTGAACTCCTAGCCTCAAGCGGTTTTTCCACTTCAGCCCCACAAAGTACTGGGATTACAGGTGTGAGCTACTGTGCCCAACCTTCTTTGCAGACTCTAAAATGTCGCTTTTTGTTTCAGGAAACTGACTGAAATTTGTTTAGCTTTAATCTGCATGAGCATAGGCGTTTGTACATTCATCTGGTAATTCCACTATCTGTAGCAGTTGTGGGTTTGTCACTGTACTTGTTTCTTTCATCTGTGCTGGGTCTTGGTCACGTTTCTTAGCTTCTTGTGTACCTGGTTATATTTGACTGTATTGATTGTTTATGAACATACTTGAAAACATTCTTTATAGGTTTATAGAAATATGTGGGATTATATTATCTTCCTCCAGAGAAGATTTTTCAATTGTTTGCTTCAGTCACCCAGCGGCACTAGCAATGTGAGACCACCCATATCCAGTATTAACACAAGATTTTCCCGGCCACCCAGATGAGTCCTGGAGTTTATGCAAGGGGTGATTTACTTACAGTTCACTTGCATTTCTACGGTTCAGCCTGTCAGGTTTACGACACTAAGTGAGGAATTTTTTGCTGATGCTTTCCTCTCTTGATCAGCTCTCAACTTCTTATTTAACTCCATAGCCTTGAGAGGCTGTCAGAGGTACGACTCAGTCTCTCAGTTCCTCCGCTCGTGCTTTCTAGATTTAGAGAATAAAAACGCAGAACAACTGAATTTGAATTTTAGATTATCAACAAATAATTTTTTAGTACAGATATACCTCCTACAATATTTGGAACATACTTATACTAAAATTATTCATTGTTGACTGGGAGCAGTGGCTCATGCCTGTAATCCCAGCACTTTGGGAGGCTGAGGTGGGAGCTTGAGCCCAGGAGTTTGAAACCAGCCTGGGCAACATGGTGAGACCCCATCTCTACAAAAATTACAAAAAAAGTTAGCCGAGCATGGTGGTGCATGCCTGTAGTCCCAGCTACTCGGGAGGGTGAGGCGGGAGGATCGCTTGAGTCTGGGAGGTAGAGGCCACAGTGAGCCGAGATCACACCACTGCCACTCCAGCCTGGGCAACAGAGGAAGAATCTGTCTCAGAAAAAAAAAAAAAAATGTAATTGAGATAGTCTATGGCTAAAAGCAATGGATGAATTATCTGTGAGTGACTAGAAGATTCTTTAGCTTGCCCAAGTCTTCATCTAGGATCAGGAGATTATTCCTTACTACAGAAAATTCACAAGACTAGAGGAAGACAAAAATAAAGTTTAGTTTTGGTCAGGTTATGCATTTGTTAAAAAAAAAAACCCTACTATTCATATTTGAGTGTGTTCTGTAAGAGACATGGCATTTGGTCCTCCTATCAGCTCTATGAGGATGGGCTTGTTGCCAGGACACTTAGTAGGGACACTGAGACTCAGAGGGGTGTCCTCCTTTAGCAAATTGGAGCAGGGTGGACATTTACAACCATTTGCCCAACTCCTTAGCCTGCGAAGTTCCTCACTGCACTACAGTGCCTCCCATGAATGTATTTCTCTAGTGCTTCCTGGGGGTTAAGGCATCAGCATATTTTGTTTATCCTTCTGGTAATGCCATGAAGTGGGCCAGTGGGTGGTGACAGCCCCAATTTTACAAAGGAAAGTGATTTGTAGACATTCCAAGCCTTGCTCATGTCTACTGGTTCTGTGGCCCGTTTTTTGATTCTTGCTCTGTTGGTCTTTCTCTATTTCTCTAGGGTGCCTTTCAGAAACTAACTTTGCTGAACCTAAGGGTTATGCTTAGAGATAATTTTCTATTAACTTTTGAAAAGTTGTGAAATACACACATACAGAAAAATATATAGAACACACATTCAGCTTAAACAAAGGTCTATGTAGCCATAACCAGCTCAAGAAGCAATATTTCAACACTCCAGAAACCCCATGTGCCCTGACCATAATCCTGCCTCTTCAAAGGTAGTGCTATGTCTTTCATGGCCTTTCTTGCCTTGTTTTATAGTTTTACCACCTACATGTACTTGTATGTCTCTCAACAGTATAGTATTGTTTTCAAACTTTATATAAACTGAGTTGTACTGGTGTACTATTTGGTGTTGAACATTTTTTACTCAACATTGTTTTAAAGGTTCACCTATATTGCTATACATAGCTCCAGTTTGCTTTTATTACTGTATAATAAATTTCACTGTATGAACATACCAAAGGAATGTATTTATTTACTACTGGATAATAGGATTGTTTTGTGTTTTAACTGATTATAGACAATATGATGTTTCTGCATGTGTATACAGGAAGACATTTCTGTAGGGTGGCATGGGATTTCTGGGTCATTGGGTGTGGCCATGGTAGTGTGTGTGCTGGAGCTTCCTCATGCTGTCCCCCAAGAGCCACTTGTTAAATTTTCTGAAATTTTATGAGCAAATTGTTAACACAACTATTAAAAGTTGAATTATGTAAACATAATTAAAACTTATGTTAAAAAAAGGTGACACATATTGAAGACTCATCACTTTCTAGTTATTTTACAACATTTATGTCATTATCTATACTTTTGAGATTCCTTCTGTTTATTGTATCTATATGGTAGAAACACTATATAATGGTGTACTATTGTGCATCTTTTCTCAATTGTACATTCAGTAATGTCGCTTTGGTAGCTTGAAATCAGTCATAGCGGGAGTATTTACACCATGGAAATAAGAAAACACTACAAATCAAGGCTTTCCCTCTGGAGAGCTGGTTGTTAAAACATTTGGCAGCCCACCACTGGATGTGTGTCGTCAAATTTATCAGAAAATTCCAAACTGTTTTCCCAAGTTGTACCAATTTGCATCCCTACCAGCAATTTCAGAGTTCCTATAGATCCTTGCCAACACTTACATTTGATTCTGCTGGGCAAGTAGCAGTATCTAATTGTGGTTTTCATTTGCATTTCCCTTCAGCACTTGTCTTGTTTATTGGCTATTTGGATTTCCTCTTTCTGTGAAGTGCTTCTTCAAGTCTTCTGCTCATTTTTCTATTATATTGGCTGTCTTTTTAATCTTTTTGTAGGATATCTTTTCTCTTACAAAGGTTATGGACCCTTTGTTGATTAGGTATATTGCAAATATCTCTTGTGACATTTCACTTTTTCCTTTCTTGTTGTAAAACAGGCACAAAACACACACACACACACACACACACACACACACACACACACACACACACACACACACACACATAACATGTAGCTTAATAGGTTAGTATAAAACAAATCCCTTGCAATCACTACCCAGGCTGAAAAATAGACCTTTGCTGACCACTTTGGAAGTAGTGACTCTGTGCCAATCACAGCCTTTCTGTCCTCCCTAAAAAGACAATCCAGATGTTGACAGCCATCATTTCCTCACTTTTCTTTGTAGTTCTAGCTACAAATGTGCATCCTTAAGTGCAATAGTCTAGTTTTGCTTTTTTAAAAATAAATGTCTTAGAAGTCTCTTAATTTACAGGTTCTTTCCTCTCTTTCTTTTTGCAATTTGAAGACATCAAGTCATTTGCCCTGTAAAGTTTCCCATAGACTGGATTTTGATGATTGAATTCCTATAATGTAAGCTATCATTTTCTTATATCTTCTGAATTTTCTGAGCTTTGGTCCTATTCAGGTTTTTTTTCCCCAAGGTAACTTTGTAGATGGCAATGTGTTTTTGCACTGGGAGGCACTTAATGTCTGTTCCTCTCTCCTTCTGTGATATTACTAGCCCCTGATGTTCAACACCTACATTCATGAATTCATTGGGGAATGCAAAGTGGGGAGATTCTAAATCTATTATTCTGTCATATATTTGTTCACTTTACTTTTTTAAAAGTTTGTTCTCCTGGCTAACACAGTGAAACCCCGTCTCCACTTAAAAAAAAATACAAAAAATTAGCCGGGCGAGATGGCGGGCGCCTGTAGTCCCAGCTACTCGGGAGGCTGAGGCAGGAGAATGGCGTGGACCCGGGAGGCGGAGCTTGCAGTGAGCTGAGATCCGGCCATTGCACTCCAGCCTGGGCGACAGAGCGAGACTCCGTCTCAAAAAAAAAAAAAGTTTGTTCTCTATCCTGATCCAGAAGTGATTTTTTTCTTTTAGTAACATTTCACAATGCATTTACTTACAACCTATGTATTTGAGTGTCTGTCTACCACCCTTATCTTTTTATGGCTGTGCAAATTCCCTCATTTCTGGTTGTGGGAGCTTCATGAAGAAACACTACCCTATTAGTCTTTTAAAGCGTCTTTTTTGTTTTCTGATATGAAAAGATGTTACAGGCTCATTTTTGTCATTTCCCATTCTGGCCCTGGAATAATCCATTTCTCCAAGGAGCCCTAGTTTCTTTTAACAGGAAATGGTGTTTCAAGACCATAGTCTGGGTGCCAGGGTGCTCATTGTTCACAGGATGCTGATTGTTTCTATGTCTCTTCAGCAGACGGTGCTAGGAAGCTAAATGAAAATAATGTGAGTTCATGCTGACACCTCTATTTCATATTCATGACCACAGCATTTTTACTTCTTTCACCTTATCTCTGTTATTTCCATCCTTCGACATAGAAGCTCTTGTTTCTCAAGGATACAGGGGATAACAGATTAGACTATCCAATAATAACACATTTGCTCTCCTCCATCACACACACACTATACTCCCAGAACTACAAAACCAGTGACCACCACAGAAGTTACTGAAGACAGCTACCTTTTCCACACTCTCTCTATTCTCTTTGCCTTTTTAAATTGTGTGCTATATCTGTATTGCCAGAGTGAATAGCAATTACATGTTATATTTCCTCCCTTATACTCTCAATTCCTCATTAGCAGGAGTTTATACAGGGATGCTTAGGCAAAAGTGACACTTGCAGCACATCTTTACATATTTAAAAGAGCAGATTTTAAACAAAAGAGAAGTACACTTGACCAAGGTCACATATTATATATCCTCATATGTGAACATGTACACTCTTCCCTCCTTTTAACTGATGTTTTGGGTTGTGCAATTAATTCTAGCAATCTCACTAGATGATCTTTTAGCATAAAGAATGAGAGAGAAGGTAACAGTCACGGCTGTTTCCAGATTTACGGGCATGGAAATAACAGATATACAAAAAGCTTCTGGCATTTGAAGGATTACAAAGGAAGGGCAATTCTTGATGAAAGTACACCAAGTTTTATTTTCAAAACTTTCTTTTCAAAGTTAGTATCTGTATCTTTCTGGAAAAAAAATACATGCCTTTGTTAAAAACTTCATCAATATAGAAACATATTTTAAAAGCCACCTTTAAAAAATCACTCAAACTCACATTACCCACAGGGAGTTCCAAAGTTGGAATTCCATATTGTCAATTAAAACTTTAGTTCTGATTATGTTACTTATCATAACTTCTGCCAGAACTTCCAACATTCTCAGAGTCACTTTAGATAAAGGGAAGAAACAAACAAGCTATACTTAGAATCATGAAAATGCAACTCAAATGTTTTGATAAATATAGTAGTACATCCCATAAGTTGAAGCTGTCAGGATATTACTGGTGTATTGTAAGTTGTACGATTGTGGTCATTAACTGCAAACTCTACCTGTAGAATTGCAAAGCAGCAATTGTGCCACAATATACTTGGCTATGCAGGTGTAAGTGGTAGGAAAACAGGTAATCAGGTTAAGGAAATGAGATTAATCATGCACAACTTCTTTATTTACCTAAGATATGTTCAGCTCCATGGTGCTGACCTATGTACTTCAATTATATCACACACTAATTAGACAAAGCAAACACCAGCTTAGTGGCTCTTATTTTTAAGACTAGCTACAATGTCTTAAGTACCTGCTCTGGCTTTCCCAAAAAGTTGTTTATCTAAAAGCTCAGCAATTCTAGTTGGAGGTTAATAAAGAACTTCTGACTTAAGGCAGACACAATCTCAACTTTCATCCGATGCATTCACAATGAGGTTACAACACAACTGGTTTACCTCTAGAGAACCAGATCTTTGTTAAACCTAAAGTCATCTACCTATTGTAAAGGAGTGGATTCAGGCAATGTAATGGTCTTCACAGGCCCTAAAAATTGGTAAGAAACCTCTATTTGCTTGCAGCCCTACTTAAAGCATTTCCTAAACTACTGCCCTTTCCTATGCATGGTATTTCTGCCAGGGAGAAACATCTAGGAACATCCCTGACCTACAATATCAATTTCCCAAGACAACTTATTAGAAATGCAAATTCTTAGGCCCCAACCTAGACCTCCTGAATCAGAAATTGGTGTGGGGCCTTGTAGTCTGTTTTAACAAGCCCTCTAGGGAATTCTGATTCAAGTTCATGTTTGAGAACTGTGGTCTAAGATCTGAGTGACGAATCACTTTCCACGTGCTTTGTGAAATTAAATAAGTCATGATTCTTTGTGATGCTTGGCATAAAATATGTTCCATAAGCACTTGTTTACCTCTCTGAGCAGCATCCAGGGGGAGTTTTTTAACTACTGCATTGGGATAAGATAATTCACACTTTGTGGGTCTGTGTTTTTTTTCTTGAGATCAGCTTGGACCCCAGTCATTGCCACTCACTGCCCTATGATTCACCTTGAAGTCAGCTGAGTCATGACTATAGGAAAACACAAATCAACCTTAAATCATTTAGCAACTGCCCCCCTTTTTCATAGCTTGCCCACATAGACCTCTGCTAAACTGTGTAACCCGGTTTCTCCCACAGCCACTGCAACCAGTCACATCCCTCATACAGTTGCCCCCAAACCCCTGACCAGCTCAGCATAACATGTCCAAGTCTCTAGCTTCAAGTAGTGAGACAAGGAGCTTTCTAAGTTTGGGGGAACACCAATTACTGCCAGAGAGATGAATTTAATGAGAAACCAGCAGAGGAGCACCTGGTCTTACTGCTCTTCATGCTCCGTTCATGAGCTACATCAGATGCTGTCCCTGAGCTCACCAGCTGTGCCTTCTCCCTGACTAGATTTGCTTCTGGGCCACGTCAGGTGGGAAGCAGACTCAGCAGGGAAGCAACTGCGAAGTTGTTATAAAATGTGTACTTTTCTTCCTGTCTCCTGTAATTTCCAAGCAGTTACCCTAAAGTTACTTTTATTGCCCTCTGTATCTTGCCAATAAGAGAATGGTAAATATTTGGTGGAGGGCAGAGATGCATGGGCAGCTAGGAAGCTTTGTGTCCTGAACATATCAGCATTAAATAAATATTCCTATACGTCAACATCAGCTTTTACATCCCAGCTTTCCAGCCTATACCTGCTGTCTGTCCTTTCCACGGTCATCTGCCTTGTAGTCCTCTCAGTCTTCATTAGCACCTCCCAAAGAATGACGAGTTAGGATCCAAATGGGAATAACTTTGAGGTGCTCAGTTGCTTGTATTTTTCCTTCTCCTCCTTAGAAAACCTTATTAGTGGTCTCTTTTTGCCAGATTTGCCCTTTGGACTGACAGGCTAGACTAGAGTTCATTCGTGGAGCAACTGGCTGCCTGAGGAGGAGAATTACTCTCTTGGTTCACTGTCTCCACCTGCCATTCTGCCTCACCTCCTCACCCCGCCCCTATAGGTCTCAGACAGCCAGATTTCTTAGCCTCTGATTCAGGATAGCTAAAGAGTACAACATTTCAGGTAGCCCTTTGCTTCTTTCTCCCTGGAAATCCCTGAATCAAGACAGACTTCTCACTAAGAATTGCCTTTTCCCGCCCAGAAAAATGAAAGAAGAGTTCAGGCCTTTGGCTGTTTTGTGAAGGGAAGATTTTGTGAAGGGAAACATTTTAGGAAAAAATATAGTTAAAAAATATTGACGATTATATTTATAAGCTTGGCAAATCTTACTTCCAACGATCTGATGAGGATCTAAAATCTCCTTGACTTCCTCCCACTCACATCGCTTTTGAGAATGACCCACTCTAATGAAGTGAGACCATCTTAAAAAGGCAGTAAGCAGCTGGGCGCAGTGGCTGACGCCTGTAATCCCAGCACGTTGGGAGGCCAAGGCGGGCAGATCACGAGGTCAGGAGATCAAGACTATCCTGGCTAACACGATGAAACGCCGCCTATACTAAAAAATACAAAAAATTAGCCGGGCTTGGTGCCGGGCGCCTATAGTCCCAGCTACTCAGGAGGCTGAGGCAGGAGAATGGTGTGAACCTGGGAGGCGGAGCTTGCAGTGAGCTGAGATGAGGCCACTGCACTCCAGCGTGGGCGACAGAGACTCTGTCTCAAAAAAAAAAAAAGAAAAAAAAAGAAAAGAAAAGAAAAGAAAAAAGGCAGTAAGCACAGAAGGGTAAAAATGAGACCTTGTCTACACCCATCACTGTCCAGGTACCCTTTAGAGAGAAGGTGAAGATCTTTAAGTCAAAAGGAACAATCAGTACTTTCAGAGCAAGAACACACTGTCAGTGGGAGATAGGGCAGAAGGTGGCCTAGAGAAATGATTCCCTGTGGTGCATAGAGCACTAGAGAAGTCTGAGAGGTAAGTCCTCGCACTAGTGTTAGCTCTCCATTCAAGATAACTTGGTAAAGAGATGGCAAATTCTTAAGCCCAGTAGATTGCCAATACTCAGATCAAAATTGAGATTATTTTTGCTCATAAACTTTTGACCATTTTCTAGGGTTTTTAATAGACATCATCTGGGTCACTGACCACACTTGGAGGAATAAGAGAAGTCTCAGACTACCTCACAAAGAAAGAAGTATTATTTATATCATAATAGCCCAGCCAAGAAAACAGCTGGGCATTGTGAGCACTGATTGAAGTGACTAAGAATGAGGGGAGTGGGGGCTCTGTACCAAACCCCTTAGCACACAAAGAGCCTTGCAGCATAGCTAGGATCTCTCTAGAGCCACTAGGTTTCACCTAATGCACCACACCCTTTGTAAGGCTGCAGCCCCTTTCCCGTGCAGGCACTGAGAAGTCTCCTCATTTCTGGACTCAAGCTTTCTGGCCCCTCTCCCTGGGCCTGACCACACTACATGAACCTATTCAAAGAACTTAGCTTCTTGACAGTCCCACTTACCTATACCTCCAGACTCTTGGGCTCAGTCTTCCTCTTATATCACCTTACTGCTTGTTAGCTGAATCAGATCACCTGGGTAGGTAGGAGCATGGCGCCTGTTAGCAATCTGGTGTCAGCTGAATTCTGAGCCCATGTCTTCCTTTCCCCTTCTCCTGCCCTCAGTGTTAATTACCCACAAAATTGAATTATGTTCCATAGCTTAATATTGACATTCTCATAAAGGTAGAAGGACTGATTTCCACTTGTAATAAACAATTTCGTGTAAACACCTAAAAGTAAATCTCATCAACTAGTTTAGAATACAAAAGAGAACCAAATTTGTATTAAAATAATTTTAATAGTTTTTAATTATAGGCTGGGCATGGTGGCTCACACCTGTCATCCCAGCACTTTAGGAGGCCAAGGCAGGTGGATCACTTGAGGCCAGAAGTTCGAGACCAACCTGACCAACATGGTAAGCTAAAAGTACAAAAATTAGCTGGGTGTGGTGGTGGACGCCTGTAATCCAAGCTATTCAGGAGGCTGAGACACGAGAATTGCTTGAACCTGGGAGGTGGAAGTTGCAATGAGCTGTGATGGCACCACTGCACTGCAGCCTTGGCAACAGAGTGACTCTGTCTCAAAGAAAAAAAAAGTTTTTAATTGTAAAATATAGAATTCATAGATAAAGCAAATATGTTCATATCTAATATTTAAATCCAACATCTGTATGATCACGACCATGTGCCAAGAAATGGACTACAGTTGCTTGCCACCATGCCTGGCTAATTTTTTGTATTTTTTAGTATAGGCGGGGTTTCATCGTGTTAGCCAGGATAGTCTTGATCTCCTGACCTCGTGATCCGCCCACTTTGACCTCCCAAAGTGCTGGGATTACAGGTATGAGCCACCGCGCCCAGCTGCTTACTGCCTGTATAAGATGGTCTCACTTCATTAGAGTGGGTCATTCTCAAAAGCGATGGGAGTGGGAGGAAGTCACGGAGATTTTAGATCCTCATCAGATCGTTGGAAGTAAGATTTGCCAAGCTTTTAAATTGTCCGATTATGAGATGCTTCCCCACTTCTATCCCTTCCTGCGTCTTGTGATAACCATTTCTTGCTCTTCCTTGTAGTTTTACTATTTATACATCTAACCCTAAATGACCTAGTAAAGTTTTGGCTCTTTTGAGCTTTATTTAAATGGATTATACTGTATGAATTTTTAAAAAATCTTTCTCTTTTTGAGCTTCTGCACAGCAAAAGAAACAATCAACAGAGTGAAAAGACAAGCTACAGAATGGGAGAAAATATCTGCAAACTGCATCTGACAAAGATCTAATATCCAGCATCTATAAGGAACTTAAATTTACAAGAAAAAAATGACCCCATTAAAAAGTGGGCAAAGGACATGAACTGACACTTTTCAAAAGAAGATATACATGTGGCCAACAAGCATATGAAGAAAAGCTCAACATAGCTGATTATTAGAGAGATGCAGATCAAACCCACAAGGAGGTACCATCTCATGCCAGTCAGAATGGCTACTAATAAAAGTAAAAAAACAACAACAGATGCTGGCAAGGTTGCGGAATAAAAGGAATACGATACACTGTTGGTGGGAGTGTAAATTACTTCAACCACTGTGGAAGACAGTGCGATGATTCCTTAAAGAGCTAAAAGCAGAACTACCATTTTACCAGCAATCCCATTACAGGATATATACTTAGAGAAATATAAATATCCATTAGTGGTAGGCTGGATAAAGAAAATGTGGTACATATACGTCATGGAATACTATGCAGCCACAAAAATCAAGATCATTTCCTTTGCAAGAACATGGATGGAGCTGGAAGCCATTATCTTTAGTAAACTAATGCAGGAACAGACGACTAAATACTGCATGTTCTCACTTATGAGTGGGAGCTAAATGATGAAAACACATGGACACATAGAGCAAAACAACACACACTGGGACTTACTTGAGGTTGTAGGTGGGGAGGAGGGAGAGGATCAGGAAAATTAACTAATGGGTACTAAGCCTAATACCTGGGTGATTAAATAATCTGTACAAAAAAACCTGCATGACATAAGTTTTCCTATATAACAAACTTGGACAGATACACCTGAACTTAAAATAAAAGTTAAAAAAAATTCAAATCCAGGCCGGGCGCGGTGGCTCAAGCCTGTAATCCCAGCACTTTGGGAGGCCGAGACGGGCGGATCACGAGGTCAGGAGATCGAGACCATCCTGGCTAACATGGTGAAACCCCGTCTCTACTAAAAAAATACACAAAAAACTAGCCGGGCGAGGTGGCGGGTGCCTGTAGTCCCAGCTACTCGGGAGGCTGAGGCAGGAGAATGGCGTAAACCCGGGAGGCGGAGCTTGCAGTGAGCTGAGATCCGGCCACTGCACTCCAGCCCGGGTGACAGAGCGAGACTCCGTCTCAAAAAAAAAAAAAAAAAAAAAAAAAAAAAATTCAAATCCAGACACATACTTAAAAAAATCTATCTCTTTTTTTATTTTGCTATTATTTATCTGTTTTCCTGCTCAAGCTTGGTCATTTTCATTGCTACATAATATTTCATTGCAATGTATCCCAAGTTATTAATTTTTATTGTTGATTAGCATTTGCATATAGTTTTAAGTTATTATAAATAATGTTTCTATGAACATTCTTTTATGTGTATCATGGTGCACATATTTACAAATTTCTTTAGGATCTAGGAGTGGAATTTCTGGGTCATGAGGTTTATATATCTTGTGGATTATCAGATAAAGCCAAACTTTATGGTATCTTTATCAGATAAAGAACAAAGTAGTTATGCCAATTTAAACTCCCACCCGAAGAGTATGAGTTTCCATGATAACACATGTTCAGCAACATTTAGACTTCCCATGTTTTGCTAATCTGATGGGTTTACAATAGCATCTCATTAAGGTTTTAGTTTATATTTCCCTGATTATTAATGAAGTTAGGCACTCTTTACTATTCATGAGGTTGGGCTTTTTTTTTCTGTTTATTTGCTATTTGAATATCTTCTTTTGCATGTGCTTGTTTAAGTCTTTTAGCCATATATACCTTATTGGTTTGTAGGACTTGATATATTGTAGCTTGAGTTTGATGACTTACTTTTCATTCTCTTTATGGTGTTTTCTGATAAACAAAGTTGTCGAATTTAATGTAGTAAATTTACGAAGTCTTTCCTTAAAAGTCACTGTACTTTGTATTGTTTAACAGATATTTTCCTTCCCCAAGGTCAGGACAATATTCTACATTATCTTCTGAAAACTTAGGTTTGCCTTTCACATTCAGGTTTATAATATAGTGGTTTCAGCATCATTTTTTCCATGTGGGCACTCAGTTGTTTTTAGCAGCATTTATTTCAAAACTCATCCTTTCCCCAGTACTCTGTGATACACTTTCATTATAAAGTGTCCTCATTTTTGAGACCCTGTTTCTGAGATCTCTATTCTTTCCATTAGTTTATTTGTCTAGTCCTTGTATCAATACCATAAGTATGACAGCTTTGTGTAAATAATTGATATCTGGTAGAGCAAGTCCTCTCATCACATGCTTCTGCTTTAAGTCTGTCTTATATCTTTATGGTATTTACATTTTCATACATTTTATAAGATTATTTATCAAATGCTTCTTTACGTCTATTGAAATGATTACATTTTTCTTCCTTAATCTATTAATATGATCAGTTAAATGAATTGATTTTCAGATATTGAAATACAATTACATTCCTGGGATAAACCCAACTTGGGCATGAGGTAGTGTCATTTTCATATATTCTTTAATTTGTTTTGCTTGTATTTTATTTGAAATTTTTGTATGTGTGTTTCACAAATGACTTGCAATTTTCCTCTTCCTTTCTTATATAGGCCTTGCCAAGTTTTTGTTGTTGTTGTTTGTTTTTGTTTTGTTTTGGAAATGGAGTCTCGCTCTGTCACCCAGGCTGGAGTGCAGTGAGTCTTGCTCTGTCGCCCAGGCTGGAGTGCAGTGGCACGATCTCATCTTACTGCAAGCTCTGCCTCCTGGGTTGACGCCATTCTGCTGTCTCAGCCTCCCAAATAGCTGGGACTACAGGCGCCCGTCACCGCGCCCGGCTAATTTTTTTGTATTTTTAGTAGAGACGGGATTTCACCGTGTTAGCCAGGATGGTCTTGATCCCCTGACCTCGTGATCCACCCGCCTCGGCCTCCCAAAGTGCTGGAATTATAGGCATGAGCCATCGTGCCTGGCCCAGGCCTTGCCAAGTTTTGCTGTCAAGTGTATGCTTGCCTTATAAAATGAGTTAGTCACTTTCTTCTTTTTTCTATGCACTGGAATACTTAGGGCTAGATTATAATGATTTCTTCCATAAGATTAAAAAAATTTCAGGGGTACATAGAAGGTGTATATATTTGCGGGCTACATGAGTCACTTTGATATAGGTATGCAATGCATAATAATAACATCAGGGTAAATGGGGTATCTATAACCTCAGTCATTTATCCTTCCTATTACGAATAACCCAATAATATTCTTTCAGTTCTTTTGAAATTATGATAAATTATTTTGACTATAGTCACCCTGCTGTGCTTTCAAATACTAGATCTTATTTTTGTACCTCATTAACCACTCCCACTTTTCCCCCACCCCTCACTATTCTTCACAGTCTCTGGTAATCATCATTCTACTGTCTATTTCCATGAGTTAAATTGCTTTAAATTTTAGCCCCCACAATCAAGTGAGAACATGTGAAGTTTGTCTTTCTGTGCCTGGCTTATTGCACGTAACATAATGATGTCCAGGTCCATCCATGTTGTTGCAAATGAATAGGATCTCATTCTTTTTTGGTGGAATAGTACTACATTGTGTATATGTACCACATTTTAGAAAATGCATTCATCTGTTGATGAACACTTAGGTTGCTTTTAAACCTTAGCTGTTGTGATGCTGCAATAAACATGGGAGTGCAGATATCTTTTTGGTATACTGATTTGCTTTCTTTTGGGTATAAATCTAACAGTGGGATTTCTAGATTATATAGTAGTTCCATTTTTAGTTTTTTGAGGAACCTCCAAACTGTTCTCCATAGTGGTTTTACTAATTTACATTCTCACCAACAGTGTATGAGGGTTCCCTTTTTTCCACACCCTCACCAGCATTTGTTATTGCCTGTCTTTTGGATAAAAGCTATTTTAACTGGGGTGAGATGATATCTCATTGTAGTTTTTATTTGAATTTCTCTGATGATCAATGATATTGAGCACCTTTTCATAAGTCTGTTTGCTATTTGTATGACTTCTTTTGAGAAATGTCTATTTAGATTTTTTGCCCATTTTAAAATCAAATGGATTAGATTTTTTCTTACCAGATTGTTTGAGCTCTTTATATATTCTGGTTATTAATCCCTTGTCAGATAGATAGTTTGCAAATATTTTCTCTCATTCTGTGGGTTGTCTCTTCACTTTGTTGATTGTTTCTTTTGCTGTGCAGAAGCTTTCTAACTTGATGTGATCCCATTTGCCCATTTTTGCTTTGGTTGTCTGTGCCTGTGGGGTATTACTCAAGAACTCTTTGCCAAGAGCAATGTCCTGGACAGTTTCTTCAATGTTTTCTTGTAGCAGTTTCATAGTTTGAGTTGTTAATTTAAGTTGTTAATCCATTTTGATTTGATTTTTGTATATGGTGAGAGATAGTGTTGTAGTTTCATTCTTTTATGGATATCCAGTTTTCCCAGTAACATTTATTGAAGAGTCTGTCCTTTCCCTAATACATGTTCTTGGTCCCTTTGTTGAAAATAAGTTCACTGTAGGTGTATGGGTTTGTTTCTGGGTTCTTCATTCTACTCCATTAATCAATATGTCTGTTTTTATGCCAGTACCATGCTGTTTTGGTTACTATAGCTCTGTAGTATAATTTGAAGTACAGTAATATTGTTACCTGGCTTCAGGTAACAACATTTTTGCTAACAATATATTTACCAGTTTTGTTCTTTTTGCTCAAGATAGCTTTGAGCTAGTCTGTGTCTTCTGTGGTTTCATGTAAATTTTAGGATTTTTTTCTATTTCTGTGAAGAATGCCATTGGTATTGTGACAGGGATTGCATTGAATCTGTAGATTCCCTTGGGTAGTATGGACATTTTCACACTATTGATTCTTCCAATTCATGAACATGGAATATCCTCTTCAATTTCTAGGTGTCCTCTTCAATTTCTTGCATCAATGTTTTATAGTTTTCATTGTAGAGATCTTTCTTTGGTTAAGTTTATTCCTAGGTATTTTACCTTATTGTAGCAATTGCAAATGGGATTACTTTCTTGATTTCTTTTTCAGGTGGTTTGCTGTTGACATATAGAAATGCTAATGATTTCTGTTTATTGGTTTTGTATCCTATAACTTTACTGAATTTGTTTATCAGTTCAATCAGTTTTTTGGTGGAGTCTTTAGACATTTTCTTCCACAAATTTTTGGTAAAACTTGGTGAAGCTATTTGAGCCTGGAATCTTTGTGTGTGGGGAAGGAAGATTTCTTTTTAAATCACTGAGTCAATTTATTTAATAGTCATAGTACTAGTCAAGTCTTCTATTTATTCTTCAGTAGGTAAATTTCTGGAAATTTGTTCATTTAATTCAGATGATTTGAAGCTGGGCTGCATATCCATGTGGTGGCTGGTTCATTCTTACCCTTAGGGTGTAGACTATTTTTATCAGTGTTTACAAAAAATTTTTGGAAGCACAAACATAAAGATGATTGGTTGGGGTCTTGTAGATTCTAGGATTTTATTCTTTTTATGACTGAACAGTATTCAATGTGTATACATACCACATTTTCTTTCTTTCTTTTTTAGACAGAGTCTCACTCTGTTGCCCAAGTAGGAGCGCAGTGGCATGATCATGGCTCACTTCATCCTCAACTTCCTTGGCTTAAGCGATCCTTCTGCCTCAGCCTCCCAAGTAGCTGGGACTACAGGCGAGTACCACCATGCCAGCTATGTGGTTTTTTGTTTTGTTTTGTTTACTTTTTGTAGAGATGGAGCCTTGCTATATTGCCCAGGCTGGTCTCCAATGCCTTGCCTCAAGTCATCCTCCTGCCTTGGCCTCCTGAAGTGTTGGGATTATAGGTGCGATCCACTGCACCTGGCCCCACATTTTCTTTATTTGGTTATCTGTTGGTGGACGCTTAGCTTGATTCTATATCTTGGCTATTGTGAATAGTGCTGCAGTAAACATGAGAGTACACGTCTTTCTTTCTCTTTCTCCTTCTCTTTCCTTCTCTCTTTCTCTCTTTTAAATAGAGACAAAGTCTTGCTCTGGCACCCAGGCTGGAGTGTAGTGGCATGATTATAGCTCACTGCAGTCTTGACCTCCTGGGATCAGCCTCTGGAGGAGCTAGGATTAGCTACCCTACCTGGCTAATTTTTTTTATAGAGACAGGGTCTCACTGTATTGCCCAGGCTGGTCTCAAATTCATGGGCTCAAGCAGTCCCACTGCCTGAGCCTCCTGAAGCATTAAGATTACAGGTGTAAGCTTCCATGCCTGGCCCAGATATCTCTTTGACATACTAATTTCATTTCATTTGGATATGTACCCAAGAGTTGGATTGCTGGATCATATCGTGGTTTTAGTTTTAATGTTTTGAGGACCCCCATCCTGTTTTTCATAATGGCTATACTAATTTACATTCCCACCAATCGTGTATGAGTTCCCCTTTCTTGACATCTGTGCTAGCATTTGTTAGTTTTTGTCTTTTTGATAATAGCCATTTTAATTGAGATGAGGTAATACCATGATTTGGATTTGCATTTCCCTGACGATTAGTGATGTTGAACAATTTTTCATATAACTACTGGCCATTTGTATGTCTTCTTTTGAGAAATATCTACTCAGGTATTTTTCCCATTTAAAAATTATTATTATTATTATTGCTATTGAGTTGTTTGAGTTCTTTATGTGTTCTGGATGTTAACCTTTTGTCAGATGCATAGTTTACAATTATTTTCTTCCATCCTCTAGGTTGTCTTTTCATTCTGTTGATTGTTCCCTTTGCTGTGCAGAAGCTTTTTAGTTTGATATAATCCCATTTGTCTATCTTTGCTTCTGTTGCATATGCTTTTGAGGTTTTATCCACAAAATTCTTACCCAGACCAATGTAATGAAATGTTTCCCCTATCTTTTCTTCTAGTAGTTTTATCATTTCAGGTAATGAAATGTAAAATTTTTCATTTCTGTGATTTCCCTTTTTTTGGTAATTTTTTTGGGGGGGTCTCTGGCTGAATATTCTTCTTCCCTTTTCTGTCTGTATTATTTCAGCTTGGTCTTACGTGTTCTGCTCACATGCCACCCCTTCTTGAGACTGTTTTCTGCTGTAATCCTTCTCTCATCTCCCAAATCTCTCTCATAAACCCACTTCACTCTGCTTTGTATTCAGTTGATTGCTTGCATGTTGATCTTTGTCTCACTCTAGACTATATATATATATATATATATATATATATATATATATATATTTTTTTTTTTTTTTTTTTTTTTTTTTTTTTTTTTTGAGACGGAGTCTCGCTCTGTCACCCAGGCTGGAGTGCAGTGGCCGGATCTCAGCTCACTGCAAGCTCCGCCTCCCGGGTTCACGCCATTCTCCTGCCTCAGCCTCCCCAGTAGCTGGGACTACAGGCGCCCGCCTCGTCGCCCGGCTAGTTTTTTGTATTTTTTAGTAGAGACGGGGTTTCACCGTATTAGCCAGGATGGTCTTGATCTCCTGACCTCATGATCCGCCCGTCTCGGCCTCCCAAAGTGCTGGGATTACAGGCTTGAGGCACCGCGCCCGGCCTAGACTATATTTTAAGTGACTTTTTATTCATTTTGGTATCCACCATACTGTCTGGCACTTTGATTTGTCTCTAGTAGCACTTGGTAAATACTGGTTGAATAAATGAATAAATAAACTCATGAAAAGATTTTCAAATTTCTTTTGTTTTAATGGAGATGGAAATTAAAACACTATGTTCTTAGTGTTATTGTTAACATTTTCATTTTTTATCTTCTGATAGGCAAAAATAGCATATTCTAGATCTAACTTGTACTTCATTGAATATTTTTGAAGTCCAGTATACTTCTGTGTATTTATTATTTGTGTTTTTTCTGTGCATTTGTGTTTACATCCTTTGCCAATTTTGAGGCAGGGTTATCCTTTTTCTATGGATTGTAGGCACTCTATATTATGAATATTATCTTCCTGATTATATACATGCTAATATTTTCTCCCATTGTCTTTTAATTCTATCATATCATTCATTAAACAAAATATTTGGATTCTTACATGTTCAATCTGTCAGTGTTTTCCTTTCCACATTTGGTTTTAATAAGAGCCCAAGTTCTACAAGAAGCAAGATCTTGAGGAAATAGATCCCCGTTCTTTTTTTTTTTTTTTTTTTTTTTTGTGACACGGTCTCGCTCTGTCGCCCAGGCTGGAGTGCAGTGGCGCGATCTCAGCTCACTGCAAGCTCCGCCTCCCGGCTTCACGCCATTCTCCTGCCTCAGCCTCCTGAGTAGCTGGGACTACAGGCGCCCACCACCACGCCCCGCTAAGTTTTTGTATTTTTAGTAGAGACGGGGTTTCACCGAGTTAGCCAGGATGGTCTCGATCTCCTGACCTTGCGATCCGCCCACCTCGGCCTCCCAAAGTGCTGGGATTACAGGCATGAGCCACTGCGCCCGGCCAATCCCCCTTCTAAGAGATAACAATTTTGTAGCTAATAAAGAGACCCTTAAGTAGACTGGTGACATCTTCTATACTTTAATTCAGACGTCCAATTTCTCATATGTATGCTACAGACACACACAATAGCACATCAAAATTAATTTTTTTATGTTTCTATACATGATTTTAAAAATCATTGCCTGATATTGGCATTCATCATGTGGTTTTTCAGTGCACTGAGTTTTTTAGATGGTTTAATAATCTCTATCTGAATCAGTAAGAACTTCAGAAGTAACCCCTTGAGGGTGTATAGTCTATCAAATTCTCTCTGATCCTTCAACTTTCAATATACCCAAACTAATCAATATTTACAGAGAAATATATAGGGATTCATGATTATACTGCAGTAAGACTAGGAGTCCTACAGTGGGACGGGCTTTCATATGGACTGTTGTCATTCAATTTTTACAGGTAGAAATCATTGTTCCCAGGACCTGACAGCATAATGCCATGATGTTTTTAAAAATTATCTTGCTATCAAGCGTATTTTTCTGCTCTCTCACCAGTAGCCTTGTAGGTCAGGAATAGCCCAGCAGGACTTGAGCTCACAGCTCTGGTCCTTATGGACTGCATTTTAGTGATTCTCATCTTAACCACAGTATGAATAGGTTATTGGAAGCACTAATGGGAAAAACAGTAATCACTGAGCTGTTCTAAAAGTGTGATTAATTGTTCTGTCATCAACTACACATTCCTAACAAGCTTATTGCCATACTGGGAAGGGCACAAATTATTTTTTTGTCCTTTGAGTGCATGGATCATTTATGTGTTCCTGAAATCTGAATTTGCATAAAGATATAACCACTATGAGTGATACCTATTAGTTGTTTTCCTTTGTACTTAACTTGTTTAAATATTTAACCTGAAATGGACACCAGGCTTTGAACTTAGGAAGGATCCTAAGGATTTTTCTCCAGTGATGAAGTCTATGTTGGCATAAGAGGGTGGGTCTACCTTGTACTCAATTATCACCTCCCATTTGAGCTCTTTTTTCCCCTTCTGCAGCAATCCAGAGGAATAAGGAATTCTGATCATAAAACCAGCAATAACTTTCATATTTTGAATCTAACTTAATAATATTAGCAAATGCTTATGCAGTGCGTGCTGTGTACCAAGCTCTAAGACTTTATATGTAATAACTCAGTTAATCCTCACAACAACTCTCTAAGGTCACTATTACTATTATCCCTACTTAACAGATGGTGAAACTGAGGCTCAGAGACATTATAGGGTAGTAACTGAACCAAGTTTAAAATCTAGATGACTAGCTCCAGAATCAGGTTCTTAACCACTAAGTTATGCTGTTCAATTATTATTTATTTAGAAAAATTAGAGTATGACTTCCAGTAGGATAAGAGGAGACCCATAAGCTGGTGGCCAACACACTGGAGTGGATCCCTCTAAAATTTATTCAAAGTAAAATCTAGGATGTGCTATAAAATCATAATAGTAATAGTAGCAAACACTATAATAGCTAAATATGAGCTACTGTTCTAAAGCTCTTAACATATATTAATTCTTTTAATCCTCATGCCAACTTCATAAAAAAGGCACTTCCATTATTTCTACTTTACAAATGGATGAACTGAGGTGCAGAGAGGTGAAGTAATTAGCCTAAAAACACACAGTTTAAAGTACTTACTAACAATTTCCTAATTACTTTTAGCCATCTGTAGAGACAAAAGTGACTTCATCTTGGATATGAATCCTCCATGTTAACTTCCGATTAGCCCTAGTCCCATGAATGTGCCCTAATTTCTACTTAGTGTCCCTAGTGTAAGAACATGTACTCCTGCTTTTAGGTCAAAGCAATGTGGATGTTATTGCACAAATCATAAGCTATGACACACATAGCATTCTGGCCTGTTCTGGAGGGTTGCCTTTCATTGTCTCTATAGAGCACATCCCCCTTCCCCTTTGGTATATAAGCCCTGGTTCTGGGGAATAATGATGTGAGATCTACCTGTCTTGTGGCCACCGAAGACCATGCTTTTGTCTGTAAGTTCCCCAAAAAGACACCCTATACCAACAAACTGGATTTGCCTGCCCCCGTCTTCGGTTTCTCTGCTCCTTCAGCATTTGGGGGTTGCTTTGCATATATAGCCCTTTCATGGAACACCATCAAACCATTTGTCCTCTATAAACATTCAAGGTTTTTTCACATGTATTAGTCTCATTTTATTCTCAAGATAATAGTGTACCAAACTGTTCAGTAAGTCAGATTTCAATTCTTTTAGCATTTAAGGTATTTTCTATTTTAGGTCATTAGGAGATAATTAAGAGTACTCCAGCACTTGAGATAAAACTTAATATCATACTGTTGACATGGAATCATGGCAATCAATTATTAGCAAGAATCTCAATCCAGGGTTGCAGGACCTGGGAGGGAACAGATGGAGTCCCCAGATGGTCAGTACAGACTCAGGGAGTAAATAGAAATGCTTCAAACCCAACAGAGAGAGAAGCTGGGGTTTGAGATCCATGGCCACCCATTCTGCTCCTGGCTCTGGCCTTCTTTTCTGTGCCATGAATGTTAAAAAATTGTTTAGAGAATTCAGGTGACTTGAACCATTTGAAGTGGGGGAAGAATTAGTAGAAATAAAGAATATGAATTCTATTCTATTAATAGAGCTGAGCTGCACCCTTGCAGTGTTGTTTGATTGTTGACCCAAAGAAGGGTCAAGGGTGCAGCTCAGCATGATTTTCCCAGGCTGGAAAGCACACGGTCTGAGCTGGAGTTCTCTTGGGCAGGGCTGCTATGTACTGCTGAGTAGATTGTTGAGTGTACCTGCCCGACAATACAACAGTGGCCTTGCTTGTATGAAATGCACTTGAAAGAATTCCTTATTGAACAGATTTAATTATAATCTAATCTGCCAAAAAAGATTTTCAAAATATAGAAAAACTTTGTTTCCTTGGATTTTCTCTTGTCAGTTTTATTGCGATGGTTTTTTTTTTTTTTAAATAATAGCTTCATTGAGATATAATTTATATACCATACAATTAACCCATTTGAAATGTATAATTCAATGGTTGTTAATGTATTCAAAGTTATGCAACCATCACAATAATCAATTTTAGAACATTTCATCATGCCCCAAAGAAACCCCATACTCATTAGCAATCACTTCCCATTTCCTCCAACCACCCAGCTCTGGGCAGCTACCAGTCCACTTCTGTTTCAATGGATTTGCCTGTTCTGAACATTTCATATTAATGGAATCACACAATATGTGGTCTTGGTGTCTGGCTTCTTTCACTTACCATGTTTTCAAGATTCATCCATGTTGTAATGTGTATTAATCATGTATTCTTTTATATTGACAAATAATATTCTGTTTCTGGAATATACATTTTGTTTGTCCATTCATCAGTTGATAGACATTTGTTTTGTGTCCACTTTATGACTATGATGAATAATGCTGCTATGAACATTTGCGTACAAGTTTTTGTGTGGACATATGTTTTCATTTCTCTTGAATATATACCTAGGAGTGAGATTGATGGGTTATATGTAACTCTATATTTAACCTGTTGGGGAGTTGCCAGATTGTTTCACAGAGCAGCGGTACTGCAGTGTATGAGGGGCCCAATTTTTCCGCATCCTCAACAATATTTACCTGTCTTTTTGATTCTAGCCATACTAGTGGGTGTGAAGTGGAATCTCATTGTGGTTTTAATTTCATTTCTCCAGTGACTAATCGTGTTAGTCAACTTCCTGTGTGTATTGAACATCTGCGTTATCTTCTTTGGAGAAACATCTATTCAGACAGTTTGCCCATTTAAAAAATTGGGTTATTTGTCTTCTTACTATTGAGGTCTAGAAGATTTTTTAAAAAACGTATTCTACATATGTCTCTTATCAGATATATGATTTTCACAAATTGTCTTTCATTCTGTGGGTTGTCTTTTCATTTTCTAATGGTGTCCTTTGAATCACAAAAGTTTTTAAATATTGAGTAAGCCCGATTTTATTTTTTCTTTCGTTTCTTGTGCTTTCAGTGGAATATCTAAGAAATCGTTGCTTAATCATAGGTCATATTTACATCTCTGTTTTCTTCTAAGAGCTTTGCGGTTTTCACTTTTATACTTAAGCCTTTGATGGCTGCAATGTGGAAGACAACCTTTTCAATGTGGTATCTCTTTGCAATGCACATTCTGTGCAACGTTGTATGGTAGCCTCGACTTAGGAGAACCTAGTATCAAATAAATTCTATAAATACTTGTGGTTTGCCTTTAATGATCAAGACACTGCGTGTATCTATGAGTGTTAGGGGGCAATGTTTAGGGGATGTTCAGTTGCAGTAATTGATTTTAGTAACTAGTTATTGAGCATCTTTTGTGTGGAGTCCTTGCTGGGGGTACTCAGGTGAATAACACACAGTTCTTGTCCTCAGTGGGCCTAGAAGCAAGTGGGCAAGGTGAATGCATTTACACATAACTAGTGTATAATTCAACCATCTTTGTGGCTACTTGCATTTCAATGATAAAGTCAGTGTCCTTTGCCCAACAAACAGCATCACCCCTCCTTCCAAGCTGTCTCTGCTTCCAGCACCCCTAATCCCTGTCCTAGGGAGAGGTTCTGGAATGAACACTGTTATAACATAGACACAGGCTTGAAGTTCGTTTGAATGTACAGTGGTATCCCACATAAATCATATAGCAGACAGACTGTTTTATTGAGTCATGGAAGAAATACCCTTGGAAATACAAGACCCACCTAGGATGCACAGGACTTGGGCTACTGGCTAAGGATTTGCACGATGCTCCATCTGGTTTGTAGGTCATGGAACATTTATATTGTTATCAGCTGCGTGCTTGATACAAATGCAGATTCACAGACCACTGACCCAGAATCTGTTGGGGTGGGACCCAGGAACTTGCACCTTACTAAGCTCCCAGGGGTGACCCATGTATAATGATAGCCACCTACTTAACCCATTGTAAGGTACATGGATGTACTTTGGTCAAGGAATAGGCCAAGGCAGACATCCAGGCCAGAGTGACTCAGCGGGTTTAGGGCTCAAGGGCATACTCCACTTGCTATATAACCTGTTGTTCATAGTTGACTCGGAGCCACTATTGTTTGGAAAAGGTATAACTGCCCTGCTGATGCTGTACATGAGCGTCAGCCCAAGAGCTCAAGATGGCTCTTGGGCTGAGCTCAACATAGTTTCTGGGTATGGCTCAACATGGCTCTTGTACAGGTGCTGGTGCCCAGAGAGTAAAGCTACTGACTGCTGTAAGGGAGAATGAATGTCTGGGAGATGGACACAAGGGAGCCAGGATACGGCTTGGCTTGTGCCCAAATGGAAGGAGTTAAGTTGCTAAACCTAGAGCTGGCCTTGCAAGCTGGCTGTGCAGCTGTGCATGGGAGCCAGCTGCTGAGAGGAGCCAGAGTTGGAGCAGAGTCAAGATAAAGGCAAACAGTGTAAAGAACTAGTGTGAGAGAGCTGCTGATGAAAGAGCTGCTGAATAAAACAATATTCACCTGCCTACGGCCCTCTGCGTGTTCTTTCAGTTATCTGCCCATCCACCCACTCCCCTGGACCTCAGCATGGGCTGGAACCTAACCCTGAGCATAACACTAGGCATAGTCGTGGCCCTGGTTTGACGCCCATGCTTCCAAATGCTGTTTGGGCAGTGACTTCTCCCAATGACACATCAGACTCTGGTGAATGACCCTGTACTTCCAGAAAAACATAGCCACCCCAAGTTTTTTGAAGAACCTACCTGGCATACTTTTTGTAGTCATAAGAAGTGTTGATTGAAGCCTCACTCATATAAGGCAGCTGAGTGGAATTACAGTTTTCACCTGAGCAGGAGACCCAGGCACAGGCTATAAAAGCTCTAGGCCAGCAACCTCTGCCCTTGCAGACAGTGTGGGAGTCAGCTCGTGTCTAGAGTGCTTTGTGAAATCCGCTTCTTGGGTAGCTGTGATGAGCGCTTTCTGACCTCTGGAATTTGAGCCCCTGGTGAGCAAACGGGTCTATAGGAAGAGCCAAGTCTCCAGGAGAGGAGGAGAACCAAGGTCAGCTTTGTGTCTCCCTGTATTGATAGAGGTAAAGTCCTCTGTACACTTAGTCTGCTCTCTGGAAAGTAAGGTCTCCAAGCTACCACTTCATCTATCCAACCTTTGTTCTGAAGAGCCATGGCTTTCTATGCAGCTAGGAGCAGGGAAAACAGGATTGAGTCAGCTGTTGCTGTTTTGGTGGGGTGTCTGAGGTACACACTTTAGGGGCTGGTAATTCTAAAGTGGAAGTTCTTTAGAAACTCAGTGGATTCAATTTTGATTTCAAGCAATTCTTTTCAATTTCAGTTTCAAGCTTTTTTAAAGCTACTGTTAGGTTGAACTTTAGTATTGTTTTAAATTCCTAAGTAGAGAGACTCCTGCATCTAACAATAGGGCTATTCCTAGAAGGGTGTAAGACCTGGGACAATTTAACCCATGCAGCCTGCCCAAGATAAGGGCAACAGAAAGGAGGCTGGGCTATTGGCATATTTCATGGATCCTTGAGACTTTGGTTAGATATGGAAATTTGAACTGTGATAATCAGAACAAAAAGGAATAAAGTGCAGGACTACGTGGGGCTCCCAGGAACTGCCTTGTTGCCCCTTCAAAGGACAGGCCAGTCTAAGATGGTAATAATGGAATCACTACGGCAACTTACCCAGTCATTTAAATGTTGGCTGTAGCTATGAAGAGGCCAGATAGGTCTTATTTTAGTTGATAACAAATTCCTGGGTTTCTGTTTTTAACTCAGTTCAGGTGTTGTCTCAGTTCCTTTATGTGGCTGTAATTTACCTGGGCACAAGCCAGGTCTGAGTTCGTCAAGAGTGAGCAGTGCTGAACAAAGGATAATGCTGCCTCAGGTGCTTGTTCTGGTTTGTTAGCTCTTTCTTCAAGCTACTTATTAGCCTGGAATACTTCCCTCATTGGCTACCCAGCTTAAGTCATCAATGTAGCCTGCCAAAGCACCAAGAACAAAACAACACTGTGCCCAGTGCAAGTCTACCTAGCAGTTCTGTCTACACGTCAAGACCTCACTGGCTGTTTCTTATTCCCTTCCATGGTAACTCAATGCTGCTCTGAGGAAAACATCCAGGGAGGAGCCTCAGTGACTTTGACCTGCAGATGTCCTAGTGCTTCCTTCCCAGTAATGGGTTGGCTTATGAGGGTGCACCCAACCTAGGGAAGAGCGGGTGAGCATGAAGAGCCAGAGAACTTGATTTTCCCATGTCTATTTGGGATGTGGTTCAAAAGTCTTTAATGTTGAATTTGGCTTTTGATAAGGAGAATTATTTTTCACTTTCTGGGCTATAGTTAATTTCCTCACTGTGACTCTTCTATCAGATGGCTAACCACTGATGGTAAAGAATAGGTCACTTGGCCGGGCGCGGTGGCTCAAGCCTGTAATCCCAGCACTTTGGGAGGCCGAGACGGGCGGATTATGAGGTCAGGAGATCGAGACCATCCTGGCTAACACGGTGAAACCCCGTCTCTACTAAAAAATACAAAAAACTAGCGGGGCGAGGTGGTGGCACCTGTAGTCCCAGCTACCCGGGAGGCTGAGGCAGGAGAATGGTGTAAACCCGGGAGGCGGAGCTTGCAGTGAGCTGAGATCCGGCCACAGCACTCCAGCCTGGGTGACGGAGTGAGACTCCGTCTCAAAAAAAAAAAAAAAAAAAAAATAGGTCACTTGTTCTTGTGACTCGCACTGAGATAACACAATGCCTAGTGGGAAGTAGGTACTTGAAAACTGTTGGTTAGAAATAAGATGCAGATTCTCTGGCATTTGAAGGTCTTCACCAGCCAGGTGCTTGAGATGCTAGAGAGAAATTGAACTGAAAGGAGCTCAGTAATTTGGTCTACCCTTCCACTCTTCCTCCAAACCCCCACAAAATGGTAAGATTAACTCTTTCTCCTTATAGATCATACGGTTGAAATTGAGATATTGAAATTTTCTATAACCAGTTAATGGTAGGGTAATATGGGAGACTGGTCTGATATTGATCACACTGCTTGTCCCATCTAATCTACATTCCTATGGCAGAGACAGCTATGGTGAGTTCACCGAATGGGTCAGTGTGTCTACTTCACATCTTCCTTCAGGTGTTTGCTAGCCTGGACCCTGGGAAAAGTGATCCTTTTTGGTATTTCCAATATTTAGTGTAGGTGCTCTTGTGTTCTTGAACAATCAGATGCTTTGTGCACAGAGGTAGCAGGGGCCCAAGTCACCAGTTTATTTTTCCAGTCTTTCCATTTTTGGAAGTAGTCATTTCCTTCTGGCCATTCTCCAGCTGTGGCTCCATCTATCTCTCTTGTCTCCAGTGGAACAGGTTCAGAAAACCCTACAAGACTCCTGTGAAATCCCAAAGACTGTGTTGGTGGAAGTGTCCAGGTTGGTCTGTCCTTCCATGTTGATTAAATTGTTGCTTTTGGCAGAAAGCATTTGACCACATTTTTGGCATTGGTCCCCAAGAGCCAGTTGGCACACGTAAAGTTAGAGCATTGAGTGGCATCTCCATGGGGAAATTCACTCTCCCTCCATCATCTCTTAATTATAACCTTATGAATTATGCATTCCTGAAGACAATGAAGCATTATGTGTGAGGTATACAGTTTTTCTTCATCCAATTTTCTGTAATATGGAACTACCAATAACAGGGGTTCCCACCCTTCCTTTTTTATTGGATTGACTCCTTGGTATCTTTTTTAGATGGCTGTAGATATTCAAAAGGCCATTCTGAGTAGCTAGAGTAAGAAGACTATCAGAGGCAGGTTATGGAGGGGAATTCTTTGCTTACTACCTATTCTGTGCCAGTAATATTTTAGATATAATTTATTTAATTGTTATAACTCTGTCTGAAATGTGTTCTCAATTAAGGGTCGTACAGATTTGAATCATTCAGACTCAAATTCTTTTCATTGCATTCCTTTAGAACAATGTTTTCCTAAGTAATGTGATACATATTTTTTGTATATACATAGTCACTATATTTCTAAAACTAATTACGGGAAGATGTTGGATTATTACTACAGCACATAAAATAGAAGCCAATTTTTCACCTCCATCTCCTACTTAAAAGGTACAATGTTAGGGTCGCTGGTTTTAAGGTTGAGTTTATTGGAGATCTGTCCACCAAAGGGTGGACTTAAAATTCTTAGCTGTGGTTATGTTGATCTTGAAATAGAGTTGCAGGGCCTGTACATTCCACTTAGGTCAAGACTGACTAAGTTCAGTGAACTTTGAGGCTTGGCAAAACTAGAATTGCCCATCTGTGGAGTAGAGGCCACTAGGGTTTGTAGTGAACTGATAAGTTACTGATACACTGGTTAGCTCAATTCGTTATGTACTGGTTAGCTCATTTACTGAACACATATTTTGTGGGAAAGCCTGGAGCTGTGAAATCAAGACTATCTCACCCCTAAGATGCTGAAAGCCTGATGAAAGATGGATTTCATACCCCAGAAGTAGGTTGCATATTCACCTCTTCCTTTGTTCTCTTTCCCCCTTATTCCTCTCTTCTGTCAGTAGCACCCATACCATTTCTTTGGTTCCACAGGAAACTTCCAGGATAAAGACACTTGTTGAGTGGAAGTGCTCATATACCAGCAGTTACTGTGTCCTGGAGGATGCCCTCAGTGAGATCTGGCAGCCAATGCCAGAGAATACAAAGTCATGTTCCTTTCTTCTGTCCAGTGGGCAGGCTGCTGTATTTCACTGCTAGCCAGCAATCTAGTCACTTAATCAGCAGTTTGCCTATGATTCCCTTAGATATTATTGGAATTTATAGAATGTGAGACTACATTTTGAGAATTTAAAAGGCAGGCTGGGCATGGTAGCTCACGCCTGTAATCCCAGCATTTTGGGAGGCCGAGGCAGGTGGATCACCTGCGGTCAGGAGTTCGAGACCAGCCTGGCCAACATGGTGAAACTCCGTCTTTACTAAAAATACAAAAATTAGCCTGGTGTGGTGGTGGGCGCCTGTAATCCCAGCTACTCGGGAGGTTGAGGCAAGAGAATTGCTCGAAACTGGGAGGCGGAGGTTGCAGTGAGCCGAGTTCATGCCACTGCACTCCAGCCTGGGTAACAAGAGCAAAACTCCGTTTCAAAAAAAAAAAAAAAAAAAAGTTTGCAGGCATCTGTCGATGACTGAAGTTTTATTTTATTTCATACCATCAGATTATTTCTTCATCTTTGGGATTTTGGATCTTTTCAATGCTCTTACAAATACGAATCACCTCTTCAGCAAATAAACCATGTGTGGATATTTTCTGTGCCAACTTTGAGGCTTGGCAAAACTAGAATTGCCCATCTGTGGAGTAGAGGCCACTAGGGTTCGTAGTGAACTGATAAGTTACTGATACACTGGTTAGCTCAATTCGTTATGTACTGATTAGCTCATTTACTGAACACATATTTTGTGGGAAAGCCTGGAGCTGTGAAATCAAGACTATCTCACCCCTAGGATGCTGAAAGCCTGATGAAAGATGGATTTGTAACCAAGCATACCCCAGAAGTAGGTTGCATATTCACTGTTGACTACCATGGCCCTCGTCTTCCCCTATATGAGGAGACTAAGAAATGGATTAGAATAAGCATGCCTGTTCTAATCCATTTCTTAGTACCCAGCCATCCCACTACTGGGTATATACCCAAAGGATTATGAATCATGCTGCTATAAAGACACATGCACACGTATGTTTATTGTGGCACTATTCACAATAGCAAAGACTTGGAATCAACCCAAATGTCCATCTGTGACAGACTGGATTAAGAAAATGTGGCACATATGCACCATGGAATATTATGCAGCCATAAAAAAGGATCAGTTTGCGTCCTTTGTAGGGACATGGATGCAGCTGGAAACCATCATTCTTAGCAAACTATCACAAGAACGGAAAACCAAACACCTCATGTTCTCACTCATAGGTGGGAACTGAACAATGACATCACTTGGACTCGGGAAGGGGAACATCACACATTGGGGCCTATCATGGGGAGGGGGGAGGGATTGCACTGGGAGTTATACCTGATATAAATGATGAGTTGATGGGTGCAGCACACCAACATGGCACAAGTATACATATGTAACAAACCTGCACATTATGCACATGTACCCTAGAACTTAAAGTATAAGAAAAAGAAAAAGAAAAAAATTCATGACTGTTCTAGAAGAGACTGTTAAAAAAAAAAAAAAAAAAAAAAAAAAGCATGCCTGTATCTGGTTGTCTTTCTTGGTTCCCCAATTCTGCAATCCTAGGAAAACAACCCCAGGGCCACAGTGAGATAGCAAGGGTCTCATTATTCTAGATTAAAAGTCATTTTCACTGTCTTTAGGAAACAATAGAACTGTTTCTTCTGCATTCTTGAGGAGGCCTTTCATTCAACAGATATGTTTATCCACCTGGAGCAAAGACTATAGGAGTTAAGTAGTAGCAAACGTGGGAAGACTGCTTGGCTTATGAATAAGCTAGGTGATTCCTGTCACATCCAGATGAATAATGTGAGCTATTGACCTCATGAAAAAGCAACCGTAGACAAGAAGGAAGAGTGGCATCTGGGGACTTAAATGATTGAAGCCTCTGGTGAGGCAACCCCAGCTGCAAGCGTAAGGTAGCTGAGGGAGGTTAGGAGAAGAATGCTCTTTGGTTCTGTTCATGCCCCTCCACCACATTGCCCCAAGACAGTCACCGCCTGCTCCTTCCCTGTTGGAATGGAGAACAAAACCCCAGCTCCCAGTGAGGGCCAGGTAACATCAAGGTAGCAAGCAAAATAGGGGGCAAAAAAGCCCTACTGCTGTGAGGAGTTGAGGAAATAAAGAGGGGGCTACTCAGTTACCCACAGGCAGTTCTGGGTCTACCCTTCCACCCCCAAGCCCCAGGGATAAGGGCATTACGGTAGCTCATCCCAAGGTTGCATCCTAGAGTTGAAAGGTAGGAATTTCCTGGTGGAGAGATGGAAGGCAGTGCTCTGGAGCCTGTAGTTCAACTCCTGCCCTCCCCTTAGGCTCACCAGGACTGAGACAGAGGAGAGCCTGGTTTCAGCCATTCTCAGGTCCTACTACCAGGCAGAGGAGCTCAGAGCCCCCAAGGAATAGCTCGCAGGCTCAGTAACTAGACACTTGAAGAGTGCCACAAACTGAACAATAGACCCTCTGAAACAAGGATTGGACCAGACAGAACAAGGACTTAAACAGGGATGATCAAGAAACTTGAAATGAGGAATGGTATTGGCAGCATGAAACAAGAAATCAAAAGACCACGTATGAGAAGAATACAAATGAAGAATATATATATATACACACACACACATACACAGGATAAACAGTAGTAGACAAAGCAGAATAAATTGGAGAGGTGGAAGGTCAAATGAAGGAAACAGAAAAGTATAAAGCAAGCAAGAAAAAAGATATGAAAGACAGCTCTGGGAGACCAAAGGGAAAGGTGGAGACTATAGCTAATTAGAGGTGACCAGGCTTAGGGTCACATGGTCATCCACAGAGGCACTGTTTGACTTGAACTGAATTTAGGTAAATTAAGACCAAAATTATAAAATGAAATTTAAGCTCCTCTTAGAGGAAAAAGGAAAATCAACATACTTCTATTAAAGCCAGCTTTCTTCTTCCTGCTTCATCCACTGTTCACCTGGGTATGTGATATACTTGACCCTGGAAGAGACCGTATACTTGACTATACATATCCCTCATCCAGAACAGATAATGTCTCTTTAAAGTTAATGGACTATTTTAAAAAGCTATTTAAATGACATCCTTAAAATCACAGTGAACCATACACAACGTCCAAGATTGCCGAAGGAATACTGCAATCCAACAAACCACTGCCATGGTTCAAGAGTGACTGGTGATGGAGTAGGGAAAGCCTTGTGGTTTCCAGTGAGCAATAGCTTAGGTCACCCCCTAACTTAGGCACTTCTGTAGTAGAAGGTGTGACTTTTTATGAAGATAAGGGTAACCAAATCTGCTGGCCACCCTGGACAACTGTGTTGTGGTGGTGGTAGTGGTTGTTGTCTAAAATCCTGAGTTACCTGTCACATGTCTGTAGTCTTTTGTTGTCAATGTATTTTACATGCCTGTCATCTTCTGCTTGTAGCTATATACTGCCCAGGGGCAGCTCTGATGTACCTTCTCCTATTTGGATGAAGGGAGACAGTCAAGCTTGAACTACCTGAAAGGCTTCTATCAGCCTTTCCTCAGTGAGCTATGCCTTCGTCTCTGCAAATCGTGATCAGCTGTGCATGCAGCAAAATGAATAAATGGTTTTGACCAAGCTGGCCAGTTTGGAAGTGAGATGTGAACTCACTTTAGTAAAATTCAAGGACACTGGTTTTCGTTACTAAGAATCTGGGACTTTCATATGGTGGGGGGGGGGGGGGGGGGAAGTGGGAGGCCTGTATTTGGATTTCCCTTCTCTGATCTTTGGAAATTGCTGTTTGTGTCATGAAATGCTTTTCTCTGTGTCTGTTCTTGACATGCTGAATTACTTTGAACGAAAGTAGTGGCAAGCCCATCTCCCCGAGGGCAAAGATGAGAACATGTATATGAGGAGGCATGTTGACATGTATATGATGTGTGTTCACATGTCACTTCCCCCAGTGCTGGAAGGAAGGGGCTGAAAAAGGAGCTGGAGGGAAAATCCCTATGCCCCTGTTTCCAGATGACCTGCAGTGTCAATATGAGGCAGTATTAATCTTTCGTTCATAGGAAAAATCTTTAGGGGTTAATGAGCCCCCAAGATCAAATGTAAGATTTCATGAGCACGCTTTTTTGAGACAGGGTCTCACTCTGTTGCCCAGGCTGGAGTGCAGTGGTGTGATTACGGCTCACTGCAGCCTCAACCTCTTGGGCTCATGTGATCCACCTACCTTCCCAAGACCACAGGCACGCATCACGAGGCCTGGCTAAATTTTGTAATTTTTTGTAGAGACAGGGTTTCGCCACAATGCCTAGACTGGTTTGAACGACTGGGCTCAAGCAATCTGCCCACCTCGGCCTCCCAAAATGCTGGGATTACTGGCATGAGCCATTGCACCCAGCTGATGCACACTTTTCTAGGGAGCTCATGTGTTTTACCAGATTCCCAAATGTGTAAGCGAAACGAAAAAAAAAAAAAAGTTAAAAAAAGCAGTTCTGATTGGAGGTCATGGAAAGAATAATGGTCCTAAAAATAAGGGAAAGAATGGAAGTCTTCTACTTAATAGACTTTTTGCTCTTGCCCAGTGGAAATGCCACACTGCTTTTGGCCACCTACCTTTGTGGTCACTGAGGTCGGGCAGCCTCCTGACAGGCCTAGATGAATTGGCTTAACTCTAAGGAGTGGTGAGTGAGTTTTTAAATGTAGGAATGTCATTGGTTCTAACACCGGTTGGTGTAGATCTCTGAGTGTTCACTCTACACCAGGGATGGTGGTTAGTGCTGCCAGTGTGAGTCACTTTTATCTTCACAATAACTTTTGGGATAGATGGTATTATCCTCACCCACAATGATGAAAGGTATCAGAATTCAATCAAATGAAAGCAGAATGCACTGCCATTATTAAAGTCTGGTGGGCATTCTGCTCTTCAGAGAGGGTACAGAATGCAAAAGAAGAGGTTCCAGACTGCCTAAGCTACGCCTTCTTCCTCTCCAATGAGTTTGAAAGGCGGGGGGCGGCCGGGAAAGAGCTTTGAGTTCTCCTTTATTGCCACTAGATGGCGGTGTGCCAAAGGCTATTTCCTACCAGGATGTTAACCTCCAAGGATGCACCTGTTTTGTTCTGGGGTGCTAAAATTTTTTTTTGCCTGAGTTTGAAAGAAGAGTTCTAGGAATGAGGTAGGAACCTCTCCTAACCTCTCCCTCCCACACATTCCCACCTTTCCCCAGAACAATTTAAACCGAATGTTTCATATTTTGGCTAAATAGTGCAACTCTTAAATAATGCATCTTACCTGCCTCTGTCTCCTGCAGTAATTCTGTATTTCCATCTGCAGAGCGTCTGCAACTGGCATGATGACTGCATTCTCAGCATGTCGTAACAGTTCTGCAGTGATAAGGCCTTTCATCTTAAAGTCTTTACAGGGTTCTCATGGTCCTGATTCTAATGCCTTGAAATCTTGAGACATACAGTAGTGCAAAGTCCACAAGCATGTGTTGAAACATTTTGCTGCTGAGGTCATTATATACTCAAGAACATTATGATCTTTACATTTCCCCATCATATGCTTTGTCCTGGTAAATGAAATCCTGCTTGGGTATTCTCTGATGTTATCAATACTTTCAGACACCTTCTCAAATGTACACCTCTTTGCCAAATGTAGGCAGTCAAAAGATATATTTTGTATCACTAGGAACTGGCCTTTTTGAAGCCATATCGTAGTACTACAATGAGACCAAAGTAATCTCATTCAATTAGGATTTTTTCTTTAATCAGTAGTACAACTTTAATGGCTGCTGCTATTCTGTAGGGCTGTAAGTGTATTTTTATTGCACCCTTTCCAGCAGTTGGACACTGAGATGAGTCTCTTGTCTAAAGAGCTTCATCTAAAATCATATATAATTCACTTACTAAATGGCTAAACTGGAACTGTGCCTCTTCTCTTACATAGGAATCTAAAACATAGAATTATTAAGCAGTAGGATCCTCTCCCTTCTCAGATGTGCTTGATGAAAATGTCCTACAGTCCTAAGCTGTTTGTTTCAGAAGAGAATTAAGGGCCAGGTATGAATCATTGCATATGATGTAAGTTCAGGGATCTTTGCATTTTCTTTAACAGATCCATAGCAAATATTTTTTAGCTAAATGGAAAATAGTCTCAATTCTTATTAATCTGTATGTTCTGTTTTGAGGCTTCCATTAAGAGCACCTGCATTATCAGATTGCTGTTTCTAATAAGGTTTCCTTTGAAATACGTGAACACTATTATGACTTATGATTTTTTGCATCTATCAGAAAATATATACTATCCAATTTTGCCAGTGCTAAAAAGGTATCAAAGTGCTTTCCCTAAATACACTTTTATTTGCTATTTCTGTGAAGCAAACTGCCATTGGACTTCCCATTAAACAATGTCTAGAGTCTTTGCCATTGTCTCTCTATGCTAGTCACATTTATAGCACCTACTTTCAGACTCCCCATCTTTCAACCTGTTGTCTCCCTTCAGTTGCTGGATTGAGTATCATTTGGGCTACATGTTCCCCATTTGTCCCTAAAATTTATTCCCATTCCACCCCAGCTATTCTAATGCATTTAATATGTCTTTAGATATATATGGTTTCTTCAATGTACAGTGGAATGTATTCCAATTTACATAAATAGTTCTATATTATTTTCTGTCATGGCCCCTCAGTTGATTCCCAAGTTTCACTTTGTTGATCTCATTCTTTCTTTCGACTAAGTGCTTGCTTAAGATGTGTGCACAACTATGAATGCATCCTATTCATGACATTTAACTGCAGGATGGTGTTTTAGTATTCATCTGAATTTCCCTTATCTGATCTACTAGTGATGGTCACTACATCAATTAAAGTAATGTTAGCTAATGGATCAAACACGATGAGTTTATTAATAGGAGTATCAAACAGTCATTTCTGGCTGGATGCAATAGCTCATACATGTAATCCTAGTGCTTTGGGAGGCTGAGGCAGAGGGGATTGCTTGACCCCAAAGTTGGAGACCAGCCTGGGCAACATAATGTAAACCCTACAAAACTCTACAAAAAAATTGATTAAAAAACTGGGCATGGTAGTGCACACTGGTGGTCCCGGCTACTTGGGAGGCTGAGGCAGGAGTATCACTAGAGCCCAGGAGGTTGAGGCTGCAGTGAGCCATGATTGTGCCACTTCAGCCTGGTCAACAGAGAGAGACCCTGTTCCTTCCTTCCTTCCTTTCCTTCCTTTCCTTCCTTTCCTTCCTTTCCTTCCTTTCCTTCCTTTCCTTCCTTTCCTTCCTTTCCTTCCTTTCCTTCCTTTCCTCCCTTCCTTCCCTTCCTTCCCTTCCTTCTCTTCCTTCCCTTCCTCTCTTTCAGAGTTTTGCTCTTGTTGCCCAGGCTGGAGTGCAATGGTGCAATCTCAGCTCACCGCAACCTCCGCCCCCCGGGTTCAAGGGATTCTCCTGCCTCAGCCTCCTGAGTAGCTGGGACCACAAGCATGTACCACCATGCCCAGCCAATGCTGCACTTTTAGTAGAGATGGGGTTTCTCTATGTTGGTCAGGCTGGTCTCAAACTCCTGACCTCAGGTGATCTGCCCACCTCAGCCTCCCAAAGTGTTGGGATTACAGGCTTGAGCCACCGCGCCTGGCTGACCCTGTTTCTTTTAAAACAACCCAGTCATTCCTGATAGAAGTGCTCTGGGGACCCAGGTGCACATATCTCATGGCTCTGCCATCTTCAAACCAAGGTTTCCTATAATGATCAGGAAGGAGAAACTGAGGATTGCATCTGAGAGGATTTTCTGAGCTGTGCTGAGAGGGATACAAATCACCTCTATTCACATTCCATTGACCAAAGCTTGGTCACAGTCCATGCCCATTGCTGGGGAGGCTGGAAAGCTATCGTTAGTGGTATGGGTTTTTAAATTTCTATTTTTCAACTAGTATATAGAACTACAATTGGTTTTTAAATGTTTACTATGTATCCTGTGACCTTACTACATTTATTATTTATGGTAATTGACTTATAGATTATTTAAAATTTTCTTTATAAACAATCATGTTGCAGGGGCAGTTTCTAGTATACCCTGTTAATAGAAGTTGTAACAGTAGATATCCTTGCTTTGCTACTGCCTGTAAGGGAAAAGTCTTTGGCATTTCATCATTAAATATGATATTCCCTGTAGGTGTTTTGTTGATACCTTTCATCAGATTGGGCAGTTTCTCTATTCCTAGTATGCTGAGAGTTTTATCATAAATAGGTGTTGAATTTTGTCAAAGGCTTTTTCTGCATCTATTGAAAGAATCCTGTGATTTCCCTCCCCCTGCCATATTGTTCATATGGAAATTATACTGATTTTTTCAAGACTTAAACCAACTTTACATTCTAGGCACAAGCCCCACTTGTTCACAAGGTATTGAGTTATTAATATTTTGCTAAGAATTTTTGCATGTATGTTCATGAACAATATTGTTCTGTACCATTCTTGTATCATCTCTGTCTGGTGTTGGTATTAGCGAAGTGCTGGCTTTAAACTATTTTCTGAAAGTTTATATAAGACTACTGTTAATTTTTTTGAATATATTAGTAAAACCATCTAGGTTTGGAGTCTTGTTTGTGGGAAGGATTTTAAAAACAGCCAATAATTCCTTTAATAGGTATAGGCATTCTTATTTCTAGATTTCTTATTTCTTTATTTCTTTAATAAGTAGTGTATTTCATGGAGCTTGTCCATCTTATATAAATTGTTTCATTTACTGTTCAGTTGTTCATAATATTCACTTAGCCTCTTAATATCTTTTACTCCTGATATTGGTAATTTGTATTTATTTTCTTAGTATAGCCACGGGTTGATCAGTTTTGTTGATCTTTTATTAGAACTAACTTTGGACCTTAATTTTCTCTTTTTTTCTGTATTTTATCAATTCTTAATATATTCTACTTGCTTTGGGTTTACTTTACTCCTTGTTGAAGCGAATACATGGGACCTCAGATCCCTGATTTAATACACTTTTCTAAAATAAACACTTATGGCTGTAATTTTCCTCTGAGCATTTAAGCCCTAGTTTAGCTGCATTCCACACATTTTAGCATTCTATTTTAGTTATATATCCGTTCTAAATATTTTCTAATTTCCTTTGATTTCCCCTTTGTCTCAATAGAGGTGTACGTTTTAATTTCCAGATTTTTTTTTTTTTTTTTTTTTTTTTTTTTTTTTTTTTTTTTCTAGAGCTCTTACTGATCTTTGATTCCATTGTGGACAGAGACCATACACTGTATGATTTCAAACTTATGGGTTTATTGAGACTCGATTTATAGCCCAGAACATGATCTATCTTGATGAATGTATCATATGTGTTCTGAAGTTTGTTGGTGAAGTGTTCTATAAATGGCATTTAAGTCAATTTGGCCAAAAGTACTTTTCAAATCTCAGTTACATTTTAAAGCTGATTTTCTATCAATAACTGAGTGAGGAGCATTTAAAAAATATCCAACTATGATTATCTATTTTTCTTTCTTATACTTCTATCCATTTTCGCTTCTTGTACTTGTAAGTTCTGTTATTTGGCTTATATGCATCTATCATTGCTTTGTCTTCCTGAGGAACTGACCCTTCTATAATCTAAAATGTCCTTCTTTATTGATGGCAGATCTTTTTGTTTTAAAGAGTACTTTTATCCAGTCTTAATGTAGTCACTCTAGTTTTCTTAGGCTTCCTATTTGCATGGTATATATTTTTCTATAGATTTACTTTAAACCTATCTATCTCTTTCTACTTAAAACATTGTCTCTTGTAGATAGCATGTAGGTACGTTTTGCTTTTCTTAACAAGTCTGACCATCTCTGCCTTTAATTGGAGCATTTAGTCCATTTACATTTAATGTAATTATTCATATGGTTAGGTTTAGGCCTACCATTTTGCTATTATTATTATTATTATTTTTGAGATGGAGTCTTGCTTTGTCACCCAGCCTGGAGATCAGTGGCACTATCTCGGCTCACTGTAACCTCTGCCTCCCGGGTTCACACCATTCTCCTGCCTCAGCCTCCCGAGTAGCTGGGACTACAGGCACCCACCACCATGCCTGGCTAATTTTTTGTATTTTTTTAGTGGAGACGGGGTTTCACCATGTTAGCCAGGATGGTCTCGATCTCCTGACCTCGTGATCCGCCCACCTTGGCCTCCCAAAGTGCTGGGATTACAGGCATGAGCCACTGCGCCCGGCCACATTTTGCTATTTGTATTCTGTTTTTCTTATGTTTTGTTCCTCTGATTTTCCTTTCCTATCTTTTGTGTTTATTCTTTAAAACTCCATTTTAGGCTGGGCATGGCGGCTCACACCTGTAATCCCAGCACTTTGGGAGGCCAAAGTGGGTGGATCACCTGAGGTCAGGAGTTCAAGACCAGCATGGCCAACATTGTGAAACCCCGTCTCTACTAGAAATACAAAAACTTAGCCAGGCATGGTGGTGGGTGGAGGCAAGGCAAGAGAATTGCTTCAATCCAGGAGGTGCAGGTTGCGGTGAGCCGAGATCATGCCGCTGCACTCCAGCCTGGGCTACAGTGCGAGACTCCATTTAAAAAAAAAAAAAAATTAACTGAGCGACTTGGGAGGCTGAGGCAGGAGAATCACTTGAACCTAGGAGGCAGAGGTTGCAGTGAGCCGAGATGGTACCATTGCACTCCAGTCTGGGCGACTGAGTGAGACTCTGCCTCCAAACAAACAAACAAACATGTCCATTTTAACTTAGCTGGCTTTTTCTTTTAGTAATTGTTCCAGGGATTACAATATCCTTTTCAGTTTACTTTGAGTTTATATTATACCATCTCACCTAAACTGTACTTTGTAGCCATCTACTTCCATACCTACCTCGTACTTTATATGATAGCTGTGCGTATATGATATTATCCACATATAAGCCCCACAATTCAGTATAATAATTGTTGCTTTAAAAGTCATATTTTTAAATGAAGAAAAATACACTTCATGCTTGCCATATATTTTCTATTTTCGGTGCTCTTCATTCTTGAAAATCCAAGTTTCCACAAGATTTTTCCTTCAGTGTGAATAATTTTTTTTAGTATTTCTTGTAGAATAGGTCTACTGATAATTTTCTTAGGTTTTATTTATCTGAAAATGTCTTTATTTTGCCTTCATTCTTGAAAGATAATTTGGCTGTATATAGAATTCTGGGTTGACTGGGTTTCCCTGCTCCCACCAACCCCAACACTTTAAAGATGTCATTACACTTGACTTTTTGCCTCCACTGTTTCTGATGACAAGCCAACAACAATTCCTACATATTTTGTTCTCCTACATGTAAGATTTCTTTTTGTCTAGCTGCTTTCGAGATTTTCTCTGTAACTTGGAGTTTTGCAGCTGAGTGTGGTGTGCTAAGGTGTGGTTTATTTGTATTTATCCTACTTAGGACTGACTAAACTTCTTTAATCTGGAAATTCACATTTTTCATCAAGTTTGGAAAATTTAGACTATTTGAATATTTTGTGCTCTCATTCTTACCTCTTTCTGGGACTCTAGTTATACCTGTGTTACATCTCTTGATATTTTCCCATAGGTCATTTTTTGGTGGGGGGGGGGGGTTCAAATCTGATTTTAAGCCCACCCAGTGAAAAGCATGAATTATTCTGATAGCCAAATCTTTTTAAAACACTATCCATACTATGTCAGTATTTTAAGAATCTACAGGATGCATATAATGATATATATATATATATATAGCAGGTTCCCGCTATTAAATACAGACTAAGTGCTTTATCTTGGAACTCAAATCTTTCTGCAATAGCTATGTGTATTATTTGTATTTGTGAATGATTGCTATGATTGGCAGGCAGATCAAAGCTACATGGCTGGAGAGTGTGACAGAGTAATTCTCAAGGAGAGGAGTGGGGTGATTACTTGTGACCAAATACTAACACCCACTGTTTCTTCCCTGACAACTGCCACATCGACTGGCCTGTCTATGCTTCCTGTAGTATTCTTTTATATCATGTTTGGGCTCTTACATAGAGTATGTCTGTGACCTTTTAAGTCTGACATGAGAGTGTCTTATTTCCCCCAACTAAATTTTAATCTCTGTGACAATAAGGTTATAAACATAGAGAATACCAACAAATCCTGGAACAGATATAAACATGGGTGGTTCCTAACACTCATATCAAACCTAAAGTCAGATGCAAGATGTTTTGATGTGTATGGCTACTTGAAGACCTCCTTTTCAGGCAAAAGAACAATGGGAAGGAAAAAGTGTGCTTGGGTTGAAGTAAAGGGAGACCATGATGGATAGTTTCTGAGCTTAGCGCTGGTTTAGGCTGCCCATTCTGAGTTATTACTATGATTTGTCAATGACAGTTCAGTGGTATAGAAACTACCGCATACTTTTTTTTTCTTTTCTTTCTTTTTTTTTCTTGACAGGGTCTTGCTCTGTTACCCAGGCTGGAGAGTGTAGTGGCACGATCTCAGCTCATTGCAGCCTCTATTTCCCAGGCTCAAGTGACCCTCACATTCAGTCTTCCAAGTAGTGGGGACTACAGGTGTGCACCACCACGCCCAGCTAGTTTTTGTATTCTTTGTAGATATGGGGTTTTGCCATGCTTACCAGGCTGGTCTCAAGCGTCTGGACTCAAGCAATCCGTCCAGCTTCCCAAAGTGTTGGGGTTACAGATATGAGCCACCGCACCTTATATTATAACTTTTGCATATTCAATGTATATATGACATGGATATTACACTTTAATAGCTACCATCTTGAATGTCTTCAGACCCATTAATGCTATTTGAATTACTATCCTTATTCTTACGGAAAAAATTATTACTATAGCTCATCTTCACGTAATGGACTTGAGAAAAAATTGGTTAACTGGGTAAGGTTTCTTTTAGACTTATAGAAAAATTGTTAGATGCTAATAAAGTATTTAGTGACTGTTAGAGTCAGCACTGCAGGATCAGTAAGAGTGAATAACAAAATTAATGTAAACTTAAGTAAAGAAATGAATGAACCTCAAACTTTTTTATTCATAATTTATTTTCACACTTTGTCAATGATAATACTTCCAGGTATTGTTACATAAGTGTAATCAGCATTTCCCCTGGGCTTCTTTTTGCTACTACTTCATATGCTGGCAATTTTGATAAAGGGCATTGCCCAGGAGAGGATGGGAAGATGTCTTCAAACCTATTTGGAAATAAAGCAAATAGTTTTGATAACTATACAGAGCTGAAACATATAAAGAAGCGCTTCAGGTTATCAGAATAAATGTATCATTCATGCCTTTGCCCATGTAAATGTCATAGGTGAAGTCAGGTGCTTTGCTGCTATCAAGGTAGCAAACACAGGGAGGGACCCTGTGTTGTGCCTTGGTTCAGCCACATCTTTCCTGGGATGTCCTTGAGGGAGCTCTCCACACAAGGAACAATAGGACGCAGAACAGCATGTCATTCTAGCTAAATCTGTGATGCACACTCCCCAGCCCCTAAAACAAAGTCTGAAAAAACTGGGCTGGAACGTGAGGTTTATGCTTGAGGCATAATAGAGTCTAAATACAAATAGGGTTTCTTCTCCTAAGCCCCAACCCCAAATCATGGGACATTGTTCCTTCTGCCCAGCCTCATGGTAATGAATTCAGATCAATGACCATATGCTAAAGAGTGTGTACAAGGAAACCAAGGCATGGTGGGATCTGTGTCTTGTCTCCGTTAGTGATGTGCTAAGTGTTCCAGAAACAACATGGAAAGTGACCAAATTTCGACAACAAATGGTAATAAGTATGTAACATAGTACTAACCTTCTGAAAAGCAGGAAGTACTGCAAGAGTAGCATTGGGAGTGATATGGAACACCTTGCCTGCTGCCCCACCTGCCCTCAGTCTTGCCTCTGATTCCAGGCACAGCTGGAATATGGTCAGCGCCTTCATGCTGATGGCACCACACCTGCACAGGGGCTACTCTTACATCTTAAGGGTGCCTACGGGAAACCACATGACATGGCTACACATGCAACCAGATGTTGGGGGGAGTTAGGCCTCCCTGGACAACCCTAAGCCAGTGGACAACAGTAGTCTATCAATAGTGCTGTTCCCTTTAGTCCCTTAGGTGGACAATTCTGGGGAACACTTTACCCAGCTTCCAGGCCATGGTGGGACTCATCCCCAGTGACCCATGGTGGTGACCAATGGATAACAGTGATTATATCATTGAGATGGCTTTTCCTCCTCCCTGTTTCACATTCTCATTTCCTCACTCCTAATTCCTGGTTGTCCTTGTGAAGTCAACTGCTATAAGCAAGTTTGGCTTCAGGCTCTGCTTTCAGAGAGAAGCACCCAAGGTAAGGGCCCATGTGAGACATTTAATGCAGAAAACTGTTTCTGGATGGGAAACTATTTTGTACCAGTCTTTTAAGTTTTATTAACTAGAAGTAGAGGCTTATCTTCTACCTTCTCAGCTAGCACCTCAGGAGCATGGCTCTTCTGTACCTGCCTGAGCACCTCCTCCAGGCATGTCCCACACTCTTGAGACAGTTGTCATGGTTTGCATGGAAAGAACAATGTATACCAGACATGTACCCAAGCTGCCATCTCGGAGGGTGCCAAATAGGTGGAAAGGGTATGTGGAGTAGATGCATAATTCTATTTGGAAGAATCTGAGTTTTTTTTTTTAATGGAAATAAATTTTTTCTTTGTCCATCTCTTGTTGGAGGCTGTAGAAATTCAGATTTTTAGTTACTAGTACTGAATCTGGCCAATTTAAGCAGAAAAGGATTTGTGGGAAACATGAAAAGCCAGATTTGGAGGCCACACAGCTAGAAACAATACCCAAATAACATCACAGAACTAGTCTCCTGAAAGGCACAAAAGTGGCAACGTGTGCGACCTCTGTGCCAGACCCTGAGTTTTGTAGCCACCAAACCGACCACTCCTGCCATCATGAGCATGAGACTAGATCTGCGGGTCCCTGCTGGCAGTTTCCTGTGGTGCTTCAGCTGGGCCCAGAGGCACCATTTCCCTGAGAAGAACTGAAGAGCCCCCTACAATTGCCTATCATTCCATCAAAATGGACATCAGTGTGGGCAGCAATCCAAAGGGGCCTTATTTGGCCACTTTCAGAAACACCATTTAGTGTTACCACATGGTTTCCAACTCGGTTCAATGGGACTCTGAGTGCTGTGTCACCTATTTAATCAAATGTGCAACTTTTGCCTGTCTTATACATATAGGGTTTTTGTAACTTTGTCTTTAGAATAAATTTAGAAACCACTACTCTGAGAAAATAAGCATCTTCAAGTGTTGAGAGGCCCTGGAAAGAATATCAGAGGCCCTTGAAAGCATCTTTTCAGGTGTGTGGTTAGCTGTGGAGGGAAGAGGCTCCCTGAGATATTATCACCAAGTAAGACTTAGGATGGTCCATGACCTCTGACAGCATGGCCAAAACTCATGCTAACCTAGTGCCACCTCCCTCATCCCCATGGTAACCTTAAAGAAACAGAATACAAATACCACACAAAATGATTGAAGGAAATGCAGATTCAAACTTCCCAAACCTTATGATCCTAGGCTTACTCCTGTGATATGAAATCTTTCTATTTGTCTTCAAGCATGAGATGGAAAATTTTTCAGATCTTTTTCAATGATTCTAATTCTGAGTGGATCAAGACTCTGAAAAGACCAATGTGTACAAGTCTCAGACTGGATTCCCTGGGAAGCAGATAGAGTTAACGATGCAAATGGTTTTGGGAATTTCCCTTCCTTGAGGGCCTAAGCTGTGCTTTGTTCTGCTGAGAATGGCCTTCTCCAACAGCTGTGTCCCACTGTGTTTCCTGGGCCCTGAGGCAGCTCTTTGTGTCCAGAGTGTCCTCAAGCTTCTCATGAGCCACTCTTGTTGGTTTTTATGCCCTTATCCACAGGTGCTGAAACCTGATACAAGGAGCCAGGAGCAAAGTTTCCTCCACGCTGACCCAAGCTCCATTTTGGTCTACTTTCTCTTCACTCCTTCTTGCCTGTCCAAATATCTTCCCTTTCTTACAGTTAGGAGGCAAAAGCCCCTGTAAGTCAGCAGGTGCAAAGAGACTGAAGGTACTGACAGACCTTGTCCATCAGCCCAGCTTAGCCCATCCAAATACCCAGAGATAAGGGCTACTTGCCATTCACATGGACCTTTAGGTAACCCTTGACAGAGGGAACTCATCACAAGCCCCTCTTTCCCTGATACCACACGCTCACATTCAGTACTTCCTAGATTTCCAACTTCCAGATAAGATAATTTAAAAGCAAACTCAGGGCCTTGTGTGGTGGCTCACGCCTGTAATCCCAGTACTTTGGGAGGCCGAGGTAGGCAGATCACAAGGTCAAGAGATTGAGACCATCCTGGCCAACATGGTGAAACCCCACCTCTACTAAAAATACAAAAATTAGCTGGGCATGGTGGCATGCACCTGTCATCCCAGCTGCTCAGGAGGCTGAAGCAGGAGAATCGCTTGAACCCAGGAGGAAGAGGTTGCAGTGAGCCGAGATCACACCACTGCACTCCTGCCTGGCAGTAGAGCGAGACTCCATCTCCAAAAAAAAGCATACTCAGTCTTTGGTAAATGGATGCCTTGCCACGGGTTAAAATGAATAATCAGAGTGAAGACGTTGTGAATTCTTCAGAGAAAGCCCGGTGCTATTGTAGAGAAGTATTTTTAGGTCTCAGGATCCAAAGCGAATTTGTTTAGGATTATACACTTTTCTAATGGAAATATATAGTAGTGGTGGGGCTACCTACCACCTATGCTTTAGGGAAGCCACTGGGGTCATTCTGGAAGCCTCCTCCCATGGGATGGCTCACAAGACATATGTATCTGCATGGGCAAAGACTTAGGTACTGAAAGGAAGACCATGGAGATCTCTCTAAAGAAGACCGGATTCCAGGCTTTCCCACCCTAGTTTTTCTCCTGGTCTCTAGGGTATCTGGGTAGCACCCACTAGCTTTGTAGGGCACAGAGAACAATGGTAGGCAGGTAGAGATAAAGCACCTTGAGTTAACCCAACACTCCAGCTTATAATTGTTTCTGGCTTGTCCTCATAGTGAATGTGGAGCTGAGTGATTAACGGCTACTTTGAAAATCAGCACCGTGATACTCAGTTCTCAAATGACAAGGGGGCAGATGCTAAGGCTCTAAGCACTAAAAAAAAGACAGCAAATTTCCCCCTTCTGTGGGGGGAAAAAGAGTGAAGAAAGAAGTGGCTTACAAAGGTTTGCTAGTTTTGAAAATTAGTTTTTACCTCGTATCATCCAACTCAAGTTCCTATGCTGCCCAGCCTGTGAGTAGGGCTTTGGCTTGAAGCTGCCAGATTACCTGGGAACTCTTAGCTTCTCAGCTGCTGTAAGCTGTGATGGCAGAACTCCCTCTTCTGAGATATGATTTCTGTGCAAAGTTTGTTCTGTAATGCCCAGCAGTGCCTAGTACAGAGTGTGGCTCAGCACCTCTGACTATTCCCTTGACTCCTGTCTCCTGAATCAGTTCCTCCAGCAGACCGTTGCTGGCATCATTTGACAGAAAAAAGGCAAAGCTTCTGTACTTTGTTCCATCTAATTCTTAATTTACTAGGTTCAGTATCCCCTTCATATACTGATATGGGGGTGAATTCATTTTCTATTGCTGTTATAAATTACCCCATAGCAGTTTAAAACATCAAACATTTATTATCTCACAAAGGTTCTGTGGGTCAGGAATCTGGGAGTGGCTTAAGCACGGGGCTCTGGCTCAGAGCTTCTTATGAGGCTGCAGCCACACTGTCACTTGACACTGTACTCATCTAAAGCCTGAAGTGAGAATGGAGTCTGCTTCCAAGTTCACTCACCTCAGTATTAGCTAGGCCTCAGTTACTTGTAGGCTGTTGGACTGCAGGCCTCAACTCCTTACTTGTTGTCTGGAGGCTTCAGTTCTTTACCCTGGAGCCTCTCCTAGAGTTGTTGACTACATGGAAGCTTGCTTCTCCCAGAGGAATTGATCCAAGAAAAAGAGTGAGGGACAGAAGTCACAGTCTTTTTATAACCTAGTCCCTTCTGCCGTATGCTGTCAGACACAGACCAATCCTGGTACAATGTAGGAGGGCACTTTGCAAGGGTGTGAATACCAGGAGGTGTGGATTGTTGGGGACCATCATAGAGACTGCCATCCTCAGTGGCCATAGGAAGAAGAGCTAAGAATCAAATTCAGACACTACTGTTGACCTGTCTTCATCTTTGGTGCCTCTCTAAAGTAGCCAGTGTGAATCTCAGTCTACAAACCCAGGTGTATAAAAATGAAACAGCTTTCGTTTTGAGCCGTCATGCCACTGGGCTTTAGGAACTGAAACTTCCCTTTTTCGTGGGGGAGTCAAGGTATTGGGAGGGCTCTCCCTGGCTATGAGCATTTGTTAACCCATTTTCTTACTGTGATATCTATTGTTCTGGGGTCTTTCTTCTGCTTTCAGGCTGTAGCTGGGAATTTATCTGCACAGCTATGTAGTATCTCATCTGCCTGGATGATACAGCCCTCTCCTTTCTGAGGTGTGGCTGCTTCTCAGGTGGTTCTTCCTGGGAAATGGGAAACAGGTTGCCTCCACCATGGGACCCCCCCAGCCATCTTTGTTTTTACTTCCATAGCCCGGAAAGACTCTTTTTAGGTTATTCCTTCATTTTCTGACCAAAAGGTCTTTCTTGAGAATTCTGCCCTGACCCCAGGGGATTTAGACTTTAGAAACAAGCCTTGTAGAGTCCTAGGTTGCTGTGACTTCTGTCTTGAGGCAATGAGCACAGGACTGCCTACATTCTTGAAAGGCCAAAACACAGGAAGAAAAGATGATGAAGTATCCTGCCATGCCAGCATGCTTTCTGTCCTTCAGATGGCTGGACTGCACATTGCCTGGAGTCTCACCATCATGCCTTTGCTTTGCTGGCCCCAGGTTTGTCAGGCATATACACACCTGCCTGCACCTCTGAGTCATGCGCTTCAATCCCTCTCTTGACCTTGAGACTTGTCTCCTTTCTGACACCTTTCTTCCTTGACCTCAAGCTCCAGAGATCATCATTTCTCATCCTGAATTTTATAGAACTCCCTTTCCCTCATTGCTTATTCTCTTTAATCTGCTCAGTGTCAATTCAGAGATCACAAATTGACAGTCTATTTGCTAAATCTGTCCCGAAGATATAGTTTGACCCATGAACCTTCATGTTTTTAATTTGAATTCATTGCCAACATTTAAAAATGGGCATTTCACATAAACTTAGGCTTCTGGTTTGCACTGAAAAATCATATCTAGGAACAACAGGCCCACATTCCCAGGGAACAATAGTTGGCTGGTGCTGTGCAGCAGCTACCTTCCTTAGCTGGGTCCTGCTGTCCCCAGCTTGCCACTGTCTGCCTGCTTTGCTCTTCTACCTGCTAGACCTGAGTCTGAGCCCCTTGCTTTAATTTCTTGTGTAGTCACCTTGCCTCTTACAGGCTGTTTGTCCTGGATGCTGCCCCTTTCAATCTAGTGATTGCCTTACATTGGGCTGAACTGGATACAAAGAGAAGGAAGTGAAAACCATGTCATCTATGTACTAAATACTAGAAATGGCATTAAAAAGCAATTGGCCCTGTCAGCTAATTTCATCTAGAAATTTTCTGCTAGAAGTTCAATTTACTCTCCAATATTTATCTGATTTAGGGAAGCAAGTACAAACGCCCTGGGGCAAGGGTGTAGGAGGGGGCAAAGTAAACAAGAGAGAAAGTAGTAGGAGATGAGACCAGGGAGTTCACAGGAGGCTGGGGCGTGACTGCACAGATGAAAGGAAATGGTCAGGTCCTGGTTTACCAAGAGATTGGCATTTCCATGGGCTCCATCAAAATAAGGTCTCCCAGTCCATTCTGCACTATGGGGCTGAACGGGACTCCTGAAGCTCACTTTCGAGAACACTCGCAGGAGAAGATGTAAGCCCATCTTTGATTTCCCATGCTTCCCAGTCACCCTTTTGCAGAACCTGTGATCCGAAGACTCAGGAAGCTGAGCAGCATGCCTGAGGTTGTGTCAGCATGTCCAGGTTTAGGACTTGGCATCCAGAATACAGAATTTCTGGACTCTCCAGGGATGGCCTTTGCCCCAGAAGCTGCCCGGGATCATTAGAGAATTGCAAGACCTCTGGGAATTCTCCCCGTGGAGTGGGGTCTTTCCCTATCTCTCTGTGGCTGCTCAGAGCAACCTGGCAATTGTATAATAACCCATTTTCTTGACTCATAGCCCTAAATTTCCTTCTGCCCAGTTCTTTCTGTACTTCCTAGTTTCTCCTCGTGACATCCCTCTGTCTAGAATGGCTCCAGTATGAGCAGATTTGGCTTTGGAGGCTGTTTTGCAAACCAAAATGAAGAGCCTGCTTTCACGTGGCTTGCAGGAACACCCTGCGAGCGAGCTTCAGCAGCAGCAGTTGCTTCATTCAATCCTGGGATACAACAAATGCTCCAAACGGGGCCACACATGCCTAGAAGTGCATCCCGTTTCTCAGAGCCACCCAGCAAGCGGCCATTTAATCTCAATTGCTCCCCAACAGCGTGTGCCAATTAAAGAGGAAGCCAGCAGGGCAAGGATCACTGGCGAATCTTTTGAGGGAAGGAGACCCCAGGGCTGCCTAGCCAAAGGCTCTCCCCCTCCATTCACACACTGTGCAAGAATGCAAACGGTGGGGCTGCCAGTTGGATCGAGGGCTGCCCCAGAAACGGGAGCTGAGATTCAGTCCAGATGGCAGCGAGAGTGGCAGCACCACAGAATAGTATCCCCAGGGCTCGAAACTTCCAAAATGAGATTTACAGTTCTGGCCCGCCCCCTTTCGGGAGGAAACACCTGCTCCAGCAGCTTTGGGAACGGCCTCTTATTATCAACTTCTGTGCAGGGATCAGATTTTTGCAGCTAACTAGTGCCTGGTGTGAAATAAAAGCTATTTTGAGGTGGGAGGAGTTCTCAACCTTTCCTCTTGGAATTTTATGTCTTGATTAATTTCTCTCTCATCCATTATTTCCAGGTCTCCTTTCTTCCACAGTTCTTCCTTCTCTAGCTGCTTTTCCTTTCTAAAATTTCAGAACCATTGCTTTGGAGACCAAGCTAGGGCTTACTAGTAGTTCTCAACACTTCCTGCCCATCAGAATTATCGAGACAACACAAACGCTATACCTGGGCCACTTTCCAGCTCACTTAAGTCAGAATCTTTAGGGGTAGGTCCCTGGCATAATGTAAGTTCCTTAGCTGATTCTAATATATAGCCAAGGTTCAGAACTACAGGCTACACAAATGATGCTAAGAAGTAAGACAGAGTTGGATGGTCCTGATGAGTCGAGGTTTAGCTTAGTACCTGCCTGTGAGGCAGGATTTAGTCCCAAAGATGAGCTGTGAGGCTCTGGATTATTTTTTCTTGGCTTTTCTCTTGTTATATGAATGATATATGTTCATTGAAGATTTAGAAAATGCAGAACCAGAAAAATCTATAACCATTCAGAATTACAGTTAATATTTTGGTATATATTTTAATGTATGTCTCTTTTAAGCTAATTTTTATGCACATGTACAGAACTGCTTGAATGAAAAAGGGGATCAAACTATATGTAGCCTAGTAACTTTTTTAATATTATGAGTCACTTTCTATGTAAGTAAATACAACATGGAACACAATCTTAATTGGTGGCATAACATTGTTTAATCGGCCTCCTATTAGTAGATTTTAGGCTATTATTCCTACAATAAACAACATGATGTCTACTCTTGTAGCCAAATCTTTGCCCACATATCCATGATATTTTTCTGATCTTTTCTCTCTGCTCATTGACTGGGTCATCTTGCCTAGTCCTGTAGCTTTAAATATACTCCAAATTCTAATATGCCAAAATGTATAGACAATTCAAATTTATTTTCTTCAAAAGAAGTTATTACGATGCTCCTCTGGCTGCCTATACCTCGTTTCCTATCTACTTCTTGTATTTTTTTTTTTATACCAGAAATCTAGATATCACCCTCAATTCTTCCTTTACTTCCACAGCAGAATCTCTCCCCATCAATCCCTACACAGGACTTGTTGGTTCAAGCTCCACATTGTCCTGAGTCTATCTACATCTTTGTATCTTCTGTCATCTCCTACTCTAAGCCACCCTCAACTCTCATTTGGACTGAAGTTTTCACTCTTGTCCTTCTCATATCTTTTCTTCACATTGCTGCCACAATGATCTCCCTTAGGCCTAAATCAGAGGATGGCATTTCCCATTTTGCAGAGTTTCATGTCTCTCTATCTTCTAGAATAAAATTCATGACTTCTTATGATCCACAGGCCCTGCAGATCTGGCTCCTGCGTATCTTGCCAATCTCATCATTCTACTTCTCCCCTTGATGAGTAGGCTGTGGTCATACTCATATTCTTTCTCTTCTTAAGCATGCTAACTTTCCTACCTTGGGACTTTGATACTTGCAGTGCAGCATCCACCTAATGCAAGGGGAACCCGTGCAAACATGAAGCTTATATTTTTTGTTGTTCCATGAGTAATTAAATCCTTTGATCTAGGAGTCTCATATCTTTGACCCATGAAATGGTGGCAGGCTAATTTGTTAACTTGCAAGTAGGGTAAAATCTCAGACCCATCACAATTATCGACATTCACCATGCCAGTGTTCTTGGGAGAAAACCCTACCTTGGAGAGGTCAAATGTGCCTGGCTGCTTACTGCACACATTGCTTTTGAACAGACCTGGCAACTCACTTTTCAAGTACTGTAGCTTCCCTCATCCCCTTCCCCGCTATACTCACTTTCCACTGACTATTAAACCATACTGCACTAAAAATTTCAGCTCTAATCAAGGGAAGAAGCAGGAGTGATAATCTCTCAATGCTCATAGCAGTCCTATTTGGCCTATGAGTAAAGTGGGTGGCTCCTGGGGACAAATGTTGGCAATCATGGCTTTTCACCAAACTAGACACAGTGAAAACTATTTAGGAAGTGCAACAGATTGAAAATGTGACAGATTTGACGAATGCTTGCTTTTCTATATGAATTTCAAAAGGAAGCCAGGCACAATTCATTTTCTTATGGGAAGAAATGCAGTATGCATTTCTGAATTCTCCAATGTATGCTCACAACCTGGTGAGAAGCAATTTGGATTTGGTTACTATCAAAAGTTAAGTTGTTTTTCACGTTGATATTATGATGACCTCCTTTTCAGGAGAAGCAGGCAGGGAAGACTGGAGAACTCCAGTAGCACACACGACCAGCTGAAGATGGTTAATTCACTTGTTCCAGTCAGTTCAATTGGGGAAAAAATTTGGGCAAAGACTATGCAGATAGGAAACATTACTGCTCAGGGTACTATTTGTTTCTTAGAATTTTATCATGCTTTTTAACAAAGACAACAAGTGCGGACTGGCAACTTTACCTTGTGCCTCTAAATGCTGCCCAGCTGCCTATGTGTATAGTTCCATAATCCTTGGCTTGTCTGACCCCCTGCCTCCTCTTTCCTGTGAATAGACAAAAAAAAAAAAAAAAAAAAAAAAAACAAACAAACAAACAAAAAAGACGGTATAGCCAGCCTAACCCTGCTATCTGCTCCAGGGTGGGTAGTATAACTGAATCCCTGGATCTGAATTCACTATCTGGTTTGAGACTGACAATGAATGGACAAAAGGGGAAATTGTGACAGATGGCGATAGAGCACACAAATAGATGGTGATGCCAGGAAAAGATGTCACTATCTTCTCAAGACTTCATCTTGAGCTGGGTGCGGTGGCTCTCGCCTGTAACCCTAGCACTTTGGGGTGGGTGGATCACTTGAGGTCAGGAGTTTGAGACCAGCCTGGCCTACATGGTTAAACCCCATCTTTACTAAAAACACAAAAATTAGCCCAGTGTGGTGGCAGGTGCCTGTAATTCTAGCTAGTTGGGAGGTTGAGGCAGGAATCCTTGAACTCAGGAGGTGGAGGTTGCAGTGAGCCGGGATCGTGCCGCTGCACTGTAGCCTGGGTGACAGAGTGAGATTCTGTCTCAGAAAAACAAAACAAAAAAACAAAAATGCATCCTGGAGCAAAAGAATAATACAGTTAGGTGTTTGTGGTGCCAAACCATGGCAGATTCTGGGAGAAGCCCCTGGAATTGCTTTCCCTTGAGAAAATTTGGACTGAAGCTAGAATACAAAGTATGCTTATTGCTTGCTTGATTATTGACAGGGTTTCACTCTGTTACTCGGGCTGGAGTGCAGTGGCACAGTTAGTTTACTGCAGACTCAAACTTGTGGGCTCTAGCAGTCTTCCCACCCCAGCCTTCCAAGTAGGTAGAACTACAGGATCATGACTGGCCCAAGGAATAGTTTAGAATTCTACTAGGTTGATTAGAGAAAATATACCAATCAATATCCCTTTGATCAACATGAATGGTAGCAGACTGGATCATCATTTGGGTAGCTTTTGTTTGTTTTGGTTATTATTGTGATATTGGTTCTTTTGTAGCCCTTACCTTTGAACTTGTGTGTGCCTGGCAGCTGATACATTGTATTGCTATAATTCAGGGTGGCGTCTAGGTAAGGATATAAAAAGAGTTGCATCTTACTGCTTACACAGTGTCTCAGAATTCACTTTGCTTTTTGACTATACCAGATATGAATGTGTTTGAAAACCATGCAATCAAGCATTCAGGAATCAGAAGGGTATCCACGAGGGTGAATATCTATGTGATATGGTGGCCCCATCTCACTGGCTTCCCTGGAACTTTGGGATGGCAGATGGGTGGTGCTGTATAGTAAAACCTAGAAGCTTGGGTTTGTGAGAACTTATTTCTTGGTTGCAAGGGTATGGTCATGGCCTGGGACCAGTGGAACTCAGAGTTTACTGGGCAGTGGCCTTTAATGACCACCTCAATTAAGAAAAATAAGTGGTATTTGAGACAAAGGATGTTTTTGCTTGGAAAGTTGGGAAAATGACTCCATTATATTAACTGATGTATGATGTAGCAAGTATTACTTTATCTCTGTAATCATTATAGAATATAATAAAAGATTTCTAGCTTCATGTATAGAGCTAAATGAAAATCAAGCCAATGTAGCAGATGATCTCCAGGATGAACAGGATGAAAAGATGTTTTGGGAAGCAGTCTTAAAACCTAAAATTGATTTAATTCCCGTCAAAACTTGCCAAAAGACACCATGGAGTTGAATGCTTTTATCGACATCTATTCAAAAGGTGCAAACAATGGGTGGGGAAGGGGGAGAATAGAGAAGGGAAGAGTGGAGCAATTGATACTGTGTTATATATCAGAATATTTGTGAATGGGGCTGAGTGTTGTTAACATGTTTTGCAGAAAGAATCCCAACTCTTCACTGGAGGATATAGATCTTAGTGGTTGTCTGTATTTTAGTATATTTATTTTGTTGTACAACAAATACTGTGGGAATTGTTATACTAAGAATGATAAGAAAATACCTCAAACATGTATCAACATGTTTTAATGGGGATCAGGAAGTGAGCTGGAAGAAGAAGGTTAGCAGCTGCTTCTGTAGTATTTCCTTCAGCCTCAGGGATAGCTGAGGATCTTCTTGCAGCATTAACTCAAAGAATTGTTGGGATGATATGCTACTGATTACATAAAATCCATCCGAGGATTATGTACAGGTGTCTAGTCTAGATGTGCATGTTGTCAACATTTGTTATTGAATAATGAATAATTGACATTGAGATGCAGCTGCCCTAAAGAATCAAGACTAGTCATATGCCTGAGGGGCTATAAGGTCAGCTGGCATAAAGCCAAAAGAGCTCAGAGCTCATGGCTTCCCTGAGCTGGGGTCAGCTGCAGTCACTCAGTCTTGTCTCTTATGACTACACATGTTCCGAGTTCAGAATGGCTGGGACACCAGCAGCTGTGCCCAGGAGTAACAGGACCTATGCTATGCCATTGCTGTGCATGCCAAGATATTTCATGCTCTTTATCCTTTATTAAAGCTAAATACACTTAGTGCTAGGTGAGGCCCATTGTGTCTTATGAAGTTGTCTATCTGAACCCAAGTCTACTGGGGCTAGTAGAATAGATATTGCAGTGACTTTATTATGTATTTTATGTTGTTTTACTCTTAGTTGTAGTATTCATAGCCACAAGGAACAGTTAATGGAAAGTAGAAAGTATGGGGAAATTGATTTTGAAATATATGTTTAAAAAGAAAAATGATAATTCCTCAAATTTGCTTCAAGTTGCGCTGCCTAGAACTGTAAGTTGCACTTATCTGATCAAGATCTTTATATAGCAGATCAACATGTCTCTCTGCTTAAGCAACCAGTGCTAAAAAGGAAATATGGTGAAAATTACTCCAATTTGGCTTGCTATTTATTGGTGATAAATACTATGCACATCTGTAATGTGGTATTCATAGAGAAATACTTGCAAAAAGCAGCCTAAAACTTTCACTCAAATCTTGTCTGTCATTTAAAAAAAATCATGAAGATTTTGATAAATATTTATTTGGTCTTACACAGAGGAAAACAATGCACACTTAGGCCCATGGGAAGGTGGAGGGTGGAAGGAGGGAGAGGATCAGAAGAAATAACTAATGGGTACTGGGATTTAATATCTGGGTAATGAAATAATCTGTACAACAAACCCCCATGACACATGTTTACCTATGTAACAAACCTGCACATGTACCCTGAACTTAAAAGTTTAAAAACAAGTAATATATTTGATCTTTCTCCCTGGTTCCTGGCACACAGCTCCTAAAAACCTTTGGAATTTCCAGAGTAACAGGAGTGTCTTTACTATGCTAACGAGATGACACATGACTGAGGGGTTCACAGGTAGCTTTAAGATGGAGCTGGTTGCGGAAAGAACAACTGCAGGATCAGAGCGTTGGAACTTTCAGCACCACCCCCAGCCCTCCAGGGCCAATTATTTAATCAATTATTCCTATGGCACTCCATTAAAAACTCCTTAATGACAGATTTGAGAGAGTTTCCAGGTTGGTGAATGTATCTATGTGCTGAGAGAATGGTACACCCCAGCTCCATGGAGACAGAGCTCCTGTACTCGGGACCCATCTGACCTTGTTCTGTATGCCTCTTCATCTGGCTATTCATCTGTATCCTTTGTAATGTCCTTTAGGGTAAACCAATGATAGTAAATAAAGCACTTTCCTGGGTTCTATGAGCTGGTCTAGCAAATTTATCAAACAAAGGGTGGGGAGGGTTTGTGGAAGCCTTTGATTTGTAGCTAAGTTGAACAAAAGGGTGGGTCACCTGGGGACTCAATACTTGCAACTGGCACCTGAAGTGAGGGCAGTCTTATGGGACTGGGCCCTTAAACCTGTGGTGTCTAACTACAGGCAGTGTTAGAATTAAATTGAATGGTAGGACACCCAGTTAGTATCTGGAGAATTGGGTAATTTAGTGTAAGGAAAAAGCCCACACATTTGATGTCAGAAGTGCTTGTGGGCAAAAATATACCCCAAAATCTTATGAAAAGAAGCCAGTTGATTTTATCTCAACACACAAGGATTCTAAACATCTACTATTGACTTCTATTCTTCACTAACAAAGATCATACAAAAGTACTTGAAGCACTGAACATGAGTCACGAAACATCATGAAACATTTCCAGAGAGGTAAAATGATTTCATTCAAATCTCAGCTCAGTTGTTACCTTTCCAGGGCTGGCCTGAATGACTCTGTCTTCCCTGGGCTCCTTCCCTTTGGGTATCTTCCACTCTAGAAATTAGGATTCTTTATCTCATTACCCCCTTCTGTTTTGTGGCTTATCAGGTTCTCCCCTTAGAATGTGAGCTTCATGTGGGCAGAAGCAATCTCTCGTTTCACCACTGTGTCCCCACAGTGCCTAAGAATATTGCCTGGAACATGATAACTGTTCAATGACAATTTGAACATATCAAATATATCCTAATCCCCCCATAAAGGTAGTTATTTTGTAACAATTAACAAAAATGGAGTATGATATGCATTTTTCCTGTAACATGGTATCTTAAAGATGATGGCATGATGCCAAGTATTTATATAGTCAGATCATACATACTATGCTTTGCAGTTAGAGGCTACTTATGGTTCTATTTCATTGATTTAAACATATACTGGACTTTAAAACCAAAGGAGACTGTGGAAACACATTGCTCAGATCTCCTGCTGAGGGGAGTGTAGCTGACTGACAGCTCTAGCTACTACTTCTCTGGATGTGCCTCTGTGTTTGGAAAGAAAGCATGCTCCCAGCCAAAGACCAAACATGGCAGGGTCCTAGTGGGCTTTTCTTTCTTTCTTTCTTTCTTTTTTTTTTTTTTTTTTTGAGATGCATTGTCGCCTGGGCTGGAGTGCAGTGGTGCAATCTTGGCTCACTGCAACTTCCATCTCCCAGGTTCAAGGGATTCTCCTGCCTCAGCTTCCTGAGTAGCTGGGATTACAGGTGCTCGCCACCATGCCCAGCTAATTTCTTATATTTTTAGTAGAGAAGGGGTTTCACCATGTTAGACAGGCTGGTCTCAAACTCCTGACCTCGGGATCCACCCTACTCGGCCTCCCAACCTAGTGGGCTTTTCTAACTGGGAGCTTTTGCTTGAGGACTCCCCATGGACTGGGTTGAAAGTTTCTTGGAATAGCACTGCAGTCTTCGACTCTTCCTACCCAGTTTCTTTATTCTGAGAAATTCAGCAATGGGAGACATTGGCCAAAAATTGGAGAATAAGGGGAAGGAAAAGGAAGGTCAAATGTTGATCCTCTGCTCTGTTTTCTGTAGCACCTCTAGCAACATCTGTATCTTCTCTAGGGCTCCATCTCCCTCAGTGGTCCCACACTCAACTAAGCTCTCCCCATTGAGCCTTTAGCCCCATCCAGTGGTCACTGTAATCAAATTTTTATTGGCTTAGGGATTGACAAACATACAGTGGAACAGAAGGGAATTCAGAAAGAAATCTTTCTTTATGTAAAAATGTAATATGTCAAAAGAATTAATAGGTTTGTAAGAGATTATATAATAAATGGTACTCATGCTGGAAAACATATGTGGATTTACTCCATATAAAAAATCAAATCAAATAGATTGAAGTCTTAAAATGTATTTTTCTTTTTTTAAGTAAAAAATCTTGCAAGCAAATGTAGGAGAGTACAGGTGCAATCTGGGATAATGGAATGGTTCGTAACTGTGTTGTTACTTTCCTCTTGCTGCGTAACAAATTAGTCCAGAATTTAGCAGTTTAAAACACCAAGTGTTTATTATCTCAAAGTTTTTAAGGATCAGAAATCTGGGAGTGGCTTAGCTTGGGGGCTCTGCTTCAGAGTCTCTCATGAGGTCGCAGCCAAGCTGTGGGTCAGGACTGTAGTCATCGAACACTCAACTGGGGCTGGAGGATCCACTTTCAAGATCACCCTTGGGGTTCCTGGCAGCTTTCAGTTCCTCTCTGGCTGTTGGCAGAAGGCCTCCACCTCTCACCATGTGGACCATAAGGCTGCTCCCATTATGGCAGCTTGCTTCCCCCACAGTGAGAGATCAGAGAGAGAGAGTGAGTGAGAACGCGAGTGAGCATGCACCCAAGATGGAAGCTTCAGTGTTTTTGTCACCTAACCTTAGAAGTGACATCTCACCACTTTTGCCATGTTATATATTCATTAGAAACAAATCACTATGTCCAGCCCACATGCCAAGGGAGGGGAATTAAGCCCCACCTCCTGATGGAAGGAGTATCAAAGAATTCATAGGTACCTCTTCAATAGCACCACTAACTAAGAATCTCAAAAGCAATAAAAGAAACAATCTGATTACATGAAAAATAAAACATTTGCATGACAAAATACTATAAAAGTTCATAGACAAGAGACAGCTTGAGAAAATATTTGCAGTGCAGATAAGGGTAAATCTCTACAATATATAAAGAGCTCATAAAAGTTGACAAGAAATAGACAACCTGCTAGACAAATATGCAAAGGATATCAAATCGGTTAGGGATTGTGCTTGACTGCTGGTGACAGAACCATGCCTGTAGTGGCTTAAAGACTTGAGGGTGTGTTTGTTTTTGTAATAGGTCCAGAGGGAGGAGGTTGCTAGCACTGGTTCAGGTAACCAAATAATTTCTATTGGCTTAGGGATTGACAAATAAATGAATGAGAACTCAAAGAGATTCTGCTTTATATATATATATACATACACACACACACTCACATCCATACATACATCCATACATATACATACACACACATACCCCTCACATGTCAAATTATTGAATTGCCTGAAACCCTAGTCAATGACTTCTATTTACATCCTATCCAAAAATCTAGAATTAAGCAGAGAATACTTTTTCATCCAAACAACAGAAAACCCAATTAAAAGAAGATAAAGAATGACGAAAATTCTTTACACAAAAGTCCTGAGGTTAGAAAGGTCCCAGTGTTAATTCAGGGGGCTCGCTGCCAAGATTTATCCTGACTATTTCTGTTTTTGGCTTTGCCTTCCATTGAGTACTTGCTTTTTGTTCCTAGATATTCCCTCATGAACACAAGATGGTATAACTGCAAGCATCATTTATCTAAACAGCAATACCAAAGGCTAGAAAAGGCAACTCTATCTTCCATATGGAAGCAATTGAGACAAGGGTAATGGAATTATCATGACTGAGTGACTGCATAGACCAGAGAATTTTAGTGGGTGGGCCAGTGCCGAAAGTGTAAGCAGTTCTGAGAGTTTGATCCTCTTGGTCCTAGCCTGGGTGGGACTTGGGGTGCGTGCAGCCTTCTAGTCTAGTCGCCTGCTAGGATAAATGGAAGCATTTAAAAGGTGCCATATAGAAAGTATATTATGTATGGGGCCTTGATATGAAAAAGGATGGGAAGCAGTGGCTAAGAGGTATCCACATTCACCCCAGGGTGAGAGAAATTTATGGAACACTGGCCACCAGATCTGGGACAATACTCTGGTCTTATTAGCAAGGAAAAGGAGGAGGCAATCAAATGTTCACCATACCTATAAAAGGGATAGAATTAGATCTAAATATTCTGATGAATATCATTAGAAACAAAACAATAGAGCTATTGCTTCAAAGTGGTGAAGAAAAGACCCAGAAATTTATCCCCAATAAAACTGTTGCAGGTTGATGTTGGTAGAAAGCAGACACTGAGATGAAGATTAGCAGATGATAGTTTTATTAGGAATCAGTACATGTTGGGGAAGGGAAGGAAGCCGAATTAGGCCAAGATACAAGTTGGGCTGCAATGCAACCCTAGAAAAGGCTTCAGTGGACGTCAAGGGGAAATCTGAGGTGGGATGGCCCTTTTGGGGCTGTCCCACACTGTAGTGAAGGACTCCCATATGGGCCAGTCATTGGGTGCTATAGGCAGTTTTCTAGCTGAGGGCAATTTCTGGGGAAGACGCATTTGCCAGCAGCACTCCTAGATGCTAGGGGAATAAGTTCTTCAGTCTTAAGGGAAATCTGGGGGCCACATCTCAGCATCCAGCACAGAAACTTACGTTTATCCAACAGATACTTATTCAGTACCTACTATGTGCTGTGTAACCATTCTAGGCACTTGCCATGTATCAGTAAACAAAAGAAACAAATACTCCTGCCCTCATCCACTTATATTCTACCTGGGCAGATAAATCATAAATGTAATAAATAAATTATGTAGTTGCATATCAATCAGGGTCTGGCCAAGAAAATAAAAACCATCCTGGAATCTTCAGAAAGAAGGTGTTATAAACAGGGGATTAACACAAATATTGAAGGAGCTGGAGAGCCAAGTAAGCAACAACTGAAAGCTGCTGCTACCTCTAGGGCCAGAAGCACAAAAGGAAGAGGAAGGTTTATCAGAGTCAAGAAGTTAAGGCCATTGGAGGGGGCGCAGGGCTCAGTCTGGAAGATACTGGACCATGGAGGAAGGGGATATGTGAAGGGAGATGGAGCCAGGAAGGGGGACCTAGATGCTATTGGAAGTGCCACAAGAAGTACGGGAGAGCAAGCACCCCAGCGTTCAGCCTTTCCCTGTCTCCCGCCCTTCAGTCTTCTGCCAGTGTCTCCCATTTGCTGAAGCTTCCAGAAACCAGAGGGCAAGGCAGACTGAAAGATGTTCCCTGTGACACAGGTCAGGGGAAGGATGAGGACTCATCAGAGAGCAAACCATCAATGAATGACATAGTACACTGTAGGGTGATAAGTACTACGGAAAAAAGAACACGAGTAATATAAAGGGAGCTGGGAATGTTAGAATGGAGGGGAGCAGTGAGGTCAGGGAAGACCTAAAAGTGGCATTGAACAAAGAATTAGGTGAGGAAGTAGCCAAGTGATTGTCTAGGGGAAGAACACAGTAAGTATCCTGGAGAGAGAAGAGCTAGAACAAAGATATAAGGTGAGGTGAAAAGGTGCACCCGCCCATGTTGGAGGAAGGGTGGGGTGAGTGCGAGGGTGGAGCAAAGCCAGTGATCTGTGAGCAGCAGCAGATGTGGCTGGAGAAGAATGGGAACCAGCGATGTAGTGGGGGCATCATCGAAGTTTGACTTTTCTTCTGAGTAAAATCAGGAGACTTCACATGGTTTTAGTCAAAGGAGAGACATTCAAATAAGTGGTTTAAATGCAGATCTTTTTCCAAATGGGTGGATTGAAAGCATACCACCTACACACTCTTACTAAAAAGACTACTAGAGACTGTAATTTAGGAAAGAAAAAATTCAGGAGGAAGTGGAGAGCTGCAATGATGGGTAAACTCTAGAGTGGACTAGATAAGTATTAATTGAAGAAATGTTTTAAAAGAATTATCTGGAATTTGAATTCTAGCTGTTTTCAATATGGAGGTAGAGCAGCGGGTGGTAGAAGGACCAGCAAGGTATAAAAGCAGGTATGATTCTTGTTTTGGGGGAAGATACAGAAACAGGCCTTATTAGAAAAGTATATGTGGGTTAAATATTTAAAGGTTAAAAGTTTAAGGGTAAATCACTGAAAGAATAAATGTAGAACTTTCTAATTTGTAGAGAAACTGGAACAGAGACCTAATTCAACAGGAAAGGAAGGGAAAGGAAACACCTAATTCAACAGGCAGGAAAGAGGTGTGTTTGGGTGGTAGAACTGGTATAAGAAACAAAGAGCTTAGAAAAGAAAAACAACAAAATTAGAAAGAATGTTAAACATAGTTACGATTTGATCCAGCAATTCCACTCCTAGGTATCTACCCAAGAGAAATGACAACACACGCCCACACAAGAAGTTGTACACAGACATTTATAGCAGCATGGCTGGTAATAGCCAAAAGATGGAAACAATTGGAATGTCCATTGGTAGATGAGTGGATAAAATATGTATATACTAGAATATTTAGTCATATAATAAAGTACTTTAAAGAAATTAAGTACTGTTTCATCCTACAGCATGGATGAACCTTAAACATAATGCCAAGCGAAAATATCTAGTCACAAAAGGCCACATATTCTGATTCCATTTATGTGAAATGTTCAGAATAGGCAAATCTATAGAGACAAAAAGTAGATTGGTAGTTGCTTGGGGAGGGTAGGATGAGATCCATGGAGGTGATAGTTAAATGGTAGAACTACAGACAGAAATGGACAGGACCACAGTTGTGACAGAATGATTAATATCTCTGAGTTGCTCTTACTGTTGGGTGAGGTTGGTTCCCATGCATCTTTCACAGAGCCTGACAGGGCATTTTGCTAATTTATTCATTAAACGTTGATGGGGCATGAGGAAGTGCTGGGCACTAATGATGCAGCAGTGAATGTAATGGACCCAGCTCTGACCTCGCAAGAGCACTGGACGGCTGTAGTCACTTGAAGTGTTCACTGACTGAGAAACCAAGGGAGATGTTTAATTAGAATGGATCTCCAATGCACAGGGTGTGTGGGGATGACCTGAACAGAGAGAACGCCAGGCTTCCATTTTACTTCTATTTTCAATGCTGGTGATGCGGTATGAATTCTTTATCTTTCAAAATGTTGCTGCATACTTCTTATCTTCTGTTTCACATTCCTTGAGACATAGGCATTCTCAGTTACTTGCAAAATGTTTAAAAACAAGGGCTTTGGTGGAGAAACAAAGCTGACGAAGATTTTTCTGATTTGATTACTTGACCAAGATTTAGCCTATTTTGATTTATACTTGGAAATGCAGATTCAGGTGTCCAAAGGCTCCATCCTGGCTCTACCTCTGATTTAATTTCTGTGATTTTTGCAAAGGTGACTTAGTCACTCTCGGGTGCTGAAGACTGTATCAGCTTCAGATATTTTTCACATCAAGTTGGTATCCCTTCAAAAATAGAAAACATGAAAACACTTTTTATGATGGAAACAAGTTGACAGATTAATTTTCATTATCCCTAGTCCATAGTTTATATAACCTGATCATGAAAATGAACCCTAGCTGATCTATTCTTTCTCTAGGGAGTCTTTTTATAGAGATTTGCATCCCTGTTGGGTTTTGGGGTTTGTTTGCCTCTCTTTCCTGTTAAGGGGAAGGTTCCTGCCAGTAATGTGCAGAGGGGCAATTGGGCATGTGCCATGTTATGTTCCATTTGATCTTACCTCTCTAGCCATAGCTGTCTGGACCTTGAGTAAACTGACACAAGTGTAATCCAACTATGTACTAGTCAAAGACCTGAGTGACCTGGGTTGAAAGGATCAGCAGAGTCGATCAGATTCCTTTTTGGAGGGTGCGGTGTTAGCTAATAAAGATGGAGGCAGACAGGAGCAGGAGGAAGGAGGAGAGAACATGCCGGCAAACTGAATGGGCACCATGACTAGCAAAGCAATGCAGTTATGAGAGGGGAGAAAAGGAGGTGTTTAAGGGCAGTGAGCCAAGTGTCAGTCATGCTCAGGTGTATGTGTGTGACAGTGTCACTGTTGGTAGCCTCACTGCTTCCTAAGCCTCAGATAAAATTTGACCAAGTGTCCTGACTGTGCTAACAGATGTCTCCCAGCCTGTCTGGAGTGGGAAGAAGTCTTTCTTGCTTTCCCCTGGCACGTCTATCAGTACTTGTATGAAAGGAACCCTCCCAAGCAGATGGGACATACTAAGGTTGGGAGGTGGCACTATCCATTTTAAAACAGAGAACCCCCAGAGGAGAGATGTCTGTTTACTGAGCACGGTGCTGGTGACATGGACTGTGGTGCTTTCTGATTTTTAATGCCATCTTCATGCAAGAGTGGAATGTCCTCTTAGAGTCCTCCTGACGTATCCCATTTTAAACACTTCTAATACCCCCAATTAAAACCACTTCAGTTGCTAATAAACTAATCCTAAAATACTGATATAGATAAGATACACTTAGTTCCACACACATCCCAATCATAATGCTGAGACATTGCCAAGTCAGTCCCACAAAGCACTATCACCCCAGCCTGTGTAGCAGCACTGTGTAGTGCAGGCACGTGGCCCTTTGGGATTCCATTTTCTTTTGTGAGCATGCTCACCTTGTGCCCACCTGTTACCTCAGATCGTGAACTTTCATGCACATAAGTCCTTTGTGTTCAATGGTCATCTATTGTGCTGCATTCAACCCAGGCTCATTGAGAATGCATTCTAGACCAGACACGGTGCCACAGAAGTCTATTTAAAGTATTCACAGTTAGAGGGAAGGCAGTCAATTAATTGGTTTATTCCTGGTGGTGTGTGTCTTTCCATCTCTAAAACAAGGAGTGCAGAAGTGCCTACTCTTCCTCAATTGTGCAATCAATGTTGTTTGTTATGTGTAAGTGGATGTTATGTGTGTGTTGTTCCCTCAGTATCCAAAGTGATAAAAATATCCACCTTGGCCGGGCGCGGTGGCTCAAGCCTGTAATCCCAGCACTTTGGGAGGCTGAGACGGGCGGATCACGAGGTCAGGAGATCGAGACCATCCTGGCTAACATGGTGAAACCCCGTCTCTACTAACAAAAATACAAAAAACTAGCCGGGCAAGGTGGTGGGCGCCTGTAGTCCCAGCTACTCGGGAGGCTGAGGCAGGAGAATGGCGTAAACCCAGGAGGCGGAGCTTGCAGTGAGCTGAGATCCAGCCACTGCACTCCAGCCCGGGCGACAGAGCGAGACTCCGTCTCAAAAAAAAAAAAAAAAAAAAAATCCACCGAACATATTTCTTTTGCCTGTGCTAGGCTGGAGGTCTCCATAGTGGAGTTAGCTATTACAAACCAGGTACCCAACTACAGTACTTTAGAGCGGGCATTGGGTTGCTCTGTCCTTTCTCCCTGGCCGCCTCATTGCAGAAGAGGAAGTAAAGTGTTTAGAAAACAACTTCAGGTAAAGGATGGGAGACAAGTACCTCCATAATGTGTGGACTGTCATCACAGGGCTAAAGGTTGCTGCTCTAGGGATTCATTTATTCATCAAAGGTGAGTGCTTCCATGGTGCCAGGTATCACTGCAGGACTCTGTACATCAGTGAATGAGAGGGACAGGTTGCTGCTCTCTTGGACCTTTCCTAGGGGGCACATGGCAAACACATAACAAAATGCTGAATGTGGTAAAGCTTGCCTCACTTGCTGAGAATAAAGCATGTTAGTATCTCCAGCTCTCCACTCTGCGGGACCAGCACTCACTGCATGCTTTCTATGAGGGGTCAGTCCAGTAGTAGGTCATGTCTCTAGCTAGAGATGGCTTCTGGAGAGAACAGGGCTGGTGAGGCCCCTAACTTTGGATTTGGGTTCCTCTATCATCCAGGCTCTAGCTGGGTTATTTCCCAGGGGAGACATTTCCCCACCTAACCGGGACCAAGGCAGGCAAACCTCCAGCTCTGCCCTTCCCAAGGGCGGAGCTGGGATATACCAAGGGTGTGGTCCCTCCGAGTCAGGCCCCTTCTCTCTCACGACAGTTCTCCATGGGTGTACCCATGGAGTGTACACATCAAGGCTCCCCAGCCTGGGTCTAAAGCATTGAAAAAACTACACATTTTTATTTCTACTGCAGCTGTAGGTTTTTCCATAAGCATTTATTCACTGCAATCTCGTGTGGCTTTCCTCTCTTGCCTTTCCCTCTTTAGGTCAGGCCCTTGTTTCTCTCTCAGAGATGAGAGCATACCAGCTGGCCTCCACATCTAACCTGGTCACCTCCACAGAGCTGGGAGAGTTCTTACCCTTAGCCATTCCCACACCAAGTTCTTTGTGTTTCTGGGTCGCTGTGTGCACTGTTTCCTTTGGTTGAATGCTTTCCTTCACTTCCCATGTCTCTCTTCTACCCCCTACATCAGGGAACATCTTTTATCCTTCAAAATTCACCTCCATCCCACCTCCCTGGGGAAGCCTTTGCTGATCTTGTGACAAAGCTGTTCACTCATCAAGGCTGGTTCTTAACCCTAACACATCACCACCCAGGTTGTGATGGTTTGGTCATATCATTGAGGCAGGATTCACATCTGGCCCATCCTCATCCTCATCTGGCAACACCATGGGCCAAACATGAAGAGTATTGTTTCAGTTCAGGCTTCCCCCCAAATCAGACCCTGAAACAAGGCTTCAAGTTCAAGTAGTTTATCTGGGAGGTGAGCCCAGGAGGCAGCAGGCAGGGAGCTGGGAAAACCAAACAGAGGAGGAGAGAAAATAAATGCAGGAGGTGTGATCAAGCCAGTGACCGCTGTGGGTACCTGGAGCTTAATCTTTTGCTGGGGAGCCTGGGGACAGTGCAGAATGCTGTATCCATTAGGCTGGGTCATGGTACCCAGAAGTTTGGTCAAACATCATTCTGGATGTTTCTGGGAAGGTGTTTTTTTAGATGAGATTAACATTTAAATTGGTGGACTTGAGTAAAGCAGATTATCCTCCAATATGTGAATAGGCCTCCTCCAATCCATTGAAGGCATTAATAGAAAAGACTTCCCAAGCAAGAGGGAATTGTACCAGCAGGCCACCTTATTTGAAGACCTGCTCCTGGTGGGCATTGGTTTCCCAGCACTTCCAGCCTGCTGGACATGTGGACAGAGGGGGCTCTGGCAGTCACAGAAAGCCCTCAGGCAAATATTTTCGGGTGCTGGTGGTTAGAAGTCTGGCCCATGTGCTAGGAAAGCTGCCTCTGGAGTCTGGGTGGGGCCCTGACAGACCTGCCATAGCCTGTTTATTGAGTGGAGAGCTTCTAACAAGGCATTCCTCCATTGCCCTATATGCAACTGTGATAGAAGTCCATGGCCTGACTCTTGAATGTTGGCCCAAACTCTACCCTACAGCTTTCCCACCTCTGAAATAGAACAATATCTCACAGGACTGCTGGAGAAAGCAATGATATAATAAATGCGAAACTTATGCACAGTAGTATATAGAGCACACTCCATAAATGATAACTACTATTATTAGCTATTGGAGCATCAACCTCTTTTAGACTGTGGTCTCTAAAGCAGATGTTGGAACACTGGGTACTCACAGGTCTCCATTCCTCCTTGTGAACACAGAGACAGACACGTGGCAAGACTGGACATAAAACTAACATGACCATGGAGAGGCCCTGCCCTTGAATTTGGGCGCTTTTCTGCCAATTTAAGGGTTTCTCATCAATTCTAATCCTTTCTGACTGCCTTCAGTTTTGCCATTTCAATGGCCATTAAACATAATGAAAGATCATGTACTCATTGTCAAAGATAGATAGCTATGTGATGAATGAAAAGAAATCGACTCAGGAAATGGAAATGGGGAGAGTGATGTGAGCAGCACGTGCCTCAGGGTTCATGAGCTAGAAGCCCACAAGCTTCCATGCTCATCTCTGTGCGGCCTGCCAGGAAGGAGAGCATCTGGTTCCCTTCTGCAGGCATGAGAAAGGATATTCACATTTACCTGTGGGGAGTGTAAAAATTCTCTGCAGTCATAACATAGTAAATGATTAGAGTGTGGCACCAGCATTTCAATAGGTGAATTGTAGGACTTAAGGGTATTTTGAAACTGCCTTTTGAAAAAAAGAAAACAGTGTTCGTTATTCTAAGAAGTTGAGAGCCATCATTCATTCATCCTCAAATGCTCAGCTGTTGGTCATTTCAGAGCTGTTCTATGTGTTCCTTCCTATGGAATCAATCTGGTTTGTCTTCAGCTATAACTGCACCAAGACCCACGTGGTGAAGCCAATGGAGCAGCAGGATGCTTGGCTCTCAGATAGACAGCTGCTGCCACGTAAGGCAAAGGAGGTGAATTTAGGGAATTCTGCCTGCTTTCTGTGAGATAACTCAAGGTTTGTGTGGATGGAGGGCAGATGAAACCCTCACTACTACTCATGATGCAAATCATTAGACCCCGCAGGCAGGTTGGGATAATTGATATCAAATGAGAACTGTAAAAAAAAAAAAAAAAAAATTTAAAAAGTAAGCACACATATCTATTTGAAAACCTCCTGAAAACAAAATGCTTTTTTTTTTTTTTTTTTTTTTTTTTGGAGTGGGGGGTGTTGAAGGAGAGATTCTAAAATATTATAGACCTTCAGAAATTCCTGTTTGAGACTTCAATATAGATAAAGACAAGTTGGCTGGAAACTAGTGTCCTTGGAATATTGATGGAAACATTCTCATCCTACACATTTTAGATAATTTTGTTTGCAGCACACTTTAGTATGCAGTGATTTAAGTACAATAATATGTTATCTACTATATTGACAATGTTCAGTCTTTTTTTTTTTTTTGAGACAGAGTCTCATTCTGTTGCCCAAGTTGGAGTGCAGTGGCGCAATCTCAGCTAACTGCAAGCTCCGCCTCCTGGCTTCATGCCATTCTCCCACGTCAGCCTCCCAAGTAACTGGGACTACAGGTGCCCGCCACCATGCCTGACTAATTGTTTTTGTATTTTTAGTATAGATGGGGTTTCACTGTGTTAGCCAGGATGGTCTTGATCTCCTGACCTTGTAATCTGCCTGCCTCAGCCTCCCAAAGTGCTGGGATTACAGGTGTGAGCCACCACTCCTGGCCAACAATGTTCAGTCTTGACAGTTCTCAATGTCACTCCTTACACCATTTTGCATTTCATAAATGCTTCCAGATATACTGAAAAAAGTCATCACTTCTCGTACAGAGGAAAACCAAAATGCCAAGCAAACACTTCATTGCTTGTCTGAAGTACAGATCGTCTTCTGACCCCAGCCACATGTACAATGAAGCCACACTCTACAGTGTAATTACTAAAAGCCAATCAACTTGATTTGTGTTATTCTGGTTAATTCCAAAGAGAATTCAAGCCCAATGTTGAAAACTACAAATAAAAAGATCAGCCTGTGTATTGGCTGACACTTACATGGTTTGATTATCCACAATGGAGCCTTCTCTAAGAAAATGGAGAGAGAAAAAAGATTGGTAGTCATTTAATCAGAACAGTAACCCCTGGGGTGAGTGGTACTATTTCCATTTTATGATGAGAAAATAGTTTCTGAGCAGTTAAATATCTTGCCTAAAATCACTCAATAATCAACGAAGACAGGATTTGAACCCAGGTCTTACACATACACACACACCCCCACACACACTGCTTGCATGATTTTTTTCATTCCATACCTGTGCTGCCTCACCATAGTTGATTCCTAACTATGAGCACTTCTGCTCATTAAGGCGAAGATGTAGGTTTTGATTTCCTGGGAGATGTTGCTGTGGCTTAACTTTGAGCAAATAACAAACTTCACAATCCACAGCTTAGCTCAGTTAACTAAAAAGTACTGTCCAAAGTAGGAAAGGAGGGTTAATGAGACATTATGGAACAGAGATACAAGTCTTCCATATTGTAGATCTTGTTTCCAAGTATGTTTTAAAGGAATTGATACGGATTTCTGGGAAGGCCTCATGTGTTTGAGGCAAGGCTGATCTAAGAAGAATCTGCATGTTGCTCCCTCAGTTGGGATTCAGGAAGCATGTTGGCCAGTGGGGAAAACCCACCACATGCTGGTGTGGCTAGACTAACATCTATTCCCGTCACGTCCCACACATTCTTCCTGTGTACCCGAAACTTTATAGCGCTCGCACATCCTGAGTTTCAGTGGAGGCTGACCCGCCTTGTCCCAAGGGGTGGGTTTGATTGCTGTAATCAAGAAACTTGTATTCCCTGGTAGTCCTGTAATTGGCTTAGACAAGGGTAGATGATATAGTATAGTGAGTGTGAGGAATAGGCAGCTGGGGTCTTTCTTGACAGGCATCTTCATTTTTTTAAATTGCAAAAAAGAGGCAGATCCCCTTCCGCCTCTGGCCATTTGCCTGCATGTGATACCTGAATGAACATAGCAACTGCAGCGAGACTATTATAGTTGGATTGAATGAGTTGGAGGTGATTGAAAAAGCAGACCACGACTTGTCATCTCTGAGCCTATCCAGAATCTGCCCTAATTGCTTTGAATTTCTTTTATGTGAGATAAATTTCTCATAGTTGAGGCCAGTTGGGTTGGTTTTATGTTGTAGTTTTCTTTAGGTTTTCTTCCCAGGAGCTGAGGGTGAATCCCTGGCATTTCACAAGGGCTTCGGGGACAACCTTAAAACTTTAAAATGCACAGGGTTCAATTCAGCTAAGAAATTCTCCCAGACCAAATCCGTGCATTCCTATGACAGCCTATTCCTCCCTTACTGCACAGCGAATTGCCAGGAGGGCCTTGGAACCTTTCAGGTAGTTTTGTGGTGCTGTCTCTGATACTCCTAAAAGTGCCTTCTGTTAGAGAACACTGTCCCAGTTACTCTCCATGTATTGGTGGCTCATTTTTTCTGATTGCACAAACTTTACACACTAATGGGGAAGAAACAAAGGATGTAAAAACAATTACTTGTAATCCTAGCATTAAGACAACTATTGGCCGGGTGCGGTGGCTCATGCCTGTAATCCCAGCACTTTGGGAGGCCAAGGCAGGCAGATCACGAGGTCAGGAGATCGAGACCATCCTGGCTAACACGGTGAAACCCTGTCTTTAGTAAAGATACGAAAAATTAGCCGGGTATGGTGGCAGGTGCCTGCAGTCGCAGCTACTCGGGAGGCTGAGGCAGGGGTAATGGTGTGAACCCAGGAGGCAGAGCTTGCAGTGAGCCAAGATCATGCCACTGCATTCCAGCCTGGGCAACAGAGCAAGACTCCGTCTCAAAAAACAACAGAAACAAAAAAAACCCTATTTTGCTCATATGTTGGGTTTGTGTGTTTCTAATTATTTTTTCCCCTTTCAAAAATGTTGTCATCATACTATATATTTTCTCTCCTATGATTTGAACTCGACTGTAACATGAGTTCATTTTCCATATACCACTAAATATGTTTTTAAGACTTTGTCTTAATGATCGCATGTTTACTTACTACATAAGTAAAATTTTATATTTTACGTGAAGAATACAATTCCTGACAATCTTGAGTAATTTAAGCTTTGCATAATTCAGGACAATTTTCTTTTTCATAAATAAATACTGAAGTTTTTCTGTGTTAATGACAAATGTCATTGACAGTATACCAGATTCTTAAAATTTGGAGCTGATTTGCATTATTTTAAAAATTTCCAATAAATTCATTTATTCAACAAATGCGGGAGCACTGTGTGCTGCCACATGTCTAAGCTTTTAAGAACCTCCAAGGAAGAGTTGACCATTCTATTTAGAGATAATAAATATTAATGGATTTACTTATTTATCACATTTTTTTTTTTTTTTTTTACACTGAAAGACGATAGGAAGTGTGGGAAAAAAGAAAACAAAATTAGGGCAGGATGAGGAGATTGAGAGTTCCAGAAGAGCTGGATGGGATCTAATTTAAATTAGAGAAGGAGAGGGAGATGAGCCATGTAGCTATCTGGGGGAAAACCTTCTAGGTAGAGGGAACAGCCAGTGCAAAGGAGCTGGGGCCTGAAAATGCTTGGTGAACATGAGGACGTCAGTGAGGCTAGAGCAAAGAAAATGAGAGTAGTAAGATATTGTGTCCGGAATTGGTGGGTTCTTGGTCTCACTGACTTCAAGAGTGAAGCCATGGACCCTCCGGGTGAGTGTTACAGTTTTTAAAGATGGTGTGTTTGGAGTTTGTTTCTTCAGATGTTCAGATGTGTCTAGAGCTTCTTCTTTCTGGTGGGTTCAGTCTCTCTGTCAGGAGTGAAGCTGCAGACCTTTGTGGTATCACAGCTCTTAAAGGCAGCGCGTCTGGAGTTGCTTGTTCTTCCCCGTGGCTTCGTGGTCTCGCTGGCTTCAAGAGTGAAGCTGCAGACCTTTGCAGTGAGTGTTACAGCTCATAAGAGCAGCATGAACCCAAAGAGTGTGCAGCAGCAAGATTTATTGCAAAGAGCTAAATAACAAAGCACACACAACGTAGAATAGGACCTGAGCGGGTTGCCGCAGGCTGGCTTGGACAGCCTGCGTTTGTTCCCTTATCTGGCCCCACCCACATCCTGCTGATTGGTCCATTTTACAGAGAGCTGATTGGTCCACTTTACAGAGCGCTGATGGTCCGATTTGACAGAGTGCTGATTGGTAAGTTTACAATCCTTGAGCTAGATACAGAGTCACAAGAGTGCTGGTTAGATACAGAGTTAGCTAGATACAGAGTACCAATTGGTGCGTTTACAAACCTTGAGCTAGACACAGAGTACTGATTGGTGTATTTACAAACCTTGAGCTAGACACAGAGGGCTGATTAGTGCATTTACAATCCTTGAGCTAGACACAGAATCAGAGTGCTAGTCCTCCAAGTCTCCACTAGGTTAGCTAGATACAGAGTACCAACTGGTGTATTCACAAACCCTGAGCTAGACACAGAGTGCTGATTGGTGTATTTACCAACCTTGAGCTAGACACAGTACCAATTGGTGTATTCACAAACCCTGAGCTAGACACAGAGTGCTGATCGGTGTGTATACGATCCTGCGGCACAACTGCTGCAGCTGGTGGCCCGGGCGCTAAGCCCGTCACTGCCCTGGGCCGGCGGTGCCGGCCGGCCGCTCCGTGTGTGGGGCCCGCCGAGCCCGCGCCCGCCGGAACTCACACTGGCCCGCGAGCGCAGCGTGCAGCCCGGTTCCGGCCCGCGCCTCTCCCTCCACATCTGGCAAGCAGAGGGAGGGGGCTCTGGCCTCAGCCAGCCCAGAGCGGGGCTCCTACAGTGCCGCAGCAGGCTGAAGGGCCCCTCAAGCGCCGCCAGAGTGGACGCTGAGGCCGAGGAGGCGCTGAGAGTGAGAGCTGCTAGCACTTTGTCACCTATCAATATGAGATCAAAGCAGTAAAGAGGTCAGATCACGTAGGCCTTGTAAGGGCCGTTATAAAGCCGTTAGCCTTTGTGCTGAGTGAGCAAGAAACTATCGAAAGGGTTTAAGCAGAAGAATGACATGATCTGACTGCAGGGGCTTTTGTTGTGAACACTTCAAATCCACTAGGTCTGCCCTCTTATTCTACCACTGCTGCAGTAACCAGTCATGGGCAGGCTTCAACAGCTTTGCACCAGGGCAACCTAACTGCCTTGTCATGGTCCCATGCAGTGTATCTCTTGTTTCCTTCCTTAGGGCTTCTCTGATGCTGAGATGTGGGGCAATTGTGGGAATATACTTGGAATTCATGCATGCACAACCAGGAAGTGAAGGCGTTAATGCCCACATGGTCATGTTAGTCAATGGGTGTGGGAGTTATAGATGAATTCCTGCCATTTTCTCTCCTTGGGGGTGAACTGAGATGCATTTTACAGTTCCTCAGAGGTGCTGTGGAATTGAACTTCAGCTGCAAATAGTAGTGTTCAACTCAATAATATTGGTTTTTCCTTGTTCCCTGTTTCATTTCCCTCTCCCTCACTCCTGCTTCCTAGGATCACAGACTCCCTGAATGTAAGACTGTCTCAAGCTCTGCTTTGGGAGAGCCCAGGGTAAGATGTTTAATCGAAAGGTTAACCTTCAGAAAAGGTTAATGGTTAATTCATACTGATATAGTAGCCATTTGACCAAGAAAGTATGGGCAGAAGGAACTTCTAGGTGGATGCCTTAGAGCTGGGGTATGATTTGCCTCCATTTCTCTTTCCTGCTTTGATCATGGAAACGTCTCTTGAGATGGAGCTTCAATCACCCCACGCCTCTGAGTGTGCTAAGTCGGAACCCTCTGCTGACCCACAGTGTATATGCAGCATGAGCAAGCAGCAAGCTTTCATTTTTAAGCTACTGAGATGTTGAAAAGATTTTGTTTGGTATCACAGAAAAACCTAGTGCGTCTTGACTGATATGGGTGTTGTGCTCAGAGGTACAAGTGTGTGAAACATTGGGAGGGGCGAGGGCAACTTGGTAAGACCATCCTCAGAGTTGTGGGCCTAACAGCCCTAGGTAGGGTTCGACAGCAAGGTCCTGGTCATCTGAGGACTTGGGTCCCTTCCAGTGGGGACCATTGCAAATCCTAGCACTGTAGTTCTCTGGCTCACAAGGATTATACTGCAGTTTCCAGGAGCCTCACTTGCTTCTAAAGGGGTGATCCAGGGCAGACTGCAGCAGCTGATGGGGAACTACATAGGCTTCTGTAGTTGGAAATCTTTTGCCAGCCTCTGAGCAGTGATTTGGAGTCAGGCATAGCTGCATCTGCAGAGTACTGAGAGAACCCAGTTGGTTCTTTCTGATCAGCAAAGTGCCTTGCTTCAGAACTGATGAAGACTGCTTTGATTTGAGGGGATTTATCATAATGGTCAAAGAGCTTGGCAAAAGAGGTACTCAATAGATGTATCCTTAATCAGGAAAGATGCTCTTTCTTTTTTGTAGTCATATACAAGTTTATTCTAAAAACATAAGGAAAAATAAAACCTAGAATAGCTAAAACAATTATGACAAAGAAGAATAAAGTGGGAGGGATTAGTCTACCTGACTTCAAGACTTCTTTCATAGCTACAGTCAACAAGACAGTGTGGTCTGTATTACAGAGGGATAGACACACAGCTCAATGGAAAGAATAGAGAACTCAGAAACTGCACTCACCTTATGGCCCAGCAGTTACACTCAGGCATTTATCCCAGAAGAAAACTTAAGTTCACACAAAAACTTGTACATGAATGTTCATAGCAACTTTATTTGTGATAGCCAAAAACTAGGAATGAGCCAAGTGTCCTCCAACAGGTGAATGATTAATAAAATTGTAGTACATTTTTATCATGGAATACTATTCAGCAATAAAAAGAAATATACTTTTGATGCCTTCAACAACTTGGATGGATCTCAGGGGCATGCTGAGTGGAAGAAACCAGTTTCAAAAAGTTGTATTCTGTATGGTTCCATTTATATAACAGTCTTAAAATAATAACGTCATAATAATGGAAACTAGGTTATAGGTTGCCAAGAGTCAGGTGGGAAAGGGGGATGCATGTGGCTATAAAGGGGTAGTACAGAGGAGCTCTTTGGTGATGCAACAGTTCTGTATCTTGATTATGGCAGTGGTTACATGAATTTAATGTAATAAAATTGAATAGAACTATATACACATCATATACATACAAGCAAATAAGTACATGTGTACCTAGTGAAATCTGAATAAGTCCTGAAGACTGTACCAGTGTCAATTTTCTGGTTGTGATATTATACTATAGATATGCCAGATGTTTCCATTAGGGGAAACTGGGTAAAGGGTACATGGGACTTCCCATTTTTTAACTTTCTGGGACTCTATTTCAAAATAAAAAGTTAAAAAATAATGTGAACTATAGATAGGATCATGCCACTCTTCTGTTTATAACACTTCATTGTTTTTCCATTGCTCTCAAGTAATTTCTCACTGTGGCTTACAAGACTTTTGTGATCTGTCCCCTCCCTTATCCCTTCTCATTACCATTCTCCTGTGACACAATTCATTTGTTAAATCCTGGACCATGCCAATAAACTCTTTCCAGTCCCCTTCTTTCTCCAGCCCCCTTTTAAAGAATTCACTTTAAATGTCATCTCAGAGAACCCTTCCCTGACCATTCTATTCCTCATGGAACCACAGTAATTTTATTTGTTGTGCTTATAACCTTTTGGGTTATTTCTTTTTTTTTTTTTTTTTTTTTTTATACTTTAAGTTCTAGGGTACATGTGCATAACATGCAGGTTTGCTACATATGTATAGTTGTGCCATGTTGGTGTGCTGCACCCATCAACTCGTCAGCACCCATCAATTCGTCATTTATATCAGGTATAACTCCCAATGCAATCCCTCCCCCCTCCCCCCGCCCCATGATAGGCCCCCATGTGTGATGTTCCCCTTCCCGAGTCCAAGTGATGTCATTGTTCAGTTCCCACCTATGAGTGAGAACATGCGGTGTTTGGTTTTCTGTTCTTGTGATAGTTTGCTAAGAATGATGGTTTCCAGCTGCATCCATGTCCCTACAAAGGACGCAAACTCATCCTTTTTTATGGCTGCATAATATTCCATGGTGTATATGTGCCACATTTTCTTAATCCAGTCTGTCACTGATGGACATTTGGGTTGATTCCAAGTCTTTGCTATTGTGAATAGTGCTGCAATAAACATACGTGTGCATGTGTCTTTATAGCAGCATGATTTATAATCCTTTGGGTATATACCCAGTAGTGGGATGGCTGGGTCATATGGTACATCTAGATCTGGATCCTTGAGGAATCGTTATACTGTTTTCCATAATGGTTGAACTAGTTTACAATCCCACCAACAGTGTAAAAGTGTTCCTATTTCTCCACATCCTCTCCAGCACCTGTTGTTTCCTGACTTTTTAATGATTGCCATTCTAACTGGTGTGAGATGGTATCTCTGTGGTTTTGATTTGCATTTCTCTGATGGCCAGTGATGATGAGCATTTTTTCATGTGTCTGTTGGCTATATGAACATCTTCTTTTGAGAAATGTCTGTTCATATCCTTTGCCCACTTTTTGATGGGGTTGTTTGTTTTTTCTTATAAATGTGTTTGAGTTCTTTGTAGATTCTGGATATTAGCCCTTTGTCAGATGAGTAGATTGCAAAAATTTTCTCCCATTCTGTAGGTTGCCTGTTCACTCTGATGGTAGTATCTTTTGCTGTGCAGAAGCTCTTTTGTTTAATCATATCCCATTTGTCAATTTTGGCTTTTGCTGCCTTTGCTTTTGGTGTTTTAGACATGAAGTCCTTGCCCATGCCTATGTCCTGAATGTTATTACCTAGGTTTTCTTCTAGGGTTTTTATGGTATTAGGTCTAACATTTAAGTCTCTAATCCATCTTGAATTAATTTTCCTATAAGGAGTAAGGAAAGGATCCAGTTTCAGCTTTCTATTTATGGCTAGCCAATTTTCCCAGCACCATTTATTAAATAGGGAGTCCTTTCCCCATTTCTTGTTTCTCTCAGTTTTGTCAAAGATCAGATGGCTGTAGATGTGTGCTATTATTTCTGAGGACTCTGTTCTGTTCCATTGGTCTATATCTCTGTTTTGGTACCAGTACCATGCTGTTTTGGTTACTGTAGCCTTGTTGTATAGTTTGAAGTCAGGTAGCATGATGCCTCCAGCTTTGTTCTTTTGACTTAGGATTGTCTTGGCAATGCGGGCTCTTTTTTGGTTCCATATGAACTTTAAAGCCGTTTTTTCCAATTCTGTGAAGAAACTCATTGGTAGCTTGATGGGGATGGATTGAATCTATAAATAACCTTGGGCAGTATGGCCATTTTCACGATATTGATTCTTCCTATCCATGAGCATGGTATGTTCTTCCATTTGTTTGTGTCCTCTTTGATTTCACTGAGCAGTGGTTTGTAGTTCTCCTTGAAGAGGTCCTTCACATCCCTTGTAAGCTGGATTCCTAGGTATTTTATTCTCTTTGAAGCAATTGTGAATGGAAGTTCATTCATGATTTGGCTGTTTGTCTGTTACTGGTGTATAAGAATGCTTGTGATTTTTGCACATTGATTTTTTATCCTGAGACTTTGCTGAAGTTGCTTATCAGCTTAAGGAGATTTTGGGCTGAGACAATGGGGTTTTCTAAATATACAATCATGTCATCTGCAAACAGGGACAATTTGACTTCTTCTTTTCCTAACTGGATACCCTTTATTTCTTTCTCTTGCCTGATTGCCCTAGCCAGAACTTCCAAGACTATGTTGAATAGGAGTGGTGAGGGAGGGCATCCCTGTCTTGTGCCAGTTTTCAAAGGGAATTTTTCCAGTTTTTGCCCATTCAGTATGATATTGGCTGTGGGTTTGTCATAAATAGCTCTTATTATTTTGAGGTACGTTCCATGAATACCGAATTTATTGAGCGTTTTTAGCATGAAGGGCTGTTGAATTTTGTCAAAAGCCTTTTCTGCATCTGTTGAGATAATCATGTGGTTCTTGTCTTTGGTTCTGTTTATATGCTGGATTACGTTTATTGATTTGCATATGTTGAACCAGCCTTGCATCCCAGGGATGAAGCCCACTTGATCATGGTGGATAAGCTTTTTGATGTGCTGCTGAATCCGGTTTGCCAGTATTTTATTGAGGATTTTTGCATCGATGTTCATCAGGGATATTGGTCTAAAATTCTCTTTTTATGTTGTGTCTCTGCCAGGCTTTGGTATCAGGATGATGTTGGCCTCATAAAATGAGTTAGGGAGGATTCCCTCTTTTTCTATTGATTGGAATAGTTTCAGAAGGAATGGTACCAGCTCCTCTTTGTACCTCTGGTAGAATTCAGCTGTGAATCCATCTGGTCCTGGACTTTTTTTGGTTGGTAGGCTATTAATTATTGCCTCAATTTCAGAGCCTGCTATTGGTCTATTCAGGGATTCAACTTCTTCCTGGTTTAGTCTTGGAAGAGTGTAAGTGTCCAGGAAATTATCCATTTCTTCTAGATTTTCTAGTTGATTTGCGTAGAGGTGTTTATAGTATTCTCTGATGGTAGTTTGTATTTCTGTGGGGTCGATGGTGATATCCCCTTTATCATTTTTTATTGCGTCTATTTGATTCTTCTCTCTTTTCTTCTTTATTAGTCTTGCTAGTGGTCTGTCAATTTTGTTGATTTTTTCAAAAAACCAACTCCTGGATTCATTGATTTTTTGGAGGGTTTTTTGTGTCTCTATCTCCTTCAGTTCTGCTCTGATCTTAGTTATTTCTTGCCTTCTGCTAGCTTTTGAATGTGTTTGCTCTTGCCTCTCTAGTTCTTTTAATTGTAATGTTAGAGTGTGAATTTTAGATCTTTCCAGCTTTCTCTTGTGGGCATTTAGTGCTATAAATTTCCCTCTACACACTGCTTTAAATGTGTCCCAGAGATTCTGGTATGTTGTATCTTTGTTCTCATTGGTTTCAAAGAACATCTTTATTTCTGCCTTCATTTCATTATGTACCCAGTAGTCATTCAGGAGCAGGTTGTTCAGTTTCCATGTAGTTGAGCGGTTTTGATTGAGTTTCTTAGTCCTGAGTTCTAGTTTGATTGCACTGTGGTCTGAGAGACAGTTTGTTATAATTTCTGTTCTTTTACATTTGCTGAGGAGTGCTTTACTTCCAATTATGTGGTCAATTTTGGAATAAGTGTGATGTGGTGCTGAGAAGAATGTATATTCTGTTGATTTGGGGTGGAGAGTTCTATAGATGTCTATTAGGTCCGCTTGGTGCAGAGATGAATTCAGTTCCTGGATATCCTTGTTAACTTTCTGTCTCGTTGATCTGTCTAATGTTGACAGTGTGGTGTTGAAGTCTCCCATTATTATTGTATGGGAGTCTAAGTCTCTTTGTAAGTCTCTAAGGACTTGCTTTATGAATTTGGGTGCTCCTGTATTGGGTGCATATATATTTAGGATAGTTAGCTCTTCCTGTTGAATTGATCCCTTTACCATTATGTCATGGCCTTCTTTGTCTCTTTTGATCTTTGATGGTTTAAAGTCTATTTTATCAGAGACTAGGATTGCAACCCCTGCTTTTTTTTGTTCTCCATTTGCTTGGTAGATCTTCCTCCATCCCTTTATTTTGAGCCTATGTATGTCTCTACATGTGAGATGGGTCTCCTGAATACAGCAGACTGATGGGTCTTGCCTCTTTATCCAGTTTGCCAGTCTCTGTCTTTTAATTGGAGCATTTAGTCCATTTACATTTAAGGTTAATATTGTTATGTGTGAACTTGATCCTGCCATTATGATATTAACTGGTTATTTTGCTCGTTAGTTGATGCAGTTTCTTCTTAGCCTCGATGGTCTTTACATTTTGGCATGTTTTTGCAATGGCTGGTACCGGTTGTTCCTTTCCATGTTTAGGGCTTCCTTCAGGGTCTCTTGTAAGGCAGGCCTGGTGGTGACAAAATCTCTAAGCATTTGCTTATCTGTAAAGGATTTTGTTTCTCCTTCACTGATGAAACTTAATTTGGCTGGATATGAAATTCTGGGTTTAAAATTCTTTTCTTTAAAAATGTTGAATATTAGCCCCCACTCTCTTCTGGCTTGTAGAGTTTCTGCCAAGAGGTCTGCTGTTAGTCTGATGGGCTTCCCTTTGTGGGTAACCCGACCTTTCTCTCTGGCTGCCCTTAAGATTTTTTCCTTCATTTCAACTTTGGTGAATCTGGCAATTATGTGTCTTGGAGTTGCTCTTCTCGAGGAGTATCTTTGTGGTGTTCTCTGTATTTCCTGAATTTGAATGTTGGCCTGCCCTACTAGGTTGGGGAAGTTCTCCTGGATGATATCCTGAAGAGTGTTTTCCAACTTGGTTCCATTTTCCCCCTCACTTTCAGGCACCCCAATCAGATGTAGATTTGGTCTTTTTACATAATCCCATACTTCTTGCAGGCTTTGTTCATTTCTTTTTCTTCTTCTTTCTTTTGGTTTCTCTTCTCGCTTCATTTCATTCATTTGATCCTCAATCGCTGATACTCTTTCTTCCAGTTGATCGAGTCGGGTTACTGAAGCTTGTGGATTTGTCACGTATTTCTCGTGTCATGGTTTTCATCTCTGTCATTTCATTTATGACCTTCTCTGCATTAATTATTCTAGCTATCAATTCTTCCACTCTTTTTTCTAGATTTTTAGTTTCTTTGTGCTGGCTACGTAATTCCTCCTTTAGCTCTGAGAAGTTTGATGGACTGAAGCCTTCTTCTCTCATCTCGTCAAAGTCATTCTCTGACCAGCTTTGATCTGTTGCTGGCAATGAGCTGCGCTCCTTTGCAGGGGGAGATGTGCTCTTATTTTTTGAATTTCCAGCTTTTCTGCCCTGCTTCTTCCCCATCTTTGTGGTTTTATCTGCCTCTGGTCTTTGATGGTGGTGACATACTGATGGGGTTTTGGTATAGGTGTTCTTCCTGTTTGGTAGTTTTCCTTCTAATAGTCAGGACCCTCAGCTATAGGTCTGTTGGAGATTGCTTGAGGTCCACTCCAGACCCTGTTTGCCTGGGTATCAGCAGCAGAGGTTGCAGAAGATAGAATATTGCTGAACAGCGAGTGTACCTGTCTGATTCTTCCTTTGGAAGCTTTCTCTCAGGGGTGTACTCCACCCTGTGAGGTGTGGGGTGTCAGACTGCCCCTAGTGGGAGATGTCTCCCAGTTAGGCTACTCAGGGGTCAGGGACCCACTTGAGCAGGCAGTCTGTTCGTTCTCAGATCTCAACCTCCGTGTTGGGAGATCCACTACTCTCTTCAAGGCTGTCAGACAGAGTCGTTCGGGTCTGCACAGGCCTCTGCTGCTTCCCCTATTGTTTTTTAACTGTGCCCTGTCCCCAGAGGTGGAGTCTACAGAGACAGGCAGGTTTCCTTGAGCTGCTGTAAGCTCCACCCAGTTCGAGCTTCCCAGCGGCTTTGTTTACCTACTTAAGCCTCAGCAATGGCAGGCGCCCCTCCCCCAGCCTCACTGCTGCCTTGCGGTTAGATCGCAGACTGCTGTGCTAGCAATGAGGGAGGCTCTGTGGCCGTGGGACCCTCCTGGCCAGGTGTGGGTATAATCTCCTGGTGTGCCCGTTTGCTTAAAGCGCAGTATTGGGGTGGGAATTACCCGATTTTCCAGGTGTTGTGTGTCTCAGTTCGCCTGGCTAGGAAAAGGGATTCCCTTCCCCCTTGCGCTTCCCAGGTGAGGCAATGCCTCGCCCTGCTTCAGCTCTCGCTGGTCAGGCTGCAGCAGCTGACTAGCACTGATTGTCCAGCACTCCCCAGTGAGATGACCCCAGTACCTCAGTTGAAAATGCAGAAATCACCGGTCTTCTGTGTCACTCGCGCTGGGAGTTGGAGACTGGAGCTGTTCCTATTCGGCCATCTCAGGTTATATCTTTTTATTGACTTCCTGTCTGCTTTCCAACTAGACTGTAAGTGGCTCAAGAGCCAGAAATGTCCATGTCTTGTTCTATTTTACTCCGGCATCTGACGTTCTGCCCAGCCCATGGTTTCAGCTGAATGAATGAATAAATCCATGAATAATGGGTAGAGGTGGATGAGCACTTTGGTCTCCTGTCTTCTACTGCAACTCCCAACTCCTCTTCTATAGTTCCCTCTGCCTCTCCTCAACAGGTCACAACATTAGCAGCAACATTCAGTTCCCACAAACTTAGTGGCTTAAAACAACATAGATTTATTATCTTATAGTCATAGAGGTCAGAAATCTGAAATGGGTGTCACTAAGCTAAAATTAAGATGTCAGCAGGATTTTGTTCCTTTCTCAAGATTCTAGTGGAGAAATCTTTTTTTGCCTTTTCCATCTTCTAGAGGCTGTACCTATCCTTGGCTCATGGCCACCTTCCATTTTCAAAGTCAGCAATGGCCTATCAAGTCTTTCTCATATTGCATCAAGAGGACTCTACCTCCCTCTTTCACATTTAGGGACTCTTGTGATTATATTGGTCTAGGATAATCTCCCTATTTTAAGGTCAGCTGAAAAACAGGCCTAATTCCCCTTTGCCATGTAACAGAACACAGTCACAGTTTCTGTGGATTAGGACATGGACATATTGAGAAGCCATCATTCTTTCTACCACATCATTTAGACTTCAGCTTCCATGAGGAAAGTAACTCTTCTGTTCAGAGTTGGGTCCCTAGAGTCTGGCATCTAGTATCATTCAATAAATTATTGAAACAAACTTAAATACCCCATGGAAAGCATCGATGTCCAGCACAGGACAGATATTCTTGCCTTTACCCACTGAAGGCCCTTCTTCCCAGGCTGGCTCTACCATATAAACGCAGCATATTCTTCGAGGCTTTGTTCAAAGCCCCTTCTTACATGAAGCCTCCACTAAGCATGAACCAGTCATTCTCTTCATTTCTAAGGGCACAATTATGGGTTTCCATTGACACATGTTTTATTGGTCTGCTTCCTTTACTGGGTCATGAACTGCCTGGATAGCAACAGTCTCATTCATTTCTGAGCCTTTATGGTTCCTAGCATGTGGTGAGTCCTTAACTATATAAGAGACAGGGGAGGAACACAAGGGAAAGATGATAACCAGCCAGCATGTGGGGGTTATGAGAATACGGAGCCCCCCTCAGGGTCTTCCATTTCTTCATGGGAGAAAACCCTCTATTGCAAGGTAGCTAGATTGCTGGCATTATGAACCTGACTGTAGTAAGATGTTAGAATCGAATTCTTCACCCCACATTCCTTCTTGGAAACATTCAGTTCTCATGAATGCCAGCCATTCCAGAACCTACAGCCTATCTGACACCTGTCCTTTTGCTGACAGTGAAAGCAGCCCTGGCTGGTTTTGAGCCCATGATGATGGCTCTGCTTCCTGATATGGCCATTTACTTTTGTGATCTCTCCAGTGTTTTTGGGCATCTAACATTCTCCTTTGCCACCCCGTCACCCCTACCATGTGCTTGGTATATAGAGTGTCTGCCCCTTGCCTGTTTTGAAGGTCATACCTGAAAGCCCATACCTTGGCTGAAAGCCTTTTCCCTTCCAGAAAGTACAGAAGGTGACTTCCGTGCAGTTTTAAAAAGTGGGTGTGCTTTTATTTTTCTTTTTTCTTCAAAGACACTTTAAAGTCTTTGGTCAACATTTTTCATCAGTTTCCTTTTAGATACCCAAGGTCAAGTACTATTTTTAGCCATTGTTCTCCCCAGTGGGGTTCTCCTCAGAGCATCCTGGCTACTGGGGCTGTACTTTTATAAGATTCTTCAAGGGATAATACACAGGTAGCCACATCTCATTTCTCCCCCTTTTAAGTAGGTTAAGTCTTCCACAGACCATTTGCTTCTCACACGTCTAGTTATTCTTGAATGACTTGGATATGGATAACTGACTGGAGGGATAAGAATAAAGAAACATAACTTTCTTTGAGACAGTATATTATTTACCAAATATTATCTTGGGGAGAGTACTGGGTATATGTGAAAGAAGTACTTTGTTAAGCCATTAGGAAGCAGATGAAACCCTAAGTGGCCTTGGTGGGAACAGGATGGTCTGTGAAAGAAAAGAGAAGGAATCTCAGGTTGATTTGAGTTTAGGAGAAGAGGAAAGTAGAGGTCAATGGAAGAGGGAGAGAGAATGAGAAAATAGCCAGCAAGATGGCCTAAAGGCCACCTGTTCTAAGATGTGACCCTTTGACATGGCCTCACAAATCCTTGGTGAGGTGTAGCTATGTCACAAAATGCTTGATATGAGTAGATTCTTGTGGGAATTGGTAAAGCCAGGTTGATGAAATGCAAATTTGGGACAACTTATGTTGCTAGTTGAAAACTGTTAGAGATAAGAGAATATAAGCCACAGGAACTCACAGACACTGTGGAGAGGGCAAAATTAAAATCGGAAGCAGATCTGCTTCAGTTGGCTCCAAATCCATGAATGAGAACTATTGTTGAAGGGTGGTTTGTTACACCTCAGTTGTGCAGCAATAGCTGATTAATACAACCTTTCTCCTAAGATGACAATTCACGCACCAGCTCTGCCCTAACTCTTCAAAAGCCTTCTCTTCTACAGCTCATGTTCTCAATAGTATTCTGCTCCTCTAAAATTCTGCCTTTGAACCCTTTGCTACATAATTTAGTGCTTAGAGTTAATTTGGTGCTGTGTTAGTAAGAAGAAATTCAAAAACACAAAGTCTTCAGTGAATTTGTGGAAGTGTTATAGAGAAGAGATACTATCAATGGGTCAGAGATGCAAACAAGTGGAAATAGAACAGAATTGTCCTTGGTAGACAGTTGGTCCTTGGTGGTGATTCTTGAATGCCACAGGCAGAAAGACCAATTTTCTGGAGGCAGAAATGGCAACAGTATGATTACTTGTGATAAGAGTGCAATTTATAATGTCCAAAGCTGGACAGTGATGCTATAAGGTAGTCACTAAGTCGTATCTGTTGCATGAATTTGGGCATTGTTCCAGGCCAAATAATCTTTTAGGCTAGATTCTCACTCTCCTTGGCATTCTTCATGGTACTCAATATCCCTTTAAAAACTTATATCAGCCAGACTTAAGTTAAAACAACCAGATTTTGTTGCTTGCAAAGAGTAACACAGGTTCTGTAGCTACCTTAATGCTGTGATAAAAACCAATGAATATGCATTCCCAGCCAACATCTTTGATTATTGCCTTGGGATAAATTCTTAAAGCTGGCTTTTAGTTTGAGTAAAATGAAGAAAGCAATTTTTCCATTGATCCCACTGAATATGACCTTAAAACCTGGGCAGAATGTGTGGCATAGTTATTTGAAGACTTTGAAAGATATACAGCAGCAAGCAGATTGGGGAAAAACACCAGAAATCAAAGTACCATCAAACTACCAGTGAATTTACCATTTCTTTCCCCTCCAGTATCTCCCAGTCAAACGCAATTCAGTCAGAAACTCAAAAGTGAGCACCAAGGCACAGAAGGGCTCCAGGAGAATCCTTCTGGCTTGAAGAATTGGAAAGTGAACTTCTAACACACACAGAGTAGAAATCCTCCCGAATTTAATCTTCTCTGTATTCTCTCCAACCCCAACCCCTAGGAAATCCTATAGTATAGAGGCAGTGGTAGATCTTTTATACCAGCAGGGTAGAACTAACCTTTGTTGCTTTTTAAAATCTGTCTTCCCACTACTTAGCCCAACTGTAAACCTAATCATGGAAGTGTGAGGCAGAGTAGGATAACTATAGCCTCATGTTTCTGACCTGAAAGGGGGAGACCCAAGAAAATAAACTATCAACTGCAGAGAAGGAAGAGCTCAAAAAGTGATTCTGTTTTTGAATAGGGCTGTGATAAATAGTTGTTTATGAACTTCAAGTCTTACTCCTGAGACATGATGTGTGCATCTGATCATAGTTAGCATACTCAAGATCTGAAGAACTAAAGTATGGATAGCTTATTTATCCCCTGGGTTCCACACTGAGTGGTACACAAATATGACAGATCTGAAGAGCATTGCCAGAGTTTGTCAACTGAACTGATATTGGAAACATAGTCCTCATATTGGAAGTTTCAGCCTGAACCCAACCAGGTCCATTGCTGTGAAAACAAAAAATATCAACATACCCATAGTATTTAAACAAGACCCAAAGTCTCATAACATAATACTTAAAATGTCCAGGATACGATCCAAAATTATTCAGCATATGAAGAATCACAAATATTTTAATGTGCATGAGAAAGTACAATCACAGCAAGAACACAGATGATAGAATTATCTGACAGACTTCAAAGCAGCTATAATTGATCAAATAAGCAATTGTGAACACTTTTGAAACAAATACTAAAAGTCTCAGCTAAGAAATAGAGAACATAAGACTTAATATAAATTTTAGAACTAAAAATTATCACAACCAAAATAAACTCTGTGGATGGACTCAATGATAGATGAAGGAAAGTCAGTGAACTAAGATAGATACACAGAATGTATGTAAGCAAAAAAAAGAAAAAAGTGATCAGAGCCTTGGGAACCTGTGAGATAATAACAAAAAGGCTGACAGATCAGAAATGAATAAAATGGAACACAAAAACAAATCAATGAAACCAATGGATTGTATTTTGAAAAGATCAATAAAATTAACAAAATTCTATAAGGACTGACAAGGCAGAGAGAGAAGACATAAATTACCAGCATTAGAAATGAACAAAAGAGGAGATATCACTACAGATTCTACAAACATTAAAAGGCAAATAAGGGGATACTACAAACTACACATAAATTGGAGAATTTAGATGAAATGGACCAATTCCTCAAAATCCACAAACTATCAAATCTCTTGGTTAAAATGGGAAAGCTGAATAATCCTATATTTTTAAAATAAATTGAATTTGTTGTTAAAATCCTTCCAAAAAAGAAATCTTCAGGCCCAGATGGTTTCGTGGATAAATTCCACCAAATACCAGTCCTGAACACTGTGTTGCAGAAAATAAGGAAAGTAATATTTCCTAGCCCATTTTATGAGTCCAACACTACCCTGACATGGGTTTGAACTATGCAGGTCCACTTATACACAGATTTTCTTCTGCCTCTGACACCTCTGAGATAGCAGGACCAAACTCTCCTCTTCTTCCTCAATGTGAAGATGATGAGGATGAAGACTATTATCTACTTCCACTTAATAGTAAGTATGTTTTCCTTATGATTTTCTTAATAACATTTTATTTTCTCTATCTTTATTGTAATAATATAGTGTATAATATGTATAACATATAAAGTGTGTTAATTGACTATGTTAAGATTTCTAGTCAACTGTAAGCTATTGGTAATTAAGATTTTAAGGTTGTGGGGAGTAAAAAGTTAAATGTGAATCTTGACTGCACAGGGGTCAGTGCACCTAATCCCCACCACCCTCCCCACCATTGGTCAAGGGTCAGTCATACATACCAACATTGTTCATGAGTATAGATGAAAAAATACCCAATAAAATATTAGCAATGATAGAAAAGCAATATGTGTAAAGGTTAGCACCCTGTGACCAAATGGTATATAGCCTAGGAATGCAAGCTCATTCAATATTTGGAATTGATCCATGTAGCTCACCATATTAACAATCTAAAAAAAACCCCATATGATCATATCAATAGATGTAGAAAAAGCTTTTGTCAAATTCCAGCATCCATTACTGATAAACACTCTCAACAAATTAAATTGAAGGGAATCTCCTCAACCTGATACAGAACACCTACAAAAAAATTACAGCTAACATCATATTGGCAAAAGACTTAATGATTTCCCCCTAATATTGGAAAAAAAGCAAGATGTGCAATTTATCCACTACTATTCAACACTATATTGGAAGTCTTAGTACAATAAGGAAAAAAATAAACACCCCCCAACAAAACAAAAACTACACAGATATAATAATAATATAATTTCCTTTCATAGACAACATGATTTTCTGTATGGAAGGTCCCAGGAAATCTCCAAAATTCCTAGAACTAATCCATAAGTTAGGCAAGTTTGCAGGATACAAGGGCAATATACAAAAAAATTCATATTTCTATACACTAGCAATGTGCAATTGGAAAGCAACATTTTAAAAAATAATTTTCAATAACTTCTCCCAAAATACACATAAATCTGACAAAATATGTACAGGGTCTGTGTGCTGAAAACTATAAAACATTGATGAAAGAAAGATGACCTAATAAATGGAGAAATATACTATGTTCATGGATTGGAAGGCTCAACATAGAAGATGTCAATTTTGCTCAAATTTGTAGGTTTAATGCAATACCAATTTAAATCTCAGCTGAGTTTTTGGTAGATATAGACAAAACTAATTTTATGGAAAGTAAATGAACCAGAATAGCTAAAACAAGTTGGTAAAAGAAGAATATAGTTGGAGGAATTATACTAATTTATTGCAAGACTTAACAGTAACCAAGAGGGTATGGTATTGGTAAAGAGATAGACATATCAATTGAACATAGTTAGGGAGTACAGAAATAAATACACACAAATATGCTCAATTGATTTTTCATAAAGTCTCAAAGCAATTCGATGGGAAAGAATGGTCTTTTCAGCAAATGGTGTTGGCACAATTGAACAACCATAGGCCAAAAAAAAAAAAAATCTATATCTAAATCTCACATGTTATACAAAAGTTAATGAAAATAATTATAGACCTAAATATAAAACATTAAACTATAAAACATGTAGGAGAAAACAGGAAAAAATCTTCATGACTTGAAGTTAGGTGAAGAGTTCTTAGACTTAACATCAGAAGCACAATCCACAGAAGAAAATACTGATAAGTTGGACTTTACTAAAATTTAAGACTCTTGATCCAGGGCTGGGTGGTATGGTGGCTCATGCCTATAATTTCCCAGCACTGGAGGAGGCCAACACAGGAGGAGGACCGCTTGAGCCCAGGACTTCAAGACCTGCAAATAACACTGTTAAGAGTATAAAAAAGCAACCTATAGACTGGCAGAAAATATTTACAAATCACTTATCTGACAAAGGACTAGTATCCAAAATATATAAAGAACTCTCAAGCTCTAACAATAAGAAAACAACCCAGTTTAAAAAGTGGGCAAAATATGTGAACATTTTATCAATGATGATATATGGCAAATAAGCACATGAGAAAAGTCCAACATCATTAACAATTAGAGAAATGCAAATTAAAACCATGATGAGATATCACTGTTTACATTTTAGAATAGCAATAATGAACAATATGATACCAAGTGCTGGAGAGGATGTGGAGCAAATGAATCTCTTGTACACTGCTGTTTGGAATGTAAATCTTGAAAATAGTTTGGCTGTTTACCAAGCAAATGGAAAGCAAAAAAATGGAATACTATGCAGCCATATAAAAGGATGAGTTTGCGTCCTTTGTAGGGACATGGATGCAGCTGGAAACCATCATTCTTAGCAAACTATCACAAGAACAGAAAACCAAACACCGCATGTTCTCACTCATAGGTGGGAACTGAACAATGAGATCACTTGGACTCGGGAAGGGGAACATCACACACTGGGGCCTATCATGGGGAGGGGGGAGGTGGAAGGGATTGCATTGGGAGTTATACATGATATAAATGATGAATTGATGGGTGCTGACGAGTTGATGGGTGCAGCACACCAACATGGCACAAGTATACATATGTAACAAACCTGCACGTTATGCACATGTACCCTAGAACTTAAAGTATAATTAAAAAAATAAAAGTAGGGGTTGCAATCCTAGTCTCTGATAAAACAGACTTTCAACCAACAAAGATCAAAAGAGACAAAGAAGAGCATTACATAATGGTAAAAGGATAAATGCAACAAGAAGAGCTAACTATCCTAAATATGTATGCACCCAATACAGGAGCACCCAGATTCATAAAGCAAGTTCTTAGAGACCTACAAAGAGACTCAGACTCCCACACAATAATAATGGGAGACTTTAACACCCCACTGTCAATATTAGATCAACAAGATAGAAAATTAACAAGGATATCCAGGACTTGAACCCAGCTCTGGACCAAGCAGACCTAATAGACATCTATAGAACCCTCCACCCCAAATCAACAGAATGTACATTGTTTACAGCACCACATTGCACTTATTCTAAAATTGGCCACATAGTTGTAAGTAAAACACTCCTCAAAATGCAAAAGAATGGAAATCATAACAGTCTCTCGGACCACAGTGCGATCAAATTAGAACTCAGGATTAAGAAACTCACTCATAACCATACAACTACATGGAAACTGAACAACCTGCTTCTGAATGACTGCTGGGTAAATAATGAAACGAAGGCAGAAATACAGATGTTCTTTGAAACCAATGAGAACAAAGACACAACGTGCCAGAATCTCTGGGACACAGTTAAAGCTGTGTATAGAGGGAAATTTATAGCACTATAAATGCCCACAAGAGAAAGCAGGAGAGATCTAAAATCGACAGCCTAACATCACAATTAAAAGAACTAGAGTAGCAAGAGCAAACAAATTCAAAAGCTAGTAGAAGACAAGAAATAACTAAGAGCAGAACTGAAAGAGATAGAGACACGAAAAACCCTTCAAAAAAATCAATCCAGGAGATGGTATTTTGAAAGGACCAATAAAATAGATCACTAGCCAGACTAACAAAGAAGAAAAGAGAGAAGAATCAGATGCAATAAAAAAATGATAAAGGGGATATCACCACAGATCCCACAGAAATACAAACTACCATCGGAGAATACTGTAAACACCTCTATGCAAATAAACTAGAAAATCTAGAAGAAATGGATAAATTCCTGGACACATACACACCCCCCAAGACTAAACCAGGAAGAAGTTGAACCCCCGAATAGACCAATAACAAGTTCTGAAATTGAGGCAACAATTAATAGCCTACCAACAAAAAAATGTCCAGGACCAGATGGATTTGCAGCTGAATTCTACCAGAGGTACAAAATGGAGCTGGTACCATCCTTCTGAAACTATTCAAAAAATAGAAAAAGAGGGACACCTCCCTAACCCATTTTATGAGACCAGCATCATCCTGATACCAAAACCTGGCAGAGACACAACAAAAGAAAATTCAGGCCAATATCCCTGATGAACATTGATGCGAAAATCCTCAATAGAAGATTGGTAAACCAAATCCAGCAGCACATCAAAAAGCTTATCCACCATGATCAAGTCGGCTTCATCCTTGGGATGCAGGGCTGGTTCAACATATGCAAATCAATAAACGTAATCCATCACATAAACAGAACAAGTGACAAAAAACACATGATTATCTCAATAGATGCAGAAAAGGCATTCGACAAAATTCAACAGCACTTCATGCTAAAAGTTCTCAATAAACTAGGCATTGATGGAATGTATCTTAAAATAATAAGAGCTATTTATGACAAACCCACAGCCAACATCATACTGAATGGGCAAAAACTGGAAGCATTTCCTTTGAAAACCAGCACTAAGACAAGGATGCCCTCTCTCACCACTGCTATTCAATGTAGTATTGGAAGCTCTGGCCAGAACAATCAGGCAAGAGAAAGAAAGAAAGCGTATTCAATTAGGAAAAGAGGAAGTCAAATTGTCCCTGTTTGTAGATGACACGATTGTATATTTAGAAAACTCCATCATCTCAGCCCCAAATCTCCTTAAACTGATAAGCATCTTCAGCAAAGTCTCAGGATACAAAATCAATGTGCAAAAAATCACAAGCATTCCTATACGCCAATAACAGCCAAATCACGAGTGAACTCTCATTCACAATTGTTACAAAGAGAATAAAATACCTGGGAATCCAACTTACAAGGGTTGTGAAGGACCTCTTCAAGGAGAACTACAAACCACTGCTCAGGGAAATAAGAGAGGACACAAACAAATGGAAAAACATTCATGCTCATGGATAGGAAGAATCAATATTGTGAAAATGGCCATACTACCCAAAGTAATTTATAGATTCAATGCTATCCCCATCAAGCCACCATTGACTTTCTTCACAGAATTAGAAAAAACTATAAATTTCATATGGAACCAAAAAAGAGCCCATATAGCCAAGACAATCCTAAGCAAAAAGAACAAAGCTGGAGGTATCATGCTTCCTGACTTCAAACTATACTACAAGGCTACAGTAACCAAAACAGCATGGTACTTGTACCAAAACAGAGATATAGACCAATGGAACAGAACAGAGGCCTCAGACATAACGCCACACATCTACAACCACCAGATCTTGGACAAACCTGACAAAAAACAAGCAATGGGGAAAGGATTCCCTATTTAATAAATGGTGTTGGGAAAACTGGCTAGCCATATGCAGAAAGCTGAAACTGGATCCTTTCCTTACACCTTATACAAAAATTAACTCAAGATTAATTACAGACTTAAACATAAGATGTAAAACCATATAAACCCTAGAAGAAAACCTAGGCAATACCATTCAGGACATAGGCATGGGTAAATCCTTCATGACTAAAACACCAAAAGCAATGGCAACAAAAGCCAAAATTGACAAATGGGATCTGATTAAACTAAAGGCTTCTGCACAGCAAAATAAATTATCAGAGTGAACAGGCAACCTACAGAATGGGAGAAAATTTTTGCAATCTATCCATTTGACAAAGGGCTAATATCTAGAATCTACAAATAACTTAAACACATTTACAAGAAAAAAATCAAAGTGGGTGAAGGATATGAACAGACACTCTCAAAAGAAGACATTTATACAGCCAACAAACATATGAAAAAAAGCTCATCATCACTGATCATTAGAGAAATGCAAATCAAAACCACAATGAGATACCATCTCACACCAGTTAGAATGGCAATCATTAAAAAGTGAGGAAACACCAGATGCTAGAGAGGCTGTGGAGAAATAGGAATGCTTTTACACTGTTGGTGGGAGTGTAAATTAGTTCAACCATTTTGGAAGACAGTGTGGCGATTCCTCAAGGATCTAGAACTAGAAATACCATTTGACCCAGCAATCCTATTACTGGACATATACCCAAAGGATTATAAATCTTTCTACTGTAAAGACACATGAACATGTATGTTTATTGTGGCACTGTTCACAACAGCAAAGACTTGGACCCAACCAAAATGCCCATCAATTATAGACTAGATAAAGAAAGTGTGGCACATACACACCATGGAATACTATGCAGCCATAAAAAAGATAAGTTCTCGTCCTTTGCAGGGACATGGATGATGCTGGAAACCATCATTCTCAGCAAACTAACACAAGAACGGAAAACCAAACACACTATGTTCTCACTCATAAGTGAGAGTGGATCAGTGAGAACACATGGACACAGGGAGGGGGACATTACACACTGGATTCTGTTGGGACCGGGGGGCCAAGGGAGGGATAGCATTAGGAGAAATACCTAATATGGGTTAATGGGTGTAGCAAACCACCATGGCATGTGTATACCTATGTAACCTGCATGTTCTGCACATGTACCCGAGAACTTAAAGTATAATAAAAGTATCCAGACATTGTTGAATAAAAAAAGATGCAGAAAAGTATATATCATATACTTAAAAACAACTTAAAACATCAAAACAAGTTCACAAGCCATATTTCTATGTTTTTGAAAATATGCATCCCAGACTGATAATAGTTTTCTGTGGGACCTGGAATTGGTCTTTAGCCTTATCTGTATTGTTTCAACCTTTAAAAATTATTGTATGTTTCACTAGAAATACACTTTTTTAAAATTAAAAAAATTGTTTCTTATAAAGTTGAACATATACTTACTGTATGAGTCAGCAATCCCACTGCTGGGTATCTATCCCAGAGAAATGAATACTTATGTTCACACATAATCTGTATGTGAATGCTTATAGTAGACCTGTTCATAATTGCCCCAAACTGGAAACACTTCCAAAGGTCTTTCAATTAGTAAATGGCTACACCAACTGTAATATGTCTATATTATACCATTCAGCAATACAAAGAAACAAATTATTGATAAATGCAATAACTTAGATGAACTTCATACACATTATGCCGAGTGAAAGCAGTTTGCATACTCTGTGATTTCACTGATATGATATTCTCAAGAAGACAAAACTATAGAGATTGAAGAACAAATCAGTGGTTGCTAGGGATTATGAGGGTGGGGAGAGGATGACTATAAACTAGTATAAGAGTTTTTTGGTGTATCCTTACTGTGTTGGTGGTTACATGAATATATGTATTAAAATTCATTTAACTATAAATCCCCCAAATTTCCTGAGCATGGACTTTTTTTTTGGGGGGGGGGGTGCCAAAGTATATGCATATATTAAGTCTTTTGAAACATATTCCCATATTGGCTTTCAGAAGGATTTTAGTAATTTACATTCCCATCAGCAGGACCTAAGAGTATCTAGGCTCCAATATCCTAACTCACTGTCACTGGGGTTTGTTGTTGATCACTTGTTTGTTCTTTTACCAATGTTATATGTGCAAATGTTATGTAATCTTTTTAAGAAGAAGATGTGGGTGTAGCAATCAATCGTCAGCCCAGTTTGTTTTGAATTGCATGTATTCACCTTAGGTCATATTGTCAAGAGCCTTTTTCTACTTGGAAACATCACAAAATGCCTGTGCTTGTTTCTAAGTAGGTATGGAATAAATTTGGTAACAGGATCATTCCATATTCAGGAATAAGGTAGATGATTTCTCCTGCCAGAGGTTTTGAGTCTTGAGTAGGGAGTAAAGGACCATATCGTGAACTCCTATAAGATTTGTTATTCTTTCAGGACTTGCAGAGAACTCTGAAACATAACCTTGTATTTTATTATGGTTGCCCAAAGAACGCAATTTTAGACACTTGAAAACATTAAATATAGCCAATAGAAATGTCCAGGTGAAGGTGACAGGCAAGGTTGTTTCCTATGGAAAGGGCTGCAGGAATGCATGCCACGAGTAATCACTTGAGACCTCCAGGCAAAAATTTAAAGGGCCTCTGTTAGCAGATACTGTCAGCACTCCATTTACCATTTTTGTACATGTAGGTTCCCAGTGGGCTTTCACTCCCAACAGCCAGCACCTGTGCCTCTTTGCTGGAGGGTCGCTCAGACTGCTAGACCCAGCTCAGATTGTATGCATGGATATACAGAAGTACTCAGACGTTTATGTTTTTATGGGAGTATTGATTGAGGACTAGCAGGCGTCAGGGGTACAAATTCTCCAGCTCCCTTGCTTGTGATTGTAACACACTTAGGTCTGTCTGTTGCCGTCCCCAGAACTCCCTGAGAGATTGAGCCACAGTCACCCTCCATGGGCCTTCTCTGGTGCTGAATTCTTGCTTGGCTGCTTCCTCTTCTTACTTCCCTTATCTATCCCTAGGTTTTCCTGGGACCATTTTCTAATAAGTCATAAATCACTTTGACATGGATGATCACCTCAGGAGCTTTTATGGGAAATACAACCTAAGGCAGCCTCCTTTCTCTTTATCAATGACTCAATTAGAAAATTCATAATCCCACTGCACTCTAAGGCAGTGGTCCCCAACCATTTTGGAACCAGGGACCAGTTTTGAGGAAGACAATGTTTTCACAGACCTGGCAGGAGCAGAGTGGGGACTGGTTTCAGGATGATTCAAGTGCATTACATTTATTGTGCATGTTATTTCTATTATTGCATTGTAATATATAAATAATTATACAACTCACCATAATGTAGAATCAGTGGGAGCCTTGAGCTTGTTTTCCTGCAACTAGATGGTCCCAACTAGACCAGGTGATGGGAGACAGTGACAGATCATCAGGCATTAGATTATCATAAGGAGCATACAACCTAGATCCCTTGCATGTGTAGTTCACAATAGGTTTTGCACTTCTATGAGAATCAATGCCGCCTCTGATCTGACAGGAGGTGGAGCTCAGGCAGTAATGGGAGCAATGGGGAGCAGTTGCCAATACAGATGAGGCTTTGCTCACTTGCCTGCCTTTCACCTCCTGCTGTGCAGCTTGGTTCCTAACAGGCCACGAACTGGTGGTCCTTGGCCTGGGAGTAGGGGACCCCTGCTCTAAATAATTGTACTAATTAGAATATTGATTTGGCTGCCCTAAGAAGGACTCAGACTAACTTGGCTGACGTTGACAATTCTTTCTCTTTATAAAACAGTCTAGGCAATTCCATGATGTTGAGGACCCAGATCCTTCTTTGGTTTTCCTCCATTCTTCAGATGCGGACTTCATCCACATGGACTATGATGGCTTTCCACCATATCTGCACAGGGCAATGGGGAAAGGGAGGCATGCTTTGGAAGCTGTGCGCAGCACTTCTGTTCACACCCCAGTGGCCAGAACTTAGCTGCGTGGCCACATCTAGCTGGAATGGAGGCTGGCTGGGTCGACATGTATCCAGTGTATAACTGGGGGCTTCCTGGAAGGGAGAACAGACTTTGGGGTAGCCCATAGCTTCTGCCACAGGTATGCTTGTCTGTTATCCATAGCTCTGGAGAGAGGAAAGAAGGGCAGCTGACTGGATCTTGTTCTCCACTCTGGTTCTAGCTTATTCTCTGGCCTTGTCCCCTTGCAGGCTCGGGTGGTAAATGATGTATGTGCCAGTGGAATAGCTGATCTTTAAGTAAATAGATCCCTTCCAGAAGTGTAGAGAAGTTAACTGAAATTTATTGTTCACCTCAAAGTATAGCACTTACCTTCTGTACTGAGATCTCAGAGCCTTGGGTACAATGCTCTTAAGTGGGGTAACCAGAAGCAGTAATTTTTGTTTTTAAAGGATGAGACATCAGTAAAGGAGTAGGAGAAGCAGTTCAAAGAAGGGAAAGATGCTCAGAAAGGGGTGATTTCAGGCAAAGTCACAGCCTTGCTCTCATTCCACAGAGGAGCTCTGGAGCACAAATGATACTTAGACTAGAAGGAAAGGAACTGAGCTTCCATATTCTTTTACCAATTGGGCACTGGCTAAAGGTAACCTCCGGGGACAAACTCCCAATGCCTGCAGGCAAGGCTGTGCCAGCAGCCCCTGCACAATCCTCCCTAGAGAGTTGTGGGCACAAACTTGGGGAGGGGTGCAAAGAACCCATAAAAGAGATCTGAGGAGATCTGGGAACAGCTTCAATAATGTCTGCTACAGGTGAGGTTTACGAATGAGCCCAGCGGCAGTTTCTATGGGACTGTCTTCTTGGAAGAAGGGGTGGCCTGCCAGCTCCATGGGGATGGGGCTCAAGCTTTGTGGCAGCTCCTTGGACAGTCACTTCCCTCTGGGCTCCTCTTGCTCACTTGGGAGGCAGGAATAAATTGGGATGGATCCATTAAAACCAGAGCCCTGCAGATTACAGCAATAACAGATTTCCCTGTCTACCCACAGGGACGAAGTCAATATCATGACACTGGGGCTCCCAACCAAGGCATATCCCATCAAGCAAAGCGGATGGTTGATGTAGCTTAAGTGATTTTCCCATGTGGCTGTTTCTAGGTACGTCTTTTAAAATTAGTTGTGCTTAAATTAGCAGCGCCTTACTTTTAATATTCCTCTCTCGAAGCAGCTAGCACAGTTTCAATCAGGCACCTGATTAATATGCAAAAAATGATTCGTTTTGATTTCGGTCTAGTGGTTTTTTTTTTCCTTTGCCAGGCAACTTATTTATCAAATTCCTCTGCTTTTAAGGGATGAGAAGAAATGTATCTCCTTTACAGTCAGAGGGCACAGTTTCCTTAAAAGTGGAAATGGAAAGGCCTCTCTGGGAGCTGGTCTGAAATCTTAACAGCCTAATTTTGCCAGTGGCAAACCTCTTTTTGTAATTTTCAGTCTATTAAGAAGTACCAGCCCCACCTTAAGGTAAAATCAGCTCCCTGACTAAGCCGCATGAAGTCTGGGCAGTTGGAAGTTGCAATTGACATACTTGTCCTTTCAAAGTGTATAATATTTTGCTGCTTATTGTATGGCTTCGAGCAAGTTACTTAACATCTCTAAAGCTACCTTATTGTCTTTAAAATGAAGGCAACACCTACCCTTGGGATTTTCTACCATGTAAGTCCATAATCTTTCATCCAAAAATCTTGATGTATTGCAGAATTCAGAATTCAACATATATATATTATTAACACCCCCAGTGGAGTCTGGGGGAGCACCCTATCATCAAGTACATTAATATTTCTGCCGTCAAACTTATGAATATTCACACTGAATCTCATAATGACTAAAAATAGACTCCCATCAGTCGAGGGCAAGGTTTGTAACTGAGTTACAAATAAATCTTTCAATTTTTCAATTTTCAGAACTTTTTGGGTTTGGGAATTGGGAATCAGAGACTGAGGTCCCGTGATGAGATGGTCTCTGTGTGTATCCATCCATTTCCTAACTGGTTCTAGGAAAGACTGAAGGTGTTGCAGTGATGCGTATGAAAAGATTCACTCCTGGAATAGTTCTGTTTTCATCTCTGCTTGTGATGTGGGGGGAGGCTCTTGTGCATTTTCCTTTCTTTGACATTTTAAAACCTGATTGACTTCTCTGAGGGTCTAATTTCAAGTATAACTCTACTATTTTCACATAAATAAAAGGACACACTGAAAATTTTTGAGGAAAAAAGTAATATGTGAACAATTGGTGGGTTCATTAAGTAATAAATCAATTTGTCTAAAAATTGGTAGGAATTTTGAAAAAATTCTTCAGGTGACAAGTTTCAGAAGTTCAGAACTAAATACAGAGTAAGAGTTTATCATTATATACAATAGGCTGGAAGCCTGTGGCTAAACCCCCGAAGTCCCATGGTACTCTCCCTGCTCCCAGCATCCTCAGCAATCTCTGAGGAGTCTCTGAACTGGGCTTGAGCCTGTGATGATATTTAATTCTTATTTATGTCAAAATACATAATATGTATATTTTATCACATATTTGTGTATGTATATCACAAATATAGATATTGATGATAACATATCTAACACGATACATTTTCTACAAGATTTTTTGGCTTCCATTTACAGTATATATTCTCCTGAAATTTTCTTGTTAAAATTTAAATTAAGGTAAAATTTTGACAAAGGGATAGTAAATTACTGGCCTTGATCACTTTGGGGGGCATTTTCTTCTTTCCCTAAATTTGTGTTTATCTTAGTAGAAAATAATACCAGTTTATATTTATGAAGCAGTGACTTTTCTAGGGACTGTTATTAGCACCTACATCTACAGGCTCAAGGATCCGTTGTCTAAGTTCTTCAGGGCTAGATGAATTTTCAGGTTTTAGACCGGCAAGATGTGATAGATGGTGACTACATGTTGTACTCCATTGCGGGGTGGGGGGCGGGGTGGGTGGGTATTTGTGGTACCATCCCCAAAATCACACGCAGTAATTTCTTTGGAAAATGTGTAACTGAGATTAAAAGATATAAACAATCTCATGTAAGCTTTTTCCACTAAATGATTTATGAGAAAACTTCTGGTTTTCAGAGCATTTGGGATTTTGGAATTGGAGATGAGGGATGACAGATGTATTTTCTCATTTAATCCTTACAATGACCCCATGAAATAGGAACTATTATTTCCTGTGTAGTGAAGAATTACCCTTACCCTAAGAGAGGTCTGGCTTTTGCCCTAAGCTACTAGGAGGGCCCTAGAGTGTCCTGCCTGATAGAAATGTCTTTATTTGCCTGGGGGCTTTAACTACTGGACAGTCTAACAATATGATTTATAATGGGGGCTTTGGGCCATGCAGTATACTTCTGATTTCTGAAGGAACAGATGACTAAAGGTTTTAGCCCAACCTCTGAATGGGGCTGGGCACTAAAGGTCAGCCACCTGGGCAATATGTGATCAAGCCCCAATAACAACCCTGGACACCAAAGGCTTAACATGACCATCCTGCTTGACATCACTCTGTGCATATTGTCACACATCATGGCTGAGAGGCGGTAACGCCATCCATGACTCCAGGGGAGGAGGACAACTTGAAACTCCTCATTTGGACCCCTCCCAGACTCTGCCCTGTGCATCTCTTCCTGTAGCTAATTTTAACTTGTATCATTTTCCTGTAATTAACCATGAATACAATAGCTTTCAGTAAGTTCTTGAGTCTTTCCAGCCAATTATCAAAACTGAGAGTGGTTTTGGGAACTCCCTGAATTGCAAGTGGTGTCAGAAGTGAGAGTAGGTCAGGCAAGGTGGCCCATTCCTGTAATCCCAGTGCTTTAAGAGGCTGAAGCAGGAATCTCACTTGAGCCCTGGAGTTTGAGACCAGACTGGACAACATAGCAAGGTTGTGTCTCTGGGAAAAAAAATTAGCAGGGCATGGTGGTACACACCTGTAGTCCTATCTACTGGGGAGGCTGAGGCAGGAGTTCAAGGCTGCAGTGAGCTATGATTATGCCACTGCACTCAAGCCTGGGTGATAGAATGAGACTTCATCTCTAAGTAAGTAGTCTTGTGTGGAGGACTGTTCTTTAAACGGTATAGCTGCCTAAACTCACGAAACAACTGAACAAGCAGATGCAAAGAAGATAAAATAACTTACTGCAGGCCACAAGACTTACAAAAGAAGAAGCCAGTTCAAACCCAGGCCATCTAGCTGCAGAGTCAAACTTGTCCTTAACCACTGGGTGATGTTTGTATAATGTAAATGGCTCTCAGTAACAATTATCTTGTTAAGACTTAGGAGGAGGAGGGGGCATACTTTTGAGGTGGCTTAGCTAAATAAGTGACTGTTCTATTGCTGAATGTATATTAAACTGTAAATGGGACATCGCTCAATGATCCTATTTCTTGATTGAATTTCTTTTTCTCCTTGTGTTATTTTTAGAATCATGTATGTAGTATGGTCATTGTAAGAGTAAAAAACTGGGAAACAACATAAGCAAAAATATAATTTATCTCTCATAGTATATGGACAGGCCAGTTATTATGAGGCCTGATTGTAGGAAGCCATGTTTTGTGCCACATGATAACATAGCTAAACCTGATTGGATTTGAGGTAGGTAGATCCAGCCAACCCATAAGCTAGCCCGATCCTGGCATGTACATATGAGTGTTACTAATTAGATCTGCCTGGGAACTCTGAATTAAGAAAATCAGATAAAAATGAGACAGATGGTAGTAGAAACTGAAGCATAAATGTCTAAATGGGCCAAATAGTTCAGGAAGGGCTGTTTGAAACCCTAAGATATATGGAAGCAGAAACTATGAGAAAATAGAGGATATCAATCCATAGAAGAGAATGAAGCAGAAACACAGAAGAAATCAGAGGTGCCAAATAATATCCCACTTTGGATATTATTCTTTCTTTGTGAGTCTGATAACATCATTACCCTTCAAAATATTGTTTTAGTTCCTATATATTTCATTAATAATAAATTTGAACTTTAAGTTTTTTTTTTTTAAACAGTTTCGCTCTGTCACCCAGGCTAGAGTGCAGTGGTGCGATCTTGGCTCACTGCAAGTTCTGCCTCCCAGGTTCACTCCATTCTCCTGCCTCAGCCTCCCAAGTAGCTAGGACTACAGGCACCCACCACCACACCTGGCTAATTTTTTGTATTTTTAGTAGAGATGGGGTTTCACCGTGTTAGCCATGATGGTCTCGATCTCCTGACCTCGTGATCCAACCACCTCGGCCTCCCAAAGTGCTGGATTACAGGTGTGTGTGAGCCATCGTGCCCAGCCTGAACTTTAAAATTTTTATTGACCCTATTTCCTCTTTTGCGACTTGCCTGTTTATGTCTTCTGTCCATTTTCTATTAATTTTTTTTTCAGTCAAAATGACTATAGGACTATAGAAGAACTATAAACAGGACAAAACAGCCAGTGCTGTGGCTCACACCTGTATTCCCAGCACTTTGGGAGGCTGAGGCAGGTGGATCACTTGAGTCCAGGAGTTTGAGACCAACCTGGCCAACATAGAGAAACCCTGTCTCTACTAAAAAATACAAAAATTAGCTGGACGTGGTGGCACACACCTGGAATCCCAGCTACTTGGGAGGCTGAGGCAAGAGAATCGCTTGAACCGGGGAGGTAAAGGTTGCAGTGAGCCAAGATCGCGCCATTGCACTCCAGCCTGGGCAACAGAGTGAGACTCCATCTTAAAAAAAAAAAAAAAGGGACAAAACAAAGTGTTGAGTGGATGAGGTATTAATGTAGGTAGGGATATTGTAGGAAAATGAAATTAGATGGTAAAGGCTAAAATAATTTAGTCATGTTGGAGTTAGAAATAGTAACACAAAAGTCATGATGCTGAATATAAATGTTTTTCCAACCTTAAAGTGACCCTGCAGCAGTGTCACTCCATCTTCTGCCAGTATTTATGTGGAATAATCTGATAATGTGCCTCTGGTGTGGTTTCCAGCACTAGTCTCCATGAAAAGGACCTGGCTCCTTGGAGAGCAGCTCATATCATTTTCGATTTTTTATTTGTTAAGGAAAAGTCAATATGAGCCTGAAACATCTTTTTTTAAAGCAAGAATACTTTCAAAAATGTCTGTGTTAGCACTGAAAGGACAAGGAGGTCAGTTTAAAGGGCCTCCCACTAGCCATGATGTGACAATTTGAGAATCAAAATGAGAATAATAGTAAAAAGTTAACTATAACAACTTGAATCTGTTTTGTCATGAGTTCATAGTGATCCGGAAAGATTAACAAATTAATATAAGGGATATACAAATGTAACTCTATGACAAAAGCCTGGTGAATATACTAGACGATTTAAATTATAAGTGCATCAGATTCGTCATCAGCAATGATTGCATCCTGGAACAGCCTGTTGTGGGAGAAATGGTGACTTTGATTGATCTGGCGGTTCCTTCCCAATGGGACGTTCACTCTCTCACACTCCAGGGAAGCTGATGGGGAAGTTGGAGCTTTGCACACTCAGAGCAGCCAGTGCACAGCCATAGCAGTCAGTCTCTCCTTGTCAGTCAGCCCCAGCATGGGGACTTCTCCCCAGTCTATCATGATGGCAGCAAAGGCAGGGAACCATCCTTTACAAGTGTAGAAAGTGTGAACCATGGCTAGGGCTGCTCGGGCCAAGAAGCAAGGAAAATGGCCAGTGCCCTTGGTGGAAGTGGGAGGCAGAGCCTATTGGGTTAGGAATGGCGCACAAACTGGGTCCAGAACAAGTGATGAGCAAGAACTGTAAAAGCTGCTGAAAGTGGATTATTAAACCAGAGACATTTTATCATGATATTGAACTATGGAGGTCTTGGTAGAAAGTTAGGTCCATTGGGGTAATTTGTATGCTTACATAATAATTTGTATTTTTGTAAAATATTTTTGCATTTATAGTCTCATTTATTCCTCATACCCCTCTAAACTGGGCAGGCAGCAAAGTTGAAGAAATACAGATATTGAAGCCTGAAGGATACAGATATTGAGCCATTTGCTGGCTGAGTCATGTGATGTGTTGCTTAACCTCTCTGAGCCTCATCTACCTCCACTGTAAAATGAGGATACTGATGGTATATCCCTCGAATGGGGGATGGATGTGGAATATGGATGTGTGCAAATCACCTGATATATCACAGGTGTTTATTTAATCCCATCATTTTAGAGATAATAAAAATGAGAGATGTTAGGTGGCTTCCTCCAGTCACACATAATTGGCAGAAGCCAGATTTTGATTCTAGTCTGATAGACGTATAAAAGATAAGGATAGAAAGGGCCTTAAAGATCACCTGGGCCTAAGGTTTTGAAACATTTATTTTAAGCTTTAAAGAAAACCCTGGAAAACCCTAACATGGGAATCAGAAAGGTGAGTCTAAGTTAGCTGGATTTGGCATCCTCCCCCAACCTGCTGAGTAACCCCTGAAGGAGTTGTGGTATCCTATAGAGTTCCTTGGAGCTCTGTTCGAAAATCTGTAGTCTAGTTTCACCTATGCATTACCAAAGAGGCTGCTGCGGCTCAGAGAGGCTACATTACTTGCCCAAGGCCGTATAGCTGTTTCCTGGCAGAAGTTAGACTTAAGCCTTGTTGGCAAGACCCAAGCTCAGTGCTTTCCCCTCTCCATACTACCACCTTTGTGGGACAAAGAACCTGACCCCACGTGAGACAGTGCCATCTGATGACACTAAAGGGTACATTGTTCTCCATTCTGGGAATTGCCTGTTGGTCTTCACCTTCATTTCCTTTCTTCATTTCTCTAGTGCTCTCCCTTATAGTGTGCACTAAAGTGTGGAGCTGCTCTTCTAGTGAATCTTACCAATTGGGTTTCTATCAGGCTTTGCCAATACAAGACACTTGCAGAGGGCTGGAAAGGAGGAGGAATGGAAGTCATTCTGCTCCTTGTTCTGGAGCTGGGAATGACTGAGGGTGACTGCAGATTTCAGCAGCATCTGTGTTTCCAGGAGCAGCACCCATGGAAACCACTCTTTGTGTTGTCTTGTGGCAACCTCCTCATATTTTCCCTTTGGCATTTGAAGAAATCCTTTGAAAATATCAGCTATTTTCCCAGGCTAAAGAGAACCAAGAGAATATGCTGCACCATCTAATGGTTACCCAACCATAAAGGGAGAACTCAGGTATATTTTATCCCACATCACGTATTCTTTGCTACTTCTCATGTCAGCACCTCAGTAGCAGGCAGTTCCAACCCAGGTGATGGTGTCCCACAACCTTTGTGTCAATTGAGGTCCTCCCAGAAGAAGAGGATAAAACAGGATTAGAGGAGCAAGATGTTTATTTAGGGAACACCTGTGAAGGGTAAGGGGGAGGAAGCAGAGGTCAGCAGGAAAAGCCTTAGACTATGGTGCAGGTCTGATAGTTGTGAAAGAAGAGGAGAGCCTCAGACCTTCTGAGTAGTTCCAAGACAGTCTTAGCCAAGCCAATGGGTATGAGTCTCTGAGTAAAGATTGCTCTTTAGGGGAGTGTTGTACTGGGAAGGAATGGTTTTGTTCCAGTACCCCATTGCACTCAGTTGTTGGCTGGGAGCAGCCAGGGAAAGCGTGGTCTTAGGGTGAGTGCTGAGGCATATCTGAGGGTACAGCAATATGAGATTCTGTGCAGCAGATCCTGTTGAAGGAGCTCTGGATGGAACACCATCATGACTGCCATGAGTGGGTCCATAGCTTCCCTGTGCTTTTCTGCTATGAAGCTTTTTCCAAAGCTGGTGAGGCCTATTGGACTTGCACACACACTCGGCCTAGAAGTGCAAGGCCATTCATGCCTCTGGAGGATGGACCTGTGGATGAGTGTGCAGCTTTCCATCTGATACAGATTCCATATGGTGCCTCAGAAGGTCCCCAGTGGGATACAGCCCAGTTGCCCATAGCAGTGATCCTCTCATCAATGCATCTTTTATTGTCATTTCCTCCATTCCTCCATTTCCCACTACCTCACTCCTGCTTGGGGGGATCACTCTACCTACCCTCACACAAGCCTTCATCCCAGAATCTGATTTTGTGGGCAGATCAGGATGACATGACTGAGAAGCTGAGCATTTGGGTTCTCAGGAAGTCCTCAGAGTGAGAGAACTCTAAGATGGAAATGACACTCCAGGCTATAGGGCTAAGATTCCCACCAAGGTGAAACTCGGATGGTGCCAGCCTTGTTTTCCTAAGGGAGGCTGGGTTATCCAACACACTCTATTTTAAAGTGCCTCATCTTTTTGAATCACAAGGTGGTTCTCATCTACTTAACAGGGTCTCTGGTCACATGGTGTTCAGCCTCTTGGCCTCATTTTGCTGGCAGTACATCCCAGCCTTTTAAAATCCATGCTACTCCTGGATAATCATCAAACTTCTCAAGATCTGGCACCTGTCCCAAGAGTCTATTCCCTGAGGCTAACCAGTTTGGGGATCACTGTTCTGTCTTCTATGTATGGCAAATAGACTTCCCTGAACATTTCTTTCTACATTTATATTATAAAAATTATTGTACATCATAGCCACGTGAAATTGTTACAGTGCTTTCATACAAGTTGTCTTCCTCTAGAAATAAACCTTCTTGCTTTATCTTAATGATTGCTACGTTGAAGAAATGTAAGAAAGTGGATTTTCTCCCCTTCTTCCCTTCCACCTTCCCTTAGTTTCACTACTGATAGGAAGTGGTCTTTGATGAGATAATAAAGAGCCAGAGAATTTTATTAGCCTCCAAATTTGTAGTTCCTGCTGCTGGTGCCCTGCTCACACTTTCTCAGCCACCTGCACATGCATTCTGTTGCCTGAAGTTTATTTTGGCAACATAAGACATTTTTGTTGATGGCAGGAAGCTCCAGGGAATTAGCCCGTAGGTGTAGCCCTCAATTAATGAATATCCCAGTTCTTTGAGATGTTTATTCTACACCAACTCCCAGAGTATCCCTATGGGAGGCATTAAGTTCCAGCGGCCCCCACGGGTGACTAGCTTGAGCCCTTCCACATCCCACTTTTCCATGCCTCTAACCGTGTTTCCTGGCCACCTCCTACAGAAAACTTTTTGCACCCAAATCTTTGTCTTGGGATCTGCTTCTGCGAGAATCCAAATTAAGATGTAACTTGCTGGAGCTGTACTCTGAGAACAGTTGAGTAATCCCATGGGGAAGTGTTTGGAATACACAGAACAAGAACTTCCTCCGGCAACATCATGCTGCCTCTTGAAACAGAGCCAGGACCTTGGGGAGGGAGGAAGAGGAAAAACTGTGGGGCTTGGGAAATCAAGACAGGGAAGAAGGAAGCTGATAGGAAATATACTGATATGGTACTCATGAACTCTACCTAATGAGAAGTGATGGAGATGTGATAGAAAAGTAAAGTGATTTAATACGCCATGTGCTCAAATCTTCTAACTGTAAGAATGATTGCTTCTTTGAAGTGAGTGAACCTCATCCTTCTTTGGGAGGAGACAGGCTTAATGAGGGCTATAGATCCCTCCTTGTCTATGATAGCATTGGTTGATGAGGATGGGAACATACTGGATCTTTCTCTTTAATTGGGATTCCAGGGCTCTTTGACTCCAGGCCTTTCCCTTCCTAACAGTTTAGTCTGTAATGCTAACCTAAAACAAGTGTCCAGACCAAGAGGCTCCTATCCCCTAAAATCACTCCCTTGATTCATTGTGAAGGAGAAAGCTTTTGCTTGGTGCCCATTGGGAGCTGACAAATCAGCTTCTCTAGTTGGTGCTGCTGGGCTGGATCATGCTGAAAGGTGATCAGTTTTTGAAAAATTTATTTGATCATTAGCAATTTTGATGCCGATATTTATTTTTCTGAATCTTCATCCAAATGGAGATGAGTGTGTGCCAAAGAAGATTTTTGAACAGAATGAAGCAAGAACATTGGATGGAGGTAGAAGTGTTTTCCTCCTGATGGCAGGAAACCCCCAATGGCTCCTTTCTGCAGAATGCATACTTGCCATGTCCATGCCAAACACTTCCTGGGGCAGCCTGTTTCTTCTGTTACTATTTTATATAATGAAGTTTCTCTTTAGGGGGTGTACGTTATAGCTAGCTCATAGTTCTGGAATGTCTATAAATAATCATGGATTTTAAAATGATATTCATGCAGGAACCTGCCAAAGGAAACAAAGAGAGGTTCCCTCAAGACATGGAACATGTGCCAGTCTCTGTACCCCTTGGGGAAAACCTCCCACTCATCCCAGTGCAAGTCACACTTACCACTCCCCCCACAGCAGAAGGCCATATTCCGGCCTTGTTAATGCTGTGCAGTGATAATGTGTGGTGTCTCCATACTATATTGATATCAAATGAATCAATGCTGCTGGGAATACAGCAATGTGCACAACTGTTGCTTGCAGTATTACACCATCATTACAGCAACATTTTCCTGTTGATGACCATCTAACCCAAACTGACGGGAGTCCTTTAACCTGGTTACCAACAGGATATGGAATGAACACATGCAAGATTCCAACAGTGCCAGATAATATAGCACACAGGCTTGGATTATATCATGCAATGCTACGTATTCTTATTGCCCTTTACAGAGATTCACAAAACAACTCCCATGTAAGGGCTGCTGAAAATAGATTTAATGCATTCAAAGCTGCTGCAGGAATCAGCGACATGCACGTCAATTACCCACAGCTTGACGTTTCTGCCTATGTTGCAAAAATGGTGGGATACAGCTGGTGTCATAAAACCTTGATTGGAATACTGTCTGAAAAATTTGGAGGACCTGGACAACCGTTAATGGTTGAAGTTCACTTCATAGCCTGTGAGTCACAGATGACAACAATTGTGGAAATAAATAACTTTCTTAAAGATATTGATTCTATACTCATTTTGATTCTGTGGGTAATTGATGAAAACCCCAAATTCAGAGATGCTTGGAGATCCCTTGAGAAAGTCATGGATCCTGAATAGTTTCCCTTTGTGAAGGCAACTCGTCATCTGGATGCTGTGAAAATCATCGCAACAGCCTTTCTTTGCTTTGCCTCCACAGCACTGTACCTTGCTTCAGAAACAAGCTCCACTGTGAGAAACTACTGCTAAGGGAAAGCCATTCCAGGAGGAATACCTGAAACTAAGCTCAAGGATGCATAATGCAGAAAGCTCAGGTGGGCTTGGGCTGGTCAATCAGCATTTACAAATGAGCAATGGGAAATGCTGTAATCGCGTGGAATGACTCATGAAATCGTCCATGCAACTCTTGGAGACTAAAGAGAAGAAGCGAGTTACCATCATCTGCAACAGGCAACAGTCTGTAGGAATCCAGAGGACAAAAAAAAAAAAAAAAAAAAAAAAAAAAAAAAAAAGATTGTATTCATGCAGTAGAATAGAAATGAACAAACTGGTTCATTTGTAGGCTTCTAATCCTTGAGGTACATGATTCTTTGTGAAGCATTCGATTTTCAAGCTGTTCGCTTTTGACAAGCAAAAAGCAGCACTCTCTGATCTACTTGAATATCTCTGGGAGCTTAGTGGAACCACAGCAGAGGTGGGCATAGGGGTGTTCTAGGGACACCTCTTTGTGAGAAATACTGATTTAAAGGAACAAAGTGAAAATCCAGAGATAACTTTCATTGCAATAACCAGCATCCCAGCTTGGAAAAAAAAATCTCAAAGCCTACCCCTGATCAACCACATCAGCCTCCTGGAGTGAGTCTGAGGACTGCATTTTAAAAATCTCCTTTCCCCATGACTCTGATCTATACTAAAGTTTGAGGATCTCAGCTCTAGATAGGACAGGAAGCCATGAGTGGAGAAGACAAACCTCTCTTTAACTTTTTGATTCAAATATTCTGTTGCATGTGTCTGATTTCTTTTTTTTCTTTTCTAAGAACACACAAAGCAGCCCTGTGGAATTAGAGGATGAAAAAGCCAACAGCTTAAACACAATCAAGGTGTTTCATATGAGAGGTCAGGGAATGTGACTCATATTCAACATGTTGGCAGGCTTATGACCCTAATTCTATTTTTTTTTTCTAAAATATGAGTACTTATGGAGTCGAATTCAAAAAGCATGTGTGAGCTTCAGCTGAAGCAGGACATTCAAAAGAAATTTTAAGGCTTGTAGAAGTGTAAAGGGGAAGGAACAACCTGCTTCCAGCTATCCCTGACCTAGGTACACGCTCACTCAACTCCTCAGTTAGAGCTCCCTACCACAATGGAAGTCATTCACACCTGAGTACAGATTTGTACACAGTAAACTTTTATTTTCAATAGCTAAGCTAAGTTAGATTTAGGGAGTACAGGGTCTCTCCTGCATAGGGGAGGGTGTCTCTTTGGACAGCAGGAAGGTAGTTTGAGTCTGAAGGGTGAGTGGAAAGGGGTGTTGACTGCGTAATTTTGCCTAAGGTCTTACCCGCTCCGTGTGACTTCTGTTTTAGGTTATAGGGAAATTTTATTAGAAAAACTGACCTAGAAGATAGAATATTTCTCAGTGACCCATGTGAAGATAAAGAATTTGTTGGAGGAGTATCTACAGCCAAATTTAAGCCCAAATTAGAGGACTTCTAGGACAGGGAATTTAGAATAACTAATTAGCTCATAAATGTGCAAAGTAAACCCACAGCTAAACTCTATCCCTAAGTATTCTGTATAGCAAGAGATAGCCAACATTATTAAAGTGTTCACTGTGCGGAGAGTTGGACATGCATCCTCGTTCAGTTCTCCCAAAGCCATATGGGGTGGTATCTTAAGTTGGCTTCTCTCCAAAGAAGCTGAAGGCTCAGATAGTTTATTGGGGGTGTGCTCCCAGGAAGCCTGATAATGGTATAGGGAGGTGATTCAGGGATGGGAGGGAAGCTGATACAGGTGCATTAGTGTGCGGGGTATTCAGTGGTCACCCAGGGTGTCCACCTCCCAGTCTCCCAGCCCTGATTGGCTGAGAGCTGCTTTTAGAACATTAGTTCTGTGGCACTTTTGCCCCCTACCCCCACCACCTGCAGTTGAACTCACTTCTGTGGCCAGAGGACAGCCTCAGGCAGGAAGTCGTGGTCTTTCTGAAACTGTCCCCTGGCAACCTGCTGTGGGTGAGGCCCGACAGTGTCTGCTACAGGTGAGCATTACTTCCACTTGAAAGATGAGAAAACAGAGACTTCTAGAGGTTAAAGAATTTCCAAGGTCAAACAGATCATCTTGCCCAGATCTGTCAGACTACTTGATATTTTTTTCTGTTAGAACATTCTCTAAGAGGAAGTATTAATGGGGTCCAGGGCCCATTGAAACTGCCTCCATCTTCAAAGCAATGCCAATGGCCACCAGAGTAAGGAAGAGCAGACTGCAGCTTTGACAGGGCCCTGCTGTAGCCCTGGAACCTCCTCTTGCCTCTGTGACACTGCTGGTGGCAGCAACCATAGACAGGAGCTGTCCCACAAGAGCCCCTATCTGCCCCACAGAGCCTGGTGCCCATGAGGGGGTCCTCACTCTGGGGACCCCACACTTGTGGCCCAGGGCAAATGTTTCAGTGACTCAAAATATAGCAGCACCTTCTCAATTGTCCCTCTGGGCCCATTCTGCCCTCTTCTAGGTCTGGCCACAGAATGATAGATATTGATAATCTGGAAGAGTCCTTATGGCTGCAAAATCAGGTCTGGGTGAGGGGGAGGGGGCAGAGAGACAATAACAATGGCAGGCACAGATCTGAGACTAATATACAAGCAGCCAGCCCTGAACTCTCTTCAGCCCTGTCATCACCCACAAAGCCAGGGCTGGCCCCAGTCTGCTTCCGCAAACATCTCTACCTGCTCTTTTGCCACCATCTTCTTGGGTAAGGCAGTTCCAGGTGATCACTTTCATAGCATGATGTCTAAAAGCACATACTCAGGAGCCAGATCCGGGTTCAAGTCCCAGCTCCACAGCATACTAGCTGCTTGGGTAGGTTATCTACCCTCTGTGATAGGGAAACTAGAGTTTCCCACTATGTATGAACACAGACCTTTACAGAATCACTGTCAGACACTTGCATACAGCAAGTATCCAATAGATACTTGCCATGGTTATATTGTAATTATTGTCACCAAACCATCGGGGGAAGGGAGAAGCTCAGTGTGATTTGTCCAGTTGGTGCTTCTCAAGGATGATATATACCCACCGCTCCCTGAGAATCATATCAACAATTACCAATCAGTGGTTGCTCTGTGTGTAGGTACTTTACAATCATCATCTAATCCTTATGATAAACCTGTGAAATGGGTACTGTTGTGCCTGGGGCATAGATGAAAACTCTGGCTCAGAAATGGGAAGTAACTTGCCTGGCATGGCATAGGCAAGGCACGCTGAGCTGCCCTGGCAGCCAGGCTGGTAGACCCCAACCTGAGCTGAATCACCATACCCTCTGTCCAGAGCCCTGCAGACCTCACAGGGACACTCAGGGGTCCGCAGTGTCTCTGAGGGCCTCAGATGTTAACATTGTCTGCCCAGGGCTTTTGCTAATGAGGAAGTAAAGAAACTGCTATCGGTGCACAAAAACTGAAATCCTGATGGCCCAGGTCAGGGAGGGCATGCAGGGGTGGGGGTGCTATAGAATGAGCTTTCCTTCTGGTCCTTGAAAGCTAATTCCTTTTTGATTTTTCCTTTTCTCCTTTGGGTGTACCCCCCAGGTGGCATGGTCCAGACCAGGCCTTCCCATTGCAGGGTGGTGGGGATGCAAACTCCCTGCCTCCTTAGCTGCTGTGGAAAGCTGGCTGCAGCTGGGAGCCTGTCCTCCTGCATGCTTCACCGCCCTGTGCCTAGGGCTGAAGGTTTTGTTCTTAGCACCCATCTTGACCTGTGGCTGATGTCACTCTGGAGGAAACTTCTGACCTCCAGAGAAGAACTGCAGCTCACAAGTCCTGGGCAGATCGCAGCACTCTCCATAGGCCTCTGAACATTTTCATCAATTGCAAAGTGAAACAAACCACAGGAAGACTTGGGCAGGTGTTTGGAGGAGGAGCTCAGACAGGTGGGCTGTGGTGGCATTTTCTTTTCCAGGCGCTGCCTGCTTGCTATTTGATTCCCAGGGCTGCACTGCACTCACACAGTGCTTCTCTCATTCCCTTCCCAAGGGTATTTTCTGTGTGACTTAGAATAAGTATTGGGTCGTGTGGATGTTACTATGGCAACCGGTGTTTTAAATAAAAATAGTGTTACACCCCCGGTAGCCTGTCAGTGTGAAATGTGCCTATAGGCAGTGAAAGGCTGTTGGCATCTGCATCCCTTCCATTCCTAGCAGCATTCTCCTAGAACCCCCCAGGCCTAGAGGGCAGAACCCGCCGCTCTGACACAAGGGCTGGGCTCCTCAGTAGCTTAGGGGAGGTAGGTGGCTTGCACAGGTAGGTGTCCCTCAGCTGGCCAGGGGCTCCTGCCTGGTGCTTCCTTCCCTGACTTCTGCCAGCATCAGAGGGAAGCTGCTGTGCTTTAAGTCTTTCTAGACAGAAACTTGAACTGATTAAAGATGGGCTTTGTCTCAGGGTCTACTTCTAGGGGAACACAGACTGAGACAAGGATTTATGTGCAAGTAATTTGTTTGGGAGGGGATCCAAGGAAGCAGCAGTAGAGAGAAAAACTGAGACGGGAAAGGAAGGCGGCCAGTACAGGTGCATTTTCAAAAGTGACTGTTGTGGGCAAGTGGAGCTTAGTCCCACTGAGGAACTTGGGAAACCGTGTAAGCACATGGTATTCCCCCAAGGACAAGGGAGTTGGTGCATTTATTTGGTCCTCATCTGTCACTGGATGAGAGCTTCTCCTAGGGGTGATTTACTCTCTGCAGTTCCAGTATGACCTTTGAGCAATCAAAACAAAAATAAAGCCCCACAAAAGTTCTTAGGCGGAGAGTGGGCAGGCAGCAGCCTGTAAGGTTTAAAGGTGAATACCTGCCTAGAGGATATGGGCAGGGTGCCACATCTCCTGCTGTGGACCTCTTGGATGTCAATGAATATCCCCAGCTATCAGAAGTGTTTTTTTGTGTTGGGATGAAGAGCTTAACTTGGAAAGTTAAAGGAACATGAAATGGCCTTTAAATATTTCAATAAATCCTGAGACCTCTGAGGGCCTGATGATGAAACTGGTACTCTCAAGGCTGATTGTCCTCCATCGTGGTGCTGGTGGCAAGTGTGGGAGGGGTTGGGGAGGGCTTATTTTCTTTTGCAGGCAAGAAAGCAGCTTATTATATCCCAAATAAGTATTTTTGAGAGTGTTTGAATATATCCTTCTTGACTCCTTCTGATACTTGGGAGGATGAAAAAATTTAAGATTAGGCACAATGATACTGAATCCAAGAAACTCAAACTCTTAGGGGAGGAGTAGATGGTGGTTAGGTGGAAATGAATTGGAGATACGTTTGAGCTCTTGGCAGGAATTGGAGAAAAGTAGACACTTTTTCTTCTCCCATTAGATTCTGTTGGATGCTGTGGGTAGAGTTAGCCACCTGGCAGGTCCATCCACCTTCTGATGGCAGGTGCCCTGATCTTGCTTTGGATACAAGGTCAGTGGGTCTGTCCATCAGTGGAAGAATAGTTACTTCTCAGAGCACCCCACCACCTCCTGGTTCAATTAGACACCTTCTCCTTGGAATCTGAGTCCTGAGTGGGATGTTACAAGGACAAAAATTTTACTGGAGCTTATTGCTGTCAACAGTGGTGGTCTGAAAAAAAAAAAAGAGCTTACTAATTCTCAGAGATTGTGAGATCATCAGGTTCTTACCCTTTCAGAGTCTGGTTCTTTAGCTTTTCCTTAAGTTCTCTGAGTATCCCATGGTATTCCAATGCATTCTTATGCCTTTTCTTATCCAATTAACTAGGGTCTCTCTCTTGGTTGCAATGGATGGGACCTGAATGATCCTGATTCCTTTGGAGGATCCTTTGGAGGATTAAATATCTAGAGATTGTCAAATGAAACCCGATGAAAACCTGCCACTGTTGCTGCTACTTTGTGCACTAGGTACAGAAACAAGGGAGGAAGAGAAAGATGTGTTAGCATCCTCTTTCAGTGGACCCAGCTGAGAGAGAAGCAGGAGTGAGAAAGGTTTGCATGGGGGCAGGAGGAGTGGGATGCCTGTGAAAGAAAAAGGAGGGGAAGCAGGATTGGGCAGGAGAACCTCAGCCTGCAATATAACCTGATGGTCTCAGCCAGTTCAACATAGAGCTTCTGCACACAGGTTTCCCCTTTGGGAAGCCCTATATTGGATACAAATGGCCAGGCCCTAGTATTCTACTGTGCTCTGTCTTTAGCTGGGGGCTGCCCGGAAAGAATATGCCCTCTGCTCAAAAGCTGAGGCATACTTGAAGGCTTTGCAGCAGGAGGCTGTCAGCTCACTGTGCTCCTTGTGGCTGAACAGCAAGTCCTTCCTGGTAGGGCGATCTGAGCTGCTGCACAGCTCCATGGCTGCCTTCCACTGAGCACACAGTTTTATCTTGACACCGTTTCATCTTGTTCTCAGGCCTCTCACTTACCCTGTGAAGTTGGTGTTATTTCCACTCCCCCAGTTGATGAAATGCAGACTTAGCTAGTTACCCCCTAGGATTTTCCTGCTAGTCAGTGTGAGTGCTGGGATTGGGACCCAGCTATGTCTAACTCCAAGGCTCCTGCTTTGACGTCCTGTGGCAGAGGCCATTGCTTCAATTGCCATCATCCCCATAATGACCTGGGCTCTGCAGCTTCAGGGGCTGCTCATTGCCCCCTGAGCAAAATGCTCTATTTGAGTGGTGTGTGTGTATATGCACTTGGGTCTATCTTGGGTTAAAAACAGAGCTTTCTTTTTAGCACTGAACAATATTCCATCGTCTGGATGTGCCATGGCTTATTTATCTGTTCACCTACTGAAGGACATTTGGTTGCTTCCAAGTTTTAGCCATTAAGAACAAAGTTACTATAATATAAACATCAATCTGCAGGTTTTTGTGTGGACATACATTTTCAGCTCCCTTGGGTAAAATATCAACAAGTGTTATTGCTGTGTCATATGAAAAGAATGTATTTAATTTTGTAAGAAACTGCCAAAACATCTTCCAAAGTGACTGTCTCATTTTGCATTCCCACCAGCAGTGAATGAGAGTTCCTGTTGCTCCAATCCTCACCACCATTTGGTGTTGTCAGTGTTCTGGACTTGGATTATTCTAACAGGGGTGTAGTGGTACTTCATTGTTGTTTTAATGTGCGTTTCCCTCATGACATAGGATGTGGGGCATCTTTCCCTATGCTTATTTGCCACCTGTATATATTCTTCGGTGAGGTATCTGTTCAGGTCTTTGGCTCATTTTTAAACTGGGTTGTTTATTGTTGAGTTTCGGGAGTTCTTCATATATTTTGCATAACAGTCCTTTATCAGATATGTCTTTTGCAGTATTTCCTCCCAGTCCGTGGCTTGTCATCTCATTCTCTTTGCAGTGTCTTTCACAGAGGAGAAAATTTTAATTTTAGTAAAGTCTAGCTTACCAATTACTTATTTATTTATATTTTTTTTGAGACAAAGTCTCGCTCTGTTACCCAGGCTGGAGGGCAGTAGCGCAATTGCAGCTCACTGCAACCTCTGCCTCCCGGGTTCAAGCAAGTCTCCTGTGTCAGTCTCCCCAATAGCTGGGACTACAGGCACATGCCACCATGCCCAGCTAATTTTTGTATTTTTAGTAGAGACAGGGTTTCACCATATTGGTCAGGCTGGTCTCAAACTCCTGACCTCAGGTGATCCACCCACCTTGGCCTCCCAAAGTGCTAGGATTATAGGCATGAGCCACCACGCCTGGCCCAACTTACCATTTTTTTTTTTTTTTTTTTGAGACAGAGTGTCGCTCTGTCGCCCAGGCTAGAGTGCAGTGGCACAATCTTGGCTCACTGCAAGCTCCGCCTCCCAGGTTCACACCATTCTCCTGCCTCAGCCTCCAGAGTAGCTGGGACTACAGGCGCCTGTCACCACACTTGGTTAATTTTTTCTATTTTTTAGTGGAGATGGGGTTTCACCGTGTTTGCCAGGATGGTCTTGATCTCCCGATCTTGTGATCCGTCCGCCTCAGCCTCCCAAAGGGCTAGGATTAGAGGTGTGAGCCACTGCGCCTGGCCCCAGCTTACCAATTCTTTCAAGGATCATGACTCTGGTGTCGTATCTAAAAAGTCATTGCAAAACCTAAGGTCATTTAGAGCTCTCAACCCACAGAAAACGTGGAAGGACCTTAAATGCATATTACTAAGTTAAAGAAGCCAATCTGAAAAGGCTACATACTGTATAATTCCAACTATGTGACATTCTGGAAAATGCAAAACTAAGTAAAAGGATGAGTGGTTGCCAGGGGTTAGGAGAAAGAGAGAGATGAATAGGTGGAGCACAGACAATATTTAGGGCAGTGAAACAATTCTGTATGATACTATAGTGGAAGACGCATGTCATTATATGTTTGTCAAAATCTATAGAATATACAACATCAAAAGCAAAAAGATCAGTGGTTGCCAGGCATTAGGGGAAAGGGAGAGATGAATAGGTGGAGTGCAGAGAATAGTTAGGGCAGTGAAACTATTCTGTATGATACTATAGTGGAAGACACATGTCATTAAGTTTGTCAAAACCTATAGAATATACAACATCAAGAGTGAACCCTAATGTGAACTATGGACTTTTATGTGATAATGATGTGCTAAGGTAGGCTCATCAGTTATAACCAATGTACCACTCTGGTGGGGGACGCTGATAACGGGAGACTGTGCAGGTATGGGGGAGGGAGTTCATAGGAAATCTGTACCTTCCACTCAGTTTTGCTCTAAAAATATAGTCTATTAAAACAAAACAACAACTCCTTCCACAGCTTTTTCACATGCTTTAGTTTGGGTTCCCTCAAAGGCAGATGCTGTGGCAAGTAGTTTACCTGAGAGGACATTCCAGGAAGTGGTCCTGGAATGAGTTTGTGGGGGAGGGAGGTGTAAGAGAGGAGAGGAATATGAGCCAATAAAGGGCATCAATGAACCAGTCCACATGGGCAACTGGAGTTCCATCCTGCTGGAGACCATCTGAGGAGCTGTGCAGAATGTTGGGACAATTCTGACTTCCATTCCTCACTGGTGGAATACAGCCTCATGGGCGTTGGTTCCCAGGCACTTAGCACCTATGGCTTGTATGTAGGCTGAGCGGCTCCCAGGGCACTAGCAAGAGCTTCAAGTATATATAGCTGGGGAGGGGTGGCATGGATGCAGTCAGCATGCAGGGAGATGTCCATCACAGTCCTGGGTGGGGCGTTCACAGCATCTGCCACATGCATATTCAAGGATTATGGAAAGAATCTGACTCCAGTTTTAGGGTATCTGACACTTGTGGCTTGGGATTCAGGAAAAGTAGCAGTGATTGCTATACCTGTTGGGGCACTGTATGAGTGTTCTACAGTTGCCATAATACCACAGACTGGTTGGCTAAAACAACAGGAAGATATTTCTCACAGTTCTGGAGTCTAGAAATCCAAGATCAACGTAGCTTGGACTGTTTGGTTTCTCCCGAGACCTCTCTTTCTGGGTTGTAGAAGGCCACCTCCTCGCTGAGTCCTCACATGATCTTTCCTCTGGTAACTCACCTTTTTGGAGTCGCTTCCTCTTAGGAGAATAGCAGTCTTATTGGGTTAGGGCCCCACCCTTATGACCTAATTTCACCTCGATGATCTCCTTAAAGGCCCCATCTCCAATCACATTGGGGGTTAGAGCTTCAATACATAAATATCAGGGGGACACGATTCAGTCCCTAACAGATATGATGGCTGACAACAGGACCTGGTTCTGGGCCCTATTTCCTCTTTTTACTGATCCCAGAAACAGTTAAGTGAGAAGCTTAGGATCACACAACTTGAGTTGAAATAAGATGCTGAGTCATAAGCAAATCTGTCCACCCAGGGACTGCCAGACCAGGGACTGGGACTGCACACACCCACGGTCTACAAGGCCTCATGCCCCTGAGTCTGACCTTGTCCGTCTCTCCTTGAGAACCCCGGAGGGGCCTGGCCTTCCATCTTGCCGCCTGGGTTCCAGGGTTGGCCATGCTGTATGTCCTGCACAAGTACTTCCCTTTGTTCTCTCATCTGGGAGACAAGAGGGCCGGGGTAGGTTACCACTCCTGTTCCCCAGTCTTTTTTTTAAAGTGTTGGTGAAAATTTTAGGAGGTGGAAATGGGCAATCTCATTTCTTGGGATCGTACATTGGAACAGTTCATCTAGAAAGGCAATTTCGTGGGAAGTTTCAAAAGCTCTGAAGATGTACACATCCACAAATACTCCAAGATATTCCTAGACAGGGAACACCTGGGTCAAAGATTAAGCTACAAGGAGAATCACTAGTTTTGGTTTCTCACATTTTACTTTTATAAACATGCCCAACACCAAGAGACCGAATAAACAAATTATGTGCCTTATTCAATGGAACACAAATACATAAAATGTAATTCTGCAGAGAACATTTAATGATTTGGAAAGATTTTTCACAATGCCAAGTGCAAAGGCTGATTTCAAAGCAACCCGTATTGTGGTTCCACCCATGTTAAAAAAAAAAAAAAAAATACAAAGATCTAGAAAGCTAATAAACCAGGAGTAACAGTTGTCACTTCTGAGTAATGGGCTTGTCGAAGATTTAAAATCTTTATTTTCTAAAGTAACAATGTATATGCATTGCTTTTGTAATAAGAAAATCCACAAAAACACTGTTATGTTAAAAAATAATTTACCTAGTTTTGGCAAATGCTGCAGGGCAGGGAACTTTACAGTGATGACTGACCTGTTCTTCCCTCGCTGCTTGTGTTTCCACTCTCTATAGCTGAATGCTCACCTTTCCAGCTTCCCTGACTGCTGGGGTGGCCAAGTGATAGGAGTTCTGCCTAGTGAGATGTAAGTGGAAGTCTGCTGGGTGGACATGGAAGTTTCTGGGAAAGCTAATGCCTCCTAAAAGGTGGGGATACTTCTGGCCCCTCTACCTCTCCTTTCTTCCTTCTGGAATGTGGAAGTGATGACTTGAACAGCAGTAGTCCTCTTGTGACCACGACGTGATAAGGGTGGTGCAGCAGAAGGGTAGTCTAAGCTTTTGATGACACCTTAAGTCAATGCATCAACCCTGGACTCCCTACCTCCAGGCTGCTTGTCATGGGTGAGAATTCTGACACAACAGTTCTGGCTAGCTCAGGTTTGAAGGCTTTTGGCTGCAAGTAAGACTTAAGCTCTCTCCTCTAGGTCCTGGATCATTCCTATGGTTCCACACTGCCTCCATGGATAGAAACAGTGCCTTATCAAGGCACTTTCTCCCTAAGCTGGTGCTGCCCTCTTTTTGGCATTCGTATCTGAATTTATTTGGTGGCTCCTAGAGGTGAGGAGCACTGCCCGTCTTTTGTAGCACAGGAATGTGTTAAGCAGCCCTTGTGCCCAATAGAGCAGGACCTTGTATGAGACAGCCAGTCAGCTGTCTCTCAAAACACTGTGCTGGGCATTGTGCCATGTGCTGGGGAAGGCAAAAAGCAAAATGGACTCATACCTTGTCCTTCTGAAGCTTATCACTTGGTAGAAAACAAGAATATGGAAAAGTCAGTTAATCCTTTGCATTGTCATTAGTGTGCAGTGTCTTGAAGAACAGGGTGCCATGCAAGTGTGTCCTGGAGGGGCCTGGCCTGGGGCTCAGGGAAGGCAGCCCAGAAGCTCTTTTCTGTCTCTAGGCTCAGCAAGATGTATCCCAAATTCCCAGGCTTGTCTGTGACAGCCTCTGCATCACAATGCCAAATGGAAAGCAGTTTTCCTTTTGTCAGAGCCCTTGCCTGCGGGCTTTATCGTCCATATATGCAAAATGAGGGAACTGGACTCCACAAACTTCCAGCTTCCCAGAGCTCAAATGCCACATGAAAGCAGCTGGGAGAGGCCACCACAGGAATGGTGCAAACACAGGCTGGCAAGGCAAAGTGGGGGCTATTTGCTTCCCAGCCTTGGCAGAGATGGGTCCCACATTTGTTCAGAGGAAGAGAGGTCTCTGCAGGGAACAGAGTATGCAGAAGCCTTAGGAGTAGGCCTGTGTGAGCAGCAGCAGGAAGGCCAGTGGGAGTGGGGCACAGAGATGGATCCTGTGTGGCAGTGAGCCGTGGAGGTCAAAGCCCTAGGATCCAGCCTGTGTTTCAAAAGGATTTCAGGTCAGCCCTTGCCCATTCTGTTTGCTCTCAGAGTGAAAAAAAATCAAGAGGTCAATGGTGGGGAGATCTGGTAATCTATGCAGCAAATTGCATTGATGGATGTGGTCTCAGACCTTGCATGTACTAAGGTAACCTGAGCAATGAAGCATTTATTTTTATTTTGTTTTAAAGTATTTTTAAATGTGTCTGACTTTTGTAATCATAAAAAAATTCAAATTGTAAAAAATGGCAAGTGGTTATCCCTAAGGATAAGATTATCAGGGACTTTCACATTCTATGCTGTATGTCAGCAATTTTTAAATTTTTGGTCCTTGAACAGTGTTATTTTCTATCATTCCATGCCTCTAAACATTAATGGGTATTCCTCTAGGCAATGTACAAGAAGAAACAGGCAACGACAGAAGAGTATTAACTCAGTTTCATGGTCACAAAGTCAAATTACACACACACACACACACACACACACACACACACACACACACACACACACACACACACACACACCCCTGCTTCTTCCAGTCCAGTCAGGCCTGAGGGAACAACCTTGGAGGTTCACCGCAGGAGGGTAATAGCTTTTTTTTCTTCCTTCACTTCCAGTTCTCTCTTCCCTCAGTCTCTAGTGCTTCAAGCTTGAAGGCAGGTAGAAAACTTTTGAAGGCAATCACACCTACGTTGCCTGTTGGCGGGTGGTCGGGAGAACTGTCGACGAAGGAGGATGAAGTCCCTTTGGGCAGGGTTAGCAGCACACATCTTTGGAGTCTGACAACCTACTCACCAGCTGTGAGACCGTGAGCAAGTTTGACCTTTCTGAGTCTGTACCTCACCTGAAAAATAGGAATGACACTGCTTCCATTCCCAGAGCTGCTCTGTGCTGCAATGAGACGACACAGGCCAAGTGCCTGGCACACAGTGCCAGTGGGTTAATGGGGTCACTGTCTTTGTTCCAGAGCACAAAGACCTCTGGCTCTGGAAACAGAGGGCCAGGCTGTGTGGTCTAGGACAGGTTCCTTTGCTTCCACTTCTCCAACTGTGAGATGGAGCTTCAGTGGGACAAGGCGGGGGGTGGACATTTCTGCTGCAGGTGTCCCTCACAGCTCTTCTTCACTTCAGTGGGCTCCTCCTTGATGCCACTCATCTGAGACTGTGACTGATGGACTGCTGGCAGGCGCCTAGCCCTGGGCTCTGCGGCACCCAAACCTGCTGTGCCAGAAAGTGAGGATTCCTGGAGCTGAGGCTGCTCCCAAGTTTCATCTTCTGTTGGGCCTCAGCCTCAGGTCTCGTTTTGGCTCCTGTGCCACTCCCTGGAACTAGGGAGTGATGCAGAGTCTCCGGAACTGAACCAGGATGTCAGGCAGCTGGAGAATGTTAGAGATGAGGTTTTACTGCTTATTTTGCTCTATTTTTCTATCAAAATTCTGCTATGCCTTTTAAAATAGCGATTTCAAGCTCATTGGTCTGTGTGTGAGCTTTCTTCTGAGTTTTAAGACAAAGGGAATGGTGAAATGAATTTTTTTGCCCCTCCCCTTAAAAATCCATAAAAGTTAACACGAAGGTGAAATTTTTTGACGTCAGCTCTGTCCTTGAGACCCGTAAACTTTTCCTGAAATTTCAGCAGAGTGATGTGCAGTTTTCCTGGGGAGCGTACCCAAAGCTTTCCTGATAGTCTCACTGCAGTTGGTGTGATGGAGTACATAGGAACACTTGCCTTGTAGCAATGACACTCAAATTATTATATTTTCTTCATGACAGAAGCCACTTGCCTGAAGCCAGTACCTACCAAGAGACAGATGCTTGGGGTTGAAAAGGCTTTTGGCTATGGCTTTCACAAGGAATGCATAAAAGACCACCTATGAAGTCTAAGGTAAAAGGTGATAATTACCAGTAAAACAAGGAAATCTACCCCTGCCACTAGCAAAAATCCAGAAGGCTGCCTTGAGAAAAAAGTATGACAAATTTTGTCAAGTTGAAACGATATGACTGCCCAGTGTGTTTGGTCTTTATGGCACTATCATTTAAGGTCAGAGTTTCTCCAAGTTGACTGCCAATCAAATGGCTTTTCACTGCTCAGACAGAAACAGGTGCTGTAAGCTGGGCCCAGCTGACTTTTATGATCCCCACTTGTTCATAATGGAGGTAGAAAATCAAAAGCAAGGGCAACTGTGGGTCTGGGAGCATTGCCGAGCTCAAATCTCTGCTCCAGCAAGTAATGTCTCTCATCCCTGAGGTACAGGCTGGCTCCTAAATCTCTCTGGCTTTAGTTCCTCTCCTTAATTGGGGTTGTTGTGGGCTCAGATTAAATAAATGGAAAGCCTTTAAAAGGTAACTGTGCCATATACTGTGTTAAGAATTTAATAAATAAAAATCTAAGACTTTATATTGGTAGAAAATAACTTTTACCTTCCAACTTCCCTGTTATGAAGAAGAGGATGTTCTGGGCATGTGTGTGCAGGTGAAAATGGGAGAGTCAGGTTATCACTGCCCAGCATCCCTAGGAATTTACTTTTACAATTCACAAAAGTTTTAAGAGAATCATTATTCAACATGCATTAGTAAACCCCCTAAACTTCCCACATTTCTGCAAATGGTAGGCACAGATGCTCCACTATTGTGGCCTTCTAACCTGTCATACTCGAGGGGTTTTCTCCCCCTTCTTTTATTTTGGTAGTTCTCAAACTTGAGTGCATTGGCCTTACCCCAGAGCTGCTAACTCAGCAGGGGTGGGTGCAGCTGGAGGATGTGCATGTCTAATGAGTTCCCAGGAGATGCTGGTGCCGCTGCTGCTCCAGGGAGCACACTTTGAGAACCACTGCTCCATTTGCTATTAAATACATTCGGGGAACTCCTTTCCCAAACTCTGCTTTTCCCAGAAGAGCTGACTGGGGTCAGCAGATGGTAACCAGCTTAAGACAAGGTGGCGGGTATAAAAGTGTGTGTCTGGCGAGCTCCCTACATCGCCAGGGCTTTTGGTTGTCTACAACTGGCCTCCAGAGAGAGTCTTATAATTTGGAATGTGGCTAGCTGCAAAGGTAGGATCCCAAGGAAGTTATAATACAGAGATTCTAAAGTCAGAGCTTCAAATGATCACAAAATCAAGGTTTTAGAAAAGGGGGAATGGACACTCTGTTTTTTTCTGACCAGGTGGCATTAAGTCAGCCTAAGTGGAAGGTCTGGAATGTTCAGGAGGGGAGAGGCTGTTCTCAACAAGGTGAATACACTTTGGAAAAGAAGCCACAATGTGAATGGAGGTCTGTGGCTCAGGGGTGGCGCTCTGGCTGGATCTAAGCATGCGGGGGAGGCAGCCCAAGGTTGTGCTCCCCTAGGCTAGCCTTGAGGAAACAGTTCTGGACAGGGGTGGGGTGAGGTGGGTGGGGAGCACAATTTGCCTTTGTGGTCTCGACCTCTGAAGGTCACTGTGCAAACTTCAAATGAATTCAGCAGCTCAATACCAAAATTAAGTAGAGCATCCTCTGGATCTTAAATGGTTCTCTCATTCTCTCTCTGGACTTGACCCCATTTTATATTTTATTAGGTTTTTAATCAGGTTCCATTATGAAGTGCTTTAAACAAGGTTAGAATCTACAAATGCACACAAGGGAGAGAACACTGCCTGGTCTACCTGGTTTAAGAAACCAGAGTGGAAGCCTCTGAGAATGGAGAAGGCTTTTTTGCTCAGTCCCTGGGAGCAGCCCTGAGCTTCCATCATCAGCTTTGTCCCCTTCACGTTGGCTCCTTAGCAGCAGGAGGCAGTGGCTCAACACATGGACTCTGAGGCCAGAGTGCTTGGGTTTAAACAGTAGTGACACCAATCACCAACAATATGGATGGTGTGGTCTTGGTACTTACCTGAAAGGGTGGTTACATGACCTGCCTATTGTAAGGAGGAAATGGAGGTACCAAGTGCATGGCTAAATGTACATGGAGGGCTCAGGGCAGTGCCTGGCAGTTTCTACTCTGTAATTGCCTGCTACTATTAATAATGATGCCACTGAAAGGAAACAAAGACCCAGGGCTTCAACAAATGGCAAGAGTGTCTGACCTTGAAGGACACTGGGCTTGGGCTGTGCTCATCCATTCATTGAACAGATTTATTCAGTGTCTACTTAGTGCCAGACACTGAACTAGGCTGGAGGGTACAGCAGTGAATGAAGCTGAATAACCCTGCCCTCAAGGAGCTTATGGCCAGTGGGAAAGACACAGATTCAGCAAAGATTCCCATTCATGAATGAGTAATGACAAAATGAGATGAATGCTCTGAAGGGATGGAATTCAGCTTGCTGAGTGCACAGAAGAGCTGTTACCTGACCTGGCCGCCTGGGTAGTGGGAGTTAGCTCTGTCTAAAACCTGGAGGATGGTCAGGCATCAATGACGGGAGTTTGGAGGCAGCTGGGAGCTTTCTAGATAGGGCTGAGCTGAATGAAGGCCCTGCGTCAGGGGCCAGAGGGATCTTATGGAAAGGGAGGAGGGGTGAGGAGGGGAGTGGATGTCATTCACAGGTCCCACTGAGGTTAGCGTGAGGATAACCCATTAAGCAGTTACAAGGCCAGGAATGGGAGGCATTTGCATGATTTAGGAGTGCATTTAGTGTGGCAGAGATAAGCCTGAAATGGAAGCTGGAGAGGTTGTGGGGAGACCCAAAAGCGGGTGGAAGTGGTTTTGAAGCATCCCCTGGAGTGCCTGTGACAGAGTTCCTGCCCAGCTTGCTGTCCCCACTGGATATTTTTTTTATTTTTATTTTTTTTTTGAGACAGGGTCTTGCTCTGTTACCCAAGCTGGAGTACAGTGGCACAATCTCTGCTCACTGCAGCCTCAAACTCCTGGGCTCAAAAGGTCCTCCCACCTCAGCTGCCTGAGTAGCTGATGGAACTACAGGTGTGTGCCACCACACCCCTGTCTAATTTTTAAAAATATTTTTTGTAGAGATTAGTCTTGCTATGTTCCCCGAGTTGGCCACTGGAGATTCTGATGGAGCAGGTGCATGGTGGCCCTTGGGATCCTGCTTTTCCAACATGCTGAAGCTGCCGCCCATGGACCACACCATGAGTGGCTTTGGCTTGGACTCTGTTGGTGGTAGGCAAGTTGGTAACTGGATGAAGGAGACGGCAAGAAGCCCTTTCTGAAAACTGGGACTACTTTGCTTTGAAGATATTTGTCCCTAAACATAATTTAGTACAAATTTCAGAGATGCCGTTAATGATATAGGGATGGGGTGAGGGATAGAACTTTACAGAAGTCGACTCACCTTCCAGAATTCTAAGGTGATATAGATGCAGGTGGCTCTGGTTAACTCGGGCTCTATGTAACCTGGGTGCTATGCAAGGTTTGCATGGTGCTTGTTTTTATCCATCTCTCTGGTTTTCAGAGCAGCAAGATCCCTATACAAACAGACTATAGACTGGGCCTGAGTTAATCAGAGTGGCTCTGGATCTTTGTCCTATAAAAAGCTAGAGAGAGGAACATCCTCCTTTTTATTAGTGTTTTGGAAAGGACACTAGCCAACCCAGCCACTCTATCTTGAAAACTCTTGCTTGGGCTCTGAAAAATGGTGATGTCACATATAAGATTTAAGTTAGGCATGAAATACTACTCCAACTCTAGAGACCTCCATTAGTTTTCCAGCTCTGCTGGGTCCATGACTGTAAGAACCTGGGGAAAGGAAGCCCATCTGTCAGCACAGGTAATGAATGGCAGGTATTGCCTTTGATGGAGTGTCTGGCAGATCAGTGCCCTAGGAACAATCCCGTGCTTGGTTCTTATCCAGCACTCAGGTCACTGGGACATGCGCTGATGGAGAGCTGTGGAACTCTCCCCAGCCAAGAAAGGCGTTTGCTCTCCAGGGACCCTGGGATCATCTAGGAAGTAGATGCGTTACCTGTATATGTGGCTACAAAGAGCCTTCCTCTCTCCAGGAGGCCACTGTCCTATTACTAGGTCCTCCCTTTCCTCTACTTTGCCCTATTCAAAGCTACCATCACCAAGTGTCAAAACAACGGTCCCAGCTCCGCACCTAGGAGGAAATGTTCAGCTGAGTGGTGCTTAACCCTCTTGATGGCCCATAACTTCATTTTCACAGTGGGAAGCCTGGTCGCATCATTTTCTCTGTAGGAAGCTAATGTTACCAGGCGTGTCTTTTTCTTTAAAAGTAGAGCATTTGTGTTGGGGGATAAACAGCAGCCTCAGGAGGCCAGTGTCTGCAGGGGAGCTGCAGCAGCCAGCCCAGAACTGCCTGGGTTCTGGAGCTGACGGTCCTCTGCGGTGGGTGTGGCTGCCTCGCCAGAGGGCGCCCTTGCGGGTTCTGGAGCCAGAATGCTGCCTGTAGTGTGGTGCGGCCCTGGTGTTGTGAAGTAGCCGTTCTCTGATTGGCAACGGCCTGATTCACAACACCAGCTGCCCCACCACACCATGCTGGGGAGGTCTCTGGGGCAGGCCGATGGGCGCAGAGATGCCTCTGTGCTGCTGCTGCTGCTGCTGGAGGAGGAGGTGGAGAGAGGACAGAGAACAGCCAGAAGTGAGAACCAGGAAGCAAGCATAAGCCAACATTTCACTGCCCTCCCCAGCCCCACCTGAAAGACTTTTTTTGTTGTGCCTTTTGTGAACTTCCCCATCCCATAGGGGTCATGGGTGGGTATCCATGGCTCCAAGGAGTCCTGGGTCCTGAATACAAACTTACCTGTGCATTGGTATTTCTCTGGGAAAACACAGCTCTCCACAGCTTGAGTATGTCCAATGATGGGCCTTCATAGTATTTGATGATCACTGCACCTCCCAGAACAAAGATTTTTCCCCCACCAATGCTTTTCTGGGAGAAATGCAAGGAATCCCATTATTGTGTTGCCAAACAGAAACCAGACATGGTCCGCCTCCCGGGTTCACGCCATTCTCCTGCGTCAGCCTCCCGAGTAGCTGGGACTACAGGCGCCTGCCACCTCGCCCGGCTAGTTTTTTGTATTTTTAGTAGAGACAGGGTTTCTCCGTGTTAGCCAGGATGGTCTCGATCTCCTGACCTCGTGATCCGTCCATCTCAGCCTCCCAAAGTGCTGGGACTACAGGCTTGAGCCACCGCGCCCGGCCCCTAGACATGGTTCTTACCGCGTATTCTGAGTAGTTTCTTTCCCTCGGCTGTCCCTCACCTCTCGATTTGTATGCTGTCCAGGGTCCCCAAACCTCCAAGGCCACGCTTGGAGTAGCACCCATGTCTACTGAGGATGATCAGGGTCAAAATGGAACCCTTCAAGGATGCACAGCAATCTCCCTGACTCAGTCCTCTACAGAGTGTGGAACACATTCCAAATAATAAGGGTGACCACTGAGAATTTGAGGCAGTCATAAAAACCAACCAAAGCTGAGACCAGCTGAAAAGAAATCAGGTAGCCAACATGGAAATACTTAACCATCACGGCGCCTCCTTTCCATCAGCTGGTGACCCGCCGGGGTGCTTCCTCCCCTGGCTTCAGCTGGTCCAGGATCCTGAATGTCTGTACTAGGGAGACCCAGTAGTAAGATCACTTGGGAGCTCTCCTTTTGGTAGCTGCCTGGATTTTATCACCATTAGGAAATTATATAGCATAAACTTGATGTGAAAATAGCATTTGAAGTTTAATCCCTATTTCCAGGTGTCAATAAACACTTTAAATGAACAGCTCTTTGGCCCAAAATGGCTCCCGCCTGCTGTGTGGTTCTTAGTTACCCAATCAAGAAAAATCACATTTCCCACTTTCTGCCATCTATCTTGGAACCCACTTTATTTTAAGGACATAAACTTGGCAAGTTCCTAGTACTGGATATGGCGTAGAAGTTCTGCCAAAGTTCTTGCCAGAGTCGGGGGAAGCAGAAACTTCGAGTAATTTATCAGTAATAGCTTATCACCAAGCCACGTAAATCACTGTGGTCTTGGAGTTCAGAAATGTCTGGATTTTTCCTATCTGCAATCAAGGATTCTCGGCTGGGATGTTAGGCTATAATCTCTACCCTGGGGCCTCTGGCCCACAGAATCCAGGCTGGGAATCTAGGTTGGGAACACTAGAAAAATGTGCATAATTGATGAGCATTGGTGTTGACAAAGTTAACATGGCTGGCTTTCCAAGCATCAGGTAGAGACCTGCATTTTTTTCTTTCCCATGGGGCTGAAATTTCTGCGGACTGTCTTGAGGGCTAACAACCACTCACTCTGAGAATGAGTAAGTTCCAGAAAGTGGGATTAACTCCTTATAAAATAAAGCAAGCAGACTGTGAGTTGCTGACCAAGAGGGTACCTGGGAAGGTCACGCTGGTACCAGGTAAAACCTGTACAAACTCCAAGAAATTAGACAACACAAACCCACATCCTGGCGCTATCCCATCTCTGTCTGAGGGGCAAAAGGTGACTCAGGAATAGGTGGGAAGCTGAGGCCATGAACAGACTCATCTGTAGCCAACTCCACTTTGTGGTTCTGTCGAGAATCCACCAGTGCCTAAGGGGAAACAGATCAAGAAATCATCAACAAATAGCCATCATGTTTTAACTTCAAATGCTTGCAAGGACTTGGCACCTTAAAGGGCAGAGCCAGGCCTGGCACAGGCCCTACCCTCTCCTCCTCTAACCCTCCCTGTTCTCCTCCTTACTCTCTGTGCTTTCTTAACTTCTCAAATGAACCATGCTCCCTCCCACCCCAGGGCCCTCACACGAGCTACTTCCTTCAAATGCCTCTTTCCCAGTTTTGCATGTTGAATACCAACTCCTTCAAGCTTCAACTCCAGTCACTTCCTGGACCTCCCCAGACCAGACCTGACTCCTCTGTAACATGCTCTACAGGTATCTGGTCCTCTTCCTTTAAAGCACTTCTCATGGCATGCGAGTGAAGTCTCCTCCAACTTCACCACTGGGTCCCCAGCGTTGGCCTTGTGGGAGATGCTTGATGAATACTGGTTGGATGAATGAATGATTGCAACCAAGACTCAAGGGCCCAGTTATTCTTTTCTAAGTGCTCAGATGAATCCCCCAGGAGAATAAATATGGCACCAAGTATTTTAGAAACATACATGGTGCTATTCTGTAATGAATAATTTTACTTCAACAGATCTCTTAACTCATCTTCCTGACTCTAGGCTAACACCACACTGATCTGACTCACCCTCTCCTAAACTCCCCATTGCCCCAGGATAGAGTGAGTCCCAGATTCTGCAGACTCTTTTCCAGCATGCCCCTCCCCGATGGTACAGTGGTGCCCCTAGCATACCACATGTGCATGCTTCTGTGGATCTGAACCTGACTGGAAGGCCCACACCCCTTTCTATCCAGAAAACTCCTCTTTCTGCAGTCCCGGTTCTGGACCCAGCCATCAAGGGGGCCTTCCTTGCCCCTTGCTCAGCTTGTGCTCTTGGCCTGGCCTCTGACTCTTGTACCTTTCATGTCCTTCCATTACTATTTACATCTTCAGTCTGTCTTAGTTGATGGTGACCCTGAGGATGGAAGCCATCATGGAGTCACCTGGCAGGTCAGCACCCACACAGCACCTGGAACACAGGGGCCTTCAGCCTGGATGCGCTTCCATTCCATGAGGGGGTCCTGCAAAGCAGGAGGTGTAAGGGCACCATGATGGTAAAAATCTGTTCTTTGTGTCCCCTATGAATCATCAGAATATCCAGAAAGTTCCAATATTTTGCCATATTAAGTGGATTTCTTCATCTCCATGGCCATCCAAACTCCCAGTCCAGACCCGTGCCACTTCTTGTCTGATCTAGGTAGTAAGGGGCTAACACAACCTTCCCACAGCAGCCCGAGTGACCCTCTTAAAATATGAATCAGAAGATGTCTCTCTCCTGCTTCAAACCTTCATTTGCTCCCCATCACACGTGGTATAAAATAATTTCCTGCAAAAGCCCACAAGGCCCTGTGGGTCCAGCCCTTCCTGCCCGTCCACCGTCATTCCCTCCTCCTGGGATCTGGCTGCGCTGTCTCTCAGATCTTGAAACATAGAGCAAGACCATATGGTGTCTTCTGCAGTGTAAAAAGATCAGGCCTGCCTTGCGGATGGAGCCTCTTTTGAGTTCAAGAAGATGTCACTTGACAGGGTGTGTGACATGCCACATCCCGAGTGGCATGTGGACTAAAGCTCAGCTGGAACACACCCTGCACCCTCCCACCTCAGGGCTTTTTACCTGCTATTGCCTCCTTAAGCACCTCAGCTACTCCAAGGGCACTTTAAGAGAATGCAAGATATCTAATATTCCAATAATCCTGTGCCAATTGTAACCAAAGCCTTTATCTATTACTTTCCAATTTGGCCTGCTTACATTAGTCCGCCTTCACCACTAGCTTGGGAGGGTCAGATCAGCTAATGTTTTTTGTTTGTTTGCTTTTTTAACATCACATAATGATTGTTTGGTACAGGCAATACCAAGGACATGACATTTATCTAAGTTTTGTAACATCAGAGGTCTCAAATCAACAAAACATTTTTCGCCTGTTCTGGAAAAAGATAACTGCAATAGAAATGCAGGATGTGTTTCCTCGTCAACCACCTCCTAGGGTCATCACGGATCAGCATGAATTCCATTCAGAGTTTGCCATCAGCCACTGACTCTGGCCAGCTCAGGAAGCCTGCACGGTGGGGAGTGGGTGATTCAGGGTTGGACCCCAACTCCAAGATCCTGGTTCAGCCAGCTTGGGAGTGAAGTCCAGGAATTCACCTCCCAACCCCAAGGATTCTGATAAACCAGATTTGGGAACTGCTGCTCTAAATCTAGGGCTCTGTTAAAAACTGATGTTCCTGATGGGCCTCAGTACAGTGGGAGTCTGATGTGGCTTTGACTTCTGAAGAAAATTAAATTTTGCCCATGTGGCCAGCACTGTTTGTGCCTAGCACCTCCGTTCCTATATATATAGGGTGCGACTCTTGGCTTAAGGGCTTCCTTGGGTCAGGAATGGGAGCAGGAGTGTGTTCAGGCTGCATGTGGGCCGGCTGGGTGCCAAGGAGTTAACATTTCCAAGGATCATCAACCAGTGACGGACAGGAGTTGGTGGATAAACACCCGGCTCTCTGGCACCCTGGGTGGGATAACCCTGTGATGTGTTCTACACCAGCTCACAGAGGTCCGCATGTGCCAGCAGCAGTACCCTGATGGATAACCTTTACTGGCTTCCTTCCTCAGTCTCTTACAACGCTTCCTGGACCACCTCCCAACACTCAGCAGTGCAGTTAGTGTCAGTGTGGAGCGTATTCAAGTCCATTCATGGTTTTGAATGGGTGGATGTTATGCTGCTGCCAGGATGGGGCCAGGGCGAGAGGAGAGAGGCACGCTCCGTGCTGATCCTGCTCTCGTCTGAGCTAGACCATGGGTGCTTCCTGAGGTTCTGCATCCTGGGCATCTTGCCTGCTCACTCCAGATCCACCCTGACTTTCAGGAAATCAGAATATAAAACTCAGACAAGACAACCTATCCCAAGTGGATGTTTTCCAGAATGCGCTCTATATTTCTTCACTGCTTTTTCATAGACAATCACCCTCTAAATGGAGGACCTTTTGGCTTCCAAATTCTGAGGTATTAGGATCATTCTACATGGTCAGTAAAGCACACGTGTTGTTGTAGGCATTTAAGACAGCACGTCTACTTTAAGATGATGGCAAAAAACCCAAAAGGCAACCTGTAAAGCATAGCCTATCTTGGCAGAAGCCTTCTAGGTGAAAAATAAAACCCCTAGTTCAAAGAGGCTGCCTGGCCTGCCGAGCTCAGCCTGGAGTTTATTAGCACAGTTAATATCGCATGCAAATAGATTTCCCTGCTTCGGTCATGCCAGTCCATTAATTCAGCCCCTTGTCTGCTACATCTTTATCCTTGGCAGGTTAATCCTGCCAAATGCCTTTGCTGTAGCACCTGTCACGCTGTGCCTATGTCCAACAATGCAATTCTGCTAATCCTGTTGTATCAGCTTTGTGGCCCTGTCTGGGCAATCCAATGGTGGAAAAAGCGCATATAAGGTTTTTGCCAAGATCTTTCTCCTACTCTGGCACCTACTCCTCCTTTTTAAAAAAATGATTTCAATTATATGGTTTGAAAGTCAACCACAGTGCTGGACGCCAGCCAGTGGCCATGTCTTTCGGACAAGGATGTCACGCCGCCGCTCAGCATGCCTCCAAAGTGTTTCTGGCAGCCCCACCCAGTGTCCGCTGAATATGCTAAGTGAAAAGGGTTAAAACAGGAAGATCAGCGAAACATCTCTTTTCCATGGCTGGAAAATCCTGTCCTGTCCTGACACCAAATAGGTTTAATGTTCCACCCTCACAGTTACCATAAAGGATGAGAAGGGCTTGAGGATGGAAAGCATGCCTGTCACTTGTCTTTGGTGCTGTCCTCTTTAAGGCTTAGTGGAATCATTAACATGAATTATTAGATGAGGCACATCCCTTCCTGCAGTTGCCTTTGTCAGGTATTCACCTGACAAAGGGAGGAGCTGAACCTCCAGGCCCCACAGTGTATTGCTCTTCTAGTTCGTGTCCCCGTGCGGGTAAGAGCCTGGGAGCTGGACCACTTCTACCTCTGTGACAACAAGCAGGTTGCTTTACCTCTCTGGCCTCATTTTGCTCATCTGTAAAACAGGCATAACCACAGCACTGGCCACACAGGACTGCTGTAAGGATTCTGTGTTAATACATGTCAATCACTCAGAACAGTGCTGGTACACATATAGCAGGCAGTGGGTACATGTAAGCTGATATTAGCACAGACTGAGAAATCTGTCAAAACTCACTGCCATTTGCGTAGTACATATGCAGAGTGCATCGTATTCCACATGGGCATATCTTTTAGGGTCTTCAGATATGAACTGTATTCTCTTGCCTGCGAATTACAGAAATCTGGCTGTGAGGACCCCTATCTAGTCTCCATGCCTCCCGCTGGTCTCTGTGTTACCCTGGTAGCCTTTGGTGGATGTGAGGAAGCATTCTGGGGGTATGAGCACTGGGACTGTGATTAGGTTCCCCAGGCCTGCTGCTATATTTGACTTTGGGCAAGTTACTTGACCTGTGAGACTCTTACAATCCCCACATTAGCAATGGCGAGACTTGGTTTTACACAGCAGGGTTATTGTGAGGATTAAATAAAGTACATGTGAGGTGCATGGCATGCCGTTGGGAACACCATAAGTGCCCCATAAATAATGGCCATTATGGCTATGGAGCCCCTGCAAAGCACCTGGGCTTCCCTCTCCAATTCTCCATCCATCTCCCTCCTCATCACCCCATAGCTTTCATGTAGATGTTGTGAGAGTTATGTGGGACTGGAGAGGGAAAGCTGCCAGCATGGGGCCCGGTTTCCCATGCAGACTCTAGGGATGAGGCGGTGCTCCCTGCTGTTAAATCACAGTTCACCCTGGCTGATTTCTTGCTCTAAATAGCCTTCAGCTCCATACAGTCCTTTTTGTGTTACTCTAGTCTAATCCTTGCTAAGACTTATGAGTAGTTTTAAATGATGGTGTGCATGTATAGATATGAAAGCCCCATGTTTGGACAAAGCTCAATGTGCATCCTAATGTGAGTGCCTAGGCATCATTATGGTAACTGTGAGGGCAGGACATTAAACCTATTTGGTGTCAGGACAGGATTTTTGCCCTCTGTGTTAAAAGTGTTTTGCTACACAAAAGAGCTATATGCTTCCCTTGCCAACCCAGCCACTGAACACTGCCTTTTCCCTCCTGCTATTCCCAGGTGCTGCTGGAACGTCTAACAAATAAACTCTTATTGTTATTTGAGCACTTACTATGTTCCTCTTACCAGCCTGGACGCTTCACATTCACTATCTTCTTCTTCTTTTTTTTTTTTTTTTTTTTTTTTTTTGAGATGGAGTCTTGCTGTGTTGCCCAGGCTGGAGTGCAGTGGTGCGATCTTGGCTCACTGCAAGCTCCGCATCCTGGGTTCATGCCATTCTCTTGCCTTAGCCTCCTGAGTAGCTGGGACTACAGGTGCCCACCACCACATCCAGCTAATTTTTGGTATTTTTAGTAGAGACAGGGTTTCACCATGTAGCCAGGACAGTCTCAATCTCCTGACCTCGTGATCCACCCACCTTGGCCTCCCAAAGTGCTGGAATTACAGGCGTGAACCACCGTGCGCGGCCCATTATCTTCTTTAATTGAGATAGTACTGCTTTACCAATTTCCCACTTAAGGAAATGGAAGCTTGGAAATGACAATGAGCTTACCCAAAGTCATAGCTACCAAGTGGCCATAGAGACCAGGAACTTTCCAGGCTACACACCACATCTTTGGTGTGATGCCATTTCAGTTGCTGGGCATCAGAGTCGAGGGTGGATCTCCTGAATTACCAGCTCTCCTTGTCATTAATTTTTTCCAAGGTATAGCTATGCCACATGCAATATTTTCCTCCTCCTTTAATTGTTTTGATTAATCCCGTACTCAGGTTTTAATTTTTCTCCTGGGGGGAGGATATGGCAATAAACAAGACTTCTTTTCTGTAAAAATTAGGAAATTCCAGCATCTTAGCACATTTCATTCGGTGTGCTAAGAGTACTCCCTTGCCTGCCAATTATAGAATTAGCAGAAAGGACCCCTATCTAGTCTTCATACCTCCCACTGGTCTATACATCCCAATTCTAATCCTATACATCTGAATTCTGTTGCACTGATCTTAATCTACTTTTCATTCACCAATTTCTTGAATAGAATCAGTTTGCTAATTAAAACATGATGGAATCAAGCTATTTGCAAAATTAGGAGTTCTGACCCTCTGGCCTCTGTGGCCCAGGTGATGTCCTCTGAGACATACGTATGTGTTGCCTTGGCGAGAATTCATGCTGAGAAGACAGTCCATTCATCTTAGGTCTTGCTTAACTAGCAGAATGTAAACATCTCTGAACTTTGCTTACTGGATAAAAGGCAGCATTAGCTTCTCATTAGCTTCCCATTGCATTTCCTCCTGCAGGATCAATCACATATCCAGCCCAGACACGTGGCCCCTGCTTGTAATTAATCTCGGAAAGGCGTAGCTCTTCTGTGGATGGATTGCTGTATTTGAGCGTGGCTTTCAGAGGGGAGAGGTGGGAGAAATAAAGGCTGGAAGCAGAATAATAAGCACCAGTGTTTGCGAAGTCTGCTCTGTGCCCTGTGCTGCAGGAAGCTTTTTTTAGTGGTTGATTCACTGTCAGAAAATTTGCTTTTGCCTGAACGCGACTTAGCATCAGGGAGGGAATTTATGATTTCTTCTTTTCCACAGTGTGAATTTCATGCCTTAGGTAGTCGCGTCTTTTTTTTTTTTTTTTTTTTGCCAAATTGAAGTTGTCTAAATCCTATCTTTCGGGTGGTTCTAGAGTTATACTCCATACTTTCAACCTGTCTGAGGGGTGGAAGTGCTTGGGTTCCTCTCTTCACAAGGATTTAACTGTGATACTTTCATACAACTGAAAGAGACCTTCTTTTGACCTTGTTCTCAGAACTCTGCTTTTCTAATTCTTATTTGAATTTTAAATGCTTTAAGGTGGCTAGATTTTTTTCTTTTTCTAAAATTGTGGTCATCTCAGTTACCAGGCTGGTAGAGGGCAGTTGGGAAGGCAGTAATAACAAGGAAGTGAAGATCCCATGAATATTGATCATCAGAGATGGCTAGGACTTGAGGCACTAAGGATTGTCAGCTCCTTGCCTTTACTGAATAGTATTTGTTGCTATTTTGGAAACCAAGCAAATTGCAGAAAAACTTTTACAGAAACTCAATTTACATGAAATCCACCTAAGGAGTCACATCCCCAAAAGCTCTAGGAGGACCGTGTGAAAAGGCTAGTTTCTTTGCTGCCCCGAATATCATGTGTGAGACACACTTCATTTAAGGGTCATGCCCATTGTGTAAAAGGAGGTGCATCTGCATTATCTCCGAAAAGGGATTTCTTCTGACAAAGCATTTCCCTCCCCCGCAAGCCTCGAAAGACATATAGACAACACGAGGATTAAGATATACTGATAATGGGAGGATTATTTCCTTACCTGGCATATGACAAATGCCTATTAATAAGTGAACAAGACAATCCTGTCTCCATTTTCTCTCAAACACCCTGACCTTGTGGTCAGTACTCATGGGGTTACTGACCTCACTTATCCTGCTGCCTGCCCAGGACCCTGGGGGCAAACCATCCTGGCAAGCCTGAGAGAGACTGCCCACCCAGACAGAGTGGGCTCTGAAGGGGGCCCTTGGGCTCTGTCCACAGGAGCAGGTAAGCTGTTCTCACTTCCTCCTGCATGCCCGCCTGTTTTGCCTCAGCTCTCGCATTTCTGTTGCGAGAACTCAAAATGCTTGCTTGTCAGACAAAATGTGTTTTTGGAAAGTATATTTGTTTGAAAACTTGACTGGCATTGAGACCTCAAAGGCCTGGCTGGGCATTTCTGGTTAGCAGCAGAGACCTAATTTTTCTTTTTGAAAGTCCTCCTTCCTCCCCACAACTCCTGGTCTTGGAGCTCTGTGAAATTTCGTAGGCTGCTTCCCCTTCCATCATGATTGTAAGTTTCCTGAGGCCTCCCCAGCCATGCTTCCTATATAGACTGTGGGACTGTGAGCCAATTAAACCTCTTTTCTTTATAAATTACCCAGACTCATGTAGTTCTTTATAGCAGAGCAAGAACAGGACTAAAACAATATGTTTGTATTCTCTTCTCTCCAGTAGTTCTCCCAAGAAATTCGCTCTTAAAAAAATGCAGCAGCTAATAGAGTTTTGGAGGAAGAAAACCCTTTAATGAAACATGGTTTCATAGAGTAGCAGTAAGGGGAAGTTCTGCTTCTGAACAAAATGAGTTATCTCAACACCACCACAAAATACTCAGGGAAAGGTAACCAAGAACAGGCTTCTGAGAACGAATGAGTCACCCTCTCTTACACTCTGCAGCCTGAGCTGGGAGACACTGGCACACACATGCTGACACCGGCAATGACTCACTTCAGTCTCACCTCCAGACCTGTCAGATCTGGCCATTATTTAGAGAAATCACTAGCAAAATTGAAGGACAACTCACAAATCCAAATCACCCTGTAGTTCTTAACCAACTTCTGGGGGCTGGGAGCAGTTGCCTCATGGGGGGTCCTCTCCCCAGACTCTAGGCCGAGGCACAGAGGTTGACATTGACTCTTCCAGAATGTCATTATTGGAGCAGCTCAAAGATCCACCTCTGTTCGCCCCTGAGGGAGACACAGGTGAGCTGGAGCTGGTGAATTCTGGAACTCTGGCTCTTTGTACCATACCTCAAAAGAGCTTCCAGTCCTGGGGGTAGGGGGCAGCTTTCCTGCAAATGGATGTGCTCACATGCCTGGGGAACGGGCTTATTCAGATGCACAAACAGGAAGAAGAGGAAAGTGGGAGAGACCAAGGCAGGGAACAGAATTCAAGGGATCCATGCAGCTTCCTTGGTAATATTTTTTAAAAAATTATTTGTGCAATTATTTACTGACATAACTGAATGAGGAATGGGCAGACAAATATCCCTGAGACTTTGCTCAAAGTAAAACACTTCCATAACACTAGGTATTAATATTTTACTGTTAACACTGAAAGACCATATTGTGAGACAGTGTCTGAAGCACAGACAAGAGCAAGGACCCCTTCCCCATGGGAAGTGAATCCCAGGGAGGGTGCAGAGAGGCAGGGACATGAGTCGTGTCTCCATGCCCCAGAGCTGACCACTTCCCTGACTTTGCTGTGTTCTACAGCCTTGTAACACTGGCCAGTGCTCACTCTGGGCTTGTTTTCTTATTGCTGAGATGGTAATAACAATACCCTTGAGCCTCAAAAGCAGACCATCACGTGCCCAAGGCCATGGCTGTAGCAACTCAGAACCCCATCATATGGCACAGAAAAAAACCTACGTACTGATCTGTTGGTGCTGCTGAGCCTCTCCATCCTTGTTCTGGACACAAACTGAGAAGTCCAAACTCATCCTTCACTCTGCAAGAGATTTTCAGGAATCAGTCACCCTCTAGTCACCTTAACTTCAAGGCAAGCCTTTTCAGACTCAGTAAAAGCAACCTTGGGACTTATCTGAACTTCCTGGGGGCCATGAAAGATGGTCCACTATATAATGGACCTGCCATCTTAACCCTGGGCTAAATAAACTGTGGGTGGGGGTGGGTGGTTGAGGGGAGGGAGGGAGGGTGTGGCAGGTGAAGAGTTCTGCCTGCCTGGGCACTCAGTGCTGGATTTCTCCCTGCACTTGCACATTCTTTAACAAAGTGGCAGGGCACAGCTAACATTATCATGCACCCTCAAGTGCCTCTTAGCTCATTTCACACGATGCTTCTAGTGACATGCTTTTATGAATCTTCGAAGCACAGGTGGTGAGAGGATGAAGAGTTTCCTGTTTTAGGGCTGGGTGCTCTCAGACTGTGTGTGTTTGTGACACCATCCTTTCCTCCCCCCTTCTCCCTCCCATTCTACATCACTAGAAAGAAAAAAAAAAAAAAAGGATGGGATACTTTTTAAGACAAGCAGCAAGCCCACAACTTAGCTGATGTTATTCCTTTGTTCCCTACTCCTGGGGGCTAAGGCAATAGCTACAGACCTGGGGGCAGGAGAAGGGGGACTTTCAAGTGAAGCTGAAGAGAAAGGGGTGAAATGAGAAAATCTTTAGCAAAGCCCATCTTCTCAGCTGACGATATGGTTTCACTTCAGTTCTCCTTGTCCTTCAGAGGCAACAAAATGGGATGTGACAAGATGGGAAATAGGTCACGGTTTTGTCCCCATCTTGCAGATGGGGGAAACTGAGGCAGTGGAGCTTAAAGCAGCCAATTAACCTTTATGAAACCACAGGTTTGTAGGGGCCATACATATTTAGCAAACATCTTTAGCTTTCCTTTGAAACTAATGCTTTTAATTTTCTTGACCTCTATAATGGGTCCAGACCAGCAAAGTGAAGATGAGCAAGTCAGCTCCTCCATGACATTGATTCAAACTAAGTTGGCAGGAGCGTTAAGATGAGCACACTGCACTCTAGGAGGTCTGAAAGGGGCTCTTGCAGGTACACTCTGAGTATGTGGGATAGAAGGAGAAAGCTCAGCAACACACACCTAATGATTAGATGACAGTTTCTCCATCTGTAAAATGGGATGACATCCTCCTTGGCTGGTAGAGGGAATAAAAGATAATCCTTGGGCTCAATCAACAGTCACAGTAATTGGGAGCTCACTAACAGGTGTCTCTAATACCACAGAAATAAGCCCAGACTCCAAAGTGGGGAGTTCCCATCACCAGTTCTGTCCTGAAGGAGTGGCACACACTTGGCACATTCATTCTAAATTACGCCCCTGGCCTCAGGGTCCATTATGTCAAAGGATAATGTATTTGTGGCACCCACTATGTCCTTGGAAGAGGTTTTCTCCAGGATGTGGAAGAAAAATTTAAAAGGATCAAAATAGAGGTATCAGTTGATTCATAGCCAAGATAGGATATACAGTATTTAGGTAGTTGTAGTAAAAGCAAAGAAAAATAATGGAGAGAGGAAACATGACACAACTCACATTGGTAGAAGACCTGGAGAGCAATATTGAAAAACATTTTGATGCCCATTAGGTAACTGTGCCCACTCTGTCCCTGGCAGTTAAGTGCCTATCTCTGGTCTCTGACACATGGTGATCCTATACCATCTCCACTGAAATCAGACAGCCTATCTCAATGGCAGCACCCCCACAAATGTGCCCAGCCTACGGAGCTCAACCACCACAGTGATCTCCCAGGCCAATGGGGCTCCATCAGTGACAGGCTGCTCAAGGCCTTACTGAAGGGAGTATCCTCTGAGCCTACTCCAGGGACAGAGTGTGAATGTGGGTGTGCAGGGCGCACATGATAAATCGATTCTCACATCCCAGCCTTCTAAGCCTTTGATTCCATCCTCTTACATGATGCCAAGGAAGTTTTGGAAACCACATGGAATGTAGAACCATTGAGTCTCACTTTCAGCTAACCAACCAAACTATCTCTTGGAGCCACTTCCAGCTGCTCAGCTGACACATACAATTCAGGATCTCTCAACTCCATCTTTGGTCCAACATCTTCATAATCCATTCCTATGCACATTCTTCATGTTTTCACCAACACAAATTAGCAAAATCTTGCAATCCTTTTGTAGGGATGCCCCTCTTGCCCTGGGAAGCAGACAATCCCCTGCCTCCCACTTGGTGGAGGGTCTAGACTGAGGCAGGGCTCCTGGGCTGCAACCCTCCTGCTCCTCTAGTGACCGCTAGTGTTTCTGCCTGCGGAAATGGTTCTTCAGGAAGCAAAACTTGCTGACAGAGACACTCTGCTCTATTTTGGTGTTTTGTCAGAGATTTTACTTTGATTTAGAAACTGAAGAATCCCTCTGATCCTGAGAAGGTCCCGGAGGAAAGAACCTGAGGAGACACCCTGCAGCTTTCTGGCCTGACAAAGCTGCTTTTCTGAATTAGTCTTTCCAGGACGGGGCTGAAGACTCAATATTCACCTCCCTGGCACCTTAAACTCCCACCTTTATACTCCCTCCAAATGCAAGAAGACTTGAATTGTTATCAGAGACAGACTATAAAAAAGCAGCAGTAACTGAGTTCAGGGCAGCTGAGGAGGGCTAGAGATACCTGGCTTCGCTGGAATCTTCTGCAACTCCTCGGTTGCAACAGCCATCTTTCACCAAGCCTGACCGTGCCTGGTGCTCCACATACCCCCCTCCCCAAGCCCTGCAGCAACCCTGAAAGGTGGACATCATTGCCCCCACTTAATGGGTGAGGAAATGGAGACTCGGCCTCACTCACATGCTTCCCCTGCCTCCACCATTCTCCCAGTGATAGTGATGACAAGTCCGGGAGGCTGGCGCTCATCCCCCAGATGCCAAGACAACAGTGTGCCTCTGGATCATGATGGCGGGGAGTGGCTATGGGCTTCTGGGTCAGTCACAGGCATTTGGCTTGTGCTTGAGCCATAGTCCTCCTGTCCCCAGGTGTCTTCAGGGAGTGTGGCCCTTCCTTTCCTCACAGGCAGGCAGGCTGCCTACTCTCCACTGCTTTTCCAAATGCCCCCGATGAAGATGGGAGACCGATTCATGCCATTCCATTTTATTCATGTCATTCCATTTTATTCATGTTTTAGAGGCACCTCTTTGAAACTTTAGTTTTGAAAAGCCTGGAACTGGCAGCAAAATGGACATTCCTGGTTATCCAGGAAGGTGAAAACTCACACTGCCTATGAAACGTACATGAGAAAATGTATGATTCCTTCAATGCAAAGTGATCCTCTGCCAAGTGGACTCAGTTCTCGGAAATCATGTTTTATGCTTTGAGACGAATCACTGACCGGAATGTGCAAGGTTAAAAAAATTTAAAACAGGATTCAGCATCAGTGTACAAGTATAACCAGAAGGTTGTTTTATCAACCTTTTTTTTCTTTTTTTTTTTTAAGCAAGTAAGCTCAATTCCTGAGTTACTGTTGGAAGCTTTCCAAAAGATAAGGCTTCAGTGAGAGAGCTGGACTTTGGGTCAGACAGACCCATCAGTCTGCCTTGCTCTGGCGTCCCTAGCCATGCAGGGTCTTGAGCAAGCCAGTGAGCTCAGTTTCCTTTGGGTGAGCTAGGGACAGCAACCCCTTCAGAAGGTTTTTCTGCAGATGAGGTGGGGGAGAGGGAACGAGCATAGGGTACATAGGAGAACAGAAGAGCCCAACACACCTTAGTTTTATTCCCCTTGCTCTTGGGACTTCCATTTCTGGAAGATAATTTTTCCACACCTCCCAAGAATTTATTTGATTCAACATCTAAAAAGGCTGGGTTTGATACTACAAAATTTGGTAAGCAGTGATTCCAAAAAGCAAACCAACAAGAAACATGTAACACCAAAGCTGAGTCAATGGGCTGGTCACTGCGACTGTGAAGGGAATACCAATGTAACTCACTAGACTTTGAATACAGAGAGATGTTGTTCACAATGATTACCAGACAAGTGTTCCCTGTTACCTACACAACCATAAAATTAGTCAGCAATTTCCAGTTAAAGCTCCTATTCCAGGCAGTAAGAGAATAAGCAAAAACCAAATCCTCCCAATCAAGCTTAAGAACAGGATAAGAGAAATAAGTACATTGCACATGCCAGTTGTGAGGAAGGTGAGGATTTAAATCCCTGGGTGATAGAATTCTGCTGGCGCTTCAGTTTTTATCCTGCTCTTCAAAATTACCCAACACTGGGAGTTCAGAATGCAAAATTGCAAAGGCAGTGATGTGCGGGGAAATGAGATAACAAGGCTCAGCCTGTGGGTTTTGCAGCGTCGGGTTTGTGTCAGGATGGAACTGACTGGGAAGTATGACTATTGAGAGACTTGCTGCAAACTTTCCAGTTGAACCAAAGACTTAGACCCCAGCAATGCAGCCGGCCCCTTCCACTGAAGTAGAAGCTGCCTGGCAAACATTTAAACGCGAAGAAATCCTTCTCCTAGTGGACCCAGCTTGTAGAAATCATGTTTTCTGCTTTGAGCCTAATTAACAACAAAGGGTCATCTTCTCTGGGCATCCTGATTTTGTTTTTGGTTCACTTTCAATTTCCATCATTATGAATCAAATTAGTAAGAAGGGGATTATGAACCAATCTTCCCCATCCCTCCCCTCCATACACAGATAGCCCCTCACCCCCCATTTCTTAGGCCTTGCTGCGAGGATGAAATCTACAAGAGCGTAAGTGCCATTAACTGACATTCATCAAAACACTCTCCATTGTTCGCAGACATGAGCGGCCGAGAGGTGGAAATTACTTGGCATTTCATTTTAATCTGTATTGAAGACTTGTCTGACAAAACATATTAAGTGTAAGAATTGCTAGCTTGGGAATGAAGCTATGTTTATGGCTTGCCCCGTCTTTCTCTTTCCTAAAGGGAAGGAAATGACACTTCCCCTCTCTTTTCCAACCTTCTGCAGCTTACCACCCCACCCCCACCATCCCTGAAACCTTAACATTTAATTTTCCTTCCTGAGTGAAGCTTTTGTTAGAGGTGTCTATAAAATTATAATAAACATCTTGTGCCTCTGCACTGGCATCTGAGATTAAAAAAACAAAACCCAACAAACTCTGCCTTTAATAGGGTGTTATCAGCAGCATTTCCCTGGGGGAGGTGCGTCCTGGCCATCTAACTGCAGGCCACGCGAGCTGTGTGCTTCTCTGGAGAGAGACTGTCACCAAACGCTTCTGACAAAGAATGGATGCCATGCTAATGGATGCGCATAATTACCAAGGGACAATGATTCTCCCTGCTGAATTTTGACAGTCATGGAGTGCAATCTATACACGCCACTACAGTTCATTTTCTTTGGAATCTCAAGTTTTTACTTTTATCTTTGAGGTTACTTTCACATTGTGCTAAAGAAAAAAAAAAAAGGCTCTTGCAGATGGAAGATTATTTATTTTCTCCTCCTCATTTGGGTCTGTCTGTCTCTGGATTAGGAGGCTGCTCTTGGGGTAAGGCACCATGTGAGTGGTCCACACTTTCTAGACCATAGCTGGCCGCATTTAGGATTCAGAAGAAGGAAAAATGGTGGTGGACCCATGGGGTAGAGGTGGGAGGGCTATTAAGGTCACCAGAGAATAACAGGGACACTCAGGTTTTGCCAGTTTTATGCTTTCTTTGCTTAGGAACCTTACGATGTTGCAGACTGGTGCTGCTCAGGTGTGGGAAGGGTAGAGAAATCCTGGTCCATGTGTTGTATTGTACTGTGATAAAATCTGTGCACTGCACCACTCAAGGGACCTCCTTTTTGAACTTTTCCTTCCAGAGGTTAAAGGGCTACAAATCCCTGAAGGCAGGAATTTTGACCTTCTGGCCATGCTTTGTTACCTTGGTGAGAGTTATGTGGGCCCCAGTCCCTCCAGGGAGGCCTCTGTTGTCCCTCATGGGCCACCTCAGCTGAAAATGCAAAAAATGTGTTCATTTCAGCTCTGCTATTGGGCATCTGCCATTTACAGGAGTTCTGGAATCAGAAGATAGCAGAGGAAAGGAGAGCAGTGCCCTGTGTTCCCCTCAAAGCAAGGTGGGGGCATCAAAGCCCTCCAACCAGTGCTTCCCTGGCCTGGGGCTGCCCACATAGCCCATGGATTGCAGGACAGGGTGAAGGTCAAAGAGAATCTGAGCTTTGTGCTATGGCAGGACTAAGGAAGCCCTTTTCAAACTATGGAGAAGCACCACATGTAAGTGAGGTTGACCTGGCTGGATGCGGTGGTTCTGTCCTACCAAAGGCATGAGAACTGCCTTGCTCTCTCACTCCCCAAATGAGTGCCTTAGGTTAAGTTTTGGTGACAGTACATGTCTTTTATTGGACAATGTGTATGTTCTTTTATGTACTATACAATATAAAATTGCTCACAGCTAAATTCATAATACAACTATCTCTGGCATCAGCCTGAGGAAAAGAATTCATTTCAATGGCTTAGAGAATTGTTACCAATTAACCCCTGAACAGATACAGCTGTTCCTTCCTCTCATGCCCAACCCAAGCTAGCTAGATGCATTCCAAAATTCAAACCTTAGCCCAAAGATGTGACCTTTTGAAAAGATGTGGGAAAAATAATGCCTACAACCTACACTGTTTAAAGTTATAATTTCAGTCTGTTACCTTTTCATTTTGAAAGATAAATAATATATGAGAGACTTGCATATGGCCCGATTTTAGGGGCAGATGTAATTGAAATGGTAATTACTAAGAGTTACAGAAATCATTGAGTTAACTACATAGTATAGTCACATCATGTCTAGAAAGTATAAGCAAGATGTTATCTAATCTAAATTTGTTGTACCATAGTTCTGATTTTTTTCCACATAAAGATTAGGTTAAACAAATCATGCTCTATTCGCTTCCCCCTGAATGAACTAAAAGTCTTTTTCTTTAGTAAGTAAGTTCTCAGATTATCGAATGGGATCATTCAGTTCCTTGACCCCCAGGTTATGCCTGTGAGAGGTACACACCCTGTCTTGTCTCCAAGTAACTTAGCATTTCCTAAAGAGCTCCTGGGGTCTAGCTGGCATCTCCCCCAATACTTACCCTGGATCCAGCCCAAGGGAAAAGAGGGAACAGACGAGCAGCTTGTGCAGAGGAGTACCAGAGCAAAACCCATAGTTAGAGAGGGCTTCCTCTCTGAGAGGACAGACTGGGAAGCCAGGGTCTGTGCCATAAGCATTTCCTGCTATCTTCCATGTTAACCCATTTGATTTTCACCATAATGCTTATCTCCATTGGGAACTATGAACTTCCTGTATTTATATCCTAGTCTATCACATGATTCCCACTGGAATATAAACTCCATTGAGGGTAAGGATCTCATCTGACCTGTTCATCTGTACGTCTAATGCCAAGAACAGTGCCTGGCACAGAGTAGATGCTCAATAAATGCTTTTTGAATAAATAAAAGACTGAGAAGCAATATATTTGTTCCAAAGAGCTGCTCACTCTTCCCTTGGTCTTTGCACAAAGCAGAGGAGAGGGGAAGCAGTTGAGAAGGCATGGAAGCTGAAGACAGCAGGTAAGAACTTAAGCTCAGAATGATGACTTAGGTTCAAGCCATAATAAAATAAGAGTTGCAAATAAAAAGGATGCAAATAAAAAGCATTATGGTGAGAAGTCCAAAGAACTTGACATCACAGCCCTGCGGCGACTGCTATAATGTTTCTGGCCTGCATTTTTGAGATTGGCAAAAACTGCAGAAAGATGAGAATGGAGGAACAAAAGGGAAGACCTGCAGAAAGGAATGAAGTTGGACACTAAACAAAGAGGTTGCACACAGAGGCCAAGAAGAACTGTTTGATACTATCCAGAATTTATAATGTGCAGATGCCTGTGGATGTGGGTGATAACAGGCCATGCCAGTGAAAAACCTGTGGCCCTGGGACACTTAGATATGAAACTCTTACGTCCTGAGAACAAGAAACAGGTCTTTGAATATTTCCTCTTCCAAATCCAACCACGTGTAAACATAAGCTCTTACATACACACACAGTTCCCACAAAAACCTTCCCTAACCTAATCCATCTTTGAAAACATGGGTGTGGGGGGAGAACCTGACTTTAAGAAGGTCAGGTTATATACATTTAGCCCACTGGTCTGAATGTGAACTTCCCTTTTAAGCCTATTTTATGAACTCATTTCCATTGCGAGTGGTTTACTCATAATTCTCACCCTTCAATTTATCAGCCAACCTTTCTTTAAACAGTTAAAGTTGATATCAGTTTAAAAACTTTTCACAATAGCTAAAACTTGGAACCAACCCAAATGTCCATCAATGGTAGACTGGATTAAGAAAATGTGGCACATATGCACCATGGAATACTATGCAGCCATAAAAAAGGATGAGTTAATGTCCTTTGCAGGGACATGGATGAAGCTGGAAACCATCATTCTCAGCAAACTATCACAAGGACAGAAAACCAAACACCGCATGTTCTCATAGGTGGGAACTGAACAATGAGATCACTTGGACACAGGGTGGGAAACATCACACACTGGGGCCTGGGGGAGGGATAGCATTAGGAGAAATACCTAATGTAAATGATGAGTTGATGGGTGCAGCAAACCAACATGGCACATGTATACCTATGTATCAAACCTGCATGTTGTACACATGTACCCTAAAACTTAAAGTGTATATATATATACACACATATATACACACACACACATATATATAAAACTTAACTTGCTATTAGTAATAGAAGACCATTTAGATAGCCCAAATACTTTTGCTAATGTTTGTGGCCTCTTCTTTTATGAGTTTTTATATTTCTAAAAGAGTGGGAAAAATAGGTTTCATGCTCAAATTATTGCTTTCCCATTTTGGAATGAGTCCCTGCATACTTTGTTAGGAAGCGCCTACTGTGTGCCAAGTGGTGATACACCAGAGAGCTGGGGCCACAGCCCTCGGCACATGAGCCTGGCCTGGCAAGGTTGCCAGCCACCCCCAGCCAAGAGCCACATCTGACCCAGCTATGCTTTGGACTGACAGGCTCTGATGTTTGCTAACCACCTTCTACCTGATGGTCCTCTTAAGGACTTAGATTATTCAAAAGAAGATTGCGATTAATGACTGAAAATGTGTCTTCTATCTAATCATGAAGAAGTATCACAAAAACCCAAAGTAAGAGACATTCTTCGTTTTCTTAAAAAATGTCAATGTCATGAAAGACAAGAAAGGCTGAGGGACTGTTTCACATTACTGAAGATCAAAGAAACATAACCAAATGCAATGCACACTACTGGACTGAATCCTGGATCAAGGGAATAAGAAATGTCTGTAAAGGACATTATTAGGACAAGTGGCAAAATGTGAATATGGATAGTGATATGTATCAATACAATACTAACACAAAAATTGTACCGATACAATATTTTATCAATGTTAAATTTCCTGAATTGCATAATTGTGCTTGGTTATGTTCTCAGGAAATACATAATGAAATATTTAAAGACAAACTAATTCCCAAATGGTTTAGGGGAGAATGTGCATATACGCATACGCACACATTTGTGTGTGTGTGTGTGTGTGTGTGTGTGTGTGTGTGTGTGTGTGTGTGAGAGAGAGAGAGAGAGAGAGAAAAACAGAAAGGGAGACAGAGAACTTATAAAGTAATCAATCTGGGTCCAGAGTATATGAAATTCATTGTATTAGTCTTACAAGTCTTCTTTAAGTTTTACATTCTTTTTGTTTGGAGGGGAATAATTTTTTCATTTTCTTTTTTACTTACTATTTTGAAATATGTCATGATCTGTAAATACATGTTTTTTTCATTTTTTTAATGGAGACAGAAAAAAGTAATATTTGAAGTAACTGATGTCACATTTAATGTCAATATCATGGTATTTCTTTGAACTCTAATATATGACCCCCCAGTAATTACTTCATGTACACAAAACATTAAATTGTTTCTTAATTTTTTTGTGTCTTGTTGAAAAGCTGCTTGATTTTTTTATTTTCATGAAAATGGGTAAAGCAGATGGTTTATACTTTTCTTCTAACAGTACAATGTGGCTGAAATCACATAATGCCCTTTGGCTTTTTAATTAAGTCAGAAAAATAAATTGCTACTAGTCAGAGCTTCTTCCATTTGGTGATTTTGAGGGATAGTGTGGCCAGAGGTCCCTGGGAAGCCGGATGATTTCTCATATATGTTCAGTTATCAAGGGGTATTCACTTTTTCAAGAAATATCAACACAAATGTTGCCTTAACACCAAAATATTCTTTCTTCCATTCAAATCGCAGATGATCAAAAGGATACAGCAAGAATATTTTGCTTGGCACGTGGCCTAAAAGTTCTAAATTTATGTATTCTATTTTTGCTTCTTTCTCAGATTGGATTAGTTACTAGGCAACTGAAGTATTTAATTTCATTTGCTAATAGTAGTTACATTTTAATAGAGGCAGACAGTGTATATGACCAATGCTGCCAATACAAGCTCAGCCCCAACACTCAGCCTCTGTAGGGACAGTAGTGCTCACTACTTCATTCTAATCTTAGACAAACACTACTACATTCCTATATTTTATTTATTTGACTAACATTTAAAGGAAAAGAGATGTCTCTTTTAGAATTATTTATAGAACAAAATATTTTAGTGATTTGTTTTTTCACTCAAAAAGCTATGTTTGTAACATCCTGAATCCTTCTAGACTTTTGGTTCAAGATGGCAGACCAAGTATAAATGTTTTCTTCCCTTCACCAAGAAATAAAATAAATCCTTAATAGCATTGAAAGGTGGGCCCTATTAGCACCCTGGGTACATTGATGAACTTCTAGAAGACAGAAAGCGGGTGGGGCAGGTTGATGGGAAAGTTACAATAGTGAACTGCTACCCTGCACAGGCTCAGCAGTAGGCTCAGCAGAGGTAAGAGAATCTTCACAATGGTAAGCTGAAAAAACTCCAAATGTGGAGGAAGGGCAGACTAAGTTAAAAGATAGTCTACACACAGGGACCAATCCTTCCTGCCCCTTCCCCAACTGTGTGGAAGACTGGAGGCAGTGTCTGTGACCAAGCTTGACCCAGCTTGACCCATGAGTGTAGCCCTTAAGGCTGGGAATTGGTCTAGAATGTGTAGGGACTGTTCTCCGGGATACCGAGTCTAGAACATCAGTCAGAGGGCACAAGGTACCTCAGTAGACAGCGTCAAGGATAAGGCGAGGAAAAGAGAAACATAACTCTGTTCAGAAGTGAGCTCTGGGAAACAGCTCCACAGGATGAAGCTTCCCTATAGCACCCCATGAGGGTCCCAGCAGTGGGCTGCTCACTTCTCAGGCACCCCAAAGGGAAACCAGCTACTGACATGTGGCTCTTAGTCATCCCTTCCCTCCAGAGGTGAGATCTGCAGTGGAAACCAAGGCTTATGACAGTGAGGAAACACAAGACAATTACCAACAACAGTTCACACATTTCTGTATTTAAAATATGAATGGACAAGCAAGAATCATCAGATATTCGAGGAAATCATTTGCACAATAGAGACAGTTGAGGATAAATAGAACTAGACTCCAAAGCAGATAACAGAACTTATACACTACCCACACAGACTCACTCTCTCTCTTCAAAGTGCACTGGTAAAACAACAATAGGTTATTGTGAAAAAAAAAAAAAAAATCGGAGCGAGAAATCCTTGGAAGTTAAAAGCATATAAAAATGTGCTAAAGATTTTTGTCTTGGTGGGGGAGGGTAGATTACAAATTTTGATTGAAATTTGAAATTATAGTTTCCCATCAATGATAAGGATTAAATACTCTGCTTTAAATAACTGAAGAGTCAGTCGGGCGCAGTGGTTCAAGCCTGTAATCCCAGCACTTTGGAAGGCTGAGACAGTAGGATCACTTTGAGCCCAGGAGTTCAAGACCAGTCTGAGCAACACAGTGAGACCCTGTCTCTACAGAAAAAAAAAAAAAAAAAAGATATAGTGGTGTGCACCTGTAGTCCTAGCTACTTGGGAGGTTGAGGCTGCAGTGAGCCATAATTGCACCACTGCACTCCAGCCTGGGTAACACAGCAAGACCCTGTCTCAATAAATAAATAAAATAAAAAATTTTAAAAATAACTGAAGAAGAATAGGATGAAGAACTTCCAAAGCACAGAAGAATGAAAAAGAAAACATTATGAATATAGCAATAAAGAAAAAGGAGGCAGGTAGAGAAACAAGAAGCATGTTAAGTAGAAAATGAATGACAGGGATAAGTCCAAATATACCAATATATATAATATATATAGTTTAGAGTCTCCTGTTAACAGACTTTGAGATGGAGAATGTACAGAACCAAGCTGTTTGTTATTTTCAAAAGACTTAAAATGATATAGAATGACTGGAGATAAACCAACGAGAAAACCAACTAAATGTCAAAAAGAAAGCAAAAAACACAGTATTAATGTCAGACAAAAATAGAATTTAAGGCCAAAAGTAAGAGAATATTTTATATGGATTAAAGATGCAATCTAGAAGATAATAGTAGCCACAAACCTTTCCCCACTGAACAACACAGCATGGAACTGTCTAACAAGTGTTAGAAATGCAAGCAGAAACTGTTAACCCGTAATCATGGTGGGAAACTTTAGCACATCTTTCTCAGACATTGACAGACCAAGTAGACGAAAAAATAGGTAAGGGTATGGATGATTTGAATACACTGAGCTAGATAATTTTCATATGTAAACTCAGTTTTCAACAAACATAAAGTATATGTTTAAATTTCTATAGAACACTTAAAAAATCTGATTCGGTATTCAGCCAGAAATAAAATCTTAATAAAACGCTCAAAAGAGAAATACTACTGATCTCTTGGAGCTCTAACCCAAGAGTAATTTATAAAAGAAAATCAAAGCTGAAATTAGAGACCACATAGCGGTGAGTAATAATCAGAGCACTCAGCTCAAAATTTACAGGACGCATCAAAGACACAGTCAAAGTTTAAAATGCAAAATAAGAAAGATTGAAAATGCGCTTAACAATAAGATTCCTTTAAAAAAAAAAAAGTAGAAGAAAGGGATTCAATAAAGAAAAAGTAGGATGATGAAATAGAAAACAAGTCGGTTTGATCATTAAAACCCAAAAGATGTTAAGTTCAACAAAAGACCAGTATGAAAAACAGTAAACAAAACTTAGGAATAATACAGAGGGTATAACTACAGACATGAATTTGATTTCAAATTATGAAAGAGTATATATGCAAATACCAGTACATTTAAAAGAATTTTGGAAGAATAAATGTGGAAATAAAAATTTTCTAGACATATATGAACTGCTAAAATGATTAAAAAAGAAGCAGAAAACCTGAAAAGATCAGAAACTATAGGGAAAAAAAGTTGAAAAGATAGTCAAAGATCCCACTCTCCCACCAGCCAGGTCCCAGGCCCAGATGGTTTTACTACTCACTACATCTTTTTTTTTTTTTTTTTTTTTTACTTTTAACAACCTTTAAAGTGTAAAGTACGTATTAATTCCTGTGCTAGACTGCATAGAACATAGAAAATATATAGAGCGCCTCAATTTATTCTACAAAGCTAGCATAACCTAGATACCAAAAGTGGATAGTATGGCACTAAAATAGCAAAGTACAGACCAGAGTTCAACAACTCAAAATGCCTGCAAAAACCAGGCAAAGCATTTAATAGGAAGAAATTTAATATTTAAAAGGAAATTTGATATTAATTTAATAGAGTGACCATAGGAAGAACATATGACCCATCTGAAAGACGCTATTGGTTTGGTGTGCAGGAGGGGTTCTAAGCGCAATCTTATTAATGCTTAGATAAGCAAAATTCCTAATATAATTTCCTAACTCAAAATCAGTAGTGTCTTTAAAGAGTAACACAGCACGATCTAGAAGAATTGATCCTAGGAATGCAAGGATAACTTAACATTAGAAGAATCCATTACTATGATTCAACTAATTAATAGAAAAACCACACAATCATCTTGATAAATTCAGTACCGACATTTGATGACTCAAAACATCAATTCCTGGCTGGGCGCGGTGGCTCACGCCTGTAATCCCAGCACTTGGGGAGGCCGAGACGGGCGGATCATGAGGTCAGGAGATGGAGACCATCCTGGCTAACACAGTGAAACCCCGTCTCTACTAAAAATACAAAAATTAGCCGGGCGCAGTAGCGGGCGCCTGTAGTCCCAGCTACTCGGGAGGCTGAGGCAGGAGAATGGCGTGAACCTGGGAGGTGGAGCTTGCAGTGAGTGGAGATCGCACCACTGCACTCCAGCCTGGGCGACGGAGCGAGACTCCGTCTCAAAAAAAAAAAAAAAAAAAAAAAAAAATCAATTCCTACAGAAACCTATAAGGTAATCTATTTAACACTGAAATGCAAAAAGTAAGAGAGGGATAAATTGCCATCATTGTGATTACTTCCACATTACACCAGTGGTCTTGGGAAAGGCAGTGACCAGAAAATGAAGTGAGGTACAAATATTGGAAAGAAAGAGAAAACACAGTACTTTTCAAGGTTTGTGATTATTATCCTCCAAAATCCAAGTTCATCCACTTGAAAGTGGTTAGAATGACTAAATGGTTTAGTAAGGTGCCTAGATATACCTGAATCTACATCTGGATTTTCACATTATGGAGATACAGATCTGAAAAGCGGAGAGAAGGAAAAAGTCTAGCAGGGGACCCTGGGCCCCCAAAAATGACAGTGATGACTTTACTGGCTTTTCTTTTTGCTTTATCTATTCCAGACCTGGAGGTGAAGAAGCCATCGACCCGGAAATGCAACACGGCACAGACAAAAAGGCTGAATAGAAGGTCCCCCCCAAACTCGAAATTATCTCCATAGCCAAAGAACTAGGACAGGGGCATCATAAATGCTTACATTAGAAAAGAAGAAGAGTCCCAAATAATAATAATATAAACTCCTACCTCAATAACCTAGAAAAAGAGCAAAATAAACTCAAAGCAAGCAAAGAAAGGAAATAGTAACAAGCAGAAACCAGTGAAATTGAAAATAGAAAAGTGCAGAAAATGAATGAAACAGAAATCTGGTTCTTAGAAAAGAAACAAAAAAATTTGACAAATTTCTAGAAAGAGTGATAAAGCAAAAATGAAAGAAAACAAATGATCAATATCAATTAAAACACAGGAGATTTTATGGACCCTATGAACACCAAAAGGATAGTAATTACTATGAACAACTCTACACACAACAAATTTGATAACTTAGATAAAATGGATAATTACTCAAAAAACACCAAACTCACCCAACATGAAATAGATAATTGGAATGGCCCTTTAACTATTAGGGAAATTGAATTTGTAATATTTATTTATTTATTTTTTGAGATGGAGTCTCACTCTGTCACCCAGGCTGGAGTGCAGTGGTGCGATCTCTGCTCACTGCAAGCTCTGCCTCCTGGGTTCATGCCATTCTCCTGCCTCAGCTTCCTGAGTAGCTGGGACTACAGGCACCTGCCACCACGCCCAGCTATTTTTTTTTTTTTTTTTTTTTTTTTTTTGTATTTTTAGTAGAGACAGGGTTTCACTGTGTTAGCCAGGATGGTCTCGATCTCCTGACCTCATGATCCGCCCGTCTCGGCCTCCCAGAGTGCCGGGATTACAGGCGTGAGCCACTGTGCCCGCCCTGAATTTGTAATTTAAAATCTGAAATGGAAATCTCCTGGTTCAGATGTTTTCCTAGGAGAATTCTGCCAAAGAAGAATGAACCCCAGTTCAACACATTGCCTTCCAGTAAACAGAAGAGAAAGAAACAGTTTTCAACTTATGAAGACAATATTACTCTCCTATCAAAACCAGACAGGAAAACTACAGACCAAAATATGCCTCATAAAAATAGATACAAAACTCCTTAACAAAACATTAGGAAATAAAATTCAGCAGTATTAGGAAGTGAATTACACACCATGGCCAAATGGGGTTTATTCCAGGGAAGCAAGCTGGTTCAATATTCAAAACTCTATCAATGTAACAGGCTAAAGAAGAAAATTACATGATCCTATCAATTTATGCAGAAAAAGTATTTGACAAAATTCAATACCTGTTCATGATAAAAACTCTAAGAAAAATATAGAGAACTTCTTCAACTTGATAAAAAGCACCTACCAAATATTCTACAATTAATATACTTCATGGTGAAAAACTGAATGCTTACCCCATAAAATGAGATAAGGCAAGGTTGACTGCTTTCACCTTTCCTATTCAACATAGTACTGGAAGTTCTAGCCAGTGTAATAAAGCAAGACAAAGAAATAAAAGGCATGAAGAACAAAAGGGAAGAAATAAAGTTGTCTGTATATCTAGGGAGCATGAAATTACGCAGAAAGCCCCAAGGAATCTAAAAGCAAAACAAGAAAACCCAGAAAACTCCTCGAATTCATATGGAAGTTCAGAGAGGTTACAGAATACAAGATAAACATAGTAAGTATGTAAAAATCAATTGTATTTCTATATGCTAGCAATGAATACGTAAATGCCAAATTAAAAAATACCATTTATAATCCCTAAAAATAAAAGAAATACTTATATGTTGTGAAGTAAGATATATATATATATATATATGTATGTATGTACGTCTCTGCCCTCCCAGTTCCTGGCATGGACCTCCTAAAAATCCTTGTAATTTCCTGAGCAACAGGGGTGCTAGGAGGATCTTTTGTTCTAATATTTGGTCTCTGTCCTAGTTCCTAAGACAGAGATCCTAATATCTTATAGATAGGGGTACTAGGGGAATCTTCTGTTCCAAAATTTTTTCTTTGACTCAGGTTCCTAACACAGAACTTATAATCTCTTGGAAATTCCTGATAACAGATGCATCTTTTATTCTAACAAGGCGACTCTTGGTGGGCTCCTAGATGGGGACTGGTCACCAGAACCATAAACACAACCAAGCCATAATTATAAGCTAGGAGGTTTTGTTTTGTTTTGTTTTTTTTTTTTTTTTTTTTTTTTTTTTTTTTTTTTTTTTTTTGAGACGGAGTCTTGCTCTGCCACCCAGGCTGGAGTGCAGTGGCCGGATCTCAGCTCACTGCAAGCTCCGCCTCCCGGGTTTACGCCATTCTCCTGCCTCAGCCTCCCAAGTAGCTGGGACTACAGGCGCCCGCCTCGTCGCCCGGCTAGTTTTTTGTATTTTTAAGTAGAGACAGGGTTTCACCGTATTAGCCAGGATGGTCTCGATCTCCTGACCTCGTGATCCGCCCGTCTCGGCCTCCCAAAGTGCTGGGATTACAGGCTTGAGCCACCGCACCCGGCCTGTTTTGTTTTTTTAAGACAGAGTCTTGCTTTGTCATCCAGGCTGGAGTGCAGTGGCACGATCTTGGCTCACTGCAACCTCTGACTCCCAGGTTCAGGCAATCCTCCTGCCTCAGCCCCCCTAGTAGCTGGGATTACAGGCACGTGCCACCATGCCTGTCTAATTTAAGCTTGGAGCTTTTAGCCACCCCCACCAGTCTCCAGAAAGCAGAGAGGTGCTGGAGAGTTAAGAATTCATCATGCCTATGTGATGAAGCATCCATAAAAATCTCTGAACTATGGCATTCAGAGGCGTTCCAGGTTGGCAAACACATCTGTGTGTCAGGAGGGCAGGGCACCCCAACTCCATGGAAAAGAAGTTCCTGTGCTCAGGACCCTTCCAGACCTCACCCTATGTACCCCTTCACCTGGTTGTCCATCTGTACCCTTTATTGATAAGCCAGTAAGTGTAAGTCAAGTGTTTCTCTGAGTTCTGTGAGCTACTCTAGCAAATTAATAGAGCCAATAAGAGGGTGTGGGAGCTGGGATTTAGAGCTGGTTAATCAGAAGTATAGATGACAACCTACTACCTGTGATTGGCATCTGAAGGTGGGGGAATCTTGCGGGACTGAGCCCTTCAATGGTGGGTTCTGATGTTATCTCCAGGTAGATAGTGTCACAATTGAATTGAACTATAGGACACCCAGCTGGTGTCCTCTGAAGAACTGCATGGAGTGTGGGGAACTACCCCTACACAGCTGATGTCAGCAGTATTATGTGGAGTGGTGTGTGAGTAGAGGGAAAAAATTGTTTTATTCGTCTTACACATGTAAATCTAACAAAACTTGCACAGAACTTGGATGCTGAAAACCACAAAATGCTAATGAAAGAAATACAAAATCTAAATAAATGGAGAGGCATATTGTGTTCATGGATTTGAAAACTCGACATAGTAAAGATGTCAATTCTGCCCAAAATGATACAGTAAAGTTTAATGCAATTTTTTTTTTTTAAATTTTTTTTGAGATGGAGTTTCACTCTTGTTGCTCAGGCAGGAATGCAATGGCACAATCTTGGCTCATCACAACCTCCACTTCCTGGGTTCAAGTGATTCTCCTGCCTCAGCCTCCTGAGTAGCTGGGATTACACGCATGCGCCACCACACCGGTCTAATTTTGCATTTTTAGTAGAGATGGGGTTTCTCCACATTGGTCAGGCTGGTCTCAAACTCCCGACCTCAGGTGATTCGCCCACCTCAGCCTCCCAAAGTGCTGCAATTACAGGTGTGAGCCACTGTGCCCGGCCTTGATGCAATTCTTAACAAAATCCCTGTATTTTGTAGATACAGACAAGATGATTTTAAAATGTATATGTAAAAGTGGAAGAACTAGATAGTTCAATTTTGAAAAAGAATCAAGTGAGATGAATCAATCTGCCTGATTTCAAGACTTACGATACAGCTATAGTACTCAGGACTGTGTGGTACTGGTGCAGGGAAAGACACAAATTATTTCCCAATTGATTTTTGACAAAGGTGCAAAAGAAATTCATTAGAGGAAGGGTAGCATTTTGACAAATGGCACTGCAGCAACTGAACATTCATAGACCCAAAATGAACCTCAACTTAAGTCTCACCTCTTAAATAAAAATTAACTCAAAATGGGTGATAGATTTAAATATAAAACTATAAAACTTAGAAAAAAAGCACAAGAAAATCTTCAGAATATGGGGCTAGGCAAAGAATCCTTAGGTACAACATGACACTATAAAAGAAAAAAATTGTTAATTTGACTTCAACAAAATTAAAACCTTTTGCTCTGCAAAAGACTATTAAGAGGATGAATAGACAATATGTAGACTGGCAGAAAATATTCGGAAATCACATATTATACAAAGGATTATTATCTAGAATATACCAATAACTCAATATTGAAATAACAAACAATTCAATTACAAAATGGGCAAAAGACATGAACAGACATTCCACTGCAAAGGATATACAGGTAGCAAATAAGCACATGAAAAATTATTCAACAGAACTGTCCATTAGGGAAAGCAGATTGAGACCACAATGCGATATCACTACACACTTCTTAGTATAGATAACAAAAAACAGTGACAGCACAAAATGCTGGAGAGGATGGGGAGAAACCCCCTCTCTCATATATTGCCTGTGGGAGTGTCAAATGGTACAGCCACTCTGGAAAATAGTTTGGCAATTTCTTCAGAAACTAAACATACACTTCCTACATGACCCAGCAATTGTATTCTGGGCATTTGTCCCTGAAAAAATATGACTTATGTTCACATGAAAACTTGTACATAATAGTTCACAGCAGCTTTACTTGAAATAGTCCTTAACTGTAAACAACCAAAATATCCCTCGATAGGTAAATGATTAAACAATCTGTGATACATCCATACTATGGAATACTGTGCCACAAAGACGGAACAAAGTATCGATACACACAACAACCTGAATGGTTCTCAAGGGAGTTGAGTATAAACATATTCAACATATGTTGAGTATGAATATGTTGTTGAACATGTTATTCACTCACTTATGCCTGCATCATTCCAAAAGCAGGCCTTCTACCTTGATAATTTTTTAAAAGTATGATACATGTTTATCCTTAAAAAAGGAAATATATCCATATATAAGGGACTACCCCATGTGTTCATTTTACTGTCCTAAACAGTGGTAAGTCTTGTGGCATAAACACACAACAGTGAGTGAGTTACAGCAGTGACCAGGCCTTGGTGCACCACTGTACTTCCCAGCTGTAGCACTTCTCTGCTTTCCAAGGTGTCTCTGACAAAACATTGAATATTAACCTGAGGGTGGAGAAAATACGTTACCTATAAAACATGTTACAATAAAACAATGTCAGTTAACTTTAAAATAACTTGAAAAATTCAAGCTGAGTATATTATGTAAATATCTACCTATTTGAGAATCCCTTGCTCTTCCCAACTCCCCTGGCCTTTCTGCTATCAAGTATGGTGCAAGGCATTTTTAAAGCATTGTCATGAATGCTAGGGGTGTTTCAACCAGTTAATTACCCTCTGCAAGTCACAATGTAAATTCCCTTTGCCATTAGCGAAACAGTACTGAAAAGTTATCGGTTATATTAATTTCTCTTTTAACCTCTGTTCTTCTGCTAAATCAAGTCTTTAAGGTGCCTATTTTAGGACAGCCTTGTACCCATTCATGTACAAAAAGGCCTCAGCAGACAGTGCAACCTTAATTAACAACATTTTAACATTTACATCATATCACATAGTGTGTGATATGGAGACAAGGTCAGTAGTCACCAGGGGTTAGGGATGGTGAGCAGAAGCAGAGTGGGTGTGACCGCAAAGGGGTAACATGAGGGAGATCTTTGTGGTGATGGGTAGTACCTAGGCTTTTTGAGGTGTCTTCACCTCTATCTCTTTGGAACCACATAATAACCCTGTGAGGTAGGCAGAATAGTCTTAATAAATGAAATAGTATTATACCTAACATTTCACGTTTAGATAGTGGATGAGTCAGAAGCTGAAGCAGAGATTTCTGCCTCCCATTACACCATAGTTATGTGTTCTAGAAAGCATACTGGTGGGGACATAAACACATTATTTATTACAGTCTTATTAAAAAAAAAAAAAAGGAGTGGCTGATTGCCATGACAGCTGTTTCATTTCGTTCTTTCTGCTTCACATAGTACTTCAACTTTATACCTGTTGTCCTCAAATGTAAATTTTTTAAAAAGACCTACTGTAATCACTGGTGGAATAATTCTAGAATAAAGGAATTTTCTGGCCCCAAAGTCAACGGCATCCTTAATTTTAAAAGAATTATAATAATCTTTTAAAGCCAAAACACATTCTTGCTTTTAGAAAGAAAATCTGGTGAAGTACAACAAAACCACTACAATGGAATCACGAAGCCTTCATTACCATTGCTTAAAAGACGGCAGATTTACTAAGTCAGACAACGAGTATAAGCTCACATACCGCTTAAAGCTTTAAACGGCCTTCTTGGTGAGAAACATGACTATTAAAGCTTGTGCCTGACTGACTATAGAGGGAAAATGAAGCTGCAAAATAAATGTGTCAAAAACAAAGTAAAAAGCAATGGGAAAAGTATGGAAAACAGTGACCTGTAGAGCCTGCTAAATACAAGGGGACTAGGATGCAGGCAGGTATCATTCTGAATCAATCTCTTCCCAGTGCTGCCTCAGGAGGTCTGTTGAGATCAGTGGTTCTCAAACGTGGCTCCACAACGGATTCATGTGGGCTGTTCGACGAAGTATTGATGCCTGCATCCCTTCCCCCAGAGATTTAATTAATTTAGTCTAGGGTGAGTCTGGAAGAGGGTTTCTAAAAGGCCCTCTCTCCCCCAGGTAATTCTAACGAGCAGCAAGGTGTGAGCCCCCTTAGCCCTAGGTACTATTGTAGGTTGGGAGGCATTCTCCACAGAGCCCCTCCACCCTGTGCCTGGCACTGTAGTTATTGCAAACCTGGGGATGAAAGAGCGTTGAGAATGTGGGAGCCAGAGGGCCTGCCTTCCCAGGAGGGGTGGGTGCTCACCTTTACAGGTGAAACCTGTTGTGAAGCATCTCGGGAAGCCCTGAATACTCACAGCTCCCCAGATCCAGGGGGCTCCTGTACCTCTGTGTTAGAAAGTGATCCTAAAGCAAAGTAGAAAACCGGCAGGGTCCTCTGGGTCTCCCAAGGAGCCAATAGCAAGGCAGAAATGTGCTAAAGATGGGATCCTAATAATTTTTTTAATTTTTAGAAGTCCCTTTCATTTTTCAAGAAAAAAAGAAAACTAAAGTTGGCAAGAGTTAACAATTCATCACTACCCAAACTGGATTTAGGAATCAGCCTTGTAGTTCATTGGCCAAGAATTACATTTTCCCACACTGACCTCATAACTGACATCATGGCTTACAAACTTCTCTTTTCAGTTAGGATTAAGGGAAGAAACTGTCCCTTTCTTCCGCTACCACTACAAGTGAATTCTGATACTTTGGGTCAAAGAAGCAAAAAACTGCATACCCCACAGATTACATGAGGTCTTATTGGCTGAACAGAGCAGGAAAGAAGGCAAAGACACGTGGAGGACGGCAGTAACCCATTGCGGCTGTCTGCAAGAAGCTGTTGGAAAAGCTGTCTCTGGAGAGGAATAAACTTCAAACTTCCTGGGCCTAGCCCAAGGGAAGAGGAAAATGGAGGCCAGAGACTGACCCAAACAAGAGCTCTTATAGAATTACCTATATCAGCATCATCTGACTTCATCATCTAACAGGGAGAAAAAAGGCTTGGATTAGGACCTTCACATAAAAAGGCTTTCATCTTTCTCATGATTTCTTCCCTCCCCTCTTCTCTGGCAGTTATTAAGAAACACGCCTGTAACCCCAGCACTTTAGGAGGCTGAAACAGGAGGATTGCTTGAGATGAGGACTTTGAGACCAGCCTGGGCAACATACAGAGACCCTGTCTGTGCAAAAAATTTTTTTAAAATATTAGCTGAGCATAGTAGTGTACACCTGTAGTCCTAGCTACTCAGGAAGCTGAGGTGGGAGAATCGCTTCAGCCCAGGAGTTTGAGGCTATAGTGAGCTATGATGGCACCACTGCACTCCAGGCTGGGCAACAGAGCAAGACCCTGTCTCTGAAGGAAAAAAGAAAAAAAGAGAAACAGACAATTAGAGAAACAGCAGCAGCCCATGACCCTGGCTGTTCCCATTCCAGCTGGTGAGTTGGAAGCTGCCCACATGTTCCAATTGGCCTTAGAGCCACCATCCCTTTCCAACTTGCTTTGCATCTGGAAGGTGACTTGTGTACTTCACCACCTTTGATTCTGCCTCTCACAATTACGTATTACTGTAGTAGTTCTTCCCCGATGCATTATTCATTGAGCATTAATCCCCTTAAAATTAGTCTTTGCAGGGAAACTTCGCTTTTTAAAAATCAGTATGCGTTTAATAAAGGCAGTTGGTCCCAGGTTTGCTGATGGGCAAGCGGCTTTATAAACGTAAAACCAAGGCTTCCCTGTCTCCCTCCGCTTGCACTGCCAGCCTTCATCTCTGCCACTTGGTGAAATCCATTTTCTGCCTGCCTTGGCTCATAGACTCTCTTCAAAAAATGGAAGTTAATCCTTGGGCGACACAATGTTAAACCGCCCAAGGAAGAATGAAATATTTCAGAAGAGAAGGTGGTAAAAAATGGCAACTGCTATTTTAGAATCTTTGAAAATTTAAGTAGAAGAGCAAAAAATAGAAAGTGGCTTGTACTTGGTACAATGGATCTAAGTTCACTTTTGTAATGTTCAGGATTCTTAATAATGTGCAGGAAGATAATGAAAGCAGCAGCATGCTTGCACACAAAGCATTGGTCCTGCCAGCCCCCAGTACAAAGAGGGGATCTGGCTGCTCCAGTTAGAGGGACCATGTGCTCGAGTTTCCGAGGGCCCAGAGACTGAATCCCTGTTGAAAATGTGATTTGAAGAATGAAAATTGACCTATTTTCCTTCTCCTCACAGTAACGTAACAAAAAGCAAAACTTTTCCTCTTGGGAGGAGCATGCTCTGGAGTCTGATGCCTTGGGTTGGGGTCCCGGCTGCCACAGTTACCAACCCTGTGGCTTTGAACCCTGCTTGGCCCCTCTGTCTCAGCTGACTTGTGTGAAAAGCAGAAACATGATGGAAGAGCCTGCCTGGTCGGGTGGGCACAAGGTTAATTGGGAGGCCGTGTGTCTTGGTGAGCGCTGAACAATCAATACATGCTAGATTATGATGACACAATAGTGACACGGACTTAACCTGGATACATCTTTTACTGCAGAAGTACAAAGAAAAAGCACTCTTTCCTCCGTAGACTGAGGAAAACCAGGTAATTGTAAAAATGCTGCAATCATTTTTCTATCCTGTGCTTTTACAATCCAATTTATTGCTCTGCTCCTCACAGCTGCTTTCCAGAGCCCACAGACCATGGTTAAAACATATTAGCTGGAATCAGAATAGCAGGTTCGAGAATCATGTATTTATGGCTTGCCTTAAAGAGGCACAAGTGATGTGCCTTCAATTGTTTTAATTTGCTATGTCTTGTCTCCCTTTGCCTCCGGGTGCTCAGAAAGGACAGGAGCTTCCTGGCATGACACTCCCTGGTGGGGCTCTGCACACACCCATGCACGTGGCTGGCCAGTGAGCTGCTGGCCAGCCAGAGGCAGAACGTTTTCAGCACTCACTTGCCCCTGTGGTGTGGCTGTTCCACCCTGGAGGCTCGTGCCACCAAGTAGGGGCCTGTGTAGAAGGTTCCAGAGGCATCTCCGTCTTCTATACCATGTAGGGTGTAGGTTCAGAGGCTGATCTGCCCTGAAGACACCTGAATTCATTCATGGTGAAGGGGCAGCTCCCAGTGCTTTTCAAGCCTTGTGGTTTTGCAGACTAATCTTGGTTCTCCACGAGAAGGGTTAACTACAATGAGGCAGAAATCTTGGATAAGAAGCATGGCCGCTTGGGAGGGCCTGCTGGGACTTCAACCCTCACTTTACCACTTTTTAGCTGTGTGGCCTTGAGCGAGTCCTGTAGCCTATTCAGGCCTCAGTTTCTTCACCTGTGACAAAGTCTATACCCCTGAGGGATGGGGGTTAGAATAAAATGAGAATGTCTCCAAAGCTCTGGATGTAGGCTAAAAGTAGAGGATCTAGACCTGGTTCTTCCCAAGCACACATGGCAACACTGCTTCAGACACTGACAGACACTCTTCAAAACCTAAGGGGGGGGCCTCTCTGCCTCCACCTGCAGCGCCTCACTTCCTCAAGGATTTGCCTGAGTCCTACTGCCTCATTCCAATCTCATCTCAAATGCCACCCTCCAAGAGGCCTCTCCAGCTCCCTGCTGGCCAGCAATCAGCAATCTCTCTTCCCTTCCTCAGCCTTTTATTGCACTTTATTGTTTTAAAGCCACCATGCTGTGCTTTAGGGACATATGTTGTCACTGCCAGTGTCCTTAAGGCCCCAGACACAGGACTTGTGCTTTATATATACATCTGGCCTTTCCACTTCACCCTGTCTGTGGCTTGCTCTTAGAAGGTGCACAACAGACTTTGGTGGAACTGTAAATTTGCTCAACCCAATGAAATACCCAAGCTTTCAGAGACACCCCAGGCAGGGTCTGGCAGTTTTATATATGAGGTGCCTAACTCAATCAGACAGAAACGAATGCACCAGATCCAGACCCTCCTGAGACAAGCGACTGCTGCCGAGGCTCCCGGGAACAGTGCTGCGGCTGGGCACCAGCTGAGCGCCTAAACAGATTCCTCAGGGTCCCTAAAAGGTGCACAGGGACCTGAGGCAGGAATGGGACTTTTCATTAAAAGGTGTGCCTTAACAAAAGTCCTGGATACAGACATTTGTGAAACACTCAGAGGAGGGCACCAAATACCTAGTTCCACATTGGGACCTTGTTAGACTAAGGTGTTTTAATTAAGGAGCGGTTCAAATCTGGGTCACCTGAACTTCCAAACCCCCATATGATTGAGGCTTTCAACGAGCATATCTGGCTAGGGTGCAAACAGCTCAAGCAGGTTCTAGCGCTGGAGAGCAGTTAGCAGTTTGGGTTCTGGAGCTGGGCAGGCCTAATGCCACTAGACCCAACTGACTACCCCGAGTCAAATGTATTGATCCATGCATGTCCCAGTCTTTTTCTCTGTGAAATGGGGAAGTGATTGTACCCCCATCTCACAGAGGCATCTGACATGGCAATGAGCTACTGCACGTAAAGGGCCTGGTATAGCCTCCAGCACACAGTAACTGCTCACTGGTGCATGCTCTTATTAGGACGCTGCCACAGATGCCTCCCCCCGGGCTCTCTGAAGTGAAGGGGTGATTTCACTTGGAGTAAATTAAGTCTCCACACTCTAGCATGAGCCAGAGATTACAGGTGAACTTGTTTTGCTTGGTGGGTTTGAGAGGGTATGAAGAAAACAATCAGGAAAGAGAGAAGAAAATGATGGCTGAACCCAGGTATTTCTACATCACGTGGGCTAACAAATGCTTCAATCTGCTTTTTAAAAGCAAGTTTAAGAACAGGCAGTGGAAGGGTGTGGGGGTGAGCTGGGGCTGGAGGGAGGCAGTTAGGTTTATCCACCTCATAGACCTTAGTTTGCAATATAAACTACCTCGTGACAATAACTGTGCCTCTAGCTCTCAACTTGCCACCCCAAGATTAGAACTAAATAATAATAATAATAATAATAATAATAATAATAATAATAATAATAATTAGTGAGTGAAAGGTAGGTTCCAATTTCTGACCCTCGGGAATTGAGAAACCAGATGCTTGCTTGCTGGTTGTTCTCCCATCGGCTTTTACTTAGTGAGGGAGGGCCCAGAGTGAGGAGGGTCTGAGAAATCCCTATCCTCAAACGCGCTGTACTCTTCAAATCCAGTAAAACTTTAACAGGCCTCTTCAGTTAATGAGTGCAATGGACGCTGGGGACCTGCCTTTTAAAAAATTTACTGGCAACAGTCAGAAGGACGGGGACACCAGCCTTGCACTTAGCAGTGTTAAGGAGGCATTTACGGGAGCTCATGAAATGTCTGCCTCTATCTATGAACTCAAATCACCCCAAGAAGTTGAAGGAAACCACTTCCAGTGTGTGAGGGTCAGGGAGAGAGGGGTGGTGGTAAAAAACCATGTAGTGTGAACTAGAGCACTATTTCAAGAGAAAGGAAATCAGCAAAGAACAAGGCCAAGCTATTTATGATGCCACTGCTCTTTTCAGGTAATTTACAATGTGCATGAAAGGTTTTGCCTCCAGCAGCACCTGCTTTTAAGTGGCACCCAGTGTGTACCAGCAGAGAACATCTCCTGGAGAAGCAGGGCTTTATTTATTCAGAAGGGCAGCAGAGGGCGATGCGGCAGGATAGAAGCAAGTTCATTGCTACATGGTGTGTTTTTTTCCTGTAGATGTTTACCATCTAGTTCTTATACCTGCAACCATCTAGGCTCTTGTTTGTTTTATCCTAATCATCAGAAAAAGTCTCCTGGGACCTCACTACTCACTGTGGCTCCAGAGGCTGACAGCTCTTCACTGGAGAGCTGGTTAGAAATGCAATCTTGGGCTCTCCAGACCTGCTGAATCGGCATAGACACTGAACAAGATCCCACAAGTGCACACGAAAGCTTGAGGGGCCCTGCTCCAGGCCAAACCGTGCTGACACGCAGATTCTGAAGAATGGATTCCTACCAGGCTATTTGTTTAAGGAAATTATTCTCATGCACCAGTTGGGGCAGACTTTCAGGGAAAATAAACTAAGGGGAGGTAGAGTTTGTAAATTCTCATTCCTGTTGATTTCAAAAAAGCAAATCATAGGACAGAAAGGCTCATCAATTCCTGGGAGCTCACTGTGTACTCTTCATCATTATAACTTGGTCTTCATGGGTTTCTCAAGTATATTTCTTCTTTTCTCTTTAATTATGAGTTTTTTCTTTCCTTTTTTTTTTTTTTCTGGGAGGAGGACTGACCAGTGACATATCCTATGATACAAACCCACCCCTTACCCATCTTGGCTGTTCTCCAGTCACCCCCTACTCCCCTCCCGCTACCTCCCATCATAGGCACCACAGCTGTGCTCCTAGCCTCCAACCATCACCTGCTGGGCTGCCCAGAACCCACCTGTTTCTGCTTCTACCATCTCCATTAACCTGCCACTGCATCTGGGCTACATCATCCCTGTCTCCCTCACCCTGCAGGTTGGTTGTGATGTCTTCTGCTTGCCCCTCCCCAATCCCCTCTCCTCCCTTTGTCACCAGGCACTGAGCTCCAGGAGGCTGACACATGGTAGGGAGGGACTTCATCAATGGCCCTCTTAACTCCTGGCAAGAGGGGAGTGGGGTCAGGACACTGGGTCCCTGGGCTCACTCTGCAGGGCCCCTCCCTACACAGGCCTCTCTCAGGTTCTGGTTACAGCTCCCTCCTCTGGTCCCTGCAGACTGGCTGCCACCAGTCTGCAGTACACGATCTGTGACACCTCTGTACATGATCCCTTTATTAAACTCTCCTCAAATTATCCAAGTGAGTGTGCCATCTGTCTCCTCCTCGGCCCCTGACCATGGACACACAACTCTGCTACGCTACACACCTCACACTCTTGAAGGCCCCAATGGGGTTCTAAAAGATACATCCAATGGCCGTTTCTTTCCCCTTCATCCTCTTCCTGTTGGATCTGATGGACAGTTCCCTTTGCATGCCCCCCAACACATCACGTCAGAATGCCTGAAATAACTCATGTCACTCCCCCAACCCCCTTCCAGGGACATCACCCCTTACCTCCTCCTCCACCCTGACACCAATTTCTACCTGCCATCAACTCACCCCCCAACTCCCTGTCAGAGAGCCTCAGAATTGTGCAGCTGGGGTCAAGTCCTTAGACCCCCTGGTCCAACCCAACGCAGGCACTGAAACCTGATAAGCAGCCTGCAGCTCACCTGGCTGGTTTACAATGTGGGGCACATCTGCCCCTCCATGCCCTTCCCGTCCACACCCCATCTCTTGATTCTCTCGTGGTATTCTTTCATCAGCCTCCTTGATGGTTTCTCCACTGCAGTCTCTCACTCTACTCATTCTACCTACTGTGGCCAATAAATTGTCTTAAAAACACTATTTGAACATATCATCCACCAGCTCAAAACTGCTTGGCTTCCCAGTCTGCACAAGCCAGTGGCCCTGGCATGCAGTGGAGATGTCCTTTTCCAGCCGTAGGGCGGCCTGCAGCCTCTTGTCGCCTGTAGGAATGAATCTTCCTCTGCAGCTCCAGTGAGTCACTGGAGCCCACCCAAGCCTCTCTGATCTGTCCCAATCTTAGGCATCCTTCTGGAGTCCAGATCTGGCTTGGAAAACCCTAGGGGGCTCTCCCTGAGGCTTTCTACAGTCCTGTATTTTTTGTCCCATTCATTTCCTACAGTCCTGTATTTTCTGTCCCATTTATCATTAAACAATTAATCATGTCCTACTTTTGGCAGCCTTGAACAGCTACAAAAGACACCCATTTAACCAGCCCCTGTCTGACCCCCTCCCCAAGCCAGACTGAAGGTCTCTGGAGACACAAATCCTTATTTCATGTATCTCTTTATCTCTCAGCATCTAGCAGAATGAGATACAAATAGAAAGCATACGAAGACAGAGTATGACCTCTGTTTTACAACAGGGGCATAAATGAATAAAAGATGGCAAAGGCTTTTCTGGAGTCTCTCGATGCCCTGTGCACCAGAGAAGGTGCAGTGAGAGTCAATCCCACCTCTGTTGTACTCCAAACCACCCAGAATGAGGTTTCCAATTTCTGGTTTCAGTTTTCTATATAAATCTGGCTTCATTACAACTGATTAAATACATTGCAAATTCTACTTAAATGTAGATTATGATTTATATATGTTTTTCTCCAAAGATGCTGAAGTGTTTCTATATCCTGACCCTCCTGGGAGACCTTCATGTGAGACCAGCGACATCACTTCTGTGCTCAGGTGCAAGCCACCCTGGAAGGTTGCAGGCACTTCCCAACTGGCTGCCTCTCCTTACCTTCCCCCAGTCTAATCCATTCTCCCCATTGCAGCACAAGGGATTTTTTAAAAAGAAAAGTTGATCATGTCATTCTCTACAACTCTAACCTTTCATCCCTCCCATGAGGATGGCTCACCCTTCCCCAGCTCTCTCTCAGTCCCCCTCTACCTGGCAGCCTCAGTAACCTATCCTTCAGGTTTCTGCCTAAATGTCACTTACCTGTCGACATGCCCATCGCCTGTAAGACATTAACAAAGGGGCAGAGGTTTTGATCTAATCCCTCTGCCTCTGGTGCAGAGCATCATTGCTATGCAGAGTGGATCCTCAAGGCACCAGCTTCACTTTCCTCATGACAAAAACCAGCGATGGAATTCGGAGCCTGGTGACTCATTCAAAGGGACCTATTCTCTGACACACCAGAAAGTCTCATTCTTGACTCAAATTAATCTGAGCCATAATACCCAGAAACACCTGCTCTGTCCCTGCTGTGGAGTCCTCAGCTGGTGAGGAGGTGATGAAGCCAGGTGAGGGGTCCCAGCACCTACAGCAGACACCTCTCCGCAGGCTCTTCATGGCCTCCCCAGGGAACCACTGAGTAGCTCTGGAGAAGTTACTCAGATGACGGGCCTTCGTTTCTCTTCTCTTTACTTTTATTGTGGTAAGTGTTTTATATATATATATATACACACATACACACACACACATATATATACACACATATATATGTATACACACACACACATACATGTAACATAAGAATTACCACTGTAACCATTTGTGTGTGTACAGTTCTGTGGCACTGAGTGCATTCACACTGTTGTGTAGCCATCACCATCATCCAACTCTGTAACATTTTCACCTTCCCAAACCGTACCCCGTAAACAATAGCTTCCCATTGCCCTCCCCACAGCTCTTAGTAACCACCGTTCTACTTTCTGCCTCTGGATTTGACTACTCTAGGTGCCTCATATGAGTGGAATTATATATCTGTCCTTTTGCGACTGGCCTATTTCATTTAACATAAGGTCTTCAAGGTTCATCCATGTAGCATGTGTCAGAATTTCCTTCCTCGTGAATAATATTCCATTGTCCAAATAGGCCACATTTTGTTGATCCATTCATCTGTCCGTGGACACCTGGGCTGCTTCCCACTTCTGGTTTTCCCTCTTGTACAATGGATTAAATCTTAATCTGCTTTAAAGACAAAAGTAAACACCCCTTCCCCCAGCCAACTATAGCAGGGTCTGCCCAGCCCACGTCCCCTTGGCACCTGCTGGGTCCACCAAGGGCTTTGTGTGCACCTGGACTCTTGGCCTGAGGCTGTCTTGGCCTGAAGGGGACAGGCTGGAAGTGCCTGTATGTTAACAGTCCAGGAGCAGCCTAGACCCAGTGACCATGGGAGCTGGTGCGTGAATGCTCCACCCAGCTCCCTCACCCCTCGGGGGCTGCAGTGACCTACTCTCCAGTGAATTCTGCTGTCCTGGCCTCCTTCCTTCCCTGTCTTACTTCCCCTCTCCCCTAACCAGTGCTGCCTGGGCTTACCTCCTAGACACACAACTTACACTGCTGGGGGAATCCAAACTAAGACACTAATCAACCATCCAAATATCTTATCCCTCTTCACACCCTCCTCTCCACCCAAGGTAATGAAGGCAGCACCAAGCTCATGCATGCACTGAGGCAGAGATGGAGGGGACACACGATATAGACTTTCTGGTTTGAGAATCTGGTTGTTCACCCGAAGTGGCAACAATTCCCTGCCCCACCCAACAGCAAGCTGCAGGGCAGCCATCTCAGCAGGGGGGTCTTGACCCAAATCAGCTGGGAAATTCTCCTACAAATGAGCGAGGAGGACCCCTTCTCAGGGCTCCCAGCTCATGATGGCAGCTGTGGGTTCCTGCTGAGACAAACCAAGTTGCCCTTCTGGCTCATGGCTGGCTTCACTTCCCAAATGTACCAAGTGGTGTCTCCAAGGGCTGGGTGAAGCCACAACCATTCCAAGGCTGTCACCTCTGGCAGAGACCTGATGGGTGGTCAGATCCAAAAGGGATCCCACTCCTGCAGGGACGCTCACCCTACCCTCCTTCTGAGGACTCTGTTGTCCCCTTCGTGCCAGTGCAAGGGCACATCACTGTTTTACCCGTGTTTAGGCAGCCAAGGGAAGAAGCAAACCAAGGGGAGGTATTGGTCCAGGCCCAACACCGAGTTGGCCAGGCCCAGCTGGTACCTGTGACCACAGGGACAAGATCTGCTCACAGGATGAGTGCAGAGGCCCAAGTTTAACTCTGTGTCATCAGAACCCAGCCTTCTCCAGCCTGCCTTGCTGTCTCCCTTCTGCAAGGCCCGTTCTGTCACATAACCCTTTTCTGAAAACTGCAGAAGATACAATGATGTAGCCACAGCTCTAGTAATAACATAACAGCAAAAGAGAGACAGTGGGACCTTTAAAAGAGCAGGTGTCCTTAACATCCATCTGCATACACTATTTTTACTAGAAGTAGATTTCATGTAGTTAAAAGGCCATGGATCATGTTATCCCCCATCTTGATTCTGGTGTTTAGAGGATGATTGCTTTTCACTGGTTCAGCTGAGAATCTTAGCTGGGACCTGCCGTGGTTATAGGGCTTGTGGACAGTTTTGTTTTAAGAAACAACCATTGATTACAAAATGGAGCTTATTAATTTCCACAAAGCCAACCTGTGCCTCTACTTCTCCATCAGCTCACAACTTGTTCCAACCTGCCCACCAAAGCCAAGGCCTCATGTATTACACTGGAGTCTATAGTAAAACAAAAACAAAAAAACTGATGATGGGGAGGGACCTGCCTTCTGGGAGCCTCCAGTCTAGTAACAGGCAGACTAGCAAGAACCCAACAACCACAGCACTAACAGTGTGTCAGCTACTGTCCAAATGCCTCACATCTACTAACTTTCTTAATACTCTCAGCAGCCCTTGAGGAAGGTACTATTACTCTCACATCACAGAATGAGGAAACAACTCACCTCACTGGCTTCAATCACTCAAAGACACTTGGCTATCCAGTGCAAGCCAGGTTCTTATATTCTTACCCCCTATGCTATACAAACTGCCCAGAAGCCCAGCCTGGGAGGGTGATCTGTGCATTTCACATGGTCACTGAACTCTGAGTCCATTCTCTCCCTTTCTGAGCCTCAGAACAGAGCTGTCTGTCACAGGGAAGCCACATGGAAAAACGAACGTCTGCTCACCTTTTTGAACATGCCATGCTCTGCTGACCCCTGTTCAGAGCAGTTTTGCATGAATAATGGCTAAAGTCAAGGTTTTGATGGAGAGAAACAAACCCTGGACATCTTATGAAATGTGAATCAGGGTGTCAGAGGGCTCTGAGTTTTGACAGAGGTTTTCTCTGCCACAGAGGGCAAGCCCCTGCCATCTTGCTTCCATGAGTCACTGAACTAGCCTTAGCCCCCTCTCTTTTTATAAGTTATACATGTTAAAGTGCAAGGTTGCAATAGAACATAGCACATGTGCAGACAAACATCCATTCACATATGCATGTACACACATGCCTTCTATTTGGATTGGTTTTTTAAAAAAATTATTTTTTTAAATACGGAATGCATCACGAATTTGCATTTCATCATTGTGACGGGGCCATGCTAATCTTTTCTATATCATGTATTTGGATTGTTTTAACACAAAGAACCTGCACATTCTTCATCTTATGGAAGAAAAGACATGGACATTCCAGCCAGGCACTGTGCTGGGTACTTGGAAGGACACAGATGGCTAGTCAGGGCTGACTCTGACTTAAGGTTCTCAGAGTCTAATAATGAGAAAGACCACTGGAGAATTCACTTGAAGACACTATGAGAGGAGTGCTTGTTACATTAAAAAAAAGGAGCTGCTGGCCCTGCCAGGAGTGGAATGGGGGTAACTGGGAGTCAGGGAAGGCTCCCCAGAAGAGGAGACTGCTACTTGGGTCTTGAACACTAAGTAGAAATAATTTCCAGTTTGAAAACAAAAACTGCAGGAAAACAGGCTGATGAGGAAGGGGCATTTCACAGCCAGAATGGACGAGACAGGGGCTCAGAGCATGAGCCTTGGAGCCAGGAGGCCTAGGTTTGAACCCTCACCCCCCTACTTGCTGGACCTGGGACCTTGAGCAATTATTTCACCTGTCTCCTTACCTGCAGAAAAGTGACTGCAGACTATCTCATTTAATTCTCCTTACAAAGAGCTTGGCCCACCCAGGACCTGTTCAATAAACTGCTTATTACGATGGTTCACAGAGTGGATATTTTGCTTATTTTCTGTCATGACTATGTCAGTTTGCCCCAAATCCAATGTCTCAGAGTTCTGCAGGGCCCTTGGTTCCCAGACTAAGCCTTGAGAGGCGAGTGAAGAATAACTCTTTTGTTTTATGCATCAACTGTCCATGTTCCCTGAGAATAATATATGAGAATAAATAGTTGCTGATGTGCTATCACAAAGAAGCAGGAAAAAATCAGAAGGCTCTGGGAGAGCACAGGAAAAGTATATCTTCCATTAGCTTTAGGAGACTGTTATTTAAGTGGTGATATCCTTTGAAGGAGGTGCAGTGGGGTGGGGTGGGAAGATTGGCTTGGGGAAAAGTAAGTTTCCACTAAACCATGGTTAATTGTCGTGAACAACAGAAAACTGAGATGAGAAGCCTTGGTTTCATGAAACAATTCACAAATAAATTGCCAATCAACACAGTTCCAACTCCATGGGAAACTCCTCTTCAAAACAGTGAAGGAAAAGGACAAGGGAAATTTATAATCTTTTTTTCCTAGGTGTATATCAGCCTATGTTTTTGACAAGCAGTAATGGAAAATAAGTTTCCTGCATGCTTCTATAATATTTTCCTTGCTGTTGGTTTTGGTTCTCTAACTTGCTTTCTGCCCCTCCCTACTCTTGGAACGTTTAATCTATTTTGTGATCCTTATGTGTCTAGTGACCCAGACTTGCATGAGGCTTGCTCAGAATTTAAACTACCGTTTTCTTCCTGACTTTTCATGGCTTTTAAGTTGCTCTGGATTTCCTGGCCCCTCATCCTCGGCATGAAAGAATATGAGGCCTCTTTACCTAGAAGGCGGCACAATGAATCAGCAGCAATGCTGATGATGGGAGGCCCAGGAACCAGATGGCTTTTAAGACAGGCTTTCACAAAAGGAAACTGAGGAGAATGACAGGAAAGGTACAGAAGGGTAACCATGGTTTCAAAGGCACAAAATTTGAGGCTCCTGGAAGGTACCTTATAGAACAGTGCTTCTCAAAATTTAATGTGCATATAAATCACCTCCAGATTCTGATTCAGCAGGTCTAGGGTGTAGCCTCAAATTCTATGTTTCTAACAAGCCCCATTCATCACACTTTGAGTAGCAAGATTCTAGATGACCTAATTCAATCATCTCATTTTCCAGATGAAGACACCGAGGTCCAGAGGGGGAAAATGACTTGAGGAAGCAAGGTCAGAGCAAAAAGTGAGTTGAGTCTAAAAGGTGAGTCTGTAACTGCTGGTCACAGTACCCGTTCAAAAGAATTATTTAAATAGCCACACAGACAATGGGGGTGAGGGGCTCACCCTTCCCTCACAGTCTGCCTTAGGTAGGACATCACTTGAAGAGATTGTTCAGTTTTGAACCCTAGTGTGTGATCTGAAGAACCTAAACCCTAAAGCAGGTAATGTAAAGTTCAGAGTGACTGATCTCTCTATGCTCAACTTATTTATTCAACTGGGCCTCCTGAAAGAATCAAAGAGGACTCTTAGGGCCAGAGGATGCAAACTGTCTCCCATTACCTGTGGTCACACAAGGCTGCAGATTCTGTAGGAATGTGAACCTCCTGCTTTTATAAGAAGACAATCAGGCCGGGAGTGGTGGCTCATGCCTGTATTCCCAGCACTTTGGGAGACTGAGGTGGGTGGATCACTTGAGGTCAGGAGTTTGACACCAGCCTGGCCAACATGGTGAATCCCTGTCTCTACTAAAAATACAAAAATTAGACAGGCATGATGGTGAGTGCCTGTAATCTCAGCCACTCAAGAGGCTGAGGCAGGAGAATCGCTTGAACCTGGGAGGCAGAGGTTGCAGTGAGCTGAGATCGAGCCACTGCACTCCAGCCTGGGTGACAAAATGGGACCCTGTCTCAAAAAAAAAAAAAGACATTTGCGTTAACACTGGTAATGCCACCATGTCTTACTGATTTGGGTAACAGATAGTAAGAGGCAGCTTAGCTTCTGGAGTAATCTGTCACTCCAAGTGGAAATGGGTCGGCAGGCAAAGTGATAGTAGCTCCCAAATGAGCTCACCCTCCAGCCCCATCCTGCTGTTGTCTAGGCCCAGACATCCGAATTTGTATTCAACTTCCCAGCTGATTATGTTCACCTAGTTTTAGGAACTGACAGATTAGATGACCCCTCAAAAAACTACCATTTGGCCTGGGATGGTACAGTCCTGGAGATGAAGCTGCTCACTCGGTGAGGGGGGTAAGGATGCATCATGGTGAAGCCAGTGGCCCCTTCCCAGAGTTAATGATGCGCTCACAAGGGCGGCTAGGGACCCCCATCCTCTGTCTCTGAGAAGGAGCAATGCCACTCAGGAAGGGCCAACAGCAAGCTACCATGGCTATGAGAAAGCCAATCTGCATAGTTCAGATTTTATTAGAAATGAAGAAAGGGAGCAAAACTGAGGTTGTGATATCAGAGTGTGAGGGAGGCCTTTTTTGGAAAAAACATAGAAGAGCTTTTGAGAATTGAATGAGAAACATTTGATGTGGGACAGATTTTCTCTGAAAATGTGAGCAACCTGGTGGGTGAATTCTGTGCCCTGTGAAAAACATTGATGAGGACAGCATACAGAGGAGGGGGCCCCAGGCTCTCCAGCTGCCTGCAAGGAGAGGAAGGTTCCACCAAATGAGCCTCTGGAGATTGAGGGGCTGTGCTAGGGGGAACTGCTGGCCCTAATTCTTACCCTCAGCTCTGTCTTCTGTCACATGCCTTTGTGCATCCTCCTGCTGAAGAGGGGAAAGGACCCTACTTCTGTGCTTCATCATTAGGTTGGCCAAGGAACTCGCTTTGGCCAATAGAATTCAGCAGATGGATGGTGCGGCCAGTCTGGAGCCTAGGTCTTAAGGGACCTCAAGTGCTTTCACTTGCCTTTGTGCTCTTAGCTTGCCTTGCTACCCTGCTGGTTCATAGGGAATGAGAGCCATGAGAAGCAGAACTACCCTGCTGACCCACAGACTTTTGGGGAGGGACAGGGCCCAGCCTGAAGCACAGGGGCCCAGCGGAGCCAACACTGGATCAGCTGAGCCCCAGGCTGGGATGACACTTGAGTGTTGTGGAAGCCACCGAGTTCCAGGGGGTTCCTAACGCAGCCGTGGCTGATGGTACAGGTGCTGAGTTGAAGCAGCAACTAGCACGAACCTCACTCAGCAGCCAATTTGGCACTCTGCTCAGGGCAGCTTCTTACTCCAGAAGTCAGAAAACAGCTGATAATCCAGAGGACAGGACAACTTTGGTAAGGAGTCCTTGCTGACTCCAATTTCGTGATCCTTCTCTGACTTAAAGCCCTTTGCTCACATTCCTACACAAAAGGAAAAGAGAAACTGGACTTTTAATCATGGTGGCTGGCTGGAAAAAGTGAAACTTTTGCTAATAATAAACACGCAATCGTTAATGCTTTACCGTGTCACATGCCCTTGGCCCAGGTCTCCTGGTGCTTCCTAAACACTTACTCATTCATCATCAGGAGGCCTGAGGCTTCAGCTCACTCAGCAGCAAAGACAGGCAGCTAACTCTTGGCCTGAGGGACCTTTTCACAGGCTCCGGAGTTAATGGTTTTCTCAAGAGGGAAGGAGGACAAGGAATTACCCATGGTCTTGCTGAAGAAGCAAGGCACTGACTGTAAATAATTTCCTATCCATCCAACTGCTTGCCACATCAGAGCCTGGTACGGGTCTTAATCCTCTGCTTCTTTCTGACTGTGTTATCTTAGGGAAATCAAATTTTCTGAGCCTCAGTTTTCTCAACATAAATCCTTAAGAGTTGCTGTTAGTGTTACAGATAATAACTATGTAAGAAAAAGCTGACCCTGTGCTTACACATGTAGGTACTCAAGGGTAGCTATTTTGTTCATCAGAGCACGGAGTAAGCAGGGTTGCCGTGTGCAACTGTGTAGGTTGTTAACTGCACAGACTCCTGGCTAAGGAGATAAATGCGACTGAAATCCATCCTGAGCCCCACAGGCCTAGTCTTGCCTTCTGTGTGGCCTGCTGCTGTCCAGAAAGAAGGGTTCCTGTTTCTAATTTGCACAAATGGTACATAACACCCTAAGAGAAAGTCCAGGGGACTGAAGGTTAAAGTTAAGTTTGTGCTGAAACTTCTCTGAAAGAAAGTGAAAAATGATCACTTTACTCAGTGACTTGCAAATAATTACACAGCTTAACAAAAAGTTGCCAGTTAATTTTCCATTTGTCCTAAAGATTCCAACTCAGTAGGTCTGAGGAGAGGCCTCAGAATCTGCGCTTGTAGTCAGCATTCTGAGCGTTGTTTATACAGATCTAGGTTCCAGAACCACTGTGATGTTTTCAGGTTCCCTTGACCCACGTCTGGGCTCTCAGGACGCAAGAGCAGGTCAATCAAATGAACAAATAGGAAATCATCTCCAGCAGTTCAAGTTCCAGGGTTAAAAATCCAGAAATACCCCCTGTGTCTTGTTAACAAGAATTTTAGTCGACCAGGGCCTCCCAGTGGTTGGGCTGGGGAAAGGCCGTGGCATTAAAGGGATGCATGGCAAAAAGGGTGCATGGCAGCTTGGGAGGTGGCCGGGGCCCTGACAAGGAGCCTCTGATGCACACTAATGATAGGAAAGAGCCTGGCCACCGAAGGCAATTACAGAGGATGAAGCATCACACAAGCCAGCGAGGCGGGGGAGTGCAGGGGGATCTTATTATCCCTCTGTCTTGCTTAATAGGAGTTAATAGTTGGAAGGGAATAAAAGAATGGTGTGTGAAGTTTAGTGCCAATACAGTCTAATATGCATGCTATGTTTTTATTTCAAAGAGGATAAAGGCCCAAATTTTATACTGAAAACAAATGTTAAAAATTAATTATAAAGAAGACACCAGAGGGCCTCAAGCCTGTTCCCTGGGTGACTGATTAAATGCCTGCCTCATTTAGACTGGTATAAACCCAATCTCTTGGAAGAAGGCCAAAACTATTTGCCAACGTCCACAGAGACTCTCCAAGAAAATGATCCTGGTGCCAGGAAAGAGAAAAACATACTCACCACTGCTGCCCGGAGCCAGCCACCGCCACAGGGTGGAATCCAGTCATGGGCAGGAATGCAGAATGCTGCTGCAAGGTCAACGTGGGTCAAGAGCATCCCTCATCACCTGAAATTGATTATCAATGAACCAAACAAATGAGGCCATTCAGGCCTGGGAGAAAAACGGTCCAAAGAGTTCCTTCTCTCTGCAGGCTCTGAGTCGGGGAGGTGGGGGCTTATTTTTTAATCCCTGGATTTTGTTTGGTTTGAGACTATCTTCCCAATTCTCAGAATGTGCAAGCTCTAATTGAAAATTTTAGAACAGGAATGAAGCCAATGACTCCATTTTCTTTTGAATTTTAAAATTACAGTTTAATGGCAAGATAACATTTCCTTGTTAAAACTAAAAGATTTCCAAAAATGCTGACATCCCCACCTTCAATACTCCTCAACCCCAAACCCTAGTTCTTTCTTTTCACCCCAAAGGTAACTGCTGTTGGCAGTCTGGTGTGGGTCCTTTCAGACCCACAGAAAAACACACAAACACATAGAACTGTTTTGTATTTTTTTCACTGATGATATCATACTGGGCATATTTTTCGCAACTCACATTTTTCATTAAACCACAGGTCTCAGAAGTCGATTGATGTTGGTACATATGCTAATTGCAGCATAGTATTCCAGAGTATGTATACAATTACTCCACATTCAACAGAAAAAGTCCATGTTTCTTAGACTGGTATTTAGGGATGTTCATAATAAGGTCCTAACCTACATTTTCTACTTTATTTCTGCCAGCTCCACACCCCACCCCCACTTCCAAGTAAACTATACACAAACCAAAAGGAACCATTTGCAGTTTTCCCACAGGGATGGGCAGGCATCTCCATGCAGGGCTATCTGTACCCTCAGTTCCTCCTCATCCTGCAAGGTCAGCTCCCAGCTGGCAATCATGACTCCTTCCTTGGGACTCCTAGTTTACTTTATATGCCTGTATATAGGGTCCTTACCACTGCTGATGGGCATTCAAGTAATTGAAGGGTTATTCTTACTTGTCCTTTTTAGTCATGAACTCCTTGAGGGGAGGACTGTGTACCAGAGATCCAACAGGGACTTGGCAAATTGTTGTTGATTTTTTTTAAAAAAGAGAAGCTAAATCTTACACTGATTCTCTATATTGCTATGGGGAGGAGGAAGAGCAAAAGCTCAACTAGAAGTTGGACTATGGATACAAGATTGTCCTTCCTTCCATCTGAAGGGCAGCAGAATATGCCACCCCAAAATATGCTTCTTCGGCACATGGATGATTTTGAGCTAAAGGCCATTGAGAACCAGCCGACGCAGGCAAAGCTCCAAAAACAGGGCACACAGTTTTCTTCTGTCAAGTAAATTTACACTCACAAGGAAAGTTTCCATTGGTAAAAGATGTCTTCCTCTTCCTGGTAAGGGAGAGGAGTTATTTATATGCTCATGTATAGGGTCCTTACCACTGCTGCTGGGCATTCAAGTAATTAAAGGCTTATTCTTACCTTTTCCTCTTTAGTCTGGTGTTCCCAGCCCAGAATCCACAAGCCCCTTTTAGCCTAAGATGTTTTATAAGCCCAAGTACTGACCATCCCTCTGGTTACTCACCACTGGGTGCACCCATGTGTACATCAGCAATACGTATGTTAATAAATGTCTCGTTTTTATCTTGTGAAACTGTCATTTGCCAGTTTAATGTACAGGGCTCCAGCTGGGGAAACTAAGATGAGGAAACTAAGATTGCCTCCCTACACTTATCCATCCCTCCATCCGTCTTTCTACGAATCCTTCTACCCCTCCCTCTATCCTTCCTCTTTGTTGGCAGCCACGACAATGCACCCCCCCACCCCCAGATCTGACTGCAGGGAACTTATTGACTGACCTGCATCACGAGGTTGGGGAGAGACAGTGCCTGCGGTGCAGGCGCTTTGCACCCCTAGGTCACTGCAGATGTAGGACCGTAGTGACAGTAACGGTGAATGCTGACTGGAGCTCATCTCTGAGCCATGAATCAAGAGTGTGCTGTTTTCAGGAATTCCCTCAATGGTGGACAGCCTTCCCTTTTCCATGGTGCTTTCATTTCATTCTACTATGATCAAGGAATGGATAATTTCTATTTGAGTGTTAAAGGATGCAACTGCATGGAGAGACCAGTGCTTTGACTGAGGGGACACAGTGGTGCCTGCACGAACCCTTGGGAATTCAACCACTATGAGCTCCTGCAGCCTGAGGGAGTGGAGGCTGAACAATATTTGCAGCCCAAGAATTGCTAGAACAAAACAGGTTTCATGATCCCTCTCAACTCCATCTGGCTGTCTCTTGGTCTTGGAAGGTACCATATGCCCAGTACAATTTAAAAAATAGTTGGATTAAAAAAAAAAAAAAAAACAGACTATGCCACTTGGGAAAGATAGGCTGCTACCCTCCTTTGAATTCTCTCAGATTCTGAGATTCCACCCCTCCTCAGCCTACCCACTTTCAATTTTATACAACTAAGAGCTCGTGCTGCAGCTCCCTCTCCCCCTCCTCCAGTGTTGGCTTGAACAGCACTGACTAACCTTGAAGGCTGGTGATAACTCTCCCTTAGTGCGCCTGCAGCCCCGAAGTACCCTATCCCGTACCACAGCTATCCTGTACCCACCTGCTCCCTGCCTGTCTCCCTACAGGGAAGTGAGTGCCTGGGAAGCCAGAGGCAGGGAGTACTACCGTCACAAAGGGGGCTCAAGATAATGTGCAGAGCGAGTGCTTGGCAGTTGGGCTTTAGGCATTCCAACAGGTCAGCTAGAAAAGCAGATTCAGCCGAATATTCATTCAGCCAGCACTCTCTGGGCTGTCACCCCCCAATTCTAGGAGTTGCATCCCACTCAGCTTCCCACACCTTGCAAAACCACCCCTCCTTCTCAGCACCTGTGACTGCCCCACACTGATGTGCCAAACTTTCCAGGCCTCTGCAGGTGGAACTTATCTGGTATTCTCATTTCTCAGTTTTCCCCATATTCCTTTTTGGAAAATAGGCCTTTAAAAACATTCCTGCAATATTATCAACACCCTATCAGCCGATTCTCTGGTTGGTTGCTTCTTTTTTTCCACCAGCTTCCACATATCTACCTGCTTCTGTTCCCACTTTGTCCCCACTGCTACCCGTCTCCTCATGTCCCCCATCTCTGCACCTTCTAATTCTCTTACCACCTCCCATGTGCATATTCCCTGTCCCAGACCTCCTGTGTCCAGGGCAGCGCTGCCTGTCGGGAGGGCTCTCCCTCGCCATGGACCTGGCTGTGATGACTTGGCCCTAGAAGTGGCTGAGTCTCTCAGCAGTTCTTAATACACGATCAATTTTCAGGGATGCAGTCAGCATATTTTGGCAGAGAAGCACCTGAGAGCCAGCTCGGGAGTTACTGGGCAGGAACCAGCAATTTGAAGGGATTAAAACAAATAAACAAGACCTACCCAAAGTGTTTTGATGATAGAACTGGCAGATAGAGAGGGCAGGTCTGGATATGGAGAGAAACATAAACTTTCGTCAGCTTTGTTTTTCACACCACAATGAATGAACAATGGGTGCTGGCAATTAGAGCAATAACAGTAATAACAAGGAATGAAAGTTACACCAGTAAATGTAATTACTAAATGTCAGATGGATATCAGATATATTTGTTTTAATGCCTAGAAGGTACATTAAAATCTAAGAAATAATCTAAAAGTAAGCAGTAATTTGTGGTGCTTTTCAAAGAAAAGAGTGAAGAAAGTATTTTTTAAATGAAAGTATTAAAATTTCCCAATAGGGTTGACTAATTTTTACTTCAAGTATATAAACACACACACAAATATTACCCTGATCTTGATGTAGATAAGAAGACAAATGACTTTCAAGTTTGTTTTGCCTGTCGGATTGCTGCAGAAGCCCCTTAATAATAAAGAAAGTGTATGGGGTGGCACCTGCCACCACACTAACCCCCTGGGGAAGTCCTGCCCCCGTCTTTTATTCTTCTTTGAGGAGACGAAGACATCACATATTTCCCAAAGGAGTAGGAGGTGACAGCCATAGATTACCCTTGTCCCTCCATGATTATTCCAAAATGATTGAGTTTTACATGTGGCTTTTCTCTGTCAGCTGAGTAAGAACTCTGGGTCTTTCCACTGAGAAGTGAGACTACTCAAAAGCATTGTCATAATGTGTCCCCCAAAGCCTGTGCTGGCATCATGAGCTACCAGCCCCTGCCTCAGCCCAGGGGTGAGTGGGATCCAACAGGAAGCAACCTGTTAGTTTAACACGCCAAGCCAAACTGGCTGTCCTTTTAAAAGCTGCCACCATGAGTTTTTCCTCATTATTTATTTTTTGTTGGTAAGTAAAAACAGTACATATTGATGATGTACAACATACTGCTTTGGGATACGTGTACATTATGAGTTCATCTCACAGTGACCCTCCTCCCCCAAGGGCTGGCATTTCTACTAGTGTGTTTCTTGGGGGAAGGTCCTCCTTTGCTAAAACAGTGTGCTATGAAACCGTAGGCAAAGGGTTACTATTAGTGCTTGTGACTGCCAGAGAAGTCAGAATTGTAAGTGAGCACAGACCTTCTCTGGTGTGTACTCAAGCCCTTCAACCAAACAAGTTTTCAGGGATGAAATGCAAGTTGGCTGTACACACGAAGGGGCATCAACGTTATCCCTGTTGTCCCATTAATCATATTTAATGCCTAAGTCTAATAATGTTATCTTTGCTCCCAGTTCTAAGAGTGTATAATCTAGCCAGACCACTTGTCCCCACAGTGTGAATCAGGCTCATACACTATCTCTCTCAACTTCCTTTGTGTTTCTAAATTAGAAAACCAAAATGTCACTTTTCTCAGATATAAAATCCTCTCAAGGTCAATGTAAAAGAATAAAGCAATTAACTTCCTGGGTAAACCGCAGTATGGTGGTAAGAACACCGTACCTGAAAAAGTGGTTAAAAAATAAAACCCTTTCTACAAATGACACCCCTTGTTTAAGACCCAAATAATGAATGCAGTGCCCGAGGCTCCTGTCAAATGAACAACCAGGTAGAGGAGGCTGCCTCCCCCTCCGTTGCCAGCTGGCTGCAGGATGTGCTGTTTTTATGCTGCTGGGCACACCGATTGGCTGTTTGATGAGGCAGATCTGTGGCTAGTTTCTTTGCTTTTCTTTCTTTTCCTCCCTTTTTGATTCTTTCTTTTAAGTTTTCTAATAAATCAAGTTCCATTTCTGCATGTCTGGTGGGCCTATTACAGTCTTAACAGGTAACACGAACTCTGTATGCTGACTACACACACTTCGTTCTCTTATTGAGTCCAGTAATCAGGAAGAAACAGACCTACACAGAAACGAAAAGAGAAAGGCAAGGTTCCAACTAGTTACTCAAATCTTAACATTTTTTTTCCAGGTTTGATTGAAAATAGGGTTGAAAATTTGCCATCTCCTGCTTCTGCACAAATAAAAATGCAAACACATTTTTATTTGTACATTTCTTCGTAATAGTCAGCACTGTGATTTAAAGGGGTAAAGGGAGCTGCTTACCATGTTTGATTAAATTTCAGAACCCCACAGCCTGACTCACACAGGACCCAGCCTAGAGCCCTGGAATTCTCACAATCATGGAGGCTCAATAGTCTGACCCATGACTAAATGTCCTAAAACCCATCCAAAGGCAGTTAGTGGTTCTTCAGAGGAGCTTGACCTCAGAATACAAAATAGCATGGGAATACAACAGCCGGGTACACCAAGGTATGCCCCTGAACACAAGTAGGGTGTACCCCAAAGCACTTCCAGATCAAGGCCTCGGCTGGGCCCATCGCCTCAACAGCTTTTGCTTCACTAAGAATGGGGCACACGTAACTGAAGGTCTGTGAAGTTTCTGTCCTCTTGATGGCCACAGGTGTGTCCGTGTAGCTCTGAGCCATGGGTACCCACTAGACTTGGGGAAAGACAAGCCTGTGGTTCAGAACTTCCTTTGAAATAAGCCCCTGGAAGAACTGGCGATGGGCTCTAAAGAGGAGCAGATACACACAGACAACAGGTGTGGTCAGTCGCCCTCCCAGGCACCTTGGGTCAGCAGGTTCCAAGACTCCCCAACTGCACCAACCCCCACTTCCCCATTAAGTCACTCATCCTCATTACTCTCCAAATACATCTCCCACCAAATCTCTAGGCATTTGCCTCCCCCACAAATGATGGTATCCCCTTCTCCTTCCAATCTCACTGATGAATCCACATTTCTTAAATCTGCTCTGAGAACTACAGAAAGACTTCAAAAAGTAGCAGGCTCTGCAAAAAATGCCACAACGATCCCCAGCTCCACAAAGGACTGGGCATGTCCTCCTCCCTCCTTTTGGGTGTAAAGAGGCACCCAATCCTGAAAGTCAAGGAGGCTGCAGTGGGGTGAAGTGATCGCCTGGCACTAGGGACTGGAGGGGCTGTGTGTAGATGAGAATAGGTGCTGCCTGCCACTGGTGCTTTGAGCCCACTCTTCCCTGTGAGCCTCTGCTGCAAATTTTCTCAGCTGTTTTGCAAGCACTTTTCTCATCTCTCCAACCGGGGGTGGGAGGGGGGAGTGTTGGGGAGAGGGGACACCGCCCTGCTGCTTTCTTGTGCTGCGATGAATGTTGCAGGGTGACAAACAGTGACTCTCAGCTCAGTCTCATCGTCTCCTCCTGTAGGGCAAAAGCAGCCCACGGCTGGTTCCCACAGCCCCAGCTGGCAAGCAAAACCCTCAGGCACTAGGTGAGCCCAGCAGGGCATGCCGTGGGCCAGAGAGCTCTGCAGGTGGTGGGAGGTGTGTAGGTGTAGGGGCCCCAGGAAGGGAGGGGATCACACCCACCCGTGAGCCCTGGCTTGGCACAAGGCGGAGCAAACGAGGAACCGAGATTGGAGCTTTGCAACCCGCTGCTCTCAAAGGCTCTGGCAGGCTCACTCTCTCTGTGACTCATCCTGCTTCACTCTTAGGACTTTTTAATGCCTTTTATCTGCCACAAATGTTCTTGTCAGGGAGCTGGTAGGTGTTAGATGTTCAAGCAGACTCAGGGGTGTAAGCACACACACGGAGTCTTTTGAAAAGCACATTTGTCTCACTTAAAAACAACAAAAACAACACACCTGCCTGCCTTAAAGTAGTTCCCTGGGAATGAATAGCTTCCTCTGACTTCTGAGCTCCCATTTCACTCCCTTTAAATGAATGAGGACCTCCTCCCCAGAAGGACAGCCATGCCTTAGAACTGGACCCACAATGCCCCTGGAGAGGGCATGCTGGCAGCGGGACAGAAGCTAGGAGGAGCGTACAGAAATGAGGATGGGACAACAGACAGGTTGTGCTGAACTGGGACACTGGGGATGCCGGCCAGCCTTCATGAAGCCCCTGGCACTGGAGGTGTGCCTGACCCAGGGCCCTTCTGGGGGCACACAACAGAACTCTTCAGAAATGGAAAGCAAAATGTAATGAAAAAGCAACTCGATTTCCTACCTCTCCTTTAATAATTGACCATGTAAGGTTGCTTCCCAAATTTTCAAGTCACATTTAAAAATACCCCGTGTAGTCACCCTGACCTAAGAAGCCCGAAGCCATTCACCTTCCCTGTACAGAGGTGGGAAGCCCACCAGACAGAACACATTCAACTCCATTCCACAAACACTTGGGGAAGAACAAGGAATGGCTGCTCCCTTTAAGAGGCTGATGACCTCGAGAGGGAGGAAAGCAAGTATACGAAACTGCAGGGTAAGGTGATGGACACAAGAGAGGGACCAAACATTACGGAATACAGAGGAGGAATTCGTTCAAGCAGAAGAAATTAAGGAGAGCCCAACAGTGGAGGAGGCATCTGGGCCTTACAGAACGACTGGTGGGGGCAGAGCGGGGGAGGAATAGGAGAGGGATGGGGAGGGCCTTCCGGTGTCCAGGATGGCCAGTGTTGGCCCACGATGGCCTGGTGTGTGGCACATGTGAGGACTGTCAGCACCCGATGGGGTGGACACTGGAAGCTGTGGAGTGGCCAGCCTGATCCCCTTTGGAGGGGGCTGTCATCAAATGCCTTCTGTGGAGGAAGTGACTGGCCCTAGTGTGGAAGGCTGACTATGGGGGTGGAGAGAGGAGGGTGAGGGCGACGCGGGTGAAAAGGACTGGTCAGCACTGAGAGACTTTTAAAGGTAGAATTCACAACCAGAAAGCAAGGCAGCAAAAGGAGTGTCCACCAAGGACAGGTTGAGGGTGGGTGGCTGGGACTCATGGCATGATGGGTTGTGGGGGCAGGGTGGGGTTAGGGCAGAAAATACACAGGAAACATGTCTCCATTTCTGGCCTCCTAGGCAGCAGGCAGGCAGGTGGCTTCTCCTCTGTGCCCTGCACACCCCAGCGCTGAGGTGAGGGTCAAGTGACAGACAAGAGGCCAAAGTCTGGCAGTTACAAACAACATGACATCACCGAGTGCTGAGGGGCTTAAGAATACAGACCAAAAGAGAGCTCAAAATAAGGAGCTCTGTGGGGCCACACAGGAAATGGGAGCACAGGAGGCCATTTTAAAAGCAAAGGAAGCTGAGAACCCAACTCAGAAGCCTGGCCTCTCCCAGCCACAGATGGGAGGCCCGTGCTGGCAGCATGGGGAAACTGGTCCTCTTGACTCCAGGGAGAAGTGCACTGTGCTGCTCTGACCTGGAAAGATCTGGGAGGATTAAGGAAGCAGGGCCTGTCTTCAGGGAGTGTCAGGACTTTATAGACCTTATTTTTAGATTAATGTGATGAAGCTATTAATATTCCCGGCTTCCCAGCAAAAAAGAGGCTATCAGGCATGCTCACCGCCTGTTCTCTCCTCAGCCGCACACCCTCCCCCTCGCTACCTGCAAGTCGGTCCTGATGCCTCCATTTTCAAGCCATAGCTCCATGAAGGGTCCAGCGGGGACCCTGAGGCTCACAACAAGGGCTAGGAGTGGCAGCCCAGGGTCCCGAGCCATAGAAACCCCCATTCCCTGCTATTTGTCCACAGAGTCTCCACAGAGCACTCTGAGGTATACAACCGTCTCACAGGAACTCCACCTCCACGACCATAGGGGGTCTATGCAAAATAAAAAAACCACCAAACTTTTACCTCACACTACAGATTGCACATACAAAGTGGGGAAATGCAAGATATATTCCAAAAAGGCTATTCCCAGCCCTGGCTGGACTCTTGGCTGAATCAATAGGCTTGGCTTCTTTTCCAGAGACCGAAGGGAGGAAGAGTGTAAAAGACCACAATTTACTTCATAAAGTCATTTGGTTTTCTTACATAAACACATGCTTTTCAATGGCATGTTTAGCTCATCTCATTAATTCTTAAACAACCAGAGGGTATTCTATCTTAGGTTACTGCAATTGGGTAAATACCACTTGTTTAAAAAAATGAGATTAGCCAAAAGAATGTAGAGAGTCTATCCCCAAGGTTAAAGTCACAGAATACTGTCTCAAAACAACCCAATTTCAGAAAAACAACCCATATGTCAAAAATGACAATAAAGTATCATTCAAAGAAAGAAATGATGCACTCTATGGTTCTATTTGCAGCCTTTGTCAAAGGCCTATATATTTACTTAATTTTCTTGACCTGTCAGAAACTTTTCCTGCCTTCTTCCTTTACCAAATACATTACCTTTTGTGCCATTTGAGGGAAAAGGACTATATGCTTTCAAAACTTTACCAAAGAACAAAAGCAAGCAACACTTTAAAAGTATTCATCAGGTACTGAACAAATATCGACAGCACTGAGAAACTCAATCTCATGCTTAGTTTAGATTGTCTTGTATTATAATTAGTGGTTTCTTGTGTTGTAATCAGTTATATTTCATATTCTATCCCTTGATTTAGATGGTAAGGTGTCTGAAGCAGCAAGTATTTTCAGCATTCTCCAACACAGTCACCTGGCATTTTTTGAACAGGCAACATGCAATAATTATTTTTTTGAGACAGGGTCTCATCACTTTGTCGCCCAGGCTGAAGGGCAGTGGCACAATCATGGCTCACTGCAGCCTTGACCTCCTGAGCTCAAGTGTTCCTCCTGCCTTAGCCTTCCGAGTAGCTAAGAATACAGGTGTGCAGCACCACACCTGGCTATTTTTTTTTTAATTATTTTTTGTAGAGAGGGGGTCTCACTCTGTTGCCCAGGCTGGTCTTGACCTCCTGGGCTCAAGTGAGCCTTCTGCCAGGGCCTCCCAAAGTGCTGGGTTTATAGACACGAGCCACAGTGCCCAAACCTGCAATAACCGTTTGAATCAATGAATAAATGATTAAATGAACAGCCAGGTTAATTAACTGCAGCTTTAGTAGAGCCAGCTATGCTTTCTTTTTTTTTTAATGAAAATATTTTGGGGTAGCTGGGAATTGATGGGAGAATGTGAAAAATACTGGTTAGGAAAGATGGTAAATGTATAGTACTTGATTAAATCCTCCTCCTTTTCGTGCCCTTGGCAGACATTAATAATCAGTTATAAGACTCTTGCTGAGCGTTGATTAGGCCTCAAATTTCATCTCAGATGCCAAGCTCAATCAATCCGCAGTAGCTGCCCTAAGTGCTATGTAGAAAAGGATCCACTTGCCTTCTCTGTGTTAGATCCAGGTTTTTAAAAGCAACACTTTCCTGAAAAAAGGAAGGGCAGGGTTACTTTTCTGGATTTAATATCACTTCTTTTATTTTTAAATCCCTTCTTCCTTCCGGGCACTGATTTTTCCCCTGCTTGATATCCTACCCCATCCTGTTTAAACAGAACTGTCTGGTAATCAAATTGCCTTTCCTTGCCAATGCTCTTTGTTCCCGCCTGGTGTCCAGGCCCCCGTCCGTGTGGGATCTCACCCCCATGCTCACCATCTCCCACATGTGGGGAACAGGACAGCAGGGAGCTGGGCATGACCATGGGAAACACTGGATCGTTTTCCTAGGCCCCTCAACAGCTTCAGTCTGCAAAATCTTGGATTTGCCCTTGAAACTCTCTTGTAGCATCCCAGCGTTGATCCTCAGCACTGAGGGTCCCCTTCACTTACTCTAGGGTTTGGTGGGGTCAGATGGCTCCAAGCTGGACCCTGGGCCACTGTCACGTCTAAATCTGCTCTCTGCTGCCTACTGTATACCCTTCTCCCAGGGATGTGAGGCTTCCCTGGGAAAATGGGAGTGATTCTTACAGGGACACAACGTGAAGGTTCCTGTGCATGGGCAGATACAGACACAGGGGCTACTGGTCAATGAGGCTTGTGAAACCCCTGATAAAATGTGATGAGTTGATATGAAGAAAAGAAAATAAGACCTTGTCCCTGCCCTCTGGAGACTTATAATCTCACGAGGCAGATGCGGCAAACCCATGTGGCAGGATGCCTGAATTAAAGTATTAATTTGGCTGCCTCCTCTTGGCCAGCAGGAAGATCATGAAAGCATGAGAGGGGTTTCTTGTTCCCCTCTCCTGAGGGTGAGCTGGGAAGCAGAAGGTCAGGGACTTCTTAGCATCCAGAGACAGGTTAAGAGGCTTCTATTTGTTATGTTTTCCAATCCAACAGGGAAAGAGCTAGCTAGGTAAGGGAGGCGGCATCTTAAAGGCTTGGACAGGCAAAGTGGAGCCTGGGAGAAGGGATCTGTAATTGGAGGAGGCTTGGGCTCTGCTCCCTGGCACTCCTGGAGAAGCTCTGGGGAGCTGGAGACTGAATTATATAGACCGTTGCCACAGGAGCTAGTGGGCAGGTCCTGGGGCCTGACCAGGCAGGGAGAGACAGCATGGCAACCAGAGATGCTGTGTACGTCATTGGATTATCACCTTGAGATGGTATGCAACCCTGCAGTGACCATGAGGTTCTGGTCTGCCCTCCAGGACTTGCACAGTCTCATCAAGATGGATGTCATCCTCTCACGATGACATGTCAGCAGGGGCATGAAGTCACACGTATTTTTTTACTTGGCCCAGTCATAATGTTTTATGAGTTCTCTCATCGAAGGTCCTCTTTATTATATTATTTAATAAGAAACAAATGCTCATGTGTTTAATTGAGAAAAACACAATGAATTTCTTGCAGGTGAATGTCATGGAGCAAATGTGAGCTTATTCCAAGGAGGTGGAAAAATAAACAAACAGGGTTCTGGGGTTGTTCTGCAGGTGAAGGTAGTAGTGGTGCAAGGACCTGAATCCCTCAGTCAGGAGAGTTAGAACAGGTCAGCTTCTATATGAGGCGAGTCTTGTGTCTGGACACCCAATTTTGGCTTAGATTCCCTTAGCCTGACTTATTAACTTGTACTTTCACTCACACAAAAGCATTACATTGAATTAAAATATTCTAAGTCCAGATCCAAATATTAGAACACAGGAGTGGGAGAGGTGGCTACCACTGACAGCACCTACCACGTGCCATGCACTGCCGGGTGCCTTATCTTTACTACCTCTAATTACCACGATCCCCAAGAGGAGGATCATTTGTACAGATCTGTCTCATTTGTACAGATAAGGCACAAAGCAGAATAAGGGCTAGAAAAGTTTAAAAACTTGCCAGTACTCCCACAACTGGTAAAACCTGGAGTCAGGCTTCAAACCAAGCTTGGCTGGACTTCAAGCTTCTCTTGTCAGACACTTCATCAGGTCACCTCTCAGCTTCCAAATGGCTCCAAGATTGGATGTCAGTGGAAGGATCTTTGGGGCAAATAATTTCCTTATTTTGAAAAACATCTGCCCAACTGTGGAAGAAAATCAGTGTCCTGCATTCAATCCTGACTTTGCCTCCTATACACTGTGTAATAAGGGGCATAGCCTCTCTGAGAGCATTTCTCATCAGGCAGAAGAAAGTTCACCTCTAGTGCAGCCAGGATGAAGAAGAGCCTGGGGTCAGGCTCTAGATTCAGGTCAACACCCTTAAAGAAAAGGCTGCTGGAATTAGGAATATTTTAATCTATGTGATTAACAAACCCAGCGTATGACAGCAGGTGCCATTTTATTACTTTAAGATCTTATCTGGGCTGTGAGTTGCATTTGTTTCCTTTATAGGAATGTGGCTGGGGCTATGCTGTAGATCACTACTGCTGGCTGTACTGCAGGGATTCAGCTGTGTGCATGGACAGGTGTATTTCCTCATTGAGGCAACTGGCCATACGGTTAAGAGTAGAAACGCTGAGGACCCTGAGAAGGGTGGCAAACCAAGCCCTGCACTGGCTGAAGTTCCTTACAGGAGGCCTGGACGCTGGATACTGCACGCATGCGTACGCTATTCTGTCAAATGACTCAGACTTGGGGAATACACCAGCCACCTGAGAGCTAAGTCAACCTTAAAAGGGGGAGATTGGAAAGTGACAGTCAGTGAGATTGATGGAGAGTTCTTGTGCCAGAAGGTCCTTCATACAGCAACGTGCTGTATGCTGGTGGTGCTGTGCTTGTAACGGAATGAGGACAAGGCCAGCCCTTGTATTTGGAGTGGGGTATTTCTTGGAGGGCATATAACTTCGTACTGCCAGAGCTGGTGCAGAAAAGTGAGTACTTGAAGGGCAGGCTTCTGGGCTGGGGGAAGCTAGTGTCTCAGAAGCTGGTCATTCCTCCAGTTGGGGAAGAAAAGAAGACAGGCATCCTCTACCTGTTGGGAGGGCAGTAGTGGGCAGAGGTGCTTAGTGGGTGGTGTCTGTGGAGGGGCAGGATCTGTATCTGGTGTCTCCTCCATTTATCTGTTACTAGTCCCTTGTTTTTAACAGCTGCACTGCTGATCTGGGTTTAAATGTGCCAGGCTGATCTTGGCTGTGCTAGAGAAGTGTGGTCTGACTCAAAGAACGCACAACCTCTCCCTTCCCCCAGGGCACACAGTGGCAGCAGCACCAGTGCCAGGGAGGCTGGTGGTCTTGGCCTTGCGGGGAATGAGCCAGGGACCAGCAGGGCCCCTCAGGCAGGTGGGGGTCAAGGCAGAGAACTGGCATGGGACCCAGGCAGGATGGGTCTGCAAAACACTTAAATGTCCCCCAGCATGGCGGAGGGCTTTGTGGCTGGGGAACTGACTAAAGTAGGATAGGTAGATGGTAAAAAAGGAAATGTGTTCTTAGTTTTTCGCCAGGTTGGTGGGGCTGCAAGGCAGTTGCTCTCTACAGTTCTTGTCTGTCTCTAGAGCACCTGGACATAGAGAATTGGCTCCTTGCTGGGCAGATACTGCTCTGGATGTGTGATGCAGGTCCAAGGGATAGTGAAGGAATGGTGGCTGCTTGAAGCCTATCTTAAACAGGGAGCTCCCACTGGGCCCCAGCTACCCTGAACCACAAGGCAGAAGTTTTGGCCTGAAAACATTTAACTGCAGACTAAACTCATTTGGATAAACAGAGGTCTCCAGTTTCTCCCTCTGTGGGTGTTCTGTGGTCACCATTTCCTTTGCTGTCTTGGGGTAGGGAGGGATTAGGAACCCACTGATAAATTAACCCCAAGGGTTCCTTCCCATCAGTGAAACTCAGAGCTAAGTCCTGGGGAAAGGGAGGCCATGCCATTTTCCTTGATGGGTCTCTCTCCAGCTCCTGCCCCTCCTCCTCTCCTGGCCTCTTCTTCGATCTGTGCTGAGACCTAAGACATGCAGCTTCTCTGACCCTTGACATGGGCTGGCATCACCCACAAACCTGAATCTTCCCCATCCTCCTCTTATTCCCTGGAGCAAAGAAGAGCTCAACAATTGATTTTAAATGTGTTATCATCGGAGTCCAGTTTGCATTTGCTTGGTTTCTCTGAAATTCAGAAAAGACACAGTCTTCACCCTTTAAAAAAATCAAATTTCATTTTGGATCATGCCTCCATTTGCTTCTCTGTAAAGTGAAGGTGGGAATCAGCCAGGCAACTCCATAAGATACCATACAGTTCTAAAGCTGATTTCATATCCCACACCCTGCAGCGGCTTATTAATAAAAATGTATTAACATTGACCTAAAGCTCAAGATGAAACACATTTCCACAGCCGCAGATGCATGGAGCTTGTTGCATCAGCAGCGTTGTGCAGACAGTGAAGGGTTTGTTGGGGAATTATATCAGGCTCCCACCAGGGCCTCCTTGGCTCTGTCCTTTGTACCAGTGACAGTGCAGATGTGCTGACTGGCGAGGGGTGGAGTGAGCAGCCACATCAATACTGGAGATGTCTGAGGATGTGTTAATGACTGATTCATAGCCGTCAATGGCGCCATGGAAGGCCCTTTGTGATGGTCCCACCCCTGGGGCAGGGATATAAGGACCAGTAATGAAGGACCCATTTCAATCCAACAAAAATGTATTGAGGCCTCACCAGATGCAGGACACTGTGCTCAGCTTGGGGAGAGGCCGGCAGAGAGGGACAGAAGACAGACAGTGGTGTCAGGGCTGCAGCTCAACAGTGCTTAAGTCAGCTGAGCCCCTGGCATCGCACTGCACCGATTGAACAGCAAGGTTCTTTGCACACCATTGTTCCAGCAAGTCAAACGACTTACTTCTAAAGGTGGGGGCTGTGCCCTTTGAGAGTCCCAAGAAACAAATGGGCCCACTTTGGCTTTCTGCTCAGGATGGCCTGTTCTCAGCACCTCGCGCTGACTGACTGTCCCTTGGTGACAGAAATGTAAAAATGCCCAGAGGGTTCCAATGTCCCCACCAAATGCTCTCTTCTCTACACTCTGGTAATCTCCACTTAGTGTGGTCCACAGAGCGCACGTGTAGACAGACACCCTTCCACCATTGGCCCTTGCATTTTCACATGTGAATCTCAGTGGTTTAATGATATGTTGATTTCTGAGTGGACTAAAGTTGATATTTGAAATTGGATTAAGCATTCCAACCTGTGAGAGTTAAGTCATCCTTAAAGTGTGAAGACTGAAAAATAACATTGAATGAAATTATAGATAAAATTCCTTTAAAAGCAGGAAAAATCTCTCTGACAAGAGCCAAAAGGGACTTTATATAATGATATATAAAAATACTCATTACAAGGGAATAAAATAAAAATATCTACCTATTTACTCTAGTTTTAAAGAAGTTAGTGCAAAGACACAAGTTGGCCAAAATGACCAATTTTATCCCCAAATCAAATCCTCTTATAAAAACTATTACCAGAAGACCTCTGTTTAACATCTCTAAGCCCTGGTCAATACTTTGATGCCATCATGTTCTAATACAAGTGATGAACCTAGAGAGTCTCCTGGAATTTGCTGCTGTGGGGTTTAATCTGTATTAAAGTTCTTATCTTTGATAGAGAAAGGTTTGTGGGGGAAGCCCTGATCAAACCCGACAGTTCTGCCTACAGAACACCAATCAACTCAGTGCTTAGATCTGGAAGACATTTCACAGAACTGCAGAGTTTTTGTACTACCGAAATGACCTTGAAAACCAAGGCAAACAGACTCCAAGGTAGAAAAGGCATCTTCCATTTGGGAAAGAAGAAATGCTTTGATCAGACATTGTTCAGAGGTCAGAGACTCATTTTTGGTAACCTCAGGTAAGCCCCTCACTAATAGGACCCCTCACCAAGGTGCTGTGAAGTCCCCAGTGGCTGGTTTCAAGTGTTGGTGGGGTAAGACCTTATATTGGTAGGTTGGCTCTGGGGTGACAGATTGACAGCAGGTCATCACTCCCACCTATGCCCATGGAAGACATTACTAATCAATCAGATGCAACCTCAAACCTCCTAACACTGATCTCAGGCAGCAACTCACTTCTGCACAACCTACTGTGACAAGGAAAATCCCCCAGGCCAAACCCAGAAAGCAATATCCTCATCAACAGCTTTTGGACCATAAGCCTAGGGTCACTGCTAAAGGAAGTGGATTACAAAAGCTTTGTGCTTATAGGTAGCATTCAGATGTCTGCCATTAGTCATGTTTAGAATTCCAAGAATGGACTGGTATGAAGAAGGCTGGCTCAACGAACTTGGTAAAAATACCAACAAAACCCAATACACTGGGCCCTTTGTTTATCTGGGCTGTTCATAGAGAAATGTTCCAATTCAGAAGTATTTACAAAGAACTGAAATGACCATTCAACAAAGACCTCTTGGGTTGCTCTAAAGTGATTAAAATGGAGGGACTGGCCACTAGAGAGGACTGATAAAACTTGAATTATTTGCAAGTCAGAACCTTCCTGCCAAACTGCATTCCACAGATAACTAAGGAAGTCACAACACAGGCTATAAAACTGCTTGTGTGGTGGGGCTGGCTCACCTCGCTGACCACCGCCACAAGCCTCCCTTGGTTAATAAAGGTGGAACCCAGAGACCATTCTGAAGATTGCATAAGACCCTCCTATCCCTTTGATCTGGGGAAACTGATGCTTAACAGAGGGATAGGCATCTGAAGCTTTCCACAAACATGTCCCTGCTGTTAACTGAATGGTATATAAAAAATGTGGATGTTAATAATCCTTTTGGACCCCAGCTAGGTTGCAGAAATCTAACAAGGTTTGCCCAGGTCCTAAGCCCCACCCTGTGGAGATGGAACAGGTTTCACTGGTTACAGAGAATCAGCAGTGGACACCAGTAATCAGAAGATATCATTCACAGCCAGATTTTTTAGGCACAGAGCTGTATCACACAGTAACTTGAAACTAATAAGAGCTAATAAAGTGTTAAAATTTTAAGAATAAGACTGGCTTCTAAAAATATCATTGCCAAGTCTATCCATATAATCACATCCCTTGCATTCTGACGAGCCTGCTAGAGTGGGAAAGGGGGTGAATTTCGGTGACTGCCAGGGAACTGCTCATGGTGGGCAGTCTACTTTGTCTATGCCATGGCCCTTAGTGGTCCCCATTAATTGTGTCCTATTAATAGGTGGCAATTACTAAGTACCTTCATGCTTTATTTTCATGTCCAAGAAGTTTGTTCTTAGTTTTGTTGGAATCAAAGGATACCCATGGAAGTTTATTTCATGTGACAATATTACCTAGTGCCTATGCCCGGGGTGGGGGTAAAGGGACAAGAATTTTCTCTGAAGCAGTCCAGAATTCTTTTGATGGAGAATTTGGAACTGGAAGAAGTAGGTCATTGCTTGGCACAGCTGGCTACAGCTCAGTCTGGGGATCCTAAGGTTCTGCCTGGCTGGGAGGACTTCCAGGTTCAGGTCAAGTCTATGCATTTTTCAAAGCCTTCTCTTCTCAGCATGGTTTTCTCAGGTGTTTTTAGTACTGAAAGGAGAAGGCACTCCTGGTCTACCTGAATCATGGTGCATGTGGAGGCTGTAGTTCTGCCTGCAAAGCAGTTAAGTTTTTGGATTTACAAACAAGTGCAAGCAACAAGGGCAGACTTTCCAAGGGCTGAGTCTCAGAACTAAGAGGTCAAACCACCAAAAATGACCTGCAGAATCATGAACCTATTGTCTTATTCTCACTCTTTGACAAGGAAAAATATACAGTGAAAAAAACTGGGTTATAAAACATTGTTCAACATAATCATAATTTAGTAAACCAAAAATGTAAGCAAATACTTACAGAAAGAATATTGAAACAGCAAAATATTAATGGTGGTCCCCTTGACCCTCTCCCTCTGCCATTTTTATATCATATAGAATGACAACACTAACTGTGTTGTGCTCCCTTTAGAAAGTTCTTCATTCTATTATGTATATACAGAGGCTAACAATATATGGAAAATATGACATCTCACATCCTTAGACTTCTGCAGGAAATAACTCAAGGGCTACCAAGTTCACACCAACATACCATACAATGCTGTGAGGAAGATTATCATACTTGATTATAAAATTGATAGTTTGAAGCCTCTTAACATTTTCATCCATTCCACCAAAAACTGATCTTCTCTGTTCTATATTAATGGCGACTGGCTAACAAAGGAGTCTCTAAACTTGTTTGAGCACATGACCTCAATGGTAAAAGAGAGACTGTAATCATAACACAGACTTATGCATATTTATTCATAAAGTGGGTGCGTGTATACTTACATGTTAAGTCCATTATCAAATGTATGAGAACAGAACTGTTCTAGTCGAATGGTCTGTATTTTTCCTGTACCACACTGGGTTATCTTGTGTGTGCCTCACTTTGGAGATCTAGAGTTTAAACACCAGAGAGAAAAAAGTGGCCAGCATAATATGGCTGATGCTAATTTGCTACCTGGGAGGCTTCCTCGGCAGGGGTCCAGAAATCTCCACCATTCCACTCACATGCATAAGGGCTCCACCAGTCAGCACCTTGGAAACCCCCAGCCAGATGTGTAGAGTGGACTCAACCACCTGCACCTGGCAGGTCACCAGCAGGAACTCATTCTTTCCTGGGCTGAAAGTCCCTTCCCACAGAGAGGCTCAGGGTGGCTGTGCCTGGGGACTTCACAGTTGGCTGAGGGCCAAGGAAACTCTGTGAATGAAGCACTTCCCTATTTTTTCATGTGGTTTGTCCAGAAGATGACTAAAGAGAAAGGCTTTGGTGATTCTTCTTTTTCTGCTCAGCACTCTATAAATACAGACAGTAGTCAGAGTAATAATAATCATAGGTTTTTGGATGTTTTCATAAAAATCTGATGTCAATTAGGACATTCAGGAAAGCTAAAAACACCTTGGTGTAATGCCACATCCAGATTTGCCTTTAAAATCTTGAATAAAAAATGCTGAGACTCTGCATGGTTTTCTAGTTCCTCCAAACAAGTTCTGAGTGACGGGAGATAGCTCATTAAGTTCAATTCTGGGGAGATTAGAAGTTTAAAAAATAATCAACCTTAAACTAAAGTGACTCCAAAACCAAGTCTCATAAAATGTCTGTTAACCTTCAATTTCGTCTTTGCCAAGTAGAGGCTCTAAGAGTGTCTGGGGTTCCCAGCACCTCATCTAACATCCAGTGCTAGCAGAAAGCAAGAACACGGTCCCTCTGCTGAAGAATGATTGAACAAATGAATGAATGAATGATCACTTCATAGCCTGAAGTTCATCACTGAGGTACAGACATAAGCCTGTATGTTCTAGTGATTTGTTTTGGCGGCTTTTTTTTTTTTTTTTTTTACTAGCTACTGGAAAGACAGATGAAAGTAATGATGGCTTCTGATTTCAAAGAGCTCACAGACCAGTGAGAAAAAAAGAAGGTGAGCAGAGAACATCAACCTAGGGTGCTCTCATGAGGGTCTGAACACGTTGCAGGAGGTTGTGGAGGAACGCTTAATAAGGGTGCAGAAAGGTTTTGGTGGGGGGCTGGCCCTTGGGGCCGGGTAGTGATGGGTGGAGGAACTGGTCAGCCTGTGCAGCTGGGGCTGGAGGGACATTCCCAGCACAGCAATCAGCTCATGGGGTGCAGAGAAGCACAGTGTGACTGGGAAGGGTGACAAGTCCAAAGTGCTTAGTCCCAAAGGAAGAGGTTGCCTGCCTGGGAAGCACCACGCAGGCCAAGGCATTTTTATTCTATCCTGCAGGCAGTGAGGAAACTAGAGTTGGTTTTAAGTAGGACACAGTCTCCTTCCTTGCTTTTTTGTTTTTGTCTTTTTTTTTGTTTTTGAGACAGAGTCTTGCTCTGTTGCCTAGGCTGGAGTGCAGTGGCGTGATCTCGGCTCACTGCAAGCTCCACCTCCTGGATTCACGCCATTCTCCTGCCTCAGCCTCCAGAGCAGCTGAGACTACAAGGACCCGCCACCATGCCCAGCTAATTTTTTGTATTTTTAGTAGAGACGGGGTTTCAGTAGAGACGGGGTTTCACCGTGTTAGCCAGGATGGTCTTGATCTCCTGACCTGGTGATCCACCTGCCTTGGCCTCCCAAAGTGCTGGGATTACAGACGTGAGCCACTGCGCCTGGCCTCCTTCCTTCCTTTTTTACAGCATGACTGGATTTGAAAAGAAAAAAAGATAACTCTACCAATGTGAAAACAGAAAATACCCAAAAATAATGTATCTGCTAAGATAGGTTAAAATATAATCTTTGTTCTTCTATATTAAGATATCAAATTCTAAATCATTAATAATGGGGCAGAATCACCTTTTGATTGATCAGAATCAATCCAATGCTGAGCACAGCTATCTGGACATGGTGCACACTCTGTGGACATCTGTTATAGTGAACAACATGAGTTTAAGCTTTGGAGAGAACCAAGTTAAAGGGGTCTCACTTTTTATGGGTATCATAACTGAACCCTGCCTTGAGAAACTGACTACAGATGTCTAGAAATGTGTGCCAGATAATGTTTCAATGGAAACCACTGTATACAAATAATGACTCTGATTTCTCAAGAAGAATATATGAAAACATAAAGCAACAAGTCTAATTGTGTTAAAACCAGGAAAATAAGAGCACCGTGCATATTCATGAAATACGACAAAAATGACTTCTCTGGTTTCCCCTGTCCTTATAGCCATTAAGGAAAAGGCAGCATGTTCCTCAGAGAATAGTCTGGCCCAGAAACCCATGCCTGTTGGTTGGAAAGACCTGCCATCTGCCATCCTGAGTGGCATGCTTCGGTGACACTAAGAAGGGAGGTTTGCATGTTGGCTACAGAGTGGTGAGGTTTACGGGTTGGGAATTACTGGAATTCTCTGCAGGTTCTAGTCTGCAGGAAGGTAACAGGTAGGAACTTTGAAGGTTTTCTCCAAGCTGCACAAAGGGCTCAACTCCATGAAGTCCCTATACCAAAAGCAGGGTTGTGTCTAGGTGCTATGGGAGGCAAGAAGGTAGGCGTTACCCTTGGTAGGACTGGCCCATTATTTAATGTGCCCTGGACACATAGCCATGTGGGGAGAAGAGGATAGTCAGTGCTCTGCTCTCTATTGCCCGCTTCTAGGTACTCAGGAGCACTGGAGTTAGCTTCCTAACCTAGGGAAATCCCCTCATCATATCCACCCCCAAACACTCCCCCTGCACGCACCAGCCAGATGAGTTTCATAACCTACATTTTGCCTGTCCAGATGTCAGTGAAGATGATGCCAAGTGGATTTTCACAATCTTCAAACACTGACAGGCTTCTTCCAAAATTCATAAGTAAACATTGGAGCTAACTTAATGAAAGTTTGTTGCCTTGCTGCTTTGACATCAAACACTGGCCCTAAAGTCAGGCTTTGCTTTTATAGGGTTGCTTTGAAAATATAAATAAAGTTCTCTTCTACCTCCAGAACCAGAATCTCCCACCAGTACCCTACACGGAACAACTTGGAGCAAGGAGGGAAGGCTGAAATGAACAAAAGGTTTTTTTCCTTACTGAGAAATCCAAGATGGAACACAAACCCAGCTGAGCACTACAGGTTGAGTCAAGGACTCCAATTTGCCCAGGATGGTGGGCTCTAGTCACAGAGATCACCTTATTCAGTGAGGGATCACTACAAGGTAGGAGGGGAAGACTTGAACTTCCAGAGAGTCAAGACCAGACAGAGTTCTTCAATCCTGTCCGAAGCAGTAGCACGAAGTACCACAGCTGGAAAGTCCCTTACAAATAACAGTGCAGTCCTTTCATTTTACATATAGGCAGGTTGCCTTCTTTCTTTGGGCCTCAGTTCCCTAATGTGACAAGTGACCAGAGCAGAGTACCGAGGATAAGAATCTTGGGTATCTTGGTAGTTGAATAATTCTTATTACCAACACACCAAGCTCTTTCCAGATAGGGATAATCACTTTTCACCTCCCAGCTCAGAGAACGCCTTTAAAACATATTCAAATCCTATGCAGTCTAAAAGCTTGACAAGAATTCTTATTTTGGCAAGATTCATGAAATGATAGTCCACAGAAGAGCACATTCAAATGGCCAACAAACACAAGGAAGGATGCCCAACCTTAGGGGTTGTCAGGGAAACGCAAATCACAGCAACGATATGCTATCGCTGTCACTCTTTTTAATTTTTACCAATCTGATAGGTGAGAAATCCCACTGCTGGTGGGTCAGGCTGGGTATGGCTCAACATCACTGGTGGGAATGTAAATTCATTCAATTGTTTAAGAAAGCAATCTGATGACATAAGTTTCAACTTAAAGCACACACTTCCTTACACTTGGATCTCACTTCTGACAGTCTTCCCTTTGGTAGACACTGTTGGGTTGGTTTCCTACTAAGCATCCATTTCCCCTCTCCTCTTTCTAACAGAAAGCTAGCTTTCTTACGTATCCATCCCCGCCCCCTACACAACTCACCTCATCTTCACCTACAGCTTCTCCCAAGGACCTATCAGGTCTAAGAATAATCCTATCCCCTTGTGCATGATTGGCTTGGGAATACAGGCCTCAGCCATCACTGCTGGCATTCTCCTGGCCTCATGGTTAGGTTTAGGATTGGACATGTAACCTACTCTGGATCAACGGAACTACAGCAGAAGTTTTCTAGGGGATTCTGGGAAACATAGTCCCTCATTCTTCCATGAGATAACAGAAGCTCCCCTCCTCCTTTGGCTGTTATTGCATTCAGTGTTCAGGCCAGCAATGACTGCACCGACCTTGCCTTTTGTCTGAGAATGAAGCACAAAAGGAGAACAAGAACTTACATGAAACCATATCTGCAAGCACTCTGTCACTGACCTTCCGTGCCAATGAATCCCTTTTGTTTTCTTTGTGACTTATGACATATTTTAAACACAGAGAAAGGTAAAGAATAAAGTAAAAAATACCCAAGTACCCACAACTCAGCTTCCACAAATGTTTATGTTTTGCCACATGCTCCAGTTTTCTGTGCTAAATCAAACTTTACAGACACATTTGAAACTCCTTTTGTAGGTCTTCACTGACTTCATTCCTCTCCCTCCCTCTCCAAAAGCAATCACTATTGTGAAGTTGGAAGGTAACCTTCCCTTCCCTTTTAATATTTATATTACATATGTATTAGGTTGAACTACAGGAATTGACCAATATCCACCTTTTTACCTACATATTTTACCTACACATATGTATTGTGTATAGTTAAACCTCATATACATACAAAAGTTTCTTTTATAAACGGCATCATTGAAGTCATCACTACAATTTTGGGGTTTACCCATATTGATCCCTATCATTTTAACAGACAGTCTGAATTGCATTGATTAGAGGTGCCATAAAGTGTGTCTTCATCTCCTACAGATGGATATTCAGGTTGTTTTCCTTTTTTTTTTTCCTGTCACAGTTGCTGTGACTGACATCTTGGTGCATCTTCTTGTGTAAATAGAGGAGTTTCTCTGGAGTAGAAAACCAAAATGGAATTGCTGGGTAGTGGGTGGTCTTCAGATTTGCTAGATGCTGCAGCTCTGTCTGAATTTAAAAGCCTGCCATCCAGGTATGAAGTTCTACTTCAGTGCTTCCTCTCAGTTTTGTCAGATGTCAACATGTTAACTGTTGGCTGTGAAATGGTTGCTTTTAGAGACTTTACTGTGCATTTTCCTGATTACTAATTGAGCATCTTTTCATGTTTATGGATTAGTCAGTTTCCCTTTTCTGCAAAGAGCTTTTGTCTACACTTTGCCCATCTCACTACTGGTTTGTTAGTGATTTTCTTTTCTTTTTCTTTTTTTTTGAGACAGAGTTTTGCTCCTGTTGCCCAGGGTGGAGTGCAATGGCGCGATCTCGGCTCACTGCAACCTCCGCCTCCCAGATTCAAGCAATTCTCCTGTCTCAGCCTTCCAAGTAGTTGGGATTACAGGCACCCGCCATCACGCCCAGCCAATTTTTGGTAATTTTTAATAGAGATGGGGGTTTCACCATGTTGGCCAGGCTGGTCTTGAACTCCTGACCTCAGGTGATCCACCCGCCTTGGCCTCCCAAAATGCTGGGATTACAGGCATGAGCCATTGCGCCTGGACTGTTTGTTAGTGATTTTCTTACTGAATCCTGGATTAGGCTTACTAAAGCCTGAATTAGTTTTTTGTTACATGTTGCAGATATCTTCTCCCAGTGAAGGTCTTGTATTTCCATCTCTTAATAATGGTTTCTACTGTCATTCATAAATTTTAACTTTTATGTCATGAAAATTATTAATCTTTTCCTTTTATCTTTGTGCTTTTTGTGTGTGTCTTGTGTAAGAAATCTTTCCCTCCCTGAGGTCATAAAAATATTTGCCTGTTTTTCTTGTAAACATTTTAAAACTTTGTCTTTCACATTTAGGTCTTAGATCCATCTGGAATTTATTTTTGTTGTGAGATACGAGAAAGCTATCTACTTTTCTACTTCCCTATATAAAAAATCAGTCATCCTAGCATAGCAAATTTACTTGGCTCCCTTCTCCCACTGATTGACAATGCCACCTCTGAAATATAATGCTGATGTGCCCTAGGCCAGAGGGTCAGACTAGAGAAACCAAATATGACATGTTGATCTCTGAAAAATACCATATTTTAAAAATACCTTCATGGAAAAAAAAAAAAAAACCCTATTTCATTGGGCAAGACTATCTTCTTTATTCTTTGGATTGTTTTTTCTTGGCTCTTTAGTATTCTACAAGAACCTTAGGATTAGCTTGTTAAATCCTGTGAAAACCTTTTTTGAAGCTTTTGTTGAAATTGTACTGAATTAACATATTAATCTGGGGAAACTTGCCGTTTTTACAGTATTCATTTATATTGCCATTTATTTAGTCATTCTGTCTTGGCTTTCAAAACATTTAAGTTATCTCTACACACGTCTCATACTTGTTATTAGATTTATTTTTGAGTTTCTTAGTTTTTAGAATAAAATCTTTTACATTTTATTTTCTACTAAGAAGTTGCAAGTATTTAGCAGTGCTATCAAACTGGTATCCATTAAACTTGTTGAATTGACAGAACAGTTCTAATCATTTAGATTATATTGTGTTTTCTAAGTAGACTACCATATGGTCTGAAAAACATGAAATTTCTTTCCTTTCGAATCTTTATGCTCCTTATTTCTTTTCCCTGTTGTGTCGTAGTGGCTGGGACTCCCAGTACACAATGCCAGAAAGAAGTGGTGAAGTTGGGCACCTTTGCCTTATTTCTGCATGTTTCACTATTCAGGATGTACGCTGTATGTTTTTGGTAGATGCCCTTTGTTAGGCCCTCTCATCACATTGGAAATAACTTTTTTAAAAATTGGGACTATGTGTCAAATTTCTATCAAAAGCTTTTCATACATTAATTGAGATGACTAACACCTTCTTCTTTAATCTGTGACAGCAGTCAATTCTACCAGCAGCCCAGCTACGAAATCAGAATTTCCCAGATGACTGACCGACACCAGAAGGGCAAGAGAAGATGAGCCGGCATAAGCTCTAAGGTGCTGAGGTAGGCAAGTTCCAGTGACCCCATGGTGCCCCCGATCCTTTATTCTAGCAGCCAGTTCAACAAATAAGGAATGCTGACTTTCTGTCCACTTCTCAGAGATGCTACAAACCAGAAGGCGAAAAAAACGTAGGCTGGTTTCCTACTACCTCCAAGTCCCAGGCTAGAAAAACAGACGTCTTTAGTACAGGTTTTGCTCCTGGCATCTTCTCCTCTCTTTGTCTTTACGGCAAAGGAATAGAAGAGATGGAAGAAGAACTTTTTTTTTTTTTATCTGCAGCAGAGGAAAGTCACTTATGCTAAGAAAAGGACTTCAGGCCAGGCGCAGTGGCTCACGCCTATAATCCCAACACTTTGGGAGGCCAAGGCAGGTGTATTTCTTGAAGTCAAGAGTTCAAGACCAGCCTGGGCAACATGGTGAAACCCCATATCTACCAAAAATACAAAAGTTAGCAGGGCACGGCGGCACATGCCTATAGACCCGGCTACTCAGGAGGCTGAGCTGGGAGGATAAAATGTGCCAGGGGAGGTCGAGGCTGCAGTGAGCCATGTTTGTGCCATGTCACTCCAGCCTAGGTGACAGAATGAGACCCTGTCTCAGAAAAAAAAAGAAAGAAAGAAAAGTAAAGGACTTCAGCAGTAAGCCAGTCCAGGGGAAAGAAGGAAGGGGTGGCCACTGACAGTGATAACATGACGCTGCAAAGAAGTGTCTCCATGGATGAACTGAGGACATCCACCAGCCATCAGTGACCTTGTCTTTCTAAATGTTATTTGTAGGGAAAATTATTGACTCAATAAGCATTTGCTAGCACTTGCTCTAGGCCAGAATCTTGGCTAAGCACTGGGGATCCAGCAGTTCCTGCTTTATAGGAACATTGTCTAGTGAGAGATTGCAACTCTTAAATCAAGGCTTTAAGTCCTATAACAGAAAAATGCAAAATATTATGGAAAAACATGAAAAAATGGGAGGAAGTTTAACTCTAAGTAAAATAATACAAATTTCACAGAGCATCATGGTTTAAGTCTTCTATCAGAAACACTGGCAGAGAAGTCTAATAGTGTGAAAGGCATTAGAGAGATAAACAGGAAAAAATGGGATGTAGAAGAATTAAGGGTCAGAAACAGTCGGGAAGAAAATAAAAGCCAATAGTTACCATTTACTGGGCTGGGCACCACTGTACATGCTCTGTAGCCACTAACACATTTAATTCTCTCCACTTCCCCAAGGTGGTATTATCATCATTCCCTTCAGCCCCACTGAGAAGACAGGAACTAACTGAGAGGCACAGGTGATTTGGTGACCAGCCTCCTAACACCTGGCTCTACTTCCCAGAGAGGACGAAAGGACCTGAAGAAAACATATCCTCCTGGGCAAACACAGGCTCTGGGATGGAATGAGGCGGCTAGTTTAGAAGGAGGGCAACTTGCTCATACTTAAACCAGGCCTCAAACCCCGCTGCTCTGTCTGAATTACTGGGTGCAGATGGCCCTATCGCCATGCAATGCTGGCCCCGAACTTGCACAACCCATACAGTGAACCAGAGCCCTGGGGTTAATTGGCCTCACACACCTTGGATGCCAGTTCATGGATTACCTAATCTAGCCCGCTCCTTGAGGGGCTGGTGAGTCCTCACTCAATCCTACCCCAAATGCCTTGCCCTAGAAGTCCTGCTAACCACATACACTGAGGAGTTCTGGGTAAGACAATTTTTTCCATCTTGTTAAATTTCCCATCAGTGGGAATGCACTTGGGATGACATTCAACTTGACTGCCTTTAATCAGGTTGTGTCCTCAAGAGGCAGTAGTGACATCTGATAGGGCCAGGTTGTCTATCCTAAGTGTGTGTCCACTGACCCGATGAGATGCTGGGAGGCAGACATCCTCGGGTTCCAGTCTCAGGCCCACTCTTAATGGCCTGTCTCCCCAGGCAGACAACTGGGCTCAGTGTCATCTTTGTAAACTGGGCAGGCTGGAAAAATGGGCCAGAAGTTTCTCCCATGCCTCCAATCTAAATTGTGCACCTTAACTGAGGTTGTCTCTCCCTGTGCTTCGGCAATAGAGCCCAAGACAACTTGCTAAGTGGCTGTCATCAGCTTCTGTGCTCAGAAGTGCTCCTCTCTGGTAACAGAACTGGGGAAAGCCTGAGTCTGTGGGAGGGGTGTGAGTGGGTAGGTGAGGGCTTGTAACTTGATGACAGCCAACAGTGCCTTCCAGCCCTGAGCAAAATGCATGACCAAAACCAGAAAGCAGCAATGCCAGTTCTCTGCCGATTTTAAATATAAGCTACAAACAGGAGAAGGAGTGTGGTCAGTTACTGATCCCCAAGTGTAGTTGTAAAGGGAAAAACAAACAAAAAGAAATCCAATGGTTTCCTGTCCTATCAAAGGATATTGGCGGCTTTTACTTTTAATTATCTAAGAGAAAATATACAGAATTAAAGTTCTGGGTGCAGGCAAAACTTGAATCCAATTCTGACTTCAGCCTGACGTGCTGTACGACTTTGGGCAACCTATTCAGGTGCTGAGAGTCTTAAAGTTCTCAACAGGAAAGGTGGGACAGCTATATCTCCATCAGAGGGTGCCCACAAGCATAAAATGAAATCATACATAAAAAGTCCCTGGCAATGGCTTGTATCTGAATACCCATAAACGAATGCGAATTTAATGTATAGGGAAATGTAAAAGGAGCCTTTGATGTGGCATATCACATAGGTGTATCCATATGTAAGTATGTCCACTAATGGTCTGTGTGTTTTATTGCTTGCACAATAGACCTCAATTAAAAAAAGTTATAGGAGCAGATGCACACGGCTAGAGACATGCATGAAGATTTACTAACAATGAACAACCACTATTCATTCTCGTGATAAACAGAAACAACTTAAACATCCAGCAGTAGGTGAACAATTAAATAAATTCAGGTAGCTCCACATGGTAGAATATTATTTATTAACATAATGTGTTCAGAGAGGATGCTTAATATGAGTGCATGCTCAAAATAAAAGGAAGAGTGGGAAGAAAACAGGGTATAAATCTGTGTGTAGGGCTGACCTCGAATTTATGGCTCATATCTCTACAGACCAAGACTAGGGGACTTAGGTGAAGGGATTATCAGTCATATCCCTAAGGGGTATGATTACAGTTGGTGCTTCTTTTTCCTTCACAGTTTTCTGTATTTTCCAAATTGTCTAAAATGAACATATATTCCTTTTAGAATCAGAGAAAAACACAGTAAAAAATGAATGTGTGCCATATAGCTCTTGTAAAAGTGGTGATGTTATAGAAATGAGGCATTCACTAAGGCACTGTACTCTCCAAAGGGCATGGTGGTTGCTGTAGAACAGAAAAACTTCACGACAGAGCCTTTGACTCCAACCCCAAGACACAAAAGCTGGATACTGGATTTGAAGAATATCAAAACTGCTGACTAAAAGCCTAAAGGGAATGGCCTCTGATTGGAAAATGAACAACAGAAAAGCCTTCAGAATTATTTTAGAATTTCACAAGAGAAGTTTCTCCATGGAAAAAAAAAAAACAAAAAACAAACAAAAAAAAACTTGTTTCTAAACTATTATTACTATTATTATTATTATTTGAGGCAGGGTCTTGCTCTGTCACCCAGGCTGGAGTGCAGTGGTGTGATCATGGTTCAATGCAGCCTTGACCTCCTGGGCTCAAGCAATCCTCCCACCTCAGCCTCCTGAGTAGCTGGAACTACAGTTGTGCACCACTACGCCCGGCTAATTTTTTTTGTATTTTTTGTAGAGATGGGGTTTCACCATGTTGCTCAGGCATGTTTCAAACTCCTGGGCTCAGCCTGCCTTAGCCTCCCAAAGTGCTGGGATTACAGGTGTGAGCCACCATGCCCAGCCTCTAAACAATTACTTTTTATGTAACATACAGTTAAAGAATCATTCAGGATCACCTTACTGTTGTCTTATTTTCATTATTATTATTTTGTAAAACAGTAGATTGTTTGAAATGTGGGCGACAGCCTAAGATTTCTGAATTTAAATAATGAGAAATTGAATTTTACCTTCAAATAAAAAGAATATTAAATCCCTGTAGCTACGAGTATATTTACTGAGTGGGATTTTATACTCATACCTTCCTTCTTTTAAAAAAGATCTGAAATAGAATGTCATCTTTGATTTTTGGTTTTCCTACCATAATGTCTAAGGTTCCTTAAAGGGATAATATTAAAGAAGGCCAAAAAGTGAATTCCCTCTTATCCCTGCAACCTCACCAAGAGACACTGGGGGAGGAGGGACTATTTAATTATTGAGGCAGAGTAGCTGAAAGCCTGTACCCTAAAAGCCTCCTACACCCACCAAACAAGGTGCACCCTACAGACCACAGCCACACTGTGTCTGTCCATTGTGCTGGCCTCACCCTTGCTCAGACATCAGGTCAGGCTGAGAACCGGCCTCACCCAGGAGCCGCCATGGGCTTGGGGGCGCCGACTTCATACACCCCTAGGAAAAGGGCAGCAATCTCAAGAAAAGGGTGGGAAAGCAAGGACAACCAGACAAGGGGGACACCTCACAATTCTAGGGACAAGACAGGGAAGGCACACTGAAGAAAAGGTCCAGTTACGTGAGCTGATTTCCCACAGACAGCAAATGTGCAGGTCTTCATTCAAGGCCAGCCTGGCCAACATAGTGAAACCTGGTCTTCACTAAAAACACAAAAATTAGCCAGGTGTAATGGTGGGCGCCTATAATCCCAGCTACTCGGGAGGCTGAGGTGGGAGAATTGCTTGAACCCAAAAGGCAGAGGATACAGTGAGCTGAGGTCGAGCCAATGCACTACAGCCTGGGCAACAGAGTGAGACTCCATCGCAGAAACAAAACAAAGCAAAACAGAACAAAAATGAGCCGGGCATGGTGGTACATACCTGTAAACACAGCTACTAGTGAAGCCGAGGCACGAGAATGGCTTGAACCCGGGAGGTAGAGGTTGCAGTGAGCCGAGATTGCACCACTGCACTCCAGCCTGGGCGACAGAGCAAGGCTCTGTCTCAAAAAAAAAAAAAAAAAAGGTGGGCTTCAAAGCTTTTGATCTTTTCACAATTTACAATCTGGGCTGTGGTGGTTACATTTATATTCAAAAGGAGCTTTTCAGGAGAGAAGTATCCCTGGCCCCTGTCTCTCATGAAAACTGCAAATGCTGTCATTATTCATCTTATGAATACCAGGAATGCTTCTTTCCTTCCTTCCTTTCCTATCCATCCACCCATCCACCCATCCATCCATCCACCCACCCACCCACCCATCCACCTAGTCTTTATTTAGTGTACCACTCACTGTGCTGGGTGCTAAAGACACAAAGCTGGATTTGCCAAGATTCCTGTCCTTAAGGAGATCAGATTTGAGTGAGGAAGACAGGCATGAATAACAGAAATTACCTATACCATGAGACCTGCAACATCCTATGATAAAGAATTACAGGCCTTGGTGATATTGGAGAGGAAGAAGTCACAATACTAATGGGGATCTGGGAATCTTGGCCAGAGGTGTGGACTGGGGAAGGCCAGCAGATTTCGTGTCTTGGCAGCCTGCCTCCCACCCCTGGCAAAATGCAGCTGAAGACCCTCTTTAAAAGAGGTGAGTACTCTGGAGTGACTGAATGACTATGTGAGTGGAGGGAGGTTCTGCACCAAAGGCAGGATGAGTGGGGGTGCCCACCTGGACTGGCCTAGGAATGCCAGCAGCAGAGCTGGGTAACCATGCCAGGAACATGGGGGTGCACCAGTTCTTTCTCACTGCCCACTGGAGACTCAGCTTTCAGATCTGAGATACATGCTCAATGGTAGCACCCTGCATATAGGGTGCAGCTGAGGTGGGCTGGGAGGCAGATTTTGGGGCTGTGCAGCATGGCTTTTCCTTTCCCCTAAAAATGGCAAACTCTTGCTGGAGCAACTGAGAGCCATTAATGCAGTACTGTTTGGCCATTTTAAATCCATTCTCCTTTACTAAAAAAGTAACCCAAAAAATCACACCCCCTCCCCTGAGAGATTCTGAAATGCGCCCCTACCACACACACACACATGCGTGCGTGCACCGGGGGAGTTGGGGTAGTGTCCTTTGATTTATGCTGCACAAGCCCACTAGCTTGCCTGTGTTCTTTTCCCAATTCCAAATATAAAATGACAATATTAAAAACTCTACATTAAAACTACCCAGCCCCTGTCCCTGGGTCACCTACAGCTCTCAATGACCAGGTTTCCACCTTCACCCCATCTTTGAGAACTGTGTTAGAAGAATGCAAGGTGGAGATCATCACATCTGTGGCTGCAGGCAGGGAGACCCCGTGGGAAGTTGATACCTGGAATGGGATGACAAAGGCTGAACAGGCAAGGCCTGTGGGAATGGCCTGAGAGTGACTGTCTGAATTACCAGGTATAAATGGCCCCATCACCATGCAGTTCTGAACCCAAACTTGTACAGTCTACGCATGGAACCAGAGAAGTGATAGAAGCAGAATAGATGGGCCTCGGGCAGTGGGGGAGAGGGAAAACTCAAGGATGATGCCAAGATCTGTGACTTGGACAGCCTGATGGCCGGCTGTGCTGTTAACAGAGATGGGGATGCAGGAATGGACCTAGGGAAAAGATAATGAGCTCAACAGTAGGATGGCTAAAGCTTCAGGGAGGTGGTGGCAGTGGGAATACGTGGATGAACTTCCCTGGCTCCTTATTTTGGGTTGATTGACAAGTTACAAAACAAGGCACAAAGCTGAGTCCTGTTTAGAGTACCTGATTCCTTGATTTCTTCCTTCCTCCCTCTTCCCTATATTGATCACACACATATTTTTGTGTGCCAGGCACAGCTAGGGTTTTGGGGACACAAAAGAGAACAGACAATCTCTTGGCTGTTGGGAACTTTGTCTTTCTCACTGGACTGCTTTAAACAACGACATAAAGAAGGTTCCCTTGAAGAAGCGCCTTTTGCACCGAGATCTAAGAATGAGAACAGAGTTAGGGAGCTAGAAGGTCTCTCCTCGCATTTTGGTGTGGGAAGAGGAAGATTGAAAACGGGATCCTACTGGGAACAAAATATTTTTCAGCATCCTGAGAACCATGGGCAGGGCCTGGGTCTCAATCTTGGGTGGAGAGTAGAGACTCCTTTAGACGGAGGCTGAGAATTAAACCCACTAATTCAGCACGTCCTAGTCTGTCTCACTTCACGGTTCCCAGGGTCCTTTCCCACACATTCTTTCAGTTCCTGCCAACAACTCTGTGAAATAGATGTTATTACCCTCTTTTTAGGGATGTGGAAACCGAAGCTAAGACACCAAACAGGCTGCTCGTCAGTCACCAGAGTGGTTAGAATACAGAACACCAAGCCTACCTTCAGACCTACCGAATGAGAACCTTGGGTTTGTGAAGGGGTGGCCTGGGGATGTGAATGTATAATAATCAGCCCTGGGTGGACACAGTGGCTCATGCCTGTAATCCCAGCATTTTGGGAGGCTGAAGCGGGAGTATCACTTGAGCCCAAGACTTCAAGACCAGCCTGGGCAACATGGCAAAGCCTGTCTCGTAGTCTCAGCTACTTGGGAGGCTGAGGTGGGAGGATCACCTGAGCTTGGGGAGGTTGAGGCTGCACTTAGCCATGATTGCACCACTGCACTACAGCCTGGGCAAGAGAGTGGGACCCTGTCCCAAATTTTTAAAAAACCATTCCCAGGTGGTCTCCAATGTACCTCACCTCCATTTAGGAACTCCTGGATCTCTGGGTGATCACAGCACTGGGAGCTCCATATGACACTCTCCTCCACTGTCTCTCATTTATCCATCATCTCCCAGTGAAGTGTTTCTTGATTGGCCATAAACTCCTCATCTTGTAACTCTTTCTGGGCCAGATTTAAACCACAATCCTGGGAATCAAGCCAGCAGAGGTACTCATGGAGTCTGCATAGGGTAACCTAAGCCAGCCTACTTTGTGTCTTCCCATCGTAATGCAAATTTGTAAAGCATTTCATTCACATTATACTGATATCAATATGAATTTTTAAATGATGACCAAGAGGAATTGATAGATTTTAGAATGGTACTGTAAGTGGACAAAGAATCAAATGGAAGACGGGTGAGAAAGTCAACCATTTCATATGCAAAGTGACTCTCAACAGTGCACAAGGCCAATTCACTTCCTTCTTTTGAAAGTGAACAGGGAATAATGAAGAAAGCATTTGAATAAATTATGTATGGCAGTCCCAGTTCTCTGTATTTACACAGATATGTTTTGTTATTGGTAATTTTGCACTTCTAATCTGATGACCAATTAATGGTTTTACTTTTCCATATTCCTGCTTTTCCTTTTCACTTGTAAGTTTTTACATGAAAATATGATTAAAAGAAAAAACAAACAAAGCAAAAGATCTAAAACCCTTGACCTAGTTCTCCTGTGGGCTTGAAAACACAGTGACATTTCCTCAGGACGAAGATGGAGTTACAAATAAACTGGAACTATGAAGCCTAGAAAAAAAACTATAAAGGCTGATCTACAAAAACTCTTTAGACTACATGCAGATTTTTACTCAAAAGATGTTGCTGCTTTGTCCTCCAGCTGTCGGCAGAAACACATACAGCCCTGTACAATGATAGACATGCCGCTGTAGGAGAAAGATAAAAGCCTTGCTTTGGGGACACCTGACTTGACCTGCTGGTGAGTAAGAGAACAAAAAAATCATAAGCAAGATTTAAAGATGATATTAAAGGAAACACCCTGTGAAGGTAGTCAACAGAGTCCTTTACAATAATGGGTAATGGGCTATTTGAATCAATAGGATTTAAAGAGACTCGAATGGAAAAACAATGTTATTTTAGAGTGCTCTATTATGGGCACGATAATAGAAGACATAGAAGAAGAAAAATGGTTGTTCTGGTCACTTTTGCTCAATAATGACCCTACTACCTTCCATTAGAGTTGAGCACAAAGT